>NW_017729030.1:48245492-48260874 GCF_001723915.1 Gavialis gangeticus | reverse complement strand
ATGCCAGCCCCCCCATGGGCTCTGTCTGGGTGGAGGCCTCAGACAAGCCCCAGGAAGGCTGCACCCCGCGGGTAGGGGCCCTGGCAGCACTCCGTGTCAACACCATCATAGGAGCTGCTGCTTGTTTCTGGCTTAGTGCAGTGCCTTTGCCCTGTGCTAGCAGGAATCTCCCTCCTGGCCCTTCCTGCTCACCTGCCGGCGCGATTGCCAACACAAACGCCGGCGCGCTCTGTTCGCACGGCTCCGGAGCGCAGCTCCCTACCGGCTCAGATAAGAGGGATCCGGGGGGGCTTCCCCTCCGGATCCAGCTCAGCTGCGTCGGTCCCTCTGCCCCACTTACCTTAGGGGGTTCAGCTGCTGCTGCCCCTGCTGCTGGCTCCACTGCTGCTGCGCTCGTCTCTGCTTCGGGTCAGGTAAGGGGGCACACGTGCGTGCGGGACACACATGTGCCTGGATTCCACCTCTTCTCCCTGCTCCTGGCTCCTGAGCTAATTTGTTTTAGTTCATTTGCTTTTTTGAGACTGTTGAGTTTTATGGTTCCTTCCAGTCATGCAAATCCATTCTACATTCTAGGATCCTAAGAACTCTAATCTTGATCAAATGCAAATTCTAAACCAGGAGTCTTACATTTGATGATCATCAATGAGTACAAGACTTGCTAATATGGCAAAAAGTGTCTTGAAACATTCTGTAAGAATTTTCCTTTTTCTTAACATCTCCAGCAGTGGTGACTGCCACTCAGATTGTGCCAGACAATCTTAATATTTATCTTTTATGATGAGGCCAGTTTCCCATTGTACTGGAGCTTAGTATGATGTGTCTGGCATTCAGACTGTGTGGCCTTATAGCATGTTTTCACTTCTTAGGAGGACAAAGCCCTGAAGGATCGGTGCATCTTTCATCATAATTTCTTACAGCTGTTCATCTAGTGGAGAAAGATATTCTGCAGACAGTATGAAAACTTTACAGTCAGTACAAGTGCTCCTTGGAGACTGTAGGTACAGATTCATTGTGGATATTTTTGCCTGCAAGGAGAAGCACTAGAAAAATCACTGTAGAAAGCAATTGACCCAATAGATCTTTTACATACCTGGATTCCAAAACATTGCCAAATGCTCTTCATTCAGGAACCAACAGGAATTCAAGTTCCCTGGTGACTTATTCCTTCTAGACTAATTGGATTCGTTTATTTTCTTTTCTTCAATCTTGCACACTCCCACAAGTCCTCAGAAAAGTAAAGACAGATATTGCTTAGCCCCAATGAGAGTTCCTAAGTTTTGATTCTCAAATCTGCTGATTGTGCCATCAGAACCAGCTTTGTTTCATCCTGTGTCCCCAGGCCTTCCATCTTGCAGGCAATCTGACACGATTCAGCACCTAAACTCAGATTCACTCCACCTTGACACCTCTCTGATACAGATCTTGAATGTTCTGACAAGGTGTGACAAGTTCCATCAGAAGAAAGAAAGTCATCTATGAGAATGGTATTGGCACTGAAGTAGGAAAACTTCATCATCAGAGTTCATGACAGTAGTATCAGTTCTATGTCTTTTTTGATTTCCAAGTTAAATTATCTGCCTAAAATATATCAGAGTTTGTTTTCTCTGTTATTAAAGGCTATCTAGAAATGGTACCAGCCAGTCATCTTGTAAGACAGCCATTATTAAATGTTGTTCACTAAATCATGAATTATTTTTAGAAGGCTCTGAACTTCTGATTCATGTGTACCCACTCATTTTGAGCCTCTCCTTCCTATGTTTAAATCTTATTGCAAGCTTTTGAGGAAAATCTCTGAGGTGCATTACAGGTACTTTTCACATACCACCAACAAAATAGAGTAACATAAATGGTCGCTGAAGGATTATTCCCATATAGGGAGAATCTTTTAGTAGCCTAAGCACTAGTTAGTAGCTTTTTTTACAATCTCAGAAGTTATTCATTTGGGGAGAAGGTCAAAGAGTAGTAGCATCTACCCAGAGATTAAGTGGATTAGATTCTGTATCTATTCCTGCTATGAACATGTAGATGTCAGACATCTGTGCTTTTTTTCTCATTTCTTTCTTTTAGAGGTTTCTCCAGTGATACCTAGAAATAGTACAAGTGTTTTCTTTGAGCCTTGCATACCTCCCTTTCAAACTCCCATTGGTAACAAGCTTTCAAACGTAAAAAGAACATGATTTGAAAATGCCTGTACTTCTTTTCTAATGTGATACCAGAGACAAGTTATGCCATCTTGGATTCCTTTCCTTCTCTGGCCAGTTTACTCTATACTGCTTTTAGTATCAACATTTTCACTCTAGATCCAGGAAGCCCCAGGCAGCCTGTGACTAGTGCATATATAGCAGCTCTTCCAGTTCAGTATTCTTTGTCTTATTAGTGCCTCCAAGCTTACTCTCATGATACCCAGACTACATCCAAGAAAACATAATGTCACACTGTCAGCACAATCTGTAACATTCTTTGTCTTTTGCATGCCAAATCAGTATTTAGGACTGGCATTGCATTTCTTAAAAAATTTTTACCTGGCAAAGAACAATTTGGCACCAATCCAGTATTGAGACTCACAAACTTTTATTTTCAAGTATTGACTTCGTGCTGTCTTCTGGTACCAATGCCTTTGCATTCTGTGATGAATTTTCAGTTGTCAGTTTATGTCATTTTAGTAATTCCTGCTATGGTAATAGTACAGCATATTCTAGCTAGCAGCACAGTTAATGCTTGCAACTTCTACTGATACTCTGCTAGACTTTTCTCAGTCAAACTAGATAACTAACATGTAACAAACCTCTTACAATGAAGTTTATAATTCACACAGAAAAATGGAAGGAAGTAGGGAACAGTAAAGGAGTCCTCCAGAAGCAAGTTGTAAGTTTCTCACTGTTCTGTATGTATAACTCTCTGTAGCTATAAATGAATACCTTTTGTATTCTTAAACAAAGCAATTACTTGAGCTGTCCAGGAACTATGACATTTAAACTCAAGCACTGCCAGATTACCTTTTCCTACCTTTTTCTCTCCTCTATAGCTTTCAACCAAGATTTAGTTTCTTCATCAATCATTTCAATAG
Organism: Gavialis gangeticus; assembly: GCF_001723915.1. Classification (NCBI taxonomy): domain Eukaryota; kingdom Metazoa; phylum Chordata; order Crocodylia; family Gavialidae; genus Gavialis; species Gavialis gangeticus. Next base: position 48,257,807 of record NW_017729030.1, on the reverse strand, counting down.
CCCAACAATGAACCATTAGTTAACTCAACTTTCCTCAAAATTGTTCATAACAGAGATTTTAGTAAAATGAATGCCAAAGGTGTCTTGAACAAAAGGGATGGAACTGTCAGAAAACAGGAGCATCTTCCATTTATGACTATATCAGTATCATCTGTTACAATGGACTTAATCCTTTCTTTATGTACTAATGGCACTGTAAGAGGGCACTTTAAGTCCGAATATGTTTTTATTGATCTTTTTGTTTTAGCAGAATTATATATGAAGAATTATTATCATCATCCTTTGGTTGTACGAAGTTATATCTACATCTCTAACACCATGTCTTATGAGGGTGAATTTACATGTTGCACTTAGACCATACTAAGGGCATTAAAACCTGAGCATTCATACATTACCATCTGAGCATCTCAAAGTTATGCCACTTCAGGTGAAGGTTAATTCTGGGCCCTGCTACCTACCTCATGTTAAGGTAATTTTATTCTGCTCCATGGAGATAAAACAAGCAATGTACAGTCTTCCAGCATCCCAGGATGTACTGCTCCCACCCCCTTCCCCGCTCCACCCTCCCTGTGGCCCACCCCCCAAGCAGGGATACAGCCTGGATGTCCTGGCTCCTCGCCATGCCTGTGTTTGCCAGCCCTCTAGTGGCAGATCAGAGCTGTGCAGGCAAGAAATGGTATTAATTGTTAAAATGATACTGTTTCCATCATGTTCTAACTTTAGCACTACGTAACTTTCCACAGATTTAGTAAGTGTAAAGTGTAACTTTACCCTAAGCATCAGAAATAACCAACAGCAAAACTAACCTTGATTAATGATAAAATATCATTAGTCAGTAATCTCCAGACTTGTCTCCTCCTTATATAAGAAAAGCAGTTACAAATGCTGAAGTACATTGAATAAATGTCATTAAAAACATGCAAAGGCTGAAATTTTGTGTTGGAAAACACTACTCAAAATACCACCCACAACTAAATATAGAGCACTTTGACAAATACCTAACACATGCCCCTGTTTCCCCACTCTCCTCTGCTTTACAGGTTTCCAGAATGTATTAAACATTTTTTTCTCTTCTTGTGCTGTTGTTTTGGGAATTGCAGTAGTAAGTAATTGACCACTTGGCTTGTTACATATGAGGATCACACATCAAGTCTTTGAAATAAGTCTTTGAAAGATTTCTACAACAGTTTTTCTATAAAAGATATGAGTGAAAAAAGAATAGCTGGTAGTGTAGATGGTAATGTATGGTGGTAATTTCATCAGATTTTGTTTGTGGTGACCTACATAATTACTGTGTGTGACATTGTCCCAGGGGAGATCGGGAGAGAGGACCCCAAACTATAAATGGGGACTCCTGGGGATGAGAAACTCTCAAGGAAAAGAAAGTAAACACGAAAATAAAACAAGGAAAACACTTACCTGCAGCAGGACCTGTGGTGCAGCTGGAACAAGGAAAGAAACCCGTGCAGATCGTGAGCTGTGCCTTCATACAGCTGAAGCAGGCTGGTAGCTTCACAAGCAATCACCAGCTGGCGGGAATAAAATGAACTACCGGTGAAGGTGGAGGAGGAGGGAGACCAGAGCCAGTGAGGAGGAGGGAGACCAACACGGAGTGCCTCCCGGAAGTCCCTCTGGGGGAGATAGTCTGCAGGAGCTCCCTGCTCCGGCAGAGGACAGCTCTCCAGAGGGAGTGAGGAGCCAAAAGAGGTTCCTGACACTGGCAACAATGGCAGAGGGAATGACGAGCCAGAAGAGGCTCCTGATGCTGGCTGCAGCGATGGAGGGACAAGAGAGCTGGACGTGGCTCTCTACGCCATAACAGGTGGGACTTCTGAGGGCACCAGGGAGGCGGAAGAGACGCTCCCTCTGGGAGGCGCCAGGCAGGGACAGTGCAAAGGGCTGCAAAGCAAGGCCACAAGAGGTGGGGTCCCAACCCTGGATGTAAGAAGCAGCCAGGCATCCACAGAGGTGCTGCAAAGCACTGAAGAGGGATGCTATTAATGGGAGAGAAGGAGCAGGGTCACAATCCTCAGAAGGCCAAGTAAAGGGCAAGACAACCCAGGCAAGAGGCCATGGGCTACCCCAGCCACACATAGGGTTTAGCCCCTGACAAATTCATAGAGAGTAAGGTGCCCGGTACCCTGGCAGAAGGCCCAGGGAGGGGACCGCGCAGGTCCCTCGCAACATAATAGTGCTTTTTTTGTATGTTCTTTATGTTTCCCCCTTTTGGAGGGGTTGAGGAGTAGGACCAGGTGACATGGGCAGGATAACTGCAGCAGAGTTCTTTTGAGCTCCACCTTTGCTTGGGGCCCGGGTCAGGCTTCATACCCTGGTGAAGGGGAGTTGGCCTCAAGACCTGAGTTAGGCATCACATGCAACCCTGGAATATCCAAGCGTGTCACCCTCTGGGAGCTAATACTCCAGACAGGAGAGGGATACCAAGGCTGCCATAACCAGGAGCATAACGGTGTCGGGAGTACAACCAGAAAGACACAGTGATCCGCTGAGGCTTGGTGTGAGGTCGGGGTGTAGGGAAGGTGGAGCCCTGCAGACCACCGCTGGACAGATTCCACGCCGCTGAGGGACCCCAAGTAGTCAGCCCCCCCACTGATAGAACATTCAAAGTCGTGGCAGGTGAGATTGGGGGAGACTGCTCCGGGAATAAACATCTACTCAACAGCCTACAGGAGACCGTGGGATGAACACCACTGGCCAGTTGAACCAAGGCTTTATATGTCCAGATGTTCGAGACCAGGCAGACAGACATATTTGTACAGAGACAATGCCAGCCTCTTCCCGGTGTGGGGGGCTGGCATGGACTAGACAGAAAATTGTGGGGGCTGCACAAACAAAGGTGGGACATGGGTCCCACAGGCTGGGTCAGGCCAGGCCAGCCACGAGCACTGCACCTCTGCAGGCTGCAGGCAGGAGTGGGGCAGGCTCATCTGTGCAGGGCAGGTGGCAGCAGCCTGGGTGGGGAGGCCAGGGGTTTGGATGGGGCAGCACTGGGAGGGGTGGCTACAGGGGGCTAAGGTGAATTTTGAGATGGCTGTAGTCCCCGTCCCTGTCCCCGTCCCCTCCAAGATCCCTCCTAGCGCCACCCCTGATTTGGTATGACCTCATTACTCATGAATGACAAAGTTGCAAGTGAACATACAGGTCAAAGTTTATTCCAAATCAGTATTGATACAACTTTCATACTATATTCCACCACACTATATCATAAATGCCTTTATACAACAGTGAACTGATATAACTACTGTATAATAAACTGCTTTTAGTTTGTACCTTTTACCATCTCACCTTCTCTAAGGAAAGCTCATTCATTTTTTCCGGGAATACTTCTAACATTGCAAATTCTTTCCTTCCCTCCATTATTAAATAATGCCAGCTATCTCAAATGAATGGTAATAAGACACCATGAGAAATGCTTCAGTGTTCTTGTGAAAATCAATTTTGATTTGCCCAAGTAATGTACACCTGTGTATGATCACTTCCAGGATCAGGGCCTTTGCTTTCTGACACCCGTTTGGTTCAGCATATGCATAGTAAATATTTATCAAAGTTAGCAATATCTTAATCATGTAACTTTAAGGTGAAAGGTTGGGGTACACTGTGGAAAAGTCAAAAAGTATCTCTGAGATATTTTACAATAAACTTTTTTTATAGTATGAGGTTTAAAACACAGAAATTGTATGGTGCACTGTGAATAAACTAAGGGCTTAAGTATTGTTTTGAACACTGCACATCGATAACATAAATTCTTTTCATGGACTCTGTGTATCATCCACAAAGAAACATGTAATACTACTGGACTGTACACATACATAGAATTTAGAAAGATTGTATGTATGTATTGTATTCTTTGGAAAATAGTTTATTAATTAAAGACCCATCTCATAATTTATATGTACAAGAGGCAATTTAGAATTTCATACGCAGAATTTACTTTATGTTGCCTAACTTCTCCTCGCTTAGCTATGCATTTCTTTTAACGTATTTTAATGAGAAAATATATTGATGGTAATGGCTCATAATATTAGTTGCATCAAACAACAAGCAATGAAGTCAGTGTTGTTACATGTATGTAACAAGATAAACTGGCAATGGTAAGGACGATGGTACCACAATCTAGACTGATTTCAACAGACAAAAACTTTGAATGTTATGTTGTTTCTTTTCCATTGATTTTTATGATATATAAAATAATGAAGTTAGATTCAAAATGAAAAAGTGCAAGGTGCTAATAAACTGCAAGACAGTGTGCATTTGGAAAATTTGTACAGTTCTGAACTGTTGCCTTGTTTGTGTGTTAATATATGTGTACTAGCAATCTTTAGAGTCCTGTCTCATTACTAATTTTTTTTCTTAAAGTACAATATATGAGAGCCTGGTGTAATGCCCATTGAAATCAATGATTCTGTTGACTTCAGTGGCTGCAGGATCATGCCTTCAGTTATTATGGTGACCCTGTGTTAGAAGAACATATTACAGAAATTGAGGCAGTGATGAAGCTTTCTTAACTGTAGAACTAGTACTAGGTAGAACTAGAAAGGTTAATTTTTATAATCATTAGTTTTGTCAGAAAATCTTATTTGAAATTAAGCAAGGGACTCATACAACCACTTGCAGTATTAGCTTACATCTATGTGGTAAAGTGCTAAAAGGAAGCACTTGACCAAATACTGAATTGCAAAGCTGTCCCAATGCCAGAGCCACCAAAGACTGGGTTATTATTTAGCAAGTTCTCAAAAGCAATTCAAATGCAGCAATTCCACCTGCTAGAATTCAGAACAGCTTCTATACATTTCCTTGGGATTTGTAGATTAAGAAAATCCAGTTGGCTGCTCACTTCTGGACAAAGATAGTGTAGTTGGAAATATCTGAAGGTATAATTCAGGAAAATGAGTAACAAAAGTTTAAAAGTTTGGAGGTAGATTGATTCTAGTTCATTACCTTGGGAACTGTTAGTCTCAGGGAGGAAAGCATCTGCTTACCTCTTTCCTTTCATCTCAAGAAACATTTGCTGTAATTTAAACTCTAGAGTCCAGAAGACCATATCAGAAGAAGGGCCATTTAGCAACATAGTTAGAGAGGGCTTAATTATTTATTGCAGTCACTCCTGTGAATATTTTAAATTGTGTAGATGGTGCAAGTGGTTGTACAATCAGACATTTTTACTTTCATGTTGTGACTAATGTCAAATTCACTGTCACAGTGATTGCTTAAAACAGTGGTTCTAGACCTTTACAGCCCCATAGACTGGATGAGTGTCACAAAGCTGGTCCACACACTAGATCCTGTATGTGGGGTCAGTTCACAAGCCTGATGCAGTGTGCGGTCAATGTGTAGGGTCAATCTATGGGTGCGATCTAGCACATTTGGAGTGATCCCACACATCAGATTCAGCCATGAAGTGGCCACGCACTGGCATGATCCAGCAACCGGGGCCATGTCATCTGGATCACAGGGTTCCCCATGGGTCAAAAAATTTCACAAGCAAGACAGCAGAGGTAGCACTAATTGCCACAGTTCTGGAAGCAACTAATGGTGCTACTGCTCCCCTGCCACCAAATTTCCTGACCCGTGGGAAGCTCTGTGGACCAAAGTTTGGGAACCACTGGCCTAAAATGTCTGGATTCTTCCTTAAAACTGCAGATCCTTTAAAGACTTTTGCCCTTCTAAGGTGTTTCTGAATAATGAAAAGACACCAAAATTATCATTCTTATTTCTAAATCATGTATATAAATACCCATTATTTGTTTTTCAGGGTCAAATGAAGAGTGTCTTACATATGCGATTTCACATCCTAATGTAGATAAGGCCCGAACTCCAAGGTGTTTTAAAAAATGGCACACTTGTGATAAGTTAAACCTGGATGGATGTGTACTAACCTGAAGCGCCTTTTGTTAGACCTTTTTATTGAACAACTGTGCTACATCCTATCCTGGGTTAACTTAGAGTGTGATTGCCACCATCCCAGGCTGCCTTGTGCAGGGCTGTGCTCTAGCCTTGGGCAGAGATCATTTGCTCTGTCTGAGTGCTGGGCTGGCTTCAGCTATCACTGGCCCAAGTCAGTGACAGCCTCTGATCCCAGCACCGCATGCAGCCTGGTGGAGTGGGAGGGAGAAGTAGGGTTTCTGGCCCCACAGCTGCCCCAACCCCACTGTGCACCACAGCCTGGCTGGGATGGGGACTGCGGAGGATGAAGTCCAGTATGTCTCTTCCAGCAACTGCCCTAGCTGGGCTTCAGGGTGCCACTGCTTGTCTGGGGGGTTGGGGGTTCAGCAGGGGAAGGGCTCTCGGGTCCATGTCCCTGCAGCAGCCCCATCTGGGTGGCGGCATTTTGCAGCTGCTGGCAGCAGCAGTCAAGGGGCTGGGGAGTAGAAGGGAACCCCTCCCCCACACAGACCCAACCCACCCCTCTCTTACATCCCAGCCAGCAAGTTGTGGGGGGTCTCATGGTAGGGGGGCTGCTTTCCTCCCTGCTTCCTCCCAGCTGCTGCTGACAGTTGCCAGCTGGCAGAGCAGTGGGCCTGGGGAGAGGGGCTGTTCTGGCAGCCTCCTGGGAGGTTGCTGGAGCACACCTAGTGGCCAATGTGGGCAGGCTGAGAGCCCCTCCACAGAACAGTGGAAGCACACTGAACAGACATTCAGTCTAACTTGTGGTGCTTTGAGTAAAGCACAATAAATTGAAGCACTTCCAGCAGGGACTTTTTGAACATCTGTACTTAGCCATAGTCTCCACCAAATGCAGTATGAGCCAATAGCAGTCAAAATATCTGAGGCATTGCAGGCATGGACAAATGTTCACTTGGAGTGTCTCTAAAGAGGAATGGAAGCTCCTGCTTGGGAGCACAGCAGCTGTTATGCTTTGTTACTTGTACACAATAGGGATGTGCGAAGCAGGGTGTATTCAATTCAGATTCAGCCCAGTTTGGGGGACAGTGATTCAATTCCCTGATTTGGATCACTGTCCTGATTCAATTCAGCCAAATACGAAACTGAAGATTTGATTCTGATTCAGCCATAGACACAGCTTTATATGTTTTTTCTACATACCTTGAGGTACCAGCCACAGCTCATGAATGCTAATATGGTGGGGCAGATGGAGCGTCCCACAGGAGTGCAGGGGGTCCACTTCCAGGTCTGCCATCGAGCATGCGGGGGACCCCCGCCCACTCCCCCTCAGCTCGGTGATTGGCCACAGGAGGACCCCAACTGCCCCCCAGACCCAGGAGGCACTGGTTGCCAAGCTGAGGGACAGGGGGTCCCCCATGAACTCTGCAGCGGGCCCGGAAGTGCTTCAGGTCCACTTCCAGGTCCGCTGCCAAGTGCACAGGGGACCCCCCCATGCTCCCATGGGTTGCATCATCTGCCCCACCAGCTCAGCATTCACAAGCCACCTGGTACCTTGAGGTATCTAGAAAAAACATATAAAGCTGTCTCTATGTCCAAATCATCGAATCTCTCTGAATCTATTTGGAGGCTTCCAATTTGATTCAGAGAGTTAATGGGTCTCCTGATTCAATTCAGATTCAGAGTTTTGGCCACTGAATTGAACCAAATCTCCTCCGAATCGAATCAGCAACCGAAGCTTCACACAGCCCTAGTACACAAGCCTGCAGTCATACATATGAATGCAATTCCCTCAACTTTAACCTCGGATGAATTGGGGTTGCTACATTCATATCCATACAGGCTCTGTGCAAATAGCTCCTCCTGCCCTTGTGAAGCTGCTTCAAGTCTATACCCTCAGATTATTGCAATGCCTTTGGCTCTGGCTTTGATATCTTATTTACCTGGTGCCATACAAATAAATGGTGGCTTGATGCAGTGCTGTAGCAAGGGGAGGGCGGTGAGCGGAGAGACCGCCCTGGACCTCGAAGCAAAGGGGCACCCACCAATGCTGCCCAGCCAGGGCAGGGCATGGGACAGAGCCACAAGCAGCTCATTTCGGGGGGGGGATGGGGGAAGGGTGGCTCCCAGCACTGCATGCACTCCCGGACAAGCGTGCAGGGAGCGTGTGCCCCCCGGATCTGTGCATGGGGCGAGGGTGGAGTGCCACTGCAGGCTTTGCCTCAGGCACCAAACTTCCTTGCCGTGGCACTGGCTTGATGCTGTGATTGGTACAGACAACTGATGACCTCGTCTGCTTCTGTGCAGAAGTGATATCTTCCTTCAAGTCAAGTTAATAGATCTAGAGGGAGAAAGGATTATAGCCATTTACTTACTTTAAAACTTATTGGATCTTGGTCATGTTCTTCACTTCAGACTTGGTCTTCAGTTTATATAGGAGTTTAAACTATGAAGAAATCTTATTTTGGCTATCTGTAAATAGTCATATTATTTTTGTATAATCCAAAAATAACCTGGGCACTTTGTATGACAAACACAAATGCTTAGTCACTTTTTGAAGAGCTGTAATTAGAGATGTAGCACAAATGGGGAAACCAAACAGTAAATTGGGGTGAGGGTTAAAAAGGATTAGGCTGCAGGAATAAAATCAAATCATTTCCTAGATTAGGCACATCCACTTCTTGGTTGCCTGATTAACATTTTTTCTAGCAGTGCTATTGACTCACACTGCTTTTGGTCACATGTGAATCTTCTTTCCATGCCCCTTGTGGGAAAAAGTGTTGATATGGACCACATTTTAGCACATTTCACTTCCCAATTAACCATTGTTAATATTTTTTAATGTGTTGTCATCATTTTGACCCAGTTTAAAATGTGAAGGACACAGACCAGTCAATGAAGAAGTGAAATACAGTGAGCCTGAACACAGGGAAAGATGAACAACTATGACAAAGCATTAGAATAATTTGATCAGTTGTTTGTATCCTACAATATACATCATGTTGTTTCCTTGTCTTTAATAGTGTTATATTTTATAGGTTTTCACAATTATATGTGTTTAAGTTTTATTAGAGTGACAGTTATGATTGGAGAGAGAGCAGGAAGAAAAATGAGAAAGAAGAGAATGGAGATTAATAAAAAAAAAGAGTGTCGTGGCATTATGGCATGTTTTCTAGTATGTGATGCTTTCCATAGAGACTTCTCTCTGGGTCCTCACAATTCATTTGTTTTAGAGACACTGAGTAACAATGATCTCCTACTGCATGTCCTCAGAAAAGCTTTCTGGACCCACTGGACAGAAATGCCAACTACACAACACATGAAGGTTTGGAAGAAGCTCTGGTGATAGTGTTTGAATACCATGTGCAATAGTTTTGCCATATAAAGAAGTATGATTTCTTCAAGGAATTATTTTCTTTTGATTCAGAAAGCTTGTCTGAAAAAGTACAGTTGGAGAGCATTCATAGTCAGTGTACTACTTCTTTATAGCAAACACACAGTGTGATTTCTCTCTGCGATCATTATAAAAGTATTAATAAATGTAGGGGCTGCCATACTGGATCATACCAAAGGCCCAAATAGTACTATGTATTTAATAGCAGTAATACCAGATACTCAGAAGTGTAACCAGCTTCATAATGTTCACTCATGAAACATTCTAAGCCTACTTTGAAAAGTTTCACCTTATCAGTTAGTGTTAGCTTATACCTTGAAGCATGAAGGTTTCATATCTCTTATAAAACTATTCATTTTGTCCTGTCTAATGTAGCTGTGGATGTCTTGATTATCCATACAAACCTCAATACAAGAAGAATTTTTGTGGCAGGTATGAGTCTTTTCTGGCATACGAGACTTTACATAAAGACTTCTCTTTCGGTTTCACAAAGCATTTGCTGTAGAGAAGACAACAACCGCCAACTGTGTGCCCTCAGAAAAGCTTTCTGGATCAGGAGAAAGTCATTCCCAGAACTTGACAAATGGACTTTTCTTGTGGAAGAACTGTTAGAAACAAAGGTCATATAACATCATTACAGCCATTATCATAGCTTCATGGATGTCATTATCATAATTTCTAACTAAAAATAGCTATGTTCACCTGTGGGAATGGGAACATAAAGCTATTCATTTGTGTGGAGCACATTCTCAGTCCTGTTCTAATCCCTTTATGGCACCCAGTTGGTACAAAAGGAATGGAAATCTCACACCAGGTTGTCTTCTGGAAAAAGTCATGATACTGGAAAGTTCCCAGAAGGCACAGATTTGATTTATATGCCTATAGTTCCCATCCTCCACATAAAAATGACATAGCATCTCTCTATGTCTAAGCCAGAGGCCACTCAGAAGTACATATGTTCCAGCTTTTAATGTCAGGGCAAAAATGGCTATTGTGGGATTAACTTGACTATGACCAGGTAGATATCATTCCCAAGAGAGTTCATCCATGGAGAATGAACATCTTACTACTTTCCCGTGGCTTACCTCCTCCTGGAGACCAGAAAGAATGGAGCCATGGGGAAAGGATCCCATGCCTTCCAAAGACTGGGGTCACACTGCTCTGAAGAAGGCGGGGAGGGATGGAAAGGGGGAGAGGAGAGAGTGGAGGAGAGAGAAAGCTGCTCCTGCCTATCCTGTAGACTGGGGGGAGAGGGGAGGAAGGGGAAGCCACCAGCTGCTCACCACCTGCTTCTCACCCCAGGGTCTCTGGAGTGAGAAGTGGACAGAGGGCTTTGCCCCACTACTCCCTCCACTTAGCTCTGAGGCACCAGGAGCCAAATTGGGGAGCAGCATTGTGAGCCCTCTGCCTGCTTCTCACTGGAGTTCCTGGAGGCAAGAGGAGCAGTCGCCACTGTTCCCAAACGAGGTACTATCCCATTTAGGGAAGGGTCCAGGAGCTTTGCTCCAGTGCTTCATCCACTCCGTTCCCAGAGACAGGTCTGGGGAAGGCATAGGGAATCTTTCCTTGGTCCTCTCAAGAACAGGAAGGAACAGAGAAGGAATTGCTCCCCACGCCTTCCCCAGACGAGGATCACCCCCATCTTGGGAAGGTATAGTGAACAGGAGAGTGGGGGTGACTACAGCCTGAATTCCTATATGCTCCCTCTCCCAGAAAGATTTATACTGGTGGAAATTTCCAAGAAATATCTTGTGTTTCTGAGAAATTTCCACCAGTAGAAATGAATGTCTGTCTGTGGCCAGAGAGTTCAGCACTTGATGTTACAGATTGTACAGTGAATAGATTAATGAAATATCATTCCCTCTGCCCATTAATTCCCCTTCATAATCTTTCCTACCCCTGATCATTTTGTGCATTTTCCATCTCTTTTCCTCTGAACCCTCTTGAGGATGTCCACATCCCTCCTGAAGTACAGCACCCAAAACTGGAAGCAGTACTCCAACTGCAGCCTGACCAATACTGCATAGAGGGGAAGTATCACCTCCCTGGACCTGTTCATCATGTACCTATTAATGCGTGATAAAGTGAAGTTAGCTTTACTGATCACTTTGTCACACTGACAGCTCACGTTCATCTTGGACTCAACTATGACTCTGAGATCCCTTTCCGCTACTGAGCTGCTGAGAAGGTCCTCCCCCAGCCTGTAAGTGTGTTGGTGATTCCTTCTCCCTAGGTGCAACACTTTGTACTTGTCTTTGTTGAACTGCATTCTAGTCTGTTCTGCCCACTTTTCCAACTTGTCCAGATCCATCTGGATTCATTCCCTACCCTCTAGTGTGTTAACTTTACCCCATAATTTGGTATCATCTGTAAATATGGACAGAGTGCTCTCCACACCCTTGTCCAAGTCACTGATGAAGACATTGAACAGCACCAGTCCAAAGACCAAGCCTTGTGAGACTCTACTGCCCACATCTTTCCAAGTCGATACCAACCTGTTCACCACCACCCTTTGGGTACAACCCCAAGCCAATTTGCAACCCACCTGACTGTGTAATCATCTACATCACAGCTGCTCAGTTTATTTATGAGAATAGGATGAGATACCATATCAAAGGCCTTCTTAAAATCCAAGTAAATGACATCTACCTTGACTCCTGCATCTTAGCATTTTGTAACCTGGTCATAAAAAGAAACAATGTTAGTCAGGCAGGATCTACCTGCTATGAATCCACATGGGTTGCCCTTCAGCATTATTTTTCCTGCTGGAGTCCCACAAATGTGATCCTTAATTTTTTCAAAGGTTTTGCCAAGGATAGAGGTGAGACTAACTGGTGTATAGTTACCCAGATCCTCCTTCCTCCCCTTCTTGAAAATAGGGACCACACTGACCCTTTTCCAGTCCTCCAGGACCTGACCTGAGCACCATGAGTGCTCAAACAGCCATGCCACTGGCTCTCCTATGACACTGGCTGATTCCTTCAGCACCCATGGATCAAGATCATCTCGGCCTGCTGACCATCCAGTCCTTCCAAGTGCCTCTTCACCAAGTCAGCGCTAAC
>NW_017729030.1:48245208-48245481 GCF_001723915.1 Gavialis gangeticus | reverse complement strand
GGTCCCTTCCGACCCCAGAAACTATGAAACTATGAAACTCAGCCTTGTCTCCCCTATCTGTCACTAATTGCCCTAGTTTGTCCTGTGGGGGTCCTATGCTACCCTGCACCATCTTTTTACCCACTATATACCTGAAGAAGGACTTTTTGTTTTCTTTAATTTTTGTTGCCAGCCTAAGTTCCATTTCTGCTTTGGCCTTTCTAACTGCCTCCCTGCAAGTGTAAGCCAAGGAGGTATACTCCAGCTTGGCAGCTACCCCCTGCTTCCACAACC
>NW_017729030.1:48181202-48240208 GCF_001723915.1 Gavialis gangeticus | reverse complement strand
GTTGGATGACCACCTTACTGGGGTCGTTTGACCCCAGTGCTCTTCCTGCCATGGCAGGGGGTCAGACTAGATGATCTGCTCAGGTCCCTTCCGACCCCAGAAACTATGAAACTATGAAACTCAGCCTTGTCTCCCCTATCTGTCACTAATTGCCCTAGTTTGTCCTGTGGGGGTCCTATGCTACCCTGCACCATCTTTTTACCCACTATATACCTGAAGAAGGACTTTTTGTTTTCTTTAATTTTTGTTGCCAGCCTAAGTTCCATTTCTGCTTTGGCCTTTCTAACTGCCTCCCTGCAAGTGTAAGCCAAGGAGGTATACTCCAGCTTGGCAGCTACCCCCTGCTTCCACAACCTGTATGCCTCTTTTTTTGCCCCTAGGCTTTCCTGGATTTCCCTGTTCAGCCAAGAGGGTTTCCTTTGCCCAATTTCCTGTGCAACGGGATTGTCTCCTTCTGTACCCGAAGGATTGCTCCCTTTAGGAACAACCACTCTTCCTGGACTTCCATCTCACCAATGATCCTGTTCTTCAGTGCCTCACTAACTAATCTCCTAGGCACAGTGAATTTAGCCTTTCTGAAGTCTAGAACTTCTGCTCTACTAATTATCTTTCCCACCCTATGGCGGATAGTGAATTTAATCAATTGATAGGCACTGTTCCTTAGGTTACCTTGTGTCTGTAGATCTCCCACCAGGTCATTCCCTGTAGCCAACATCAACTCCAATAAGGCATTTCCCCTAGTGGGACCACATACCTCCTGACCACATACCTCCTCCATTAGGTAAAGGTCCTGTATGCAGGTTAAGAACCTATGTGAATGGTTGGATCTAGCTGACTGCTTGTCCCAGCAGATGTCAGGGTAGTTTAGGTCACCCATGGCAACCATGTCCCTTGACCGTATGGCCTCTGAGAACTTCCTTGAGAGTTCCAGGTCCAGCTTATCCTTCTGATGTGGCAGCCTGTAGTAGATCATCACTACCAAGTCGCTTTCCCCCTGACCTCTTTGTATTCTGACCCACAATACCTCAATTTGCCCCTCCTCTGATCCCATCTTGATTATGAAGGATGTATATTGCTCCTTAACACAGAGAGCAACACCACCACCACCACCCCTTTTCTCCCTACTCTATCACATCTGTACAGCCTATAGCCCTCAATGCTTACTGCTCAATCGTGGGTAGGATCCCACCAGGTTTCAGTTAGCCCAACCAAGTCGAAGTTCTTGTTTGCAAGCAGGAGTGCAAGTTCCTCCTGCTTGTTCCCCGTGCTCCTAGCATTAGTATAGACACTTAAGCCCCCTGATGGGTGCCCTTGATGCCCCCCTGTCCTGAAGCCCATTGGGCCCCTTGGTACTTATGTGGGCTGTTCCAGTGCATGGCTCGTAGTTCGTTGATTCTAAGTTCTCTTTGTCATCTGCATCCCCATCCACTGACGAACCTAGTTTAAAGCCCTATGTAGGAGATGAGCCAACCTGTAAGAGAACAGACTCTTACCTTTAAAAGAAAGATGAAGACCATCATGCCCTAAGATGCCCCTTTCATGGAAGTGCGGATCGTGGTCAAAGAAGTCGAAAGCTGCACAGTGACACCTACTCCGGAGCCACAGGTTGACTTCTTTGATGCAGGTGTCATGATACTGACCACAACCACTGACCATAAGGATCAACGAGAAGACCACCTGTGCCCCCATTTTCCTAAGCCTGGCCCCCAGAGCCCTCTAGTTACTCATAATACAGCTCGGACTACTCCTGGCCACCTCATTTGTGCCCACTTGGATGAGGACCATGGGATAGTAGTTGGAGGGCCAGATGAGGTCAGGAATCTACACAGTGACATCCCAGATCCAGGCTCCAGGCAGGCAGCATACCTCCCGCACCATGGAATCCAGGTGACAGATGGATCCATCCATTCCTCTCAGGAGGGAGTCATCCACCATGATGACTTGGTGCCTTTTCCTCCAACGGCCTGGCTGACCTTCAGCCTGTGTGTTGATGGCTGTGGTGGTGGCTTCCTCTACTGCACTTTCCTCCAGTGCTGCCAGGGCCTCGTATCTGTTCCCCAGTTTCACTGGGGAAGCTGTCTCAGCAGCACGATGTCTGGCTCCAGAGCTGACCATCTTCCATTCATCTGCATTGGGTCACTCCTGTGTGTTCTCTCCACCAGATGTCTGAACCTGCAAAGAATGAAAGTACCCATCAATCTCATCCTCTGCAGCCCTGATCCCCCACAGCCTGCTAATCTCTGCCTAAAGTTCCCTCACCTGCCCCTCCAGGGTCTCAAGCAGGGCACATGTGCGACAGGTGAGGGGACTCCTGGCCCCCCTGCCACCTCCAGGCCCCAGAGATCCTGCCAGAGAACCCCCACAGACAGGGGGCCAGGGTGCTGCCGACCCATTCAAGGGTCCTGTCTGGGTGGAGGCCTCAGAGGAGCCCCTGGTGGGAGGTGGTGCCAGGGCAGGATCCCTGGCTGCGCACTGTGTCATAACTCCCATTGAAAGACTCCTCCTCTTCCAGTCACCTGAAGTCTTCATCCAAACCTGCCACCTCTTAGAGTTCAGGCTTCTCCTGTGCATCCTCCTGTGCAAACTCCCATGCAAACTAGTTCACCTTGTTTAATGTTCAGGCTCCTATCCTACAGTTGATACTAGAGGGTGAAGTATGGCAACTCTGCATGAGGCTCCAATGAAATTTAGAAAGAGTCTGTAGTGGTGCCACTGTATGTGTATGATCACTTCCAAGATCAGGGCCTTTGTTTTCTGACATCTATTTGGCTGGAATTACAAAAAAAACGTAAGGCAGAAGGCAGGGCATTGTGGCATGTTAGAGACTTGCTGGTAGAGAGAGTCATAAGCTTTTGTAGGTTATAGCCTACTTGCTCAGCAGCTGCAAATGGACTTACAGAAAGCAAGGGTACAAACCAAAGGGACTTTTAATGCAAAGGTAAAGGGTAGGAGGCACTGCTGAGAGAGGTGAATGTGGGTTCAATATATCTATAGGGAAAAATAAGACAGTTAACCCATTCAGGGACATAAGGATTATAAAAGCTAGTTCAGGTCATGTGATAAGAATCCAGAGTATCTTTTAAGACCATACTTAACATAGTCCAGTCCAATGGTGGATGATTTCTTGTTCCATAGTTTCATGTTCAAGACTATTTGTAAAGTGTTGTTCAAGAACAGCTACTCTGAAGTCAGTGATGAAATGCCCAAGGAAGTTCATGTGTTCTCCTATGGGCTTTTGTGTATGTCTGGAATTGGTGTCAGATTAGTAGGGACCACTGTAGTTTGGGTTTCAGGAGATTTCAGATGAAAGCCCAAAATTTAGCATTTCCCCCAAATTCCCAGAAAATTGCAATTTGACCTAAAATGGCCTGAAAGTGCAGGGGAGATGGAAGGCAAGGCAGGAGGAAAAAGTGTCCATTAATTCTTTCACATAGGAAAATTTACTCTCATACTTCCTACAACTACAAATAGAAATTATAGAAAGTATGAGAGTAAAATTAAGCTCTAAAACTATTGACTATTGACTATTGACATGTTAGTTTAATTAGCACATTGATTTTTTCCCCGACATATAATTAACTGGGTTTTTTTAATTGTTACATTTTGAATTGGTCATAAGTAAAAAGCAGATAACCCCCAGCAAGAGGAATTAATTGTCCTTAACATGTGCATACGGGGATCAGGAGGGCAACACTTTTGTTTGTTTGTGGGGGTTTTTAGAAACTTAGAAGACTGATAATAGTCTTCTAACTCTTTTAACCTTAGAAGGCAGGGTACACATGCAACTCATAGACTAACCAAAGTACATAGATATACACAGCCCAAGCTTTCTTGGGTAGAAGCTAACTTCATCAGAGGCTATGTCTCCCTCTTTTTTTCACCTTCACAAATTCCACAAAAGTTAATTGTGAGATTGTTGAATTTAGCAATAAATTTAAGATTAGATAAGTATCTGGCTTTATGTTAGAAAATTTCGAGTGTATATAGAAAGAATACTATAAAGCTACATGCTATGTATTTTACTACACAGAAAAAGCAATTAAATTAAACTAATTTCATCCTGATACTGGTGTAAGGTACAAGGAGGTACAGAGCTCCTAAAATTGGTACTAAGATATGGCAGTACTTTGATTTTAAAAACACTATTATGCTTGCTTGCAGTTTATCATATATTTCATGTCATTGCCTATCACGATGGTTCTTAAGATTCTTAAAACTTATTAATTGAGAAGTATTTTTCTGTATCTTTCTCTGTTCCTCACCTATTCAATATCCTTGTTCTTTTTAAATACATGTAAATATAGAAGGAATGGGTCAAAATGGGAACCCAGTTCTTCAAAACTTTACTTATATGAATATTCCCCCCAAAATAGAAACTTGTGATATAATTAGATACTATTTATGAATAGAAGAAATTACTAGAACAGTTCTTTAGTCACATCCTGCAGTCTGTATTCAGGTGAGAAATCCTATTGCCTTAAGCAGGCTGAGTAAGAGCTGTAAAGACAGGTTACCAGATGATGAAGAAGCTGGAGAAAAAGAGTTAAAATTAAAATGTAGGTAGCATGAAATGGACAAAAGTATTTAAGTGGGAGATTGAGTATAGTACATAGTTAAAATGCACACACAAATATACATATATGTGCGTGTGTGTGTGTGTATACACACACACACACACACACACACACACGCACATATATGTATAAAATGATGCCTGCATAACAAAAGAAAGATACTATGAAGCATCTCTTGAAATTCAAATAATTAAGAATATGAAACATTACATTTAAACAGTTTTCTTACTATATCAAGGCATATAAGAGGTGGCAAGAAAACACTATCCTATGGGAAAAAGTGAAACTTCTTTTATTCTACTAATACTATTAATTTTATCTGCAACAGGTCGGTTAGGTTCCCCAAAAGAGATTTTTCAAATTAAAATGTTTTGGTTTGGTCTTATTTTGCTTGGTTTTCTTCTTTCTTATATTTCTTTCTTATGGTTCACATTCGTGTGAACCTGTATGTACAAGTGCATATGCATTCATCTATGCAGAAAAGGGGAGAGAATGTAAATATACAAAAAGTGGTTCACATTTTGCTGCTGGTTACACCCATTAGGTGTCGTTGACTTCCATTGGATTGCACAGATATAACTGAGAGCAGAATTTGGCTCCACTGAGTATGTAGTGTATGTACAGCCCAATCCTTTTATCCAAGGTGTGTCATCAAAAACATTCAGATAAGCAGGGGTTCAAATAATTGGGGGAGTTACTAAGTATGAGATTCATGCTGAGAGACATAACCTAGATTCAGATAAGAGGGAGATTTAGATTAAAGGGATTCAAATACAGGTATTATAGTTTGCACTTCTGAAGAGCTTTTTGGGGGCATTGGTGTTGAGGACATTAGAAAATGCTTTACCTACTAATCACAGTACTAATACATTAAAAGAATGGTATTCTGTCAAAAGAGCTCCAAAAGCAAAAAGCTGCATATGTATTCTAGGAAAATATGGGGTTAAAGTGGACTATATTTTAGGCAATATTCAGTTGACTTGCTGTGTGGGGAGAGACTGAGCAGTCCTGGCTAATGACTTGTAGGTACTGAATCTTCAGGTCTCTCAGGTGGTTTCACTCGACCAGTTTCAGCAGAATGATGAAAAGGTTGAGATAAAATAAACTGACAGTTGCTACTCATCGCAGGCAGCAAGCTGTACCCCGGCAGCTGAGACCCTGGGAGCCCTCTTTTTTAAACAAAGGCTTTCACTGCAGTGAGCAATGAACTCCACAGAAAAAGAGAGAGAGAGAGAGATTGGCAGCTGGTGACCGGCAGGAGGAGGGAAAGGAGGGAAACTGGGAAACACAGCAATTGTTGGCTAATTAGAAGCCATTCCCACCTACTTAATACCAACCCATTAAGCAGAAAACACTTTTCATCTTACTCTCGCTGCTACACATGACATTATACTCCAATCAATACCCTCCCACTGGCTGCCTCAGTGCCCACAAATGAATACATTGCAGTTCAAGAATGCAGTAATTGAGTTGGGGCAGTGAAACTGCAGCTCTCACAGTCAAGATCTTTCTCTGAAGATACTAATGCAGTGTTTGTGATGCTTGGATAAAGAAATCAAATCCCTGTATTGACAGCTGTCAGAAATTGGCAAATGCAAAAAGTCAGTGATGAATCCATTTTAACCTCTAAATGAAGAAATGGAGCAAGGCTTATTTTCCCATAATATTTCTTTTGGGGGGTAAATGCCTTACTTCATTGCACTTAAACAATTAGAGCTCTGTTGAGCTTTATGAATGGATTCTTAGTTATACCTGAAAAACATGCAACAACCTACATCTGAGCATGTTGTTTTGGTTTATCATTTTCTTTGGTTTGGTTTTCGTAGGGGACCCAGACCTTTGAAGCTTTGGTCTACTAGCAGCATTTTTTAAATGTATTTGTAGGCAATGTATATTCAGGGTATTATTTATTTCCATTTAAGCAAAGGGTATTTTACTCCATTTTTAGGAAATATATTTAAAAACATATGGTTTAGGAGTGCCTCAACAGGTTGATGACAATTCAGGGTGTTGCCGCAAGCCAAATCTTCATTCAAGATAATTTCCTTCTCCTTGAGCCAGCTGGTGCTGGGAATACCATGGAGCCAGTAACCACAATACCCTGCAAGTACTTCTTCGTGTCACTCTCGCAACCATAGTCACTAGGCAGGAACTGTACATAAGAAACAAGAAGGACTTCTTTCATTCCCTCAAAAGTAGTATCCTTTGATTTCTTAGTTGACCACATATCAATTTAGTGGATGACAGTTTAGTGGATGATGCATCAATTTACTTGGGCTCCTTAAAATCAGAGATGCAAATCACAGCAAGTTAGCTGTGCCCTCAGACATTTGAGGTAGATAAATGTGCATTATGAAGCTTGGTAATGACAAATCTGCAGAAGAAACTTTAAAAACTGACTCTATCTGCTCCTTATGGATATAAACAGTATCATGGCAGTTAGAAGAATAATGGTTCCTTCTGTTTTTCTTGACCAAGCTATTTGTTCCCCATCTTTTGTACAACATGCTAAAACACCCTACATACCTGAGTTAAGCCAAATCCTCAACTTCTTTGTCTATCAAACTCCTATCTATGTCAGAGCGTACACTAAATAAAACCAGAATAAGGCACTGGGGATTTGGCCAGTGATGTGGTAACTAATATGAGATCCTCTGTGATTAAAAGGTCAGGTGAGGCTACTTTGGTACGTGGCTGTCAGACTGTCATTATATTATTAAATTTTTGTCCTTTCTCCAAAATGCAGTTACCATATGTTGTTTTTAAAATTATGCAGCCTCTAACTTCAGTGCCTGGACAGGATTTCTCTCAGGTTCACTATAATTGTCCGGGTTTGAGGTCTCTGATAAATATTTTAATTTTTCGGTTAATAACTTGTACCAATACTAACAAAAGGTGTTTGGTATTTTAAACTAAACCAATCATTTAAGCTTATTGTTATAAAATATCTAACATTTATCACTGATTTTCATTTTATTTTGTTTCTAGGTTTAATTACCTTCCAAACAGTCTTAAATGTGGTTTGCTTGGGAGAATTTATAATCGAGAAGTTGTTTAACCAATGAATCAGTTGTCCCAAACGATCTAATTCTGTACACTTTAAATACAAGAAAAATTGTTATAATAAGGGTATTGATCAGTTGTCTGTGTCCGCTGGGGACAGGAGATGTAACAGGTTTAAATTGCAGCACAGAAGACTTAAGTTGGGGAAAACATTTTAACTATCAGAGTGCTTAAGCACTGGAACAAATTTCTTAGGGAAATTGTAGACTTTTCATCACTGGAATTTTTTAAGATTAGGTTAGACAAATGTTTGTCAGAAGCCATGAACAGGCATTACATTTGTACCAAGAATACAACCTTTTAGCACTGCAAAAAGCAGGTGTACAGGGATTCAACTGGGTTCTTGTGAAAAAAACATGACCATACTGCAAAGAAATGTTAGCTCTTCCCAATAGCAAATTCTTGATAGCATAATAATTTATGATGCCATATGTAATACCTGCCTTTGTCCTCCAGCATCCTTGTAGTGCTCTCTGTAACTGGACAGATGTTACATGTTGTTGTCTGTTTCCGCTGGGAACAAGAGAAGTAATGGGTTTAAATTGCTGCCACCCCCCAATCCTAGAAAGTCTCTGACACCCTAAACTGTGTACTTTGTCTTTCTTTATGAACAAAATAAAGTCCTTCCTGCCCAAGGAACAGGGCAGCAATCCACCTCCCAGCCTCTCCTGCTGTGCAAAAAATATCTGTTCCTGTTGTATTAGGATCTGTGGCATTATCTACAAGCCAGGCACCAAGCAGAGGGCTAGTTCTGCTCAGTTTTAAACTGCAGCCCTTTGTGAGGCAAACATGATAGCCAGTACAGTGCAGAAACCAAGATACTACAGAAACCAAGGTCACTCCTGGGTGGTTGAGCTCATGTTCATGTCCTTCTAGTCAGGTATCAGCTTTTATACCTGGTGCTGCCTTAATCATGGAGTTGGTCTCAAAGACAGCTTGAGGTCCCTTCCAGCATTATTTTCCTGTTGTTCTGTCATATGCTGCCTCTTCCTAAATTATCCTCCAGTCACTATCACCTCTGCTCTGTTGACCCCAATCTTCCATAAATGTGAGAAAAGGCAAGAGAATATTGAGCTCATCTCCTCTCTATGCTCCACACCACTCAACAAGTAGGAAACCTCATTCTGCCCTACCTCCAGCCTTTGACCAGCCTGAACATGCAACCTAATGAAAATCATATTATAGTTGCATAGTCTTGGGATGACAATAAGAAAGAACAGCATTTGAAAAAAAGGGTTTGTACTATTCTAACCTTGTGAAGATGAAAAAGATATTTTAAGTAGCCTAAGAGAGAGGTAGTTAGCCATGTTAGTTTGAAGTCAGGCAAAAGGCAGCATAGATTTGCAGTTCATAGACCAACTAAATCAGCAATGCAGAAGCTATCATATGCAGTGGCTTACTTCATCAGATGCTGAAAGCCACTGTTTACAGATGCTTATGCATCTCTGATTTAATTAGTCTATAACATAGAAATCTACCCTGCCTTCTGCCTTAAGTACCTGAAGCCAACTTTCTCTCCACTTCGTAATGTCATGTTTTGGAGTTGCTTTGATTAATGTATGTTAAATAATGATCTTGACAATATGCACTGAAAATCAAGAAACAGAATTTATAATGATAAAAGGCACCTTTGTATATACAGAAGTTCAGGATATTTCAGTTGTTCTGTACAATGATTTGGGAGAGCAGGGGAAGGAGGGACTTTTGGGATAAGACAGTCAAAAGTCAGATGCAGTTTATACCTAGAAACAATTGGGAAAACCATAGGACTTTTGCATGGTTCATTTAAGACTCAGATTTATGAATTCAGTATCACTTGGACTAGATGCCTATGTGGTATTCCAAGAGGAAAAATAGGAGACAAAAAGAACACTTGGCAGTTTTACCAATTATAAGTGCCAAAGCCTGTGAAGATATTTTGGAGATATCTTAAATCACCTTGACAACAACATATCTAAAGTTTACCAGAAATCTGGAATGAAAAACATAAATATGAAGAATGAAATTTTGTGATATGCTGAGAAAATACATAACTAAGCTGTCCATGCCCCCCCTCCCCCTTAAAGAGCTAAGCAGTGAGAATATTTTTGTACTATTTTATAGAACTTAAGCATGTGGTAGGCAAAAGTCAAAGAAAGCCATGGTCCTACCCTGCTTAGCTTGCCCTCTAAATGTAGAGGGTTTGCTGACTGACAGGAGAAAGAATGCAGGAAGGGAAGCCAAGGCTTAGAGCTTTAAAATAATGCTAAAATAATGTAGTATGTGCACATCATGGAGATTCAGGTAGATTTTGCTTTAATTTTAAACATGTTTAAAACTAAAAGGGGATGAATATTCATTCTTGATTGGCATTGTGAGTTTCATGGAAGAAGTATGGTTCAAGAGAAATTTACACTGAGAGCCTGGTTACTTGGTGGAACAAAAGTTCAACAGAATACTGTTGTGACTTATCAAAAATATCAGCTGTGATAATATTCGATTTACAGTATTTCATATTATGTTATATATCATGGGACAGTGTTCCTTATCCAGAGAAGGAAAACACCTAGATTTCTGAATTACCTTGAGGAATAGAGAGACTCTTTAAAAAATGCAGAAGAAGCTCCTTTCCATAATGAAGATATTTCTCTTCATACTGCACATAGGGCAGCATCAGTTCTTCTGCGAACTTTGCTCCGTTCTGGAGCACCTGCTTTTAACTTTCAAGAAAGACTTAAACTTTAGTTTGAACACTAGACTTAAGCTCTAATTACAGTAGCGGTGTACATACTCACAACTCTTGCTTCCTAAAAAACTGTGTGGATTCCTGTTTTGCATACCTGTTGTAGGGTAGAATCAAAGTATATTTCTACAGGCTCTGGTCACTGGTCTTCTGAGATCTTCGCAAGTGTTCAACAATTTCTTTTAACTATGTCTACCTATTTCAGGGATATTTCTGTTTTCAGTGTAGTTCCTTAATAAGGTAGTTGTCAAACTTGTATCAAATTCATTTCCTAAGTAGAATTTCTCTTTCTGTCTTAATTAAAATATAACCTCAGTTTCCTTCTTTCTCCATTTGGTGTATCCAACAGAAAAAAATGCTACCTAAACTGGAAACTTGCAAGATCCTTTGAATAGAACTTACCCATCAGGAAAGTCAGAAGCCCATATTGGCCCATTACAGAAGGTGTAGCACAAGGAAGCAGCAAAAACAATAGTCGTCAAATAAATCAAATTATCAATAAAGCTAACTCAAAGAGTCATAGCTCACTCTTTAAGGAAAACCAATACCTCCTATTTGCATTGCACAAAGGCAGTTTCAGAGCCGATAGTCAGTATTCCATACATTATATTTCACTCGATGCAAGGCCAATGTCTGTTTGATTTCCTCTTAACCCATTTCAGTTATCTCTCTGCAGTATTTGCTTCTTCCCAACAGTGAATCCTAATATGGAGCCTTTCTTGAGAAAGATTTCCCACTCCCCCTTTACTCATATGGTAGAGGTAGCAAATATACAAGGTGGGTTTTTTTTAGCTTGTAAGGTAAGAGGTAGAGCCTGATTATGCCCCCAGTATGCCTTCTGCTACTTTGTAGGGGGTCATGGTGTAAAGAATCTTGCTTTTTAGAATAGACGAAAAGAAAGAAGTACTCATAAATACTGTTCACAGATATTAAGAAGACAAGCCCATGTCACAGCACTGTGACAGCCATTGGCTAATTTTCAACACTTCTTTCAAAAAGCTGTACTGGCTCTACAAAATCACCATAGGCAGAGGTAACCCTCTCTTAATCTACTTCATCTGCAAAATCTCTCCTTCCTTGTATGCACTCACCTCTAAGACCAAATAACATATTTTATGGGTGAACACCAGTTCTAACACAATTGCTGAAAAATAGGGCTTATTCTGTTAATTTCAGTAAACCTCATTTAATTTAAGTGAGAGAGAGAGAGAGACTCACATGGGCACAATAAAATATAAGCTAGTATACGTATATTCACAACAGCTGTTTTTTCCCTGAAACTAAAAGACAGTTGCACTTTAAGAGCTGCGCTGCTGATATGCATATAAGTGTTGTGAGGGATAAAATCTATTTCAACAGAAAAACATCCAAATGAGTGATTTTTCCTTCATTGTTATATACTTCAACAACATAATAATATACTGATAGAAAGCTTTATTCTGTGGGAATTTTGCCATTGCTAAACCCACTTTTCTTGTAATTTAAATAGGAAAATAGCTTAATGCTAAGAGTGGGTGAGTTGGGCACCAGGCCCAAGTGCTAACTTAAAGGGGACACCAGAATTATGCTTCCTTCAGGAATCCACATCATAGAAGCAGTGCCAGCTGGGTGCACCATGCTGCTCTACCAGCAGCAGCCTCTGACTTTGAGCCCCCGGGGCAGGTAAGCCTGACTTCTCCCCCTCAGTAGGGTTTTGCCCAGAGTGCAAAACTTGCTGGTTATGCTTCTGATACTGCTTTCCTACCAAAATTACACAGAATCTACATTTTGCCAACTGGTCATTGTATCCCACAGGTGTGTAATATGGAAAGGGACATGGAAAAGTAGGCAGAACTTCATTTAAAGGTAAGGAACTATGCCAATAGGTGTAACCCTGTTAACAAAGGTAATACTAAGAGCCTTTTCAGATAGTCTCACTGCTTAACTGACATTTAAAAGGCTGCTAGCTCACACTGAATTTTATCGCTACATCATTACATCAAGAGTATTCTGCAAGTATGAGTTATATATATATTTTTTTAAAAGATCACCTGTGGTCTAGATTATTAGAAGTGGGGCTTCTTTTTTTTTCCAATCAGAAAGCAGTCATTTTGGCTCCAATTATTTTTTTCCTCCTGAATAAGTAAATTTAAATCTTGATCCAGTTTCCAGTGAAGTTCATATGAGCTTTCCTGCTGGCTACCGTAGGCAGGAAATGGCCCTTGTGGTAAACAATCTAACAAAATCCCTGTTTTCCATTCATATTCCTACTATTTACCAAGACAGCAATGATATCCAGAGTGATACCTCATCATCTGTACTTTTTTCTAACATTCGCCATCCAAATTCCAGTGTCACGTAGTAACTGGTAGTAGTATTCCTCTTTGGATTTTATATGATATTTTGATTGCTATATTGTAACCTAGAGCCAAATGAAACACTGAGGGTGTGAACACATGAATGCTTGGAGCCCTTTGTTATGTGTGAATGAGATGAGAACAATTCAAATGCAGCAAAATCTCTTCAGTTTGAACACCCCTTCATGCAGGGTTAAAGTTTGAGTGGTTTTGCTGCTTTTGCATCATTCACACCTAACAATTAGAAGGTACCAGCTGCTGCCCTTTTGAAAGAGCTCCAAGCATTCCTGTGTCCACACCCTGGGGTATAAGCAAGCTGAGGTGAGGTTGAAATGACTAGAAATTGTGCCTGCTTACTCCACAGTTGAATATGTCGTCTAGAGGGAGCACTTTGATCCGTCTTGATCACACACACAGCAATCTTCTGTGACAAAAACAACTGTGGTTGTGGATACAGCCACTTAATGCATGAGCAGCAACATCATACAGACATCATACAGACACTGTTGAGGCACACCTCTTATCTTATGCAATAAACCTTTTCAGTTTATTTGAACTATTTCAGAGATGGATGCTGTATCTTTTGTTGCTGAACAGCACGGTTAGGTATTAAATCAGCATTCAGATTTATGCAGTTTCTTTAGGTGCTCTGAAAGGGACATTCCTTCATCCCTATAGCTCTGTTTGAAATTTGAAGTCAGCTGTAATGATAGTACACGGTTTTCATATTTTGCGAGTTATTTTCATAGAATATCATTATCACAGCCATCCTACTATGTAGAAAATCAATGGAGAAATTGAAATTTTGAAGAGTTAGAAATTTCCAGTATAAGGTTTTGTTTTACAGTATGCCTTCTTTATAAATTCCATTTTTTCTTACATGTGAAGGGAGTCTCAAAGAAAATTGCTTATCATTCTGCTTAGATGTATGTGTGTTTTTTAAAAAAATGAGATCTAAATTCAGTGTAGTGGAAAAAATGTTCAGGATCTAATAATACAGTTACCTTCCAAAAAAAGAAATAGGAATCTTGTCTTACTGCATATTGTTCAAAACAATGGCTTAATTGGGCAGCAAATGCAGTTATCAGATGATAAAGATATGAAGTCAAGGGCAAGATGTGCCTGTAAACAAGCATTTTCCTGCCTAAAATTAGGCGAAGTTAATAGGTTAATTTTTGTTTATTGAATAAGAGAACCCAATGTTGATTGATATAGTAATTTCAGTGTTTGCTATGGCAAATATTTAGCTCATTATCAGTTTTAATAGCATTTTGCAGAACAAGCCTTTTCTTGACATGCAGAAAATACTATTAAATTTCCCTGCATAGATACATTGTTATGACATGCAATAACTACTTGAATATAAAGGGGATTAATAATTTAAAAGGTGTTAACAAATTAGGGCCATCATTAAAAATAGACTTTGAACCATTTTGTAGAAAAATCAGATTGAGATAATGCTCTGCTCTTATGATAAAGAATTACAGCATTAATTCTGCAAAGTGAACTTATTGCTCCTATTCGTCTCCAAAACCCTGGAGCATTAAAAGACAGGAAGAATGAAATGATCACTGTGCTTTTTCAGGCACAACAGCTCAAATATTTCCATCACAGTTTCACAGCTCAGCCTGCATGGTTGTGCTAGAGGAAAAAGCCTACAAACGTCATCCTTTCCTTTGTTTTTCTTTAGCTGGTCTTATGAAATCAGGTCAAATTTTCTCAGTCAGTTTGTATTAATATATTGAGAATTGTGCTTGTGCAGCATCTATGTGGAGTATAAATTGAACGTTTCTTTTATGCAGAAGCTGCCTTTTTCTTGATTTTAAAATAGTCTTTTGCCTCCTTTTATTTTATTTTGGGTTTTTTTTCCCCCTCTTCCAAGAGTTGCAAATCATATGGATTTCAAGATTGAATTTTGCTTGGTTTACAATGTATTTTTATGTTTATTCTAACTTCAGATGAAAATTATGGGAAATAACATTACTTCTGAAGCTTTGTTGTCATCGTTTCCCATTACATCTATGCTTCACACAAAAACTTTTCTAGCCTGTGTTGGCATAAATATGTTATGAAATATTTACATGGCTCGTTCATATGAATAGGGTTAAAAGATTTGGACCTTCCAGTAAGTAATTAAATATTCCAAGTCTAATAGTGATTTCCCCAGTTCTGACAGTTGTGTAATAAACTTCACCTGGGTAAGGGTTATGGCAAAAGTCCGCTCCTAAAATCTTGTTAAATAAGGATTGTTAAGGCTGATGCATTTTATTTTGGTTTATTTTGGTTATTCTGTTTCCTTACTTCGATTTTGGCTTTGTTTGCACGAAATTGTTACCCCCAAAATTTCTACCAGATCAGCTCTCCAGCCATAGTAATGGTGGGATCTCAAGTTCAGATAAAATGCAACAAATTGGAAGTAGTTTTACCACTAGGTCATCTAGCTATAGTCTTATTAGGGTTACACCAGAGGTTCCCGATCTTTTTTTTATTGTGTACACCCTTCCATATTTAGCAGCTGCCCGCCTACCCCTACCAGCATACATTTTATATTTAACCCTTTAAATGCCAAATATTATTATAATGAAAATTAAAATAACCATTACACAGTTTCTCCCACTTACCCCCCCATAGATGTCTTGCCTACCCCCACAGTTTGGGAACCCCTGGGTTAGACAAACTAACCAACAAACTATGGCTGGAATAGCAAATCAGTCTCTTCAAGCTACTTGTTCAAGCTAAAAGGCAGTGTCTTAAGCACCAGCTCTTGTCTGTGTTAGCACTTCCAACTCAGCTACCACTGAAAGGATGTGTCTACATGTGCACTTACACTGACTTAAATCTACTGCACAGTAAGCGGGAATAGGCCGGTGTCTAGATGTGCAGGCATTAAAGTGCATTAACGTTGTGTGTGGACTGACTTGGGAATAAAGTTAGTTCCAAGTCAGTCCATACACACAGTGTTACTGCAGAGCAAGGGGTCTACACATGTGTTATGGCACAGTAATTAATCAGGCATAAATTTGATACCTGCATAATGCAGGTATCAAATTTACACTCAAGTTGGCATAAGTCATCATATTTACTACACAGTATGGGCATGCATGTGTAGGCATGTGTCCATACTGCGCAGTAATTTTAGTTACTGTGCAGTAAATGCACATATGTAGATGTGCCCAAAGAGTAAGAAATATTAAAAGGGAAATGCTCAAGTAGACAGAGTCCTAAAAATCAGATCTGTGTTTAGTTACCAAAATTAAACTTTATTTCTGTAACATTTTTCAAGTAAAATTAAAAGTGAGCTCACCTTCAGGGAGAAATGTAATGATCATAGTCTAAGGGTATGGACAAATGTATATTTTAGCCAATTTTAAAGGAAGAGGGAGAGCTGCTGCTGAAAAGCGTGCAAATTCTGCTATGCTCTGTTATATCTGCCTCACCCTGTAGTGATACAAGTTTCACCTTGAATGAAATTACATTAAATTAAAGGGTTTAACACTGCCAACACAGATTGGGTTAAGTTAAAAGGGTTAAAGCTGGAGCATTTTTGCTAGCCCTGTATCACTGCAGAATCATGCAGAGGTAGTAGTTGCATCATAACAGCTTGTATCAGTATTTTTGTATCAATGCAATTGCTGCTTCTTTCTGTACCCTAAGATAGACAAATTGGAACAGATGAGAAAAGAAAAGCAGAGTTGCTCTGAGATAAGATGTGAAATCAAACAATGTGTTGGAGAGATCTAGAAAATTTTTCAGGTGGCAGGATTTGCAAAGGAAAAAGTACATGTACTTGTTGAGATTTTGCAAAAGGAAAAAAAAGAGATGCATGGGAGGAAGTAGAGAGAGAGGCACACTCGCATGTACTGTAGGTTAGTATTGAATAGTACATAGCATGTATGTAGTATTAGAGAGTCTGGATTACTGGGAAGTTTAAAGCATTGCGAACTCAATCATTCCACACTGAAGTCAATGGGAGATATACATGTACAACTAACAATAACTGAAGCCGGGAAGAGCAGTTTTACACTGCATCCTAAACTATAAGAAGAGCTAAGAATACTGTGAGGATGAGAGTGACACAGTTCTATTTATTTGAATATGACAGAAGATGGGAAAAGTTTTTGTCTGGACAGCTGAGATTTGAGGTGCCAGTCAGTAAAGTATGTCATGGAGTATTACCGCCTCCCTTGCCAGATTCTCTTCTCCCAGCTCTCCATTGGCCAATGTTCAAATGGTGGCTGAAGGAAATGGTACAAAGACACACTCAAGGTTGCCCTCAAGCATGGAGGTATCAACACCAACGGCCAGGAGGAGCAAGCTGCTGACCATTCATCGTGGCACCACCTAGTCCACCAAGGCACGCACCACTTTGAGGTCCAACGACTCAGTACTGAGGCAGAATGGCAGGAGAAGACCACCCCGGGGCTGCAAATCCCACTCCCACACACAACAACAATGCCCCCATTGCGGAAGAATGTGTGTATCCAGAATCGGGCTCCTCAGTCACCTGAGGACCCATCAAGCCTGACAGACGTCATCCTCAACTTCGAGGTACTGCCTCAGACTTAGAAATCCTCGAGTCTTTTCCTGGCTCAGTTACTGACCTACCAAATTACCTTGGTCAAGTTATTTCATTACTCTGCTCCTCAGGTTATCCCTGTGTAAAAAGGGGACAGCTGTGCTTTTGTCCTTTCTAAAATGTTCTGAAATGAAAAGCACTACATAAAAGATAGCTATAACTATTACTATTCTTAAAAAAAAGTTCAGGCAAGTAGCAGGGAAATATTCAGATATATGTAGGAAAAAATGCCAGTTCTCAGATGAGTGACACATAATGACACACTGTAAAAAATGATATGTTTACAATATATTTTGCATGTCATGTAGATACAACACTTTCTTTGCTTGAAGTCCATCTTAACACGGTTGTATGCAAGCAAAGGCTTTGGAGATCCCACCATTCCCCACCAGGAAAAGAGTTCAGAGTGGCAGTACAGACTTTCTTCTCCCTTCTTCCAATGACAGACTTTCTATGCTATGGCTGGAATAGCAAATCAGGCTCTTCAAGCTACTTGTGCTGGGTGTGTGTTATCATGGAGCCTTTGCCCCTTCTCCAGACAACCAACCTGCTATCTTTCCTTTCATAAGCCTGTAAGTTGCTAGTACTGCAAGTCCCCTTTACAGTGGTTGGGATCCCCCTGTGTAGCTGTCACCCAGTCACTCTTTCTAGCATAGCTTCATATCATAGCAGCCCTGTTAAGGGCACAGCGTTTGCCCCTCCACCCCATCCTGATGTTAGTTGACTATACAGGGGCTTTTTTCCCTATCAGATAAACACATTTCAATCTCACAAATAAACGCTACATGCTAAGCTGTTTGCCCCCCATCAGTAGAATGTGGGCTGTAGACCCCATACTGAAAAAAACATCCAAAGATAGTTCACAGGAGTAGCTTGTGCCTGCAACACCTTCCCTTCTGAGAGACAGGAAGTCAATTGGTATGATCCCCAAAGGAGGGGCACATATCTAGAGTGTCTCTGAAATAAAATGATTCCTCATCTTCCTCAGGGAGCCTCCAACATACATTCTCATATAAAACTATGTAGGTGACGTAGGTATCGCTACCCAGTACAGGTGTGTGTTTGTGTGTGCATTGAGAAATGTGTTTCTTTTTCCTCCGGCAAAATCTGGTCTTTCCTAGAACACCCCAGCCACCACCCCTGAGAGCAAGATCAGGAATGCAATCACTATCTCCTGTAGAGATGAGTCCTTTCTGAAGAACACTCATGCAAGCAGCTACAAAAACTGCACTGGCATGTGCGCTAATGAATTATTCAAGCCCCACCCAACCCATGTCCGCAGAGTAGTAAGCATTTGAAAATAACATCCCTGTTTAATTTGACAACCAAGGACATCCAGAATAAGTCATTTCAGTAACTAAACAATGGATAAACAGCACACTGGTCCTGTTAAAAGGCCAGGCTTGTTGTGATTGATAGTAGTTAAATGAGAATTAGTTTTTCTTACTTCCCACTACAGGGTCCTTTTGTCACTTCAAAAAGCTTCCTTGCTAATTGTCATAAATCAGTCTTCATATATATATTTCCCCACATTTTCATGTCCTACATAACGATTATTTTAAAACTAATTCATAAAATGAAAGCAAAAAATACCAGTAAAAATATTATTGCATTCCTAAGAGCCTCTGACAATAAGCACATCTGGATGATCACATACTGTACCTGAAATGTTAGTTTCCACCATCTTATACCAATTGAGAGCATTCTCTTGAGAGTCAGTATTTTTGTACACTTTACCTGCATCTATGCTAAGCCATTTGATATCAGAGAACTTAATTTTTGTTTAGCTAATGCCATTTAAAATTTAAGATTTTTCAGGTTAAAAAACCTACTTGTATCTTAATATATATTTTTTTCATTTTGCCACTAGGTTGGGTACATTTCTTTTATCAACATCTCATTACAGAATAAAGAATTATGTTTTGCACCAATTCTAGCAACTTTATAGTTTTTTTTCTGTTTCTGCTCAACACTGAAGGATTTATATACAGAGAAATGAAGTGTATGGCAAAAGACAAAAAGTATATATTTATAACATACATATAAAAAGTGTATAAAATACAAAAATGTGTTTTTTCTTATAATCTAGATTTAATATTAAAGTTCTGTAAGGATTTTTTTTCATATTTACTTGGCTTTGTATATGTATGGTGAATATTCATAAGTTCTGAAATTCGCACTTATGTTTGCAAAGGCAGTAAGAAGTCAAATTCATATGTCTTAAGGTTAAAAAAATGTACAGCATTTCATGGACATATCCTTTCATTCATTCCTTTAATTTCATTTTATTTATTTGCTTGAAGATTGGGGAGGGTTGTTTGGGGGTTTTTGGGTGGGGCATGGCAGAATGATGGTAGTAGTTGACTTAGAGTTTGACATAATAAATGTGACAGAGTCAAATATGAGATTTTTTATACAGAGAGATAAGTGATGCTAGCCTGAAGGCTGAACTTAATGTCAAAGAGGGTGTTCATGCAAAGTAAAACAGTGTATCTAGTAAACTGGAGAAATATCATCTTTGGATAAAAGCTCTGTACAGATTTTATGCCACTTTTAACAGACAACAAAAAAAAAGCTCAAGTGATACCTCAGGATATGATCAGTCTGTTTGAACTGAATTTGTTCAGTACATTTTTGTTCTTCAGTGCTGTCTCCAAGCATTCTTTTACTCAGTCATAAGACCCGGGGTTTGGCAGTCCTATTTCTTTGTTATATTTTCATCATCTGGAGATAAAAAGTCAAGTACAAGTAATGCGATGGAAGCAAATGTTACCTGTGTCTGAACACGAGGAGAAAAAGGATTCTCAAATACACTGAATCATGCTCTTTCATAAAATGATGCAGTTTTAGAATATGATTGGTGATGTTTTTGATGCCTAGCAAACTGTAGCTCTACACAGAAGTACAATTCAGTAGCTACCTCAGGAATAACATTTCTCAGGACAGCCGAGGTTGAGTGTGTTGTGATACATTCAGCCTTCATGGGAGAGGATGAAGGCTGCATCACTCTCGAGTAGCCCCTGGAGGTTAGCTCAGAGCAGCACTACAGCTTTGGAGGAAGCTGTCAGCCCTCTGGGCTACAGGGATATGCTGTTTTTAATAAGTACATTGCACAAGACAGTAGCTATGAATTTTTCTCACAAAAAAGTCTTACAAAAAATAATGATTAATATGTCCTAATGCCACAGTTAATTTCTAAGGTGCAGCCTGCATTCAAATTACTAAACCGTTCTAGAGAGCATAAACTTTGAATGAACCTAAAATAAATAAAATTCTTCAGACGGGCAGTTCGACTCTGTTCTTTCTTTGCTGTTCTGAATTCCAATTCCATCGTGTTGGTAGTTGTGAAAGAGTTAAGGAGCTGGAGTTTATTGCTTCCTAGTCAATAGTGTGCTAATATTGTCCCTCTTCTCAAGTTAAATATTATTTAACATCAACAGCTAGGGTGTCCTTTCTAGAACAATATTTAGAATTAATAGGGAATTTACATGTAACCCTTTATGTTCTATACTTCTGAAGGAATAAGATGCATATTGAAAATAAACTGCCTTTTATACAATATAGACCCTGCTTCATCAGAGTCAAAGTTGGGGTGATTTTAGTTGGCTTATATTGCTACAGGATCATGCAGACAGAAGAGATGCATCATCCGCTTTCCTTCTCTTTTTTGAAGTTGATAAAATGTACTTTTGTCCATAACCTGACAATGTAGTCTGTAAATACACTAGGCTTTGTATAGGACTTCTACTTTGGGCTTTCACTTCAGCATTTGGTTAACATCAACAGCTAGGGTGTCCTTTCTAGAACAATATTTAGAATTGCCTAACATGAAGAAAATGGTATCTCATATATTTCAGTCTTTAAATTGTTTCTCTCTCTCCTTTCAGTCAATTAACAAATAAAGCGGCTAACCTTTCAGTGGTTAGGGAACAGGTTAGGAAGTAATTAAATAAGTCAAACTGAATGCACGAATAGAAGAAATAAATGCTGAGTTTTGCTTAGTAATACAATCACTTTCTTTTGTATTCTTAGTAATATAATCATTTTCTAGTTACGATAATACAATCATTTTCTAGCTTTAATTGTTCAGTCTAAACTATATACCATGTAAAACATAAGAGTAAAATGATTTCATGAATTGTTAGTCTAAGAAAGATGTAAGTCAGAAATCAGAGATCCATAGCTGTGACTCACTGAAGTATGCATTGGATTTGTGGAATTGGACTTGGTGAGTGTCATTGAGCACCTCTGCAATGAGACCATGAGATTTTTTTTACCATTGTTTCCAGGAGTATGGATGTTTTGCCAAAAATGGAGAACAAAATTCCAGTTACCCTAGAATTCTTGTGTGTGGGAGACTATACAGAAGTATGTGGTAGTGATGAGCAGAGATTACAGAGAGCAGAACGTCAAGGGGCAGCAGGAGGGGGAATTAGGAGATCAAAGACTAGAGAGAAACTGAGCAGAGACTGAAGCTTTGTCTTCACTGCCAAAAAAGGTGGGGTTTTACAGTGAGAGAACTAACATGCACATAGACCCTAGTGAAGACAAGCCTCTGTAGTTTTTAGCATGATGTAGCTAGATGAATTTAACCACAGGAGCAGATTATGCTGTTGATTTACCAAGGAACATCACAGTAAAAATGACCTGTTCCTTTTCTCCACTAGCAGCTCACAGCAAACAAGTTCCCCAGCATTAGTTATCTTCCTCTGGGCAATTAAACCATGGTCTGGGAAAGAGAAACTGAGAGGAGTTTGGAAAAAATCCTGTACTGCAAACCCCAAACATTCAAAAGACTTGAGTGAGGCTCCATCAGGACAGTTTCTGTAATATTCTAATTAAAACAATAATCTGGTGGTTTTTAGGTAATCATTTTAATGTATGAAAATTGAAATTTAAGGAAGGGCAGTACTGTTCCTGTGCTAACTGACATCTGACAGCCTAGTTTTTAACCCTTTTAAGTTGCACTCAGGTCACATTGGCATCTTGTCTTTGCCACAATAATGGTTAAATGTTTTTATATTATATGTATATATATAAAATGTTCATATGTTGCCATGACTTCAGAAGCTGGGATTTAAAAATACTATGTAACATGATAAAAATGGTGATAATTTACACTTATAGAAGTAGGGACATAATAGCATAATCCAGAAAGTCAGTCAATGAGGTTTGTGCAGCAGGAGACACGGATTGTATTCCTGCCTCTGCCACTGATCTCCTATGTGACTCTTAGCAAGTCACTTCTCCCCCTGTGTCTCTGGTTTTCCTATCTCTTAAGGGAAGACAATATCTGCCTTCCTTTGTAAACTCACCCTTTTAGCATTGCAAAAAGTGAGCAGTGTATCACAAAAAAAGCGTGAGGATCCTGCAGTGAAATTGTTAGCTCTTTCAACAGTGATATCTTGGCAGCATGACAATTTCTAGTGCCATGTGGAAGGCCTGTACAATTATGCATAGCACCACAGAGTGTATCTCAGTACTCCAGAATCCCAGGAGGCTTTGCTCCCCACAACCCACCCTCCAGCTTTAGGAATTATATCGCGCCAGACTTTACTGCCCCAGGGAAGCAGAGCTGGACTCACTGGTTACTACACAAGCTTGCTGCTCAGCACTGTCTTTGTGAACAGGAACAAGAAACATGGCAGGAATCCACCTCCTGTCATGCAAAACTATCCATGCTTTTCATGTCAACGTCTCTGGTATTGTCTATACACCAAGAAAGGACACTGAACAGGAACTTGTGGATGACTGAGTTTGTGTGTGGGTAGTTTAAAGTCAGCTCTCAGCTTTAACAATTGGTAAATGCCATGGCTGAGAGAAAATATCAGAACCTGGCTAGATGATGCCACAGACAGTGTGGCTAGGAGATGCGGATGTATTTTGAAAGTGATCAGTCATTGTAGTTCTGAAAAGTAATGGCTGAGACAAAGGGAGACCCATCAGACCCTCTCCTGAAGTGGAGGGAAGACAAAACGAGAGCTGAACATGAGCTTTGCTTGGTCATTCACACAGACCAGGATTGAGACATAGGGGAGACTCCTCTCCCTGAAGCAGAGGGAGCATAAGAGCCCTGCAGGGCAGTGGCAGTCGAGGGCCAAGGAGTGGAGAAGTGCTTTGTGTGGTAAACAGATGCTATAATTCACAAAAGCTAGAGCTGAGGCCAAAGAGAGATTTTTCAGCACCCCTTTCAAAACAGAGGGAGTGTCAGAGCCCCCTCCCCACCACCAAACTCCCACAGGTTAATGAGGTGGGTAAATCACAGTGCTCAGCTGTCCTCAGAAACCTCTGGAGACAGGCCCCTCCCCTACCCAAAGTACACTGGGATCTCCACGTACTAGCCACTAGCTGAGGTGTGCTAGCACTACATGTTCTTCGTACTCTGCAACAGTCCAAACAGCAGGATACTTGAATAGGTATATGCACATTTCACTCTGTATTTTTGTGGCACTGAAAATTTCCTGGAAATCTTAGAACTTCAGATAAATGCCTGTCCATACCCTTTTGCACATAAATCCCTGTGTCAATACCCACATGAAAGTAGCTGCATGAAGATGCTGATGAACAACAACTTCCAGTGAAGTCACAGCACTTTATTTAGACATCTAGATATTGTTTTAATGTCCACATATAAACATGAAAGCTAAACATTTTTGGCCATAAGTTATAAAGTATGATGCAGTGACTGATTTTTGTGGGGGGAGCGTTTTATCATAGATTTGGATATAAGATTTTGTCCAGACTTGTATCTATTTTGTTGACAGTTGATAACATTTTGTCAGACGGTATTGTGCAAAGAAGAATCTGGAAGCTCAAAGAGTTAGGGTGGATATGTATTTCTGGAGTTTTCTTGGCTTATGGCAATATTGAGCTGCTATAGAAAGGAAAGAGCATAAGTAAGTTGCTTGCTTAGTACCAGACATTGGAAGAGTGAAAACAAATAGAGTCTAACTATGCAAATTAAATTACATATACTGCTTAAGTAATATAAATTCATATATTGTTACCTTATGCTTAGCTATAAATGGGTGCATCTACACATGTAAATGCTGCTGGATGGTTTATACCAGAATAATTTACTCTGGAGTAAACCCACCCTGGTTAGGCATCTACACATGTGCTCAGTTCAGAGCAGATTTGCTGCTCCTGGTAGCAGTCTGCCCATGCCCCCTCTGACCCTGCACCAGCCCCCTACAGCAACCAGAGGGAGCTCTAAGCCCGAAGGCTGGCAGGGAGCATGGGGGCATCTCCTGGCAGGGGCTGGGAGATTGCTCCCTGCCCCCAGGAGCTGCCTACTGCTGGGACAGGCTCTGGTGGCAGAGCCCAAGTGGGGACAATGTCTCGCACCACAGCAGCAGGGAGCTTCTGGTCCCAGCTCCCCAGTCAGGGGCAGGAGGCTTGGAAAGAACTGTGGGAACTTTAGCTACCTGCCCCACCAGTGGATCAGGGCAGGGGCCTGGGACCTGCTCCTCCCCCACAGCTCTTTCCAAGCCCTGTGCCTTGACTGCCATATCAGGGCACAAGGCTAAGAAAAAGCTATGGGGCTGGGACCTACCTCAGACTGAAACAGTTCCTGGTCAGCCCCAGGCTGCATAGGGAAGTCTGCACCTGCAGCCCAGAGCTGGCTGGGGACTGCCAGAAATGGGAGAGTCCCCAGCCAGCTCCAAGCTGCACATGCAGACTTCCCCATGCAGCCAGGAGCTGGCCAGGAACTGTCCCAATCTGGTGCCGATTCCAGCTGGCTCCAGGCTGGATGGGGAACTTTCCCTATGCAGGGAACTCCCAGCCCCAGCTCCACAACTGCAGAGTGGGAGCTGAAGCTTCCTGCTGCTAGGGCAGGTGGACATTATCCCCACCCCAGCAGCAGACAGTTCCTGAGGACAGAAAGCAATCTCCAACCCCCTGCTGCCAAATTTGCTCTTAGTTAGCTGTCTACACATGCCTTACTGTGCAGTAACTACTCGGCAGTTAATTTGCTACTTGCATTTGCAGATAGCAAATTAACTGCTGAGTAGAGCAAATTACTGTGCAGTAAGGGTCTGCTCATGTGGGTAGTGAGACTTACTACACAGTAATTTGCTGTACTGCACAGTGAAGTGTCTCATGTAGATGTGCACCCAATATGTATTAAAAGCATACAGATCTACCAACGGGTCCTTATATTAGTTCATAATAAAGGTATATATTAGTACAGGGCTCTGTTACCTGGTGATTCTGGGCAGCTCCTAGAGCTCTTAACACCAGGATTTTCCATGCATTAACACCTGAAATAAGTGTTAAACTCTTAGGGCATTTATCAACATACTCCAGGAGGTGGGGGGAGGGGGAGTGGAGAGAAATGCTTTAATTAGTGCAGCTCCAAGAGCCAAACCAGGTGACCCCTGTATTTCCTGGGTTTCTTCTTGGTACTGACTCCTTTCTACTTGGTACTGGCTGGTCAATCAGGTGACCTGGCCAGATAAAATTCCTAGGGGGAGGGCTTTCTTTTCTCTGGTGGGCATTTTGAAAAGCCTCAAGCAGCATGCCTGCAGGTGCAGCCTGGATGATTCTCTGTAAGTAAAGACCTAGAAACTAGTCAGAGGCATAGGCAGTCATATCTTAGAAGAATCCTTGCATCCAATATCTGCAAAGGCTCAACTTACTTTTGTTTGCTCAAAGTGTATTCAAACTTCCTTGTTCAAGCCCCCCGACCCCCATAAAGGTATCGGGTTACAGCGTGCCTGGCTGTGGTTTACTGAGGAGGGAAGGAGAAAAGCCTTTTGCTCCTGGCTCCACCAGCAGAGTTAATCTGTTTATATTCCCCAGTCCTACCTGAGGCTAACCAGTGAGGCTTTGGGTAGAAAAAAAGGCACCCAGAAATATTACTATGGGCAAAGCACCCCCAACACTTGCAGGGTCTGTGTACCACAGGCTGCACAGAGCCCTACCAGAGACCAGTGCCTGGGTGGTGGCTGCGTTACCCAAGCCTTGTAAGTGTTCTCCAGGAAGGGGGCCAACCGGCTGTAGGTTCCTCAGGGGAGACTCCCAAAGCGTGGTTTTGGGCCTGGCACAGTGAGGCAGGTGGTTCTGCATAGTAGCACCCCCTACTGTGCCACCACAGCATCATGTATATTAGTGTCCTTGCACTGAGATGGTGGCAGGGAGCTCTGAGCTAAAGTTTGTCTAATGAGTTTTAGTTTAAAGCACCCTGCCACTATTTTACACCCTGGGAACACTGATACATGTGATGCTGGAGTCTGCTGGAGTGCAGTAATTACTACACTCCAGCAGACTTAATTAATCGAGTCTACTCCAAAGCACTGTAATTACTGTGCATCAGAGTACCCTCCCTGCACATGTATAGGAACCTTTATTTTGTGGCTCAAAGCTATGTCACTCTAGGGCAGGATTATCTCTGATCCGTGTTACCCAGCTCCTGTTTAAAGTCCCCCACACCCCTCCTCCCCCACTGGCCTGGATTGGACCCACTGCCCACACCCTCCTCAGCACCCCAGATCCTTGCTCACTACCCGGCTCCAATTACTTGTGGCTGCCTACACTGTCTATCCCATGGGAGCAGGAATGGAAGGGTTAATCTGCCTGCCAGCCACTGCCACAGCTGCTGCTCTCTGGGCCAGAAGAGCAGCAGCCACACAGCAGCAGCAGCTGGGCAGGCAAGTTAACGCTTCCCTGCCTGTTCCCCTGGGACAGACAGGTGGGCAGCCACATGTAAGTAATGCCCCAGGGGTGAGGGAAGGCAGGAGGCAGGGGGAACCCTGAGAGGCAGGGTGGGAGCCCCAGGGGCAGGGAGAAAGCTATATCAACATTTGTGCAGCTCATTGTAAAGTATAACAAGGCCCTAATATTGGTACCGGAAAATGACACTAGAGAAACCTTCTTGATCACAAAAAGTAAAAATTAGCATTAAACAGTGCAGCTAAACTGAATATATGGGGAACAAAAACAGTCTACAGTATTATCCTCTTAAATGCACAGCAAAAGAATAAACTTGTTAACAGAGTAAACTTTCCTCTAGGATTATGTATTTAACAGATGTCTACTGTATACCTTATCTAGGGAGTTGATTCTTTGTTTAGTATAAGTAGCATTGGGATCACAGTAAAAGAGATGGCTAGCCTCCTTTGCTGTCTGCAGAGTAGATTGCCTTAAGAGACACTGAGACCAGTAGAAAAAAAAGAAATTACACTGATCCAATAGATATACTGCTGAGAGGTTTCTATTATATTCCTACCTCAGACATTGTACCACCATTAAATTCACACTTTCAGGCCCTGGGAATCAGGCCAGCATGACAGAGAAGTTTGGCTAAAATGAATCTGCTATATTAGTTTTTGTGAAAATGATTAAGCTCTGTGAGTTCAAGATCAGTACTATTTTTCAAGCAGTCATTGTTCTGAAGCTAGGCAAATAAACCCTAATATAAGAGAGAAAATGAGAGGGAGCCAGACAAAAATACAATTGAATAGCAGAGTAAACAGACTACCTGAATATATGATCTGAACAAGAAAATAACACAAGGTCATTTATTTGGCATAGTAAAAAAAATCTGCTGGCAGGCAATTTTTTTAAAGTATTTTAGGTAGACTGCCCATCAAATAAGCATAATTATAATCAAAATTCTTACAACGCTCACAAAATTCCTAAAGGCAATCAGCTCCACTCAAATTAGTAACTCGGATAAATCACCATTAATTAGCTAATATAAGCCAGCAGGTGGTTTTGAGCCCAGAGACATTCCCTGGTTATTTAAATTATGTATACTACACTACACCAAAGATAAAGTAAGTGAAAGGGGAACAACAGACACAAGTCTATAAAAAAAACCCTGTTTAGGGATAATGCTCAACTAAAGTCTCCTGCAATTCCCAGATCTTACCCAAAGGAATACAAGGCAGCTTTGACCCCCAGCTCAAATAATATAATCCAGAAACGTTATGTGTAGCTCTTATTTCAACACTGATTATGTATGCAGTGAACAAAGTCTGCATTGGAAGCTTGCTTAAATATATTTGTTCTAAAAAAAAATCTGATTACTAGAAAATGGACTGAGCAGTTGCTCTATTTTTTTTAAAAATATTTAATGACACAAGAATGGCAGAGTCAACATACTTTAGTAATAAATATAGGCCCATATTTACAAATTTGGGAGCTTGAGATAGTACCTAAATAAACATGACCTGCCTTCTGAAAGTATGGGGCACCAAGCTTATCCTCTGAAGTTCATGAGAGTTGCAGATATAAAACCTTTATACACTATAATCAGGCATATAAAAAGAGATGAGGAGGTCTAATTTCAGTTTGGATGCTTGGCATTTTGAAAACTTAATCCAGGGTGAGGGTCACCAGCTACTTGGCATCTACCTTCGAAAATGTGGGAATTAACACAAATCATAGCCCTTGACTGCTCCCAGTGCTCATGTTTGAGGGCCATGTAAAATCAGGTATCCGTTATATTTACTGACTTCTTGCTAGCTCCAGCCAATGACATTGTGTGGGGGAGGCAGCAAGATCAATTGGGGTGTTTGTGGTTATAGCACTCTTATGGCATCTTTGGAGCCGGGGACTGCAGGAAATTGAATAGTACTTAAAAGGACTGCAAACCCTGCCAGGGATTACTGAATGATGTGCAGGTCCAGTAGTAATACTTACTCCTACTGCATAGTTGTGGCGGTTGCCATAGCAATCAGGTGGGGCAGTTAGGTCCATCCATGCTCTTCACGTTTATGGTGTACAGCTAAGCTCACTGCAAAATTCCACTTACAAAGAACTAAGCCTGCATATAAAATTATTCCCACTGCTTCTGGCACAACATGTTGCTTGTATATCTGGCATACTGCATGTTATATTACTGGGCATTTGTTTAGTGTTTGCTTATGTGTATCTCCATTCTACTTTTTTCCATATAGATAAATGTATGATCTTCAAAATATTTTTGTATGATTATTGGACCACAGGTTTCTGTATATTTAACATGTTTGATTTTGCAGGGAGCAGCGTAGAAAAGATTGATTTTTTTTTTTTCCAAACAGTCTTGTAACACTCAAATCCTGAAGTCATTGGGGTTTTACTTGAGTGAAGACAGAGTCAAACCTGAGGCCCAGACATCACTTGTCCTCCTTCTGCATACTTATAGGGAACCTTCTGTATACAGATCATTACTATCCCACACTGAAGAGGAATCGGCTGTTTTCATTCCCCCACCATCAGCATCCATAGATGGTCCTCCATAAATCCAAGGTCTACATAAGGGAAACAGATAGAGGCTTGATGGGCTGAGGAGAAAGAAGGAGTGAGACAATTGAAGAGATGCACATTGTTGCTCTTCTAGCCATGCAGAGATTCCATAAAAAGATAATGCAATCTGGGGTTGTATTATCTTCTCCGCTGAATACCTCTTACCTCTGCACCTACAAACTGTTATGAGGACTACTAGCATCATTCCAGTCACAGTGACAGAAACATAGAAGCCAGGTCCAATGTGAAAGCATGAAGAGACCTGGGATTTGCCAAGTTTTGGGACAACTCCATGAGGGAATCCTCACAAATGTCTTTCCCCTCAGCCATCCACTGCACCACAGGAAGAGGCAGTCTTGGCCAGAGTAAGGATCCCAGAACATCTGAGATCAAAACTCATTAGACCTCAGAAGAATGCAAAGTAGGTAAAGAAAATGACAAGTTACATGGAGCCGATTACAACATATTCACAAAGTTAGTATCATTTGTGAGATTTTAAAAATATTTTCTGTAGCAAGTGCCGCTTTTCTAATTATCTTATAAACATTTTTCCAATCAGGGTAATGACCTACACAACAGTGCAAGAACAAAGATGCAAGCTTGTTGCTCAACATATGTAACAGTGCTCTTTGATATCTTTTTTTGGAGTTTGTAATAATACTGAGACCACTGCTGTTCACAAATATTTTATTTATAAAAACTGTCCTCTCCTAGGGCTGGTGGAGATGATACACAAGCTGAAGGCTAGGCTGAAAACTCTGCTCACTCTAGGAGACTGTGCTTCTGTTTTTAACATCAATGGTTGAGCCGGGGGTTTCAGCACAGTAACCAGTCTTGTGCTCCCACCCACAGCATATTGTAACAAACAATCTCTCCTCCAATAGTCATCTCATGCTCTAGCTCTTGAGGAAAATGGCAACATTTTTCCAGATTAGCATCCAGCCTTTGATGATAGTGCTATCATGCTTTACTGGGGCCACTAACTTGAATGCCTGCACATTTTGGTAATATGAGAAATAAAATTAATATATTAATATTACAGATTAAATTAAACACAATCCACTATTACCCCCAAAGTAAAGTTGTTTAAATACCAGGATTGCTCAGCATTTCTTGGATGAAAGCTAAGTAGGTATTATTGAAAACGGAAAGATTAACATGAAGGCTTAAAAATACAGGATTAGGATAATAAGTAGAGCTTTAGATTAGCATTAGAGATACAGCTAAATCAGATTTCATACAGCCTGATGACTGAAGGATTCTTGTTCTTCTTCTTGAACATCCCCATAACTCAGGAGTTAACAGTCACAGTACCACAAATGGTCATAATTTTCTGTAAATTAATTTTTAAGGTGTAGCCTTAAGCAGTATGAATATAAGAAAGAAATGCAATGCTTAATATACTCTGGCAATTTAGTTCTGCCCTGTGTTTTATCTGTGTAATCCCAATAAAGTAAACTGTTCCAGAAAGGTAGAATTTGATCCAAGGTGTAAATACTTTGCATTCATAGGATCATAGGAAAGTAGGACTGGAAGGGAAGTCATATAGCCATATAGTCCCAACCCCTACTCGAGGCAGGATCATCCCCCAGTTCTTTCATCCCTTATTTTTAATACTGTAAAATGCCACTGAAATTTTGACATTGCATAATTTGACTTGAGGGTTGAGTAAAAGGTAATTGCTATTGACAGCTTGTAAAGGAGGTAAATATTTACTATTATAATTTGAGAACAAGTTGCTGTGTAGTAGAAAGTGAACAAGATGCTGTGGAATGATTAAATTCTGAACAACGTCTCCCTTAAATAACTTAGAATTCTCAAATCCAATAAATTGAAGCATTTCTACTTTATGATAAATCTTTATTATGCCTAAAAACAAATAAAAATAGTCTAAAGTAAACTTCTCATGATCACACACCAAACTACAAGGTTCTCTGACAAGGAAGTTAGACTTACTCACAAGTAAAATCCCAGTTCCGTGTTGTATTATGATCTGTAGGTCCAGATGTATGTTCAGGCATATAAACTTCCCAGAATGCATAGTGGAATGCCCACTGGGAAGATTGCACAGTGATCAATGATAGAGTATGACCTTTACGTAGTAAGTACACTTTTAGGTATTTATTATTTCTTTAGTGCATTATTATCTCATTGATCACTCAGAAAATCTGCTGTCCATTTTATTTGTTACCATTTCTGCCCTTGTTTCTCTTCCTTATTCATACTCCTTTCCTTGTTTTTCTACCTCTTCCCTAGGTTTGGGAATCACTCTT
The DNA here is from genome assembly GCF_001723915.1 of Gavialis gangeticus. Lineage (NCBI taxonomy): Eukaryota > Metazoa > Chordata > Crocodylia > Gavialidae > Gavialis > Gavialis gangeticus. The sequence continues at coordinate 48,208,430 of NW_017729030.1, read as the reverse complement.
GTTTCTACGTGGCCTTCCCTGTGGAGAGCTCTAAAATCCCAAGACTGTGGCCTTCACTCCCAACTTCTTTTTCCATTGCATCTGCTAAAATAATCAGCAGTAAAGCAGTTGAAATTGATAATCAAGTGGTGTCTTTGGGATTTAGAGTTAGCACTCCAATCAGATTAGGAGAGGTTTTGGGGGAGTTAGCCCCTCAGAGGCAGTGTCATGTCTGCAGGCTCAAGCAAACATCACTGCATTCATTACTGACAACACTCTGGAGAAATTGTTTTGATCTCCTTAAGGAAAGAAGTGGGAAGGAATAACTCAGAGGAGCCAATGATGAGGTTTTAATGAGACCAAGAAAATGTTGTGTTATGGCAAAACAGAAAAGAAAAGAAACCTAGGAAAGAGGAAGGACTTGAAACTTCTCAAAAAAAGTTTACAGAAGGAACAAATACGACAAAAGTCAGTGCTATAGTTAGGGTTATTTTTTAGATTAAGTTTGGGAATTTTTTGGTTAATTTTCATTTGATAAAGAAGACATGAAATTAGTTTTTTAAAGTTTTATTCCACTTGTAGTTTACATTACAAATGTTAGGGCTGCTGAGTCTGGCTTTGTTGGAAGACTTTGTATGGGTCTCAGGGATGTGTACTGTGGCTCTCTCACCTTACCTCTAAGACTTGAACATTAAATCTTTAATATTGACATCTTTTCTTGGCATTTGTACTAAATAGGTGTTAAAAAAGTTTTAAACAGTGGGTGTGCCTACACAAGATACTTTACTATGCACTAACATAGTTTACTACACAGTAAGTCTGTATGTCTATGCATGTACACACTGCTCAGTAAAACTTACTAATTGTGAGTAAATTTGCTACCAGCAAATGCAAGCAGCAAACTTACTTGCAATTACTTACTGCTCACAAGCGCTCCTGTAGACGCCTGACCAGGAGCAAATATGCTTCCGGTCAGCCAGCCACCAGGGGTGGGAGATAATCTCTGCCTGAGCTCTGGTGGTGGAGCCCACCCTTGGCAGCAGGCAGCTCCTGGGGCAGGGAGCAATGTTCCCCTGCCCTGGATGCAGGACGCTTCAAGCCCCCTGCTCTGAGATCAGGACTGGGGAGCAGGGGCTGTGAGATCCTTATCTCCTAGCCCCACCTCCATGGTTATGGGTCCAGCACTAGGAGAACCTTATATCCCAGCGCTGGCCCCACAGTCAGAGGCCTGGTGCTGGGTGGGGAACAGGCTGGAGAGCCTGTTCTCCACTCAACTCCGTGATCTTGGAGCTGGGTGGGGAACAGGCTCCCCAACCTGTCCTCCACCCAGCTCCATGATTGTGGAGCTGAGCGGGGAACAGGGTTTCCAGCTCCTGCCCCACAATTGTGGACCAGGGGCTGGGAACTGTCCTGGTCAAGGGCAGGTCCCAGCCCCATTTCCTGATCAGGTGTTTGAGGCATGGGGCTTGCAAAGATCTGCAGGGGTGGGGTAGGTCCCAGACCCCTTCCCCAATCCCTCAGTGGGGCAGCTAGCCACCCCACCAGTGGGTTAGGGCAGGGAGCTGGGACCAGCCCCTCCTCTACAGCTCCTTCCAAGTCCCCTGCCTCCAGATGGGGACCTGGGGCCAGGAGCTCCCTGCTGCCTAAATTGTCCCCACTCCAACAGGCAACTCCCAGGGGCAAGGACCAATGCCCCAGCTCTGGCCAGGAGACAGCTATCTCCTGGCCTGATGCTCAATGCCAGCCCATGGACTAGCACACAGAGGGATTCTAGAGCTCCCCTTGTTGGTGGCAGGGGCCCATTGCAGGGCCCCAGGAAGTGGGAGCAGTTTGCTGCCATTAGCAGCAAATCTGCCCCCACTTCCCTGCACATGTAGATGCCTGCCTCATAAGTAAACTGCTCCTGTATCAAATGCACATGTAGACACACCCAGTATGACTAAAGAAATCCCTTCCCTATTCAGTTGTTGAGCTTCATTCATTCTCTTATCTTTTATGATACCATAAGTTCACTGGTGATCTAATCACCATCATTTCCTACAGTTTGGACAAGACCTAAATTTCAGAAAAGCAGAGCAACCCATGGAGAAGGTCAAAAGGCATAACCTTAGAATTATATTAAAATACTTCTCAGAATAAGACAGGGGTGTCAAACATTCAGCCCATGAACTGGATGTGGCCCATGGAACTACTGTATCCAGCTCACCAAGTTACTGGCAAGTCACCAAAAGTTGGAGGTGTGGCTAGGAACAGTGGTCTGCTGCAGAATCCAGGACCCTCAGCCCCAGTGAAAATGGTGATCAGCAGCAGGAGAACAAGGGAGGGCTGACATAATCCTGGTCAACCTCTGTCTACTTCACCCATTGCCTCCATGGAAGCCCCAGCTCCTCATCTCCTGGCCCTGCTGCTATGATTGCATGTCTAGTGCCCAGTGCGAGACCCATCACTGCCATGTGCTTTGTGCTAGAGCCAGGGTGGCCACTCCAGCATGAAACATGTTTGTGGCAGTAGCTCTACCTTGGATGGGACACGCAGCAGAAGCTGAAGCCACCACCACCACCATGGCTGAGTACACTGGGAGGGGGCTAGAGCTGCTACCACCACTCCTAGGGCCACCCTGTGCCCTGGGCTGGATCTGGCCCAAAAGGAGCACTGCAATCTGGATCCAACCCAGGGCAGAAGGTGAGTTTGACATCTCTGCAATAAGGCACTGGCTTCTATGGCATATTGACTTTGAAAGCTTCATTTGTTAAGTAGAGTTACGGTGGAATATCAAGCTACATTTTTAAACAACTAGACTTTGATTTTCTGTTAGACTTGGCAGCATAGTTTGCATACATCAAAGGATGAATACATGGGGCCAATGCCAACGTCCACTGAAATCAGTGGAAATGATTGTACTCTACAATACATCGTGGTATAAACAGCAGGAAGGAAACAGAGCTATTTAAGTTAAAAGAAAATGTTGGCACAAGAACTAATGTTATAAGTGTCAAAGAGACGAGCCATTGGCTGGATCCATCTCTTGGAACTATACCATGCACCCTGCAGTCCAATCCAAGACCCATCCAGCTGCCTGTGGGTGTTGGACTGGACCAGTATGCCATATTTGGTGTGCACTGGACTGCCCCCACACAATGCAGGTATGTACAGGACTGGTTTGGCATGCTCTACACGCAGCACCCAAGGCACACACCGCATGCAACATGGCTTGCTGTATGCAGCATGTCTGGGGGCCAGCATGGACTGCTGGGGGCCAGTCCAAGGCATCTGCTGCATGTAGCACCTGTGTGCTAGATTCAGTGTGTGGTGCCTGTCAGCAGGCCAGATGTGACTCACAGACTAGCTCCATGCCATTCAGCCTCTCTGTGTGGCCTGATGAGTTTGTCACCTGTGCTATAAACTGACCATGAATAAATTCCAGCTGAAATGAGGAATGGGTTGTAGAACAGCTTCCCAATGGTAAAAATATGAGCAAACAAGGTGAAGCTTGATAAATTTATGTGCAGAATTATATGATTTGTTTGCCTGCAATAGCAGATGACTGCACTTAAAAGCAGGAGTTATATTCTAGTATTTCAGTAATTTTTTTGCATAAACTGTAACAGCCAGGCCCTCAGAGCTGGCTGTGTGGTGTGATGTAGTTTAGTTTATAATTGCCTTTTTATTTGTGGCTCCATGATGATTGTGGTGCTCAGCACTGGTCTGGTTGCAATAAATTAATTTAGACCAGCAATAGAGACAGCTGGGATCACTACAGCCCGAGGGCACACTAGCCATGTCCCACTGTTTGCAGTCTGTGTTAATCTGGCCCTAATTCTTTTAGGGTTTTTTATTTCTTTTCTTGGAGTGCATGTATTCAGGAAAAAGAAGGTTTTAGAAGTTCTATGACCTGTTGCTAAAAGTCATCCATTGTAGTAGAAAAAATTACTTGCCCTCCTCACCACAAAATAAGACCAGTGGTCTCAGTAAATCCATCCTACCTCCCATAGGCGACTGGTAGGGGGTGCACAGGGGTGCGTGTGCCCCCCTGATGGTGCTGGTGCCCCCCATGATGGCCAACACTGATGCTGTTGGCAGAGCTGGTGGCCCCCTGACAGGGCCGCCACCACCAGCAGCTTTTGCGGGTGCCCCCCCAGATTCGGGAGGCATCAGTCATTCATGCTACCTGCAATGAGCAGACACGGTTCTCTGGGTAAATCCAATATCTCGTATTAGGCCAACTAATAAAAGACATTGGATATACCCAAAGAACCTTGTCTGCCTATGTCCTTAGACCTACACAGCTACAGTGTATACCCCTTGTACCTGCAATTGCATTTGAGCTATCTTTTCTGCTCTCGACATATCACTCTCTTTCTGTTTTTTCTCCTCCTCACCAATATAGAGAACAGAAGAACTGAATTACTGTGTGCACTGCAACAGAATACTAAAGTGCATTAAACTATGAATTTAAAAAATGAATTATTTGTAATTATAAGAAAATAAGATCTATTAAATGTGAGAATCCAATCCTCTTGGTTCAAGTGTCATCACTTTTGGAGAGTCTGTCAAGAAGCAGCATTGCATCAGTATGTCAATATTTTTCTTTAATTCTTCAGTCTTCTTAAGTAAGTCTTCTTCATGTGACTGAGACTTTTGCATGGCCTTGGTTTATAGCTTGTAATGTCTCTGGCTAATGCAGATAGGGAGTAAAAGTACTTAGAGCTTCTAGACTGATTTCCCTTGTTAAAGGCAAGCTACGAAGTGAAAGGAATGCTCTTGCTGGGAAAAACTACTAAGGGAATTTCTTCTGCTAGCGTATAGTTTCTCTGAATGTGGGCTGTGTAAACTTTTTCTTTTTGATTTTTTTCTGAAAAGTTACATTTTTAGAATAGAAATAGAAGCATATTCTTAATATGGCTGGTGTATTATATTGGCTCATGATCTTCTTATAAAAACATTCCCTGTCAGCTCTCAAAATGTCTTATGGACTCCAGGCAGTCCTTGGACTTATGACACAATTAGTTCTCTAAAACTGCGTCTTAAGTCAAAACGTTGCAACATGGAACCAATTTTCTCATAAGAAACAATGTTATAAATGGGGGATTGTTCCTGAACCAAGGCCCAATATCCTATTTTCACCAAAAATACCCCAGAATTTTGTACTCCGTCAATTATAGAAGAGTAATATAGCTACATTAATGTATTTATATTGTAAATAGAAATCATATTGATTTGGAAGGACTTCTTTGAGGTGACTTTGCTGGACTTTTTGAAAGGCTCTTGGTTGGACGTGTTGAAGGGCTCTTGGCTGGAGTCTTCTCAGGAGTCTTGGCTGCAGGTTTTTCTGGAGTCTTGTCTGTTTCTTAAAGAAATTGTCCAAGGAAGTTTGGACAGATGTTCTCCAGGGAGATGAGCAGCTCAGCAAACTTGTTTGTTGGTGTGGCATCGCATTGGATCAAACATTGTAAAGTCAAAGTTGATGTCATAAATTGAAACAGGGTGTCAATTTAGAAACATTGTAAGTGCAAAACATTGTAACTCAAAACATTGTAAGTCGAGAACTGCCTGTACCATGTTTTCTTTCCAGCTGTCTTTTAATTAAAATGTTAGCAGGCTCCAGTGCAATTTGTAGACCAACTGACATGGCTTTCTAGACCAATAGTGGGCTGCAGACCACAATTTGGGAACTGGGTATATAATACCGGTGTATTATATTGCATGTGACTAGTACTTTAAGTCCAATGTAAAGACAATGTGTTTTACACTTTAAAGAGGAGCTGTTGCAGTACAGAATTTTTTTCATGCTGCTTTATTTGCCTTTGCCATTTTTGTTAATTATCACAAATATTTATTTAAAATACGGCTTTCAAATACCCATCTGCTCTCCCATCTGGTCCTCCATTGGTAGCATAATATTAAATATAATTTGATAATAATATTTAGCACTGTCACTTTTGTATAAAACTTGGCATCTTTAAAATCTCAAAATTTACCTGGCAAGAACAATATTTTGTCATAATCACAGGATTATGACTTTACTGCCAGATCATGTAAAATGGTATAATAAAAAGCTCTTGAAAAGCAAAGACTTATTATAGTTAGGGAAGGTAATGCAATAACAGGTAAAATAATATGATTTCTCTTTTATAGCAATGTAAGTGGTCTAAGTTTTCCATCTCCTTAAAAGTTTGTATCCTATCCAACTTCATGTTAAGAAAGAGTGAAGCTCAAGTTCATCTTGACTTTCTTGGCCCAGATACAGTGATGCGCACAAAGTTGACTAGAGTTATTTAAATTACTTCTAAAATGGTTTCTTCAGGCTTACTGCAACTAGGATAATATGAATTTTTGTTGTTTTAATTCCTTCTAAGTCTCTTCTGAGACAGGATTTCAGTCCCTTATTTCATTATTGTTCTATGTGATTAGTTTTACTTAGCCTGTTTTCGTAAGTAAGGGACAAATTCTATTCTATTGCACCAGCATCCATTTGAGTCACTCTATTACAGTCAGTGAAATTAATCCAAATTTATACAGATGTAACTAAGAGCGAAATTAGGCTTTCAATTCCAGCTACTAGTTTTGTGACTGAAATGGCTACAATTTATGTCCCCTAACCCAGTTCCTGGGTCTCCACGGTGATCTAGCATTTTAGAAATGAAAGACCGAGTCATTGTACTTTATCACCATCTGTGGTGTTAAAATTACTCCCCTCCTGGTCTTAGCCAGTTGACTCATTCAGCCCCATATGATCAATGACCACGCCTGATGATGCATAAGAAGCTAAAAGAGTGTCAAGTAGAACACTGACAAAGTAGATTTGATGATAGGAGAGCTGCATTAGCAAGACTCTTAAATAGGAGGGAGACTCAGTATCAACAACATACTAAAAGTGAAAGAAGGGGAGGAGGAAAGAGACAAACCACAGTTCTCAGCTGTGAGAGGTATTGGGCATAGCTGAGAGGAAGAAAATATAAAGGATATCTTTGAACAAACCCCTTATCACATCATTAGTTTGTTGTGAATTCTGCACTAGACTAGCTAACTAGTGCCAAATCGGGTAATATTACAGTACCTCATTTTATTGCTCCATGTGGTTCAGTCTAAATGAAAGATCTGCTTTATGGAGAAACTAGAACAACCCAGCAACAAAATGTAAGGGAGTAGCATTAAAAGAGTTAAAATGAAACTACTTCACAGGTAACAAAGGGCTGATTAGTGTCCAAAGCATTCGCTGAATGCAAGAAACCCAAATAGGCTCTCTGGATATTTTAGAGCCTATGTTAAAAGAATATTATGAAGGTTACCAAGTCAAGCAGTCAAAAGTTAAGAAATAACAGAATCTTACAACCTTAATTTGACCATATTTTGTGTGTGTATGATGCTACACTCCTTAATTACATGACCACCCTGTGGCCAGTGTTTTGCCAAAGACTCTCTGCTTCATTCCGTGTGCAAAATGGACAGTGCTCAGCTAATGAGCAGTTCTTCAATATTTTGTTTTCTGCTCATTGTTCTGTGCATTGCTCCAGGCCTTATTTACTGCTCACTATTCAAACCCTGCTGTGAAGACAGAATTATTAATTCCCTCATGGGGTTTTTCTGTGGTGCTTATCACAGTGGTATGTGAGTGCCTTGCACACATTAATGAATTATTTTCCCAACTCCTCTATTAGATGAGTGGGTATTATTATCCCTATTTTACAGATACAGAACTGATGACCAGAGAGCTTAAGGTCAACAGTATCTACTATTGTTGGATGTTCAACCCATGACCTGATTTTTTTAGAGTAAGCAGCATTATATAACTATATATGCATGCATATTATATATTTGAACACACTATTTGTGTTCAAATTGGAGCTCCAAATTACTTTACTTGCAGATGTGAGTGTTTAGCACTTCAGCACATCAGACATCAGGATCTCAAGTAAGGAAAATTAAAGAAATATAACTAATGCCCATCTGTAAAAAGTTTGGTTTAAGTGACTTGTACCCCATTACATAAGATTTATATGGCAAAGGCAGGGATGTAATGCAGTTATCCAAGGCAGCATTCAGTTGCCTTAACCATAAGTCCATCCTTTCTCTAGCCCTGTGGCTTCCACTGCACACACCTTCCAACTTCAACAAATTAGGCAGGGTTAAAGACAACCACCTCCAAAAATCTTCTATTCTTTTGGAGTACAGTGCAATATAATCTAGCAAGTCTCTACTGAGCGGGGTGGATTTGATTTAGATCAAATCAGTTTAAATCACCGGTCAGGAACCCTCAATTTAATCATTGTTTTCTGCAAAAAATGCATTCTTTGTTGTTTGATATCCTTTATTTAGCTTCTTGAAACTTTACACTTTTAGAGAAAGGTAAGGTCTTTCTCTAAAAAGCCCTTACGGTGTACACAAACTTGCAGAAACACAGTAGGGCTTCACCCATCAGTTCTCTCTCATCTCCATATACTGCTGTTAACAAGGATGTTATCTCTGGAGATGACAAACTCTGCTTATGACTGAAGAAGGGTGTTTGTGCTCAAAAGCTTGAAAAGAACAAGTTTTCCAACTATTCAGTTGGTCTAATAAAAGATTTCACAACTACCCAAAGAACCTTGTCTGCCTATGATTTCTGGAGACAGAAATCCACAGTTTGAGAACTGAAACTAAGCATCACAAAGATGCTTAATGGGATCTTCCTGACCGAGCATGGAGTTCCATTGGGTAGCATGGTTTTCTTTAATCTTTACTAATCTATAGAGGAGCCTTTGGGAACCCCATACGATTGGGCCCCTAATATAGTCCATGGCCTGTTGTGACCTATTTATAAAATTTCTAAAAAGGTTACATGAATATATTGTCTCAAACAGTATATAATTAGAAGTTATAATCCCTATTCCATGATGATATCTTTGAACTTTTAATATATCTTAAATTAAAACAATCTTTATATAAATTTATTTTTTAAAGCATCTTAACAAAAAAATACAATTAAATTAAAAAATATATATAAAAAAATTCTACTTTATTTTTTTTTAATAGTTGATTTTTATCCCCCCTGCTATGGAGCATGCACAAATTCTGGTTTTGTAGGAGCCTTTAACTTGGACAAATTTGGCAGATTTTCATGGGGATGGAAAAAGTCATGAAGCCCAGTCTCTCTAAAATTTCAAGTCACTACTCCAAGACATGGAAGCACTAGAGTTTTTCAAAGCAAATTCACCGAAATGTTTTTAACATAGGCAAAATAATGTTTTCTTCCCTTGCTAGCTAAAGATGCCATAAATTGCAGCTAAAGATTTCCAGAATTCACCCTGGGATGGTGATGTGGTAGGGAACATTTTGACAAAACTATAACTAATTGAAAACAGGATTTTAAAATGAGAACTGTCAGGCAATATTAACAATAGCAGAGACTGCTACCAGTACTTCCTGTATTACTGAAGAGATTTGTAGTATACATTGATACAGTGTCAGTCTTCAGTCCAGTCTTGAACTATTAATTTAGCAATAATAAGACTCAGATTTTTTATATTTGTTTAACTATGAATTGGATAAACAAGTATCTCCTCAGACAGTAAAAATCTGATTTAAACATTTTATTCTATTCATTATTCATTAATTTTTTGTCCACAAAAAAAAGATAAACTTGGCTTTGATTCTTTTTGTAATTTCATAATTCCAAGTGTGATCAGCATTTATGAAACTAAAAGTTATTAAAGTACATTTATGAAACATAGAAAAATCTTTACATGCCAACAACTGCATTTACTATTTATTTTTAAGCCTTTGAATTGTGTGGAATCAAATTTCAAAGTAAACAAGAGTGTTTATTTAAGTTATAACAGTGTTTAAAGATTGATGGCTGTTGAAAGAATTATACAACACTGCAAATTAGTAGAATTTTTGTAGAATACTTGCCTTCTTAATTAGTCACTATGAAGATGTCCCATCCAGTTACCTTCTCTTCTGCTATTAGAAAAAAACAATACAACTATAAATGTGTCAAGGAGACATAAAAAGGCCTTGACATCTAGTTCTGCTTTGTGAGTACAGCTAAATTTAGTAAAGAGATCTCAATACTAATGACTCCCCTGCCAGTTTGAAGAGAAGTTACTGAGTTTTCTCTATCTGAGCTCCCACTAAACACTGTATGTAAAGCTATAATAATCAAAACTGGCCAGAATTCAACCAAATAGTATGACATTTGTGCTTTGTACATCTAGATCTGTCCTAACAAATACAGTCCTTCTGGTGATGATCTATAAAAATGGTTAGAAAATGCATCAGCATAAGCAGCTCTCAGTCCTACTTCAAGCTGAAAATAACTGACCATTGAGACGCCCATCTCTGCACATTGCTGGCATTTGGGTGTGTGTCTTGTGATTTGTTCTCATGGTGTCTTTATGTAGTTGTTGGAAAGATAATTAATCATTGTGGATTTCAACATGTTTGAAGTAGGAAAGGAAGATTCTTTCTCTGAATAAGACATTGCCTATTTTATTCAGTTTTCCCATTGGTCATCACAATCTTTCACACGTGACAACAGTCATGGGTAGGATTCAAAGGGTGGGTTTACTTAGTAGACACTGTTGGAGCAAACCCATACTAGTTGTGATGGCTTCATGACATTTTCAGTGAAGTAGGATGGTAATTCTTCACAGTGCTTACTCGTCATTTCTGACTTCAAGATCCTATTGAGTTTGGAAAAAAAGTGATCAAGTTCTGAGTTCATGCTTTTCCTCTAACATATGAGGTGATGCTTTAGAAAGAAAACAGATTTACTTAAAGTCTACCACCTCCTCAAGAGATGGTGAACGTATTCCGTTCAGAAAAAGATAAGTGTTGCTTCTGTTCTTTCATTCTTCTCTATTAATGTCAGGTACATACATTACCATCTTTCCAGAAATCTCTTTCAAACTTTGCATTCTTTTGATGACACCAGCCACTTGGTATATACAACAGGCTGGTCTGGGTATATACAAGGGATATGTCTTTATTCATTTATTTGTACATTTTTAGAAACCACATGCATGTGTTTTTGTATACCAAATATCTGGCTTCAAAGTAAGCTTACTAAAGGGTAGGCACAATTTTAAACAGGAATATATAGAGACTAGATTGAAGCCTTTTTAAATATGTGACGCACAATATCTACTTGTGACGGATTGAATTAAAATCATGATAGGTTCAATTTTGAAGTGCCCATTACCCGGAAATCTCCATTCAAGCCAACACTTCAAGATATAGCTGTTCATATATAGAAAAAAATGGTGAATGGGCTTCTCCCTAAGAAAAACTTTAGCCTTAAAAACTAACTGTTGTATGAATGATTTTTGTTACATTGTACTCTAAACATAAAAATGAATGACAAAAAATTTTGTAAAAATGCAAGTGTCTTTAAGAACCACAAATAAAGCCCTAACAATTTAAAAGGGATCCCTGTTTTGATGTACTGATGGAGTGGGAAACTTAAAGACAAGTTCAAATATCTAAGGTCATTACATTGCAAATTGAGGTTAATGGCAAAAAATGCATGTAGTCAGAAAGCAAAGTTAGGCTTCCCCTTAAACAAGAAAGATTGGGTTGAGGAAGGAGATCCATAGAGAATGTGAAATAATGGCCAAAGGCTGGCATTTCAGGAATGTCTGTTCGTAGATGTGTAAGCTTTATATCCCATTGTCCTCTCCTGGCTCAATAAGCATGACTGATAGCCTCACTTTGTGATTTCCTAGCTTTTAAGAGTATAGTTTTATTTATTTTTTATGACCCACCTTGCACCTGTTAAGTGTAATTTTTTGCTTTATGTAACATAAAAAAGCGCATCTGCAGTATGTTGTCCCATGAATTAACAAGAATGACTGGACATAAGACATGAAATCCTTCAAGAACATATGTTCACATTAAATATCTTGGCTGTCTTAGTAAAGGAGGTCTTACAGGGTCATTTTTGATGCAGCACAAGTACACCATTTCTGCTCTTCTGAAATAGTTTCTTTCAGGTTTATATTGAGCTTGTGTAAAGGCACATTACATAAGTAAGGGCTTAGTTTGAGCATTAGTATTTTACATCTTGGATTCTTACTAAATCCTGGTTTTTACCAACCTGATGCTGAATAGATCTATATTGATTTCTGCTACATGTGTTTATAGTGTTTATTTTAATATGTCTGGGATTAAAAACAAAATTAACAAGCATAATCAATTGTCTTAGTGGTAAAAATGATGCTTTAGTACCTTTGGTTACATTCTTCCAGAGGAACCGGAGAGTGAAGGAGATGTTATAATAAAGGGATCGATTTATTCAAACACTAGGTATAAAAACATTAGCCCTGGGAAAGAGCCTTCCTCTAAGAGCTTTAGCTGCCCAGTTTCACTTGTGTGGCACAAAATCATTTGCATTTTTAGAGAAATGTCATGTCTTCAGTGAGCACTACTGAAACATGAATAAATTGCTTTCCTTCCTCTTTTTCTGACTTTATAAAGCTGAATCCATTAGGGGCTGAGTCAAAGTGTAATGAAAGAAAGGCAACAGCTGACATGATGGAAACCCTGGATTAGGTTTCTTACTAGTCCAAACTGAGCTGTCATGGCCTACGTGTCAAGTTAGTGGTCCTTGGGGAGGACCGTGAGTACATGTGGATATTTTTTTAACTGCTGCATTACAACAGGTCTCCAAAGCAGCCAGAATTTAAATAGAGAATAATAGATTAAGAATTAAACAGAGGCACAGCTACAAGTTCACCAGAGAGCTTGAGCTGGGTAGATAAACCTTTCCAAGATTGCTAACTCACCATACTCTGCCTAACAGGTTTGCATGTGAGCCACCTCACTCCCATTGTGTATATTACGTTTATGTGTTTGTGTACAATGTATGTAAAAGATACTTCTGTTTGCTGAGTGCATTGGCATGGCCCTGCACTGAATCAATCTGCAGAGCTCAGCACAAAGAAACACCACTCAGTTTGGAAACAGTCCTGTGACGGGTTGGCATTTTGATTGGTAAATATTGTGCAGTTCATGAAATATTCTTGTTAGCAAGGGCATACTTTGGCATTTGGTAAATCTAAACCAGGCCTAGGAGAAGCCAAAGTAATATTGCCAGCTTTATTTTTAATACATGAGTTTGCAAATGTAGGATCAGATTGGGACTCTGCAAATGAGAGAGAGAGAGAATTTGTAAGATGTGTGCACATGAGATGTATCCTATTTCTGCTGGCACCAGTCTTGGCTAGGAGACTCTCAAACCTCTAAGCAAGGGCAGACGTATTTTAAAACAACAGAAAGAAACATTAATTAGGCTTTGCCTTGTGAGCTTCATGATGGGGTTGCCCACACAGTTTCCTCAAAATGCACAAGAGTTGAAAACAGACATGAAGATGGATTTGAAAGGGAAGGGTAAACGCATTGTGCATTTACTTGCCTGTGATGTTAGGGCCCTGTTCTTACACTGTGAGCCACACAAATGTTGATCAGTGAAAGTGCTAGCTTGAGTTTGGACTAGTCACACATTCAGGCCAGAAGGGGCCTGGGGGACTGAAAGATAAGAATCCCTCCCAGCTCCTATTCTGGGCTTCCCTCTGCCCTCTGCCACCGGGGCTCCCCCAGTTGCCCTCCACCCCCAGGGCTCCCCCTTCCCCTTCAGAGTTCCCACCAGTCATCCCCCCACAACCCTGGGGCTCCACCTGATATCCTCCCTCTATCCCCCATTTACTTCTGGCTGCCCATGCTTTCTGTCCCAGGGGAGCAGGCAGGAAAGAGTTAACTTGCCTGCCAAGCCCCTGCTGCTGCTGCTGCTGCTGCAGGGCTGCTGGCCCTCTCTGGGCTGAGCTGGCCCAAAGAGTAGCAGCAGCTACTGCAGCAGCAGCAGCCAGGCAGGCAAGTTGGCCCTTCCCTGCCTGCTCCCCTAAGGGCCAAAAGGGGCGGGGGAGGGAGAAGGGCAGGAACAGGTAGGGTGTTTACACTAAGGTGTTGCCTAGAGTGGCTACACCTTGGTGTAACACTAGCCAGGCAATACAGATCAGAGATGATCCTGCCCTGGAGTGGCATAACTTTGAGCCACCTAACAAGTGTTTTAAATTAGTTTCAGGTGTTAACACACAAACCATCCAGGGGTTAAGAGCTCCAGGAGCCACCTAAAATTACCATGTAAGAAGGAGGGCCTCCATGGCAAATAACCAGTACTTAGGGCTGGGGCTCATCACACAAGCCTCAGGAGTCAGTTTCTGAATACATAGTCATCCTACAAGAGGGAATGGTGATACACATGAGGAGTGCCTTGGTCTGCACAGACTGCCTGCCAGTCATGCCACCAAAAAATTCCTTCCTGATCTCAGAATCTAGTTAGATAACAGCATCTTGGAAATATTCTGTGGTAGAACAGAGGATGGGGTAGCAACTGTAATAGGAAAGGCATTGTATGCTCTGATGGCTTAATATACAGGAAGGGGAAGAGAAATAAAGTCAAGTCTCTACTCACAGAACCTAGTCAGTGGCAGAAGGGAGAAAAACCTACTTCTTCTGTCTCCTTCCCTACTCAAGCACAGTCTCTGTATGAGTTTGAACCAGCAGAAAGGCCATAGACCAGTCAGATGTCTTTGCCCTTTCCCCTTCTCTAAGGCTCAAGGCATTATCTTGTCTCTGCTGGTCTGATTAAATATTTGACAGTCTGAGACAATTCTGTATAGGTTCTTATTGCACCTTCACCACAGGATGAGACCTAGGTAAGGAAGCATTTTAAATTCATGAGTATGCTGGGTATTTCTAAGATGCCATGTTTCTTGAGCAAAACAAAGTGATTTATTTTGCACAAGCCAAAGTAAATGTAAATTATTGGAGTCATACATTTATAAAGTTATTTTTTTTGTTGCAGTTTAAAAGAAGGAATGCCAGATCCTCATCTGGCAGAACTCCCTTGACTCTGATGGCCTTGTGCCAAGTTATCCATTTGAAGGCCTGACCTGAAATATTTTTTGTAAAACACTTATTTTTAAATTCAAGCTTCTTCTCATATATTCCTAAAAATCTCTATCATCCTGTAACTTTCTAAAGTAGCCCACAAGTGATATGCTACCTGCTAATAAAACAGAAAATCCATTTCCATTTTTCACTGTAATTTTTTTTCATGTGAATCTGTTTCTCAAAAGGAGAACTGGATTGACTGGCCTGAAAGCTGGAGTCCTCTTGTTATCCATAGAAAGGGGAAAAGATGGGCTATTGCAAGCATCCTCACTCTATCCTATTAGTGCACTTAAGCAGTGATTATGATATACCTAAGTAGCCATATTAAATTCAAATACCTAAAAAAGACAACCCTAAATACTCTTTGTAATAGTAAGTATATTGTTCAACGGTCTGTCTAATTAAGAGCACTGAATCTGATGCTTCAGTCTAGTGGGAAAATAAGCCAGGGAGGAAATCACTACAAGTTCACATTCAAAGGAAAAAGCCTCTAATCTAGTGTTTCTCCCACATGGAATAGGAAGCTTGGCCTACCAACAAACCTCCGGCAGTTTGGTTTTCTGATAGCATATTACTACTGGTGCTCTGCTATTAAGGCTTCCACACTTAGTTGCTGTCCCAGAACTATCTTGAGGGAATCTCCACTGTGGTGAGGTTTGATGGAAAAGTAGTACAAGTTTGGGTGTGTGCCCTTTTTGCCTCCATAGGGCCCATTAAAGGGTACTGAACATCCACCTACCTGCCTCTACCCACAAAATGCCCATATTGGACTCTTGGGGATGCTGCTGTGAGGAAGACTTCTTCCACAAGGGAGTGGGGAAGCAATGCACAAATCTTAAGAGGAATACTTCAGCAACTTCAGAGGGTGATTTTCTTCCCCTCTGCAACTCAGTTACAGGGGAATGGATCCTATTATAAGGCACAGTAATAGGGAATCTTCCCCTGCTTTGAAAACATGTTTTTCAACACCTGCTTCTCCTACACCTTCTTAGCCCAATAGGATGTTATCATGTGTAAGAATCCTTAAAAGGTATAAAGCTAAAATTAGCCTCATGAAAAATCTCCTGGCATCCTCTTTTTGTAGCAGATGCGTTGCTGAATTTTCTCTGCTTCTCTGGCTTCAGTTTCTGTATCCACAAAATACTTTTGGCTAAAATCTTAGAAGGCAATTTCCCAGGCAGAAAGCTAATTTATGGTGGCCTCCAAACACTCAGGTGATAACCTGTTTGTGAACTACCAAGAGATGTTGCAATACAGAAGTCTCCACCATCAAAAAGTATGGCTACATATAATCCTAGTAGAGCAGGCAGGCCTTTCAGAAGGTAACAAACAACACAGCCACTTTTCAGAAGGCAGTGATAGAAAAAACAATCTTCAAAATAGGAAACCCTCAATGAGGTTGCAGAAAGCATTTGGTATCCACTTAGAGCTATAAAAAAAAAAGTTAAAATCTAGGATATTTAAAATCACAACAGGCTTTTACTATATTTGAAAGTCAGACTACTAATGACAGTAATGTGAAATGCTTAAAAGAATTACTATTTATTTAGCATATGCGGTTTTGGTATATTGTTTCAGCCATCTTAAGGCAATGTCATCACCAGTATGAAGAGCTTGAAGACCACCAGATAGCTTAGTAAATAGACATAAGTCAGCAATGTAGGACCTGGCTTAATCTTGTCCTCAAGGGCATTTGTTGTCATTGTGAAGGCCCCATGGATATAGGTTTGATGCACAGTGACTCTGTCCAGTTCAAAAATGGTTGAGGAGTGCCCAATAATGGCATGGCCAGTTAAATCCTGGTTGGCTGACTGTAGGGTCAGAGATGATGTGATTGGTTAGTGCTTGTGCTGACCATTCGTCATGCCATCAAGAAAAAGTCAAAGGGTTTTGAAAGGGTGGACCATATTAGATGTCTTGAGGGAAGCCATGTAATTGGTGGGTGGAATATGTCCCAATGCACTGGCAGTGTAGGATTATTACGGAGTCTGGCTAGTAAGTTTACTTCAGCATTTTTGTGGCAGAGATGGGAGGATCAATGTTACTGAGGACTAGTAACCACAGGAGTGGAATGGGGTGCAATGTGCTTGACACAAGATGCATTGTAGCATGCAGTTGGGTGTCCTGTCCACTAATTTGCTGTGTAATGAAGAAGCCCATTCAGGGGCACAGTATTCCACAACTGAATAACAGTGCAAGAGCAAATGAATGTAATGTGGTACCCCAAGTGGAGCCTGCAAGTTTGACAAGTAGGTTATTCCTTGTTTTGATGTTTAAAGCAGTTCTAGTTTAAAATTTAAAGCAGATTAAAGCAGGTTTCTGGAGATGTGATTTATAAGTTAAAGTCTGGTCAAGGGGAACTCCAAGATAGGCTGGGTGGGTTTTGGATTTGAATTAGAGGCTAACCATTTAAGGTAATAGTGAGTTCATGATTAGCACTGGCATTCTGCAGATGGAAAACACTTGAGACAGTCTTTAAGATATTTGGTTTAAGGCATTCATTTTAGGTAGTACTCTGACATCAATTTCATGTCTCCATCAGGTGTGAGTTCCACATTTGAAAAGTCATGAGCTTGGGTAGCAAAGGCACCGTCATCAGTATAAAGAATTTTTTGTGAGCTGGTAGCAGGCAGGTTACTAATGTACAGGTTGAAAAGGAGAGGCACCAGTACTGACCCCTGAGGGACTCTAAAGTGTCAACCACAGAATAATAGTTCAACTAGATGAGTGGCCCAAAATGGCAGAATTCCTGATATTTTCACCAGAAGACTGGAATTACTCATTTAAGAACTTCCCCACCTCGAGGAGGAGCACATTTTTCAGAAAATGGTGCTCAGCACATTCTGATAATCAGATTCCTTTAGGATATATCATATTGGATTCCCAGATATTAACACCAAAAAACTTCAGATGTTTGAAAATATTGGCCGTCTATTTGGTGTAGTCAGAAAAAAGTGTAGTTTTGAACTATCATTCATGTAGTTTTGAACTATCTCACTATATTGGGTTTAATTGTTTACAGTTATATAAAAGCCTAGACATTGTAAAATATTTGTATGAGCTAAGAGGAAGACCATAGTGGTTTAATGCATGGTGTTGATCAACAATATTCTGGAAACCAAGGAAAGTTTAAAGGGCCCATCCCACCAAAAATCAAATTCTTACACACATAAAAGTGAATACATTTTAACAGCAAATGTATCATTATAATACAAAGA
Source organism: Gavialis gangeticus (assembly GCF_001723915.1). NCBI lineage: Eukaryota > Metazoa > Chordata > Crocodylia > Gavialidae > Gavialis > Gavialis gangeticus. The sequence goes on along the minus strand of NW_017729030.1, from coordinate 48,190,302 downwards.
ACATATAAATGACTAAACAGTATAAATAAGTCATATCAAGCAGATGATTAAAATATATAAAAATGTTCGTTAATCCAGAGAAATATCAACCTTATTAATACTTAAGGAAAAAAATCTTATATTGCTAAGTCCTAAGGTTGTAAAAAAATCTCTAACAGGTGGCCAGCCTGTCAGGGAACAAGGACTTCTTATACAGGATTCAAATCTAAGTTTCAGAATCACAGCTTGGGTACACCTGCAGGTGGACAATTCAGCAGAAACCATAGTTCAGGACTGAAGAGCAAAACTCCTGAGGTAGGACAGATTTTTAGACCCCATGGCCTGGTAAACTAGAAAAAGCTTTTGCTAAATAAGGCTAAAAAATACTGAAATGTTTCTAATAGGTTTTACTCTAATTAATAGTTTATATCTTTTATTATTCCCTACCCAGATCTAACTGGCCTAAAACCACTAACCAAACTCTAAGCAAACTTTACCCTATTTCTTGGGACCTGTCACTTGGAACATCCTCAAATTATTCTCACTTCTGAAATTCTCTGTCCAGCTGAATTTCTTTGATACTTTGATTTCTTAACTTTAATTCCTTTGATCTCTTCTTATCAAGAAAATAAAAGTAGGGACCTACCTAAATTGCGGTTAAGAGAAAGCAATTTTCATGGCTTGGTTGTGGCCCAAAGAGCCAATTCCACAGTCACTTTGTGATGGTCCTGCCCCTTGATGCTGATTGGCAGAGAGGCTCTACCCATCAGCACTAATTGATGGAGAGGCCTCAGGCTGGAGTGACCGGAGGCAGCCACTATCTTGACTACTGGCTGCCCTTCATGCAGTGCTGCCCCTTAGTGCTATTAGTGGAGAGGCATGAGTTGGCAGCTGCCCTTCATGCCACCCCAAGAGCTGGTGCTTTACCCTCCTGCAGGGGCTGCGAGGCCAGGCTGCAACAGCAGCAAGGACTATTGGCTCCCACTGGGTAGCCAGCATTTTATTTTTTATTCAAATTTTTTCTTTTTTTTGGTTGATTTCCTGGGAAATCACAACCCATGTCATTTTTCATGGTGTGTTTCATGGTTTCCATGAAAATCACAAAACCATGATTTAAGTAGATTCCTAAATATAGGTAAATGCCATACTTCTTGTTATTAAGCAGCTTAAGATTTACCATAGTCTACAATAGCAATGAGACATTGTTACAAAATAAATGCATAAAGCTGACTTTCAATTAACAGCAGTCCATATTATTATGTGTCCTTTATTTATTGGTGACATGATATATCTTTTCTTGTTTTGAAATGTACTTAGCATCTGTAAGTTAGCAAAGGTTCACATGGGAATCCCCCATCAGTATGCTTGTTACACTATGGGTGCATCTACACATCACCATATGGCAACATTGCTATGACATCGTGCTATGGTGCCTGCAATACAGTAGGTTACTGCGCTATGCGCATAGCACACAGTTAGATTTTGCCACTACATCACCAAAGCAGCACACTATACCAAGGGTGCACATCACTATGGTGATGTAGCTGACAATCGTAATTGCTGTGTCACCATAGCATACCATACGTCAACGTAGCATGTCACTATGTCGCCATAGGGCGACATGTAGATGCGGCCTATAAGACCTGTATCATCTGAAACCTGGAATAGTTCTCAGTATTTTAGTGCTGTTTTTAATATCTATATTTTATTCACATTTAAACATATGCATTACTGATATAACATCTGCTGAGACATCACATAATGAGTATATTCTATCTTCATGTGCTATCTGTATTTTTATGTTCAACAGAAAAGAAATGTCTATCTTCAAACTTTCAGTAAAAATCTCTTTGAAATAATGAAATTATTATTCCTATGAGCTACTTTAAGATCAGGATTTCTTTAAGTATCTTTCTGATATACAGAATCTTAAGGTGCGGTCAATCTGTGCTCAGCATCAATGGAGGGAGCAAAAGTGATGTTATGCCACCTTATGTTCCCTCTTCACCAAATCCTGAGACAAGCCAAAGGTCAATTTGGCATTCACTATAATTCTGAGTGGTCTTTGGGTCTGCTCACAGGTATTGTGGATCAAATTGGCCACCAGTGAGGCTGTTCTATCATTGGGAGAACACAAGGATACTCCAGAAATGACATTGTGCTCTGACACAATAGAATGGAAATGTCTTAATGGCATCCCAACACCTTGTGGGATTACCCCTCACTGGGTGTGTCTACGCAAGACGCTATGGCACTGTAGCGTCTGTTGGCAAAAACCATGATGCTGCCATGTCACCAAAGCAACGTGCTCCCTCATTGTAGTGCATTGCTGTGGCAACGTAGCAGCCAAAAATAACCATTTGCGGCCAGCACAACATAGCACAGGCTGTTACTGTGCCAGCTTTTAGTACTTCCAAAAGGAAGTACTAAATGACGGCACAGTAACAAAGGCACCATACGGCCACATGTAGATATGCCCAGTGTTTGGGAATCCTCAATCAGCCAGTATAGCCACTTTTCTACCTGCTTTGTGCTAGTAGAAAATTTGATATAATAAAGAATTAGTAAATATTCAAGCCATCTGAAAAATTCCTTTACTGACTTCTTTCACACTTGAGGAGGGGAGTGGAGTGAACACAGGTGAGATAGGTACTTCAGTTTCATAAGACTGGTTTGGGTTTGGGTTTGGGTTTGGGTTTGGGTTTGGATTTGGATTTGGGTTTGAGGCGACCAAAGATAAGAACAGCAAACCAACCACTTTCCTAATTAGGGACCCCAGTAATTATTCTTGATGCGACTGCTAAGGGTACTGTTAAAGATTGACCTTCATCACTGGAATTCACTTATGTTTGCACAAATAACTGGAAACATTCCTGCCAGACTTTATCAATCCCAAACTTTCAAATGAGGCACTGGAGTATTTTGTTCTTACCTCATAATTTTCTATCCTTGTCTATTTGTATTCACTAGTCCAATGTGAAAAAACTATACGGAGTTCAGTATTCAACAAGTGACTCCAGCAAAGATTCTATCTTATTATATTATCCACTGCTGTACAGTTTTCAGAATGAATACTATATTAGAAGATATCAAATCATAAAAAATGTCCATAGTTACCCAAATGTCTGACATCTGCGCCAAGCATGAAAGAGAGAAATTTGTCTGAGGGACTACTAAACACTGATTAGCAAACAAAAGAAACTCTCAGGTAGGGACAAATTTGTATTCCCATTAAGTTTTCCTATCCTAACCCCAAAATTGTATTTTTCTTATAGTTTTAATGCTCTCAAGTGTCTTTTTATTTAAAAGTACATCAAATTCATCCTTCTTCCAATTCATAAACTTCCCCCCAACTATTTAGCCTTTATTCAAATAAACCTACCTGTTCAATATGCCTGCTGTAACCTGTTTAAGGCTCCCATCTGTACTCATAAAGACTCATTCATTGCCTTGTGTAATACATAAACTCAAAAGAGAACCAAATAAAGCATTTTTACAATCTAAATTAAACAACTTTGTGTAATAAAACCAGAAATGGCTCTTTCCTAACTGGGCTGGAAGCCCTAAGGGTCTTGTATGCATTTATTTATTTATTTATTTTATTTCCATCAAATTGGCCTAGGAGGATCTGAAAGTGAAGTGAACCAAAGCTGACTCAATTGTTTCCCTTTTTCTGCCTGATCACTAAGACTGAAGGTAGTCAGGGCAGATTTGGCTGCATTAAAGTAAATGCTCACCCACACACTTCTTCTGAAATGCAGCTGCGTAATCTCCTTTTCCCTTTTCTGTCTCAGTCCCTAACCTCTCTGGTGCTGAGAATTTGTCCTTATGGTATGTGGTTCTTGCAAATACCTAGGATTAATACATATTGTGATTCATTAGCCTCTCTCATTTGTATGGTTTCCCCAATGGGAACATTTGCCTATGTTAGAATCTAGGGACATTCCATGATTACTCTACACTGTGGAACAATAAGATGCTTTCAGTTGTATGCCATATTCAGGTTTTAGTGTAAAATAAAATTAAACCATCCACAAAGTGACACTCTCTGCAGATAAATAGCACCTTTTTATTCAGCACCTAAAGAGAAAGGGTTGGGTGTGCATGCCAGAGAGAGACCTTAATCAGAAAACATTTTTTAACTAAAAATGCAAATTGGCTCAAATATTTAGATCAAAACCAACTGTTTAACAGGACAGCTCCTATTACCAGCTACATGTTTCTGTGACATAAAAAAAAATCTTTAACCAAAATATAACTGCCTGTTATTTCACTGGGTATTACTAACCTAGCAAAATTACAAACACCAATTCAGATAGTAAAAAGAGTAAGCAGAGTTAAGTATTTATTTCAAGCATGGCAATTTATCTTCCATTTTACAGAATCACTTACAGGTATTTATTTTAAATACACTCCACATTCAGTATAAGTCTACAATGCTCTTAAAAGATTATTGTACTGTTTTGATTCCCATCTCATAGCATAGCAGAACATATAGCCTTTTTACATTATATGATCAACTTTTTGACAGTGCAGGGCCAGCATAGCTAATGGAATAATAGCCTGCAGGGTCCAGCTAAATGATATACGAATATAATCAACCTTTGTGATGACTATTCAAAAGTAATCCCTTTAGCTTTCAACTGCAACATATATTTCAACAAGGCAAAGCCATATGAAGAAATTCTCTGCAGACTCCACTGATACAATATGGCCTTCATATCCCCACAGTGTGTTTGCTGCTCATAGTGAGTTTTAAATTTAAGGTAATGGCTACTGTATATTCATGTGAGCATAGAACAATACCTTTGATTTGTTGGGGAAATGTTCCATTAGCTACCAAGGGCCCTATTCAGTAAACTTTGACACAACCCTTATATACAGTTTACTGCTTACTCTAAATGGAATGTGCCTGATAAAAATGCTTTGCATGCCCAAATTATACAAATTCATTAATCTTTGTATTCATAAAACCACCAAGTACAACTACCTCTATTTCAGCTATACCATTCATAGCTAAAAATGCAGGCCAACTCTGCTTTAAAAGAACATTACATTAATTTCCATTTATTAGCATGGAAAACGAATGGAGAATCTTCTGTAAGTATAGGATATGCATTGTTGATGGTGATATTGTTTGCTGAGGTATCTTTATGTCTTGCCCACTGTAGTCTGTATACCTGAAAACATCTAAAATGCAAGTCATTTTTAGATGAGAATAATGGGTCATGTCTCCTCTCTTGGATTAAGCCAACCTGACAACATAGCATATCCTGTCAAACCATGGACAAGTTTTATAAAGAATATGCTGAAGGACCTGTATATAGAGATGACAGACAATGCAGTATTTTCTAATACTGAGCAAAATTATATGAAATACGTTGTAACAAATAGAATCATGTGTAATGAAAATGTAGTAAGTTGCCTAGATTTAGGCTTTGTGTAGCATGGGCAATGGGGTAAGAACTCAATCAGTGTACACAATGGTAACAGCTGCTTCAAATGTGTGTGTGAACACAATAGTACCATTGCTGAATTTTCTTTTATATATTGACCTTGATTATATTAGGTATTTCAGGTATATTAGTAGCAAATTTACTGTGAGTGATCAGTTTGTTTTTTAACCTTGGGTTTGGTTTGGTTTGTTGCTTTACCTATAGACACCGATATAAATGAGTCTGCTGGCTTATGTACATTTTCATGTTGCTTTGTAACCAGCTCTATTCCTTCCTGTCTTCCTCCACATAACCCACCCATTCACTATTCAAATTTTCCTTTCTTCTTTTTTTCCTAAAAATGTTCTTCTCAATCATCAGATAGCAAGCCTGTTGCAATTTCTTTTTTTTTCAATTTAGTACCCATTTATTGTCAGCTGTCTGTCTGCACTGTAAAACACACATGCGCATGCATAAAAAAATACCTTTCCTGCCCCATTGAATATGCTATCTGAAAGACAAATATTATCCATTTCATTTTCAGTATAAGCTTCTCAGTTCTTGGAATCTGAGTGAACTCCTGTCCTCTCTGAAGTCAATGAGAGTTTAAGCGTTGACGTCATTGGGACCTGTATTTTACTCTCTTTCTCTAAATTTCCACATACGCTAATGATGCTATACATATAAGGGACCAGACTTTGAAGAGGTCAGCATAGTGAAATAGCTGCTTTTTAAAAAGTGCTCAGCACTAAGCAGCTCCTGTTGAGACTAGTGGGACCTACCAGCTACTAAGTTGCCATGAGAACTTGCCAAACAGCAATCATAATATCCAATATATATCATGTATGCCTATATGTCTTGATAAGGTTCTCTCTAGCCCTACATATCTGCAATTCTTTGATACAACTTCTAATAGTTTTTTTTTCTCCCTTGGCTGTATAATATACTGGGGCTTGTTCACATAAGCCTTCAGGTTTCCTTAAGGACTAGTATGGGAGTTGTTTGTCTAAAGTACTAATACACATTTTTGTTAACAGAACTTCCTAAAGAGGCAAGTGTTTTGGAGACCCTTTGAACCACTTCTGAAGACACCAGTTCAAGAACTTCTCTGGTACTGTATATCCCCCTATTCTAAACGGTATAGGCCCATATCTATAGTGTCTAGTCTCACAAATGCTGTAGGTGTCAATGGATGTAGTTTATGTTTAACCTGATTTTTTATAAGTAGCTAGTATTGCTTGTAGTTTTACACTGTCCAAATACAATATTTTCCCACCATATAAATCTGACAAAAGTCACACTTTCTTCCTGTTAGCATCCAACTGGATTTTCACTACTGATCAGTTAATCTTCTTTTATTTTAGGAGCATAAGCCTCCAAGCTAAAACCAAATCCATTAACAAGCTGCTGAGTCCAAAAATAAAACTCCAAGCTTACATTGTATTTATTTACAGCAATATCATTTGCTATTTTTCATTACAGACAATTCCAGGTAGAGAAAACAACTGCCAAATCCTTTTGATGAAATCAAGAAGATCCTTGTTAGACAACACACACCAAAGTTTGAATTTCAGCTTTGAATTTAAACAGGAGCATAGTTTGGCACTGCAAGCACCCAGACATCAGAAGTCCTTGCATGAGTGGTGTCATGTGTGATATGTGTCACAGTGGCTTTTATCTTAAACACCTTGTGTTGTTGAAATAAAATAGAGAATGAAAGGAATGATTATGAAAGAAAGTGAGTTACTTTGTATTTACGTATTACACACCCTTTCCTCCAATGTGCTGTGCATCTCCTGTGAGGTCCTGCTGAGCATCCTTAACTCCTACTGTAGACAATGAAAGTGGAAGCTGAAGACATGCAGTGCCTTGTAAGGTTCTAAATGCATCTGATAAATATACATTAAAATCCAACATATCTTTCTTTTCAGTAAAAGTCAATGCAGTGCTTGACCCCTTTTACCTGGCAATTTCATCCAAGGTTAACAACTGTGCTTAGCAGCTGCGTGCCAGCTCAGTTGTAATGCACTTAGAATAGATCCAACCTGGTTGGTGCACTTTCACATGGTTTAGATCTCAGTTATAATACAGTTTGGCGCCAGCCAGGGTCAGACACAACAAAGTTTGTTGAAGCTGTGCTTAAGTTTAGTCACAAAATTCTGCTGAAAGCCCTAAAGAAGCCAGGCATTAGAAATTCTGTTTACTCCCACAAATGACACATTAATCTAAGCAAAAGGCTGACGTAAGTACATCTAATAGTGCAAATGTTTCCTATTGAAATATTTTTTTTTTTACATTTTCAAAGCTACACGCAAGACTCCTTTTTCAAGTGTAGCCTTCACTTATTCAAGTAACTAATCGTTTAAACCAGTGGTATGCAACATATGGCCCGTGGCTGGATCCAACGTGCAGTTTGGGGGATCTGTGACAAGCAGCTTGGCCCAACACATCTGCTTTCCTGCCCGGTGCTGTGCAGCTGATCCCTTCTGCATCCCCCCATTCTTTCCATCTCTTCTCCCTTAGGCAGGCACTGCTTATTCTCTGCCTCCCTCTCTCCCTCCCCCTTGCCTATGGCAAGCATTGTTTCTTGGAGGTAAGTTCTCTCCCTCCCCACGAACCTCTAACACTGGCAACCACTTCCCTCCTCTCTTTCCCTTCCCAGCTTCCATACTGAATAGGAGTGGTGGTCCATGATGCAACCCATGCCCTACCACTCTGAAAGGTTGAGCACCAGTATTTTAAACCAGTGGTGTTTAACCTTTTGATATCATGCACCAGGATTGGGCCCTCACCCCTGGATTGGGCCCCATGAGGCCTTGGTTGGCTCCATGAGCCAAGTTGGGCATACACACCAGGATCGGACCACTTGCCATCTCCACATGCACTGCATGTTGGGATCAGGCCCCAGAGCCCTGCACCACCTCCACCCAGCCCCATGCACCAGGATTGGGCCCTGCACCACCCTGCATGCAGGATCACGGCCCATGGGACTCCCCAAAGGGAGCTTTATGGGCAAGGTGACAGTGCCAGGGACTAGACTTAGCCTGTGGGCTGGGGCTTAAAATGATCTTGATGAATAAAAACTTGTAGTAATCTTAAAGCTTTATTCCTTTAGTACATTAATGTGTATTTAGAGAATGTTATTCTAGTTGGAGCTGGCTAATTTCTTCTTGGTGCTGGATTCAACCTGGGACCCTAATCAGGCTGACTTTAGTGGGTTTCCACAATTCTCAGTGATTATTTGCTAAGGGGCAAAACACCTTGACATGGGTACAACAAGGGAGATAGAAAATACAGGTTATTCTTTTCGGAAATGAGCCTGGCATGCTCACTCCACACATACAACAGCCCAAAACATAATGTACACACCAGGGAATTACACAATTATATGCCCTTGTCATTTTGTACATAAAACATATCACAACACATAATTGCATAATACTACATAATTTAACCCAGGTGGACTCTGTGTCTCTATACTTCCATGGGGCTCCTGGCACTCCAGCTGGGAGACCCCTGTGGAGGCACTGAGTGTGATGCACAACTGGACAGCTGGTAAGTGGGGAGGGGAGCTCCTGCCTGCTGGAGTGAGGTGTGGGGTTTGTGAGTGGGTGTGAGGGTTTGTGCAGGTGGGTATGGGTTTTGTGGATGGGTATCCCACCCACCCCCCCGCTACATACCCCCCA
>NW_017729030.1:48172784-48180950 GCF_001723915.1 Gavialis gangeticus | reverse complement strand
CCCCCCGCTACATACCCCCCATGGCGCACCACCCCCACTGCCAGTGGCAGCAGCAGCAGGCAGAGGGCCCTTGGGGCATTCGTGGCCATGGCAGGCAGAGCCCCCCCAGTGGCGCATGGCTCCAGCTGAGTCCTGGGGGCTGCACATGCTGGCTCACTGGCACATGCCTTTGGACCAAGCCAGGCTGGCTCCGTGCCAGCACAGGGGGCTCACATCACTGCAGGGAGGAACTGTACACCATTGGACTAACCTGGCTCCAGTGGGAAGCTGCACATGGAGGCACAGAGCCCACCCGGCCTGATGGCACGCAACTCCCCAGAGCTCCTAGTCCACTCACCATCAGGCCAGATGTGCTCCATGCCACCATGTGAGGCTTCCTGCTGGAGTGCTGGAAGCCCCACCTGCAGGCACAGAGCCTGCCCGGCCCAATGGTGTGTGGCTCCCACCTGCCGTGCCATGAGCCGCATGTGCTGGCGTGAAGCCAGACTGGTCTGCTTCAAAGGCACGTGCCAGTGTATCATGCCAGGCCAACTCATGCAGCCCTCAGGCCTCAGTGCATAATTTTGAATTTTTCTGAACATAATTCCCTGGGGTGAAATGTAATAATGTAACTATTGTGGATACACACCAGTGAGCTTGCTGTCTTGGGCATGTTTGTTGCTGTGCACCCAGTTTTGCACTAAAAGTTCCACATGATATCCATTTCAGGGTGTAGTGCACACATGGCATAACTGCAGCAGTTCTTAGCATGGTCAGGAGAAAGTGCAGACAAGCTCCTGGAGTTGTATCTGGGAAAACTGATTGTATATTGTATCTTCAAGAAAGCTGTTCTTTGAGATCTACATAACCAAAGGTTTATGGGTACAGATCACTGAGATTCATTTATTTAAGATAAAGATTCCTAGGTTCAGAGTCTAAAGCAGGGTCCATTAAGCTTTGAGTCAACTTTTAGGACAATCTCCATGAAAATTGTATCTGTAACTGTAACAGTAATACTCAATACTGATTCACTTCTGGATAGCAATCTGTACAATTGATACTAACATCTGATAGTAAGATTTGTTTCTATTAAGACAGTATAAAATATACAACATTAATGAACTTATTCTGCAACACTTTGGATCAGGATGCCATATTGTAACATTAATACAGCATCTGTGACACATTTTATTTTCTGTCTAGAAATCTGTATTGTGTAAATATTAACTTTGTTACAGGAATGTTCATTTTAAATCTTAAATAAATCTTAGAGGAAAGCTTCTACTTATATTTATAGTTTCTTAAATGCATGTATGTATATTCTTACATATATATAGAGAGAGAGAGAGAGATCTATATATATAATAGATGTGTGTGTGTGTGTGTGTGGTCTCTCAAACCTCTTTAATAAATGTTATATATAGGTGAACATTTCAGAAAACTAAGAGAAACCCATCTATAAATTAAGCACTAAATAATAGTGCAGTTGTATCCTGGATTAAAAGTAAACTTTTACCTATATAACTTGCATCATATATTTCAATATAAATATATGAAATGTTGAACATATCAGAAAGCAAAATAAATGTTTTACAGATAAAAGATAAAAATTGCATTAATTTAATCTGAAAACCCATATTTATAGCATGCTCCTAACTTTTATAAGGGAGGCAGTATTGGCTTCTTACTTATAAGCAAGTGCAATTTTTAAATGGCTGTGATTTCTGCTTTATCAGAAATATTATCCTAAATAGAATGTTTTAATTTTTACTTTTTATGGGAGGGAAAAACCCTCAGTGTTTAAAAATACACTTTATCTAATTGACTATGACACTGTTTTGCTCTAACAATAATTCACAGATTGTTCTTTAAATAGAGAAATGAAGACTTTTTTTTCTGGTTCAAACTAATGGAAAAAGTTAGGTAAGCAGAAAAAAGCAGAGCCCTGATTCTGGGATCAGCTCACCTTATCTTGCAACAGTATCATGGGATGTACAGTGACTACAGATAAAGGTTAAGCTACAATTTGAAGATGCATGTGAAAAGGGATACTTCAAACAACACAGTGCTCACTGTTACCATCTTTTACCTCACCACACTCCCCCAGATAAGCACTTTGTTTTGGGAAGAGAAAATAAAGAGAAAAAAGATTTTCCAGAGTCATGGCTGAATTCTGACTGCAGGGAATCCAGGTCTGAATCTTGACCATCTGTGCTCAGGCAAAAGTTGATGAGTTAACCCTCTCATAGCCACAGACAAATTGGCAATATAATTTGCCACTGGTTGTGAAAGGATTAACACAGTAGCTCTGACCCTGAAAGGTGAACTCCACCCCTTCCCTCTCTGAAGCTGGTAGGGGAAGAAGAATGGCAGTCATTTTACAGCATCCTGCTTACCTTTATTACAGTTACTGTTAGATGAGTTAGCATACTCAAACCCTGTCCTTCATTTCCTTACTTTAAAGAAATGACCAAAAAATGACATAAAATGACAAAAACCCTTTGTGATTTCATTGGAGATTCCTCTATATAGAACTGAGTCATTCTCAGCTCTCATTCATCAACACTGTAGCCCTCTACCCAACTTCTTCCAAAGGCTCCTAATGCATTGTCCTCCAAAGTCCTGCACACTGAAAAAGAAAGAAAGCACATGACAGTACAAACTGAAGTTGCAGGTCTCTTCTTAGTTTTGAGAGTGTACTGAAGTAGTTGACTTCAACTGCCTTGTACCTGCTCACTCTAGTGAGCAGGTATGTGAATTTGGCCCCCCGACTCCAGTGTTGAACAGTTTAAAAAATAAGTCTAGCCAATGATAATACAATAAAGGAGGTTTTTTTATGTTTGTGTTTGTTTTCAAGTGGTAACATTTCAATCTAAAATTTCAATCTGTAAAACTCCACTTTTTCGTAGTGGATCTATAATGTAAGAGCTGACAATTAACCCAATTTTCTGAAAAAGTTTCTACATACAACTCTTTGTGGCTCTACCAGATAGTATCCTTCATTTACTAACAGATCATATCACTGAAAAAGATTGTGTGTTTGAAGTCATTTTGTATGTAATTACTGAAAAGAATATTTTCTGAAAGTTAAGTTATGTCATATAAATTCAGAAGAAATATACAATAGTTCACCACTTACCTTTGGAGCCATTTTAAAAATGAATGTTTGAGTCACTGAAAGGTCATCCTGTTCTGGAAGAATCCATTCATCTTACGGTAGCCTACTATAAATGTACTAGTAGAAATACTACATATAATTACTGAGGGATAGATGGTACAAACATGATTGATAATATCCATGATTAATATCACTTTTATTCACTGCTAGAAGGAAGCAGACAGCAAATAAAAGAAACAATGTTATCTTACTTGTAAATAAAATATCAATCAAAGGTCATATGCATATTTAGCACTATTTATCAAGTACTCTATACATACAATCAAAATTTTTATCGGCTTATGCAACTGATATTTATTAAGGATTTTATTTGGTTGTGCAATCCATTTAAGCTCTCTAAAGACATTAATGAAAAACAAAGTATAAGGATAGAAATTCTAGTCACAAACTGCCTCTTTTGCCAATGTATCTTTATTTTTACACCTTTTTGGCCTACAAGGAAATTATATATGTGTGTTGTGCTTGAAAATTAAATAATAACATTTTTAAGGAAAATTGACATATTTGAGTCTTCCATTGTTATCACCATACTGCTGATATTCAGGATACTGGGGGTAAAGGAGCCAACAATTGTAAACTAGATTGTACAAAAGTTTAACGCGTACAAGATAAATTTCTCAATTTAAATTTAGATGTAGTTTACATATAGTTTAAATGTTGGAGCATACAACTCAAGAAAGGCTTGTCACCAAATGTGCTTTCAGGATATGAAAAGAACAATGGAGTTGTAGCTTTCATTTGATGGGGAAAGGGAGGAGATATTGGCATGTCTTTAATTGGAAGTCTTCCATTTAATTCCAGAATAGCTACCATACCAACAATGAAATACAGGAGTCCGCTTCTGTACATTTCAGTCCCAGGCTGGAGAATTTACTGTACAAGGGATTGGTTCAGTGATTAAATAAAGTAACTGATTTCTTTCCCCAGATGGCAACAAGGGTAGCATTTAATATTTACCAGGTTTTGGCTGTTGTGGGTGTTTGTTCACTGGGGTCAAGGTGGAGATTACCACTTAATTTCATGTCAGTTAATGTCCAGGAAACTGTCAGACAGTACCCACTTCCAGTCCCTTTGCCTTTATCTTAAAGTCAGAGGAAGTCGTGGGTGCCCAACACCTTCCAGGAGTCGCTCAGCACCTTGCAGGACCAGGCTTCTTCAGACATCCAGTTCTATTATTCTGTGAACCATTTAACCTCCACATCATTTTAACAAGTTTTACGAACCTCTATGCAACTGTCTATCTGCATTAACAAAGCCAAATATTGCCTCTGTGGTTACACTATTTTTTTTTAAATGTGAAATTTCTTGAAATTGGATTAATCCAAAAAGAAGCACCTTCAGAAATGTCTCCCCATAGTGTGTAGTTTCTATCTTCTCTGAAGGATGAGGGCTACCATGGCCCTTTCCTAAGCTTTTATTTCACCACTATGATCTTTCAACTTCTCAAAGCTCAGTTTGCTCCATGAGCTTTCCCTTCTCCCATGTGACCAGACTCTGGAATAGACTCCCAGGCACCTACCCTGGAGATCTCAAAAGGAGACTGGATGGACACCTTGCTGGGGTTATCTTTCCTGCCCAGAGCTGGACCCAATGATCTCATGAGGTCCCTTCCAGCCCTAAACTGCTATGAATCTGTGAATCAGTGAATGCATATGTCCACCTCATGTGTTAATCACTTCCTAAGGCATAGACAAGATTATTTTAAACTATAAATTGGTTTCTGGTTTGGGTTTTGAATGTTCTGGAGACCACTTCCATTTCATGTGCCTGATAATTGGGACTACTGATCTCATATAGACCATAGATTTAAACAGCATGAAGCTAGCATCAGGAATTCTTCCAAGAACACTCAATTTCCCCACAATTGTCCCTCAGTTTGGACAAGGTTTGAGCATGTAACCTCTGTGCAGGCTGACAGGCCTTACTATCCATATTGGTGAGCACTACCATGAGAAGATTTTCATTCAAGTCAATGCAACTACTTATGTCAATCAGTGCTTGCTATCCTGAATAGGATGGTCAGACCCTCTAGGTGATTGGCCGGGGGGTTATTTTAATCTAATTTCTTTAACATTATATTCATCTAGATGAGAAGTTATCCTTAGTGGTTGTCATAAGGCTATTGTATGGCTTGTGAAGACAAGGATGCTTCCTCTATTCCCAGCACATCTCCCCAGCATCTCATGTAATGTTGATTCACCAGCCAAGCACTGGCCTTTGGGTTTGCCCCCTACAAAACAATGAAAGGCTCACAGTAGAGCTTAAAAACAAATATTTTTCCACATTTTTGATAAGGGAAATTCAGTGTTACTTAGCTTGTGTCACTAGTCAAGCTCTGAAGAACAGAGTGTGAAACAGCAGGCCCTTGAGCTTTTAAATCCTGAATCAGAATGTCCTGATGAGACAAGAAACTCTCAGAAGCTTTTCAGTGTTCGAACATTTTGATGAATTAGAGCCTTTGCTTTTCCTTTGCCTCTCCCAGATTCTGTTGTGAGAGCAATATAACCAGTGCATTCAAATTTTGTAATACATTTGGTGGAAATGACTAGAGAACTACTGGAGAAGATAACGATTAAGCATAAAGGAGTCAGAATTTATGGTATTTTGAATACTTCCTGGCATGTTGAAGCTTGTGGTATTTCTGTTCTAGCATACACTAAACAATCTAAGAGAAGTGGCCTTTTCATGCACAATTCCTGCTAACAGTAATATGTTACATTCATTTATCCAGCAGAGACTAGCTACCTACCTGTGTAGTATCTTATATAGCTTAAATGTTCACATGGGGGTTGTTTGGTATGCTGTACAAGCAATAAGCAAGCCCCTATCTTAGGCAAATGCTTTCTTAAAATTAGGATTGTAGGTCAGGAAAATGAGAGCCCTTTAAAATGCTATATACAAAACCTGCAGCCAAAGCTTGGAATGCTATAGAAGTGAGAAAGCAGCACATCACAAAGTTGCAACCATTTTAATTAAATATTATTGATAGGCTTTGAAAGGAGTCTCTTCTTAACCAGACAGTTAGGATCATAAATATGAAACCTGAACTTAAATAAGGCTTCCAGTCTGCTGAGAGACAAAGCCATGGTTCAGTGAGGACAGCCAGGTGAAGGAGGGAACAAAAACTATAGCACCCAGTTACACCAAAAAAGAAAAAATATCACATAGCTTCTACTTAGAAATGAACAAATAATTCACAGCGAATGTTTTATTGAGCAGTGCAAGTCTCTCTCTCTCTGCCTATGGAACGTCTACAAACAAATCACCAGGCCTATAAATGTATTTTTCTGTCAAGTATATTTGCTGATTGACCATTGGTTTTTGTTTTACCTTCTGAATTAACTGTGAGTAGTCTGAAATGTATGCAAGTGGCTTAAACTAACAAACTTTTTGGGACAGGAATCATCTTTTTGAATATATGTGTGTGCCAGGTTTAGCATAATGAGGCCACTAATAGAGCTTCTAGGTATTACAAAAGTGAAAATCTTAAGAGTCTGATAAGTCTGAGCAGTTTTACTAGCTGTGATCAGTCAGACTGTAATGCGGTAATGTTTCCGCTGCCTAACTGAATCACTATAAATACCAGAATCTGCTTTGCAATTTATTTTCTAAGAACAGCTGTGCCTGTGAATGGGAAGGCTCAAATGTTTACGGAAAGCAAAACAAGAGTGAATGTAGCTAAAATCAATTAGGTTAAAGAATGTGAACTTATGTTCACAGAAATATACTTGCCTTATTCACCTATCTCTGCCTCTCCTCCATCACCTGCTATATCTGTATGAAGCTGTTGGATTCCATCAGCAAGACAATACAAGTCTTTTTGAAATCTGCTGGATTTAATCTCACCATCATTTATGGTCTGATTCATTTCTGCAGTCCCCTGTTGTACATTTCTCAATATCAGACATGAGTGAAATACCTTCAAGACTGTGAGTGAGAGTGAAGTTAACTGTTTTTAAGCAGAAAGATTCTGGAAATATATAGTGGGCCTTCATGAACTGAAAGCGCACGTAAAACTCAGGCCTGCTTCCTCAACTGCACAACTGTATGAGCTCAAGGTGCTGTTAGTCAGGGGAATTGCAAAGATGCTTTTTCCAGTTCCTCTCTCTTGGGGCAGTTCAATGCCAGCTGAATCCCAAGAATGGTTAGAACAGCAAGTACAGAATACCCCAGGTAGGCATTACCTGGACTTGCTCTTAGCAGCTATGCTATGAAGATGCCATTAAGCCAGCTGCACAAACACCCTGACACCTGACCCGTTCCTTGGCTTGAGTAGGTCCTCAGCTTCCAATTTGGGGCAGTTTTAAGAGCCTTTCCTGCCAGAGAGGTCAAACAAGAAATCTAGACCCTAACAAAAATTCTATATAAAGATTTTTTTAAACTTCTTTCTCCCTCTGTTGTTAGTACTTCCCCCAATTGTTTTTAATTTACTCAACATACACAGGAATGTCCGCATCAAGGGTTCAAAATTCATGATTCAGGACATAAGGTACTCTAAAAAAATCCTGAGCTGTTCTGACTAATACATTTTGGGGTCTTGTTTCTTTGCCTTCTGGTTTCTGAGCCTCTAGAGTCTACTCAGGTCAAGTTTCAAGCTTTCTCTGCAGCCCTAAAGACAAGAAACATACTTTTTTTAATGAAAGCAGAGACTCTCATGTTACTTCTCGACTTCAGGGGCTTTGGCTTTAAAACCAGCCCCAAATATTGCAAAACTGGTGAGTTGGCACTATTGCATATTATGTCTTTACACTGTCATCTTCTATTATTTTTAGTCAACAGAATTTTGAATTCTACATTGTGTTCAGCTCATATCAAAGATAAATATACAAAGCAGATTACAGAGTATGCTGAAGGAATCTCTTCTACACTTGTTTTCTTTCATAACTTTATCATGTATATCCATTTTTTCATATCCTTGAGTGATAGTCACACATTTCTTTAGAAGTAATCTCACTCTTTTTAACTACCTGGAGTTGTTTGTTGGTTTGCTGGGGGCGGGGGAGATTGGG
>NW_017729030.1:48165458-48172690 GCF_001723915.1 Gavialis gangeticus | reverse complement strand
GGGGAGATTGGGGGGGGGGGGTTGTTTGCTTGCTTGTTTTGGTTTTTTACTTACCAGCTCCTAGAGAAAGTCCTCCAGGGTTTGTCATTCTATTTTTTTCACACTTTACATGACATAAGCAGTGTGATTTCAAATTGTCCCACTCATTAGTTTCCAGAATTCCTTTGTTTAACATGCTCAGAAGCCTACTACTATTTGCGCAGTGCCAAGTGGAGAGTCATTTTAGTAACTCTGAATGTCATTGGCAGGGAGGAAACTGAAATGTCTTTCAGAGACAGGGAGAGTCAAAAACAAAATTGGAATCAAGACTTTGAGACACTCCTGTCCTTCTGTCTTGTTCCTTCATCATTCAGTTATTCATTCTTTCTTCTCCTTGTCTCTTCATTCATACCCTATTTCTCATTTAATTTTCCTCTGTCCTCATCATTTTCTCCCACTTCCTCTCACTCTTTCATTCACTCAGAATCTCCTCTCTCACGCCCCTCATATTTTTTAAGATGGACTCTACAGAAACGGATTAACTTCATCCACCATGCGACCTGCCACAGGGTTATCATGTGTGGTCATGTCCCCTGTATGTCCCAAGGACAAGCTTAGAAGCACAATGTCAGCTCTCTGAATTCTTTGAGACTCTTGGTTAACCAAAGATAAGCCATAGATTCAATGGAAATGTGTACCTGAGGAACTCTTTTTTTCTTGGTGGTGTCATATATCTATAACCTTCGAGATGGTTGAATCTGTACTGTATTGATACAGCCTCCAGCCAGAACTTCTGCCAGAATGATATGTGCCTGTATAATTTTTATTAAACTAAAAAAAATTGCTTGAAATTTCAGATTCTTTTTTCCCTGGAGTCTACCTTCCTTTGTTAACCTTGTATGCACTCTGATTATATATTTCCTGCATATCTGAAGTAAAGATCACCTTGTGAGGAGCTAATTCTAATTAAACTTTGGTATATACCTAGCTGGCTCCTAAAAGTTACATTATGCCCTCTAGAAAAATGAAAGTACTTAAGCCAAAAATATCATTGATCCCTACAGGAGGCTGGTGAATGCCTACCAAATTCTGCCCTTCAGAAACCTGGACCTTAATCTGCAGATCTGGCTGTGTGCCAGGTTAGCAGATCTACACTTCAGGAATATATTATCAGCCTCCAACCAAAAGCTAATAATGTTTTTCTTAATGCAAATTCATTCATAACAGGCTCTCCCCTAATTTTCATAACCTAGAAGCAAGTAACTTCTTTCTCAGATGGGGATAAGTTTTATTTACAATAATTTATGTTTGTACTGCTAAAAGATCATGATCCAAATTGTCTAAAATATTGTTCAAAATATTGATCTAAAAGGTCCCTTCACTGCTTAGCAAAAATGTCATAAATCATAAATAAGACCCAACGCTGTATAATGGAAAAATATCTTACACCAGTATAATGTCAAAGAGACTACTCTTTTGTGTATTTAAATTAGATCTGTAATGAACTTGCACTGGTACAATTTTACCAAATTAATGTGCTTCTAAATTAAGCCTTGATTAAGGACATATACCTGGTTGTTAGACATGGTGATATTATACATCAGGGACCGTAGGAATCCATGGAAGATCGCAGGTCAAACATGAGCATTTGGGCAATGCTTCTTAGATACTTAGGCAACACTTCTCTTTACAACACAGAACATCTGTTTTTTCACACCAAAAAAAAAAGATATAAAATACCTCCCAACTTCAGTTATGTATTTGTCAAAATAAAGTACTCTGTACATCCCAGTTTCAAGTCTATTGTACTTGAACACATTCCAGCTCCAATCCAGCAAAATATTGTGTTTCAGTGACCTGCTGAATCACAGAGTGAGTATCTTTGATGAAAAGTAAGCAAGGCCCAAGGTACTCATCGCAAGGCTGGTGTTAAAACTCTACTAGGTTGGTTGTCATTTTGCCCATATTCTTCTTGTTGAAATATATTTATTTCCTGGAGGCATTTCAAAGTGCCAGTGTGGAGTAAAAATGTTCTGCTTTCCTTTCGAAGCCAGAAATAGTACTGAAGCAAACTTACTTCTGTCACAACTGAAAAATATATCTACTTTACAAATTGGATTGTGTTCAAGGTTTATACAATCATCTGTTATGAAGGACAACAGAAAGGTCGCCTTGGCTTAGCTGGTTGGCAATGGTTTGTGAGGCAGAATTGGTTTCTGGTTATCTCTGTGCAGGAAAAGTTGCTTGTAACTAAAAATCGCAGCATTAAGCGATGAGTAAAGAAACAGTTGTTCAACTAAATGGTCTGAAGTATATTCATTGCTAACAGATGATTGTAGAGACTTTCCCAAAGATAGGCCTGCATAATTTTGCCAATATTTCTGTATATGAAAGAAGAGCTTCTGATGTTCATGTTCATCCTAGGGTTTCCCATAGTACTTAGATTAGGATGAGTCACTTTTTAGTTTAATAAAATCTTTACTTATTCAATCATTTAATTGCCCAAAACCAAAATATTATTGTGATGTAGTCAAACAAATACTTTTTATGTGTTGGTTCTTTTGACAGGCCTGCCCCTTGTGAATATAAACCACAGTGAGATAGGCAGCAAAAGTTTTATGACAAAAATGAAATATCAGTTGCTCTATGTAAAATGTAACTATCCATGTCTGTCATCACATTGCAGCTCCCACTTTATCAAAAATAGCCTCAGACAGCTGTGGGTTGTGGTTCACTGGTTGCCATCTAGACAGAATTAGGACAGTCGTAGCAGAAGCTGCTTCCAGTCATACAGCTTATACCACCAGAAAACTTTAAATGTTCCTCTCTTGTGCAAAGGGCTTAATAATTGTTCCATTCATATGTGCTCAGTCTTAGAAGTGAAATGCTTTAACAGTATTGGCTTTTTAGAATGCTATTGGAAAAAGAAAAGGATTCCCAGATTGTGAATGTGTATATGTTGTTCAAAAAGACTTTTCTTTGTAACAAGCAGGAAGAGAGCTTTGCTGCGTAATAAAAGGGCAGATGCTATTTATTGCTTAGAAAAGGAAGTCACTGTCACTTACCCACTGAGTGATTGAGTTGTGAATCCCTGTTAGGAAAAGGTGAATGGTGAGTGAAGCCCAGGTATCAGGCTTTTTAGCATGGAGATGGCATTACTTCCTGTTTTAGCTCCAGAGACTATAAAGGCTACAAGCCAGGGAAGAGGAGTCTGTTCAGGCCGGGCTGCTGAAGTAGTAGGAGCTTTCAAGCCAATATACCTGAACTAGACAAAGGGAGAAGTTTTCTGGTACAGGGTTGCATTGAAGGCCCATAATGCTGAAGGAACTTTAGCTGCAGGAGCCAGCAGTGGAAAAGGAGGAGGACTGAACCCAATCCACCCATAGGTAGGTAACACAGACTCTGGTTTCCAGAGATGCAAGGTAGATAGTTATATCTAGGAAGTTGTTGCTATGAGCAGCATGAGGTGACCCTCGTAGCAATTCAAAGCCCTGGACTGGGACCTAGTGGAGCAAGTGGGCATAGATCCCACTACCTCAGTGTCCTTTGGAATAAAAGGAGACATTGATACCACTACCCAGTGGAGCAAATTGTGGATTTGGTACAGCTGGTAACTGTACTAGTTGGACGTGCAGTGCCTGCATAAGCACTGTACATTCCTCCCAGAGGACTGAATAGGAGGGGGAACCTACCTTCTGCCTTGGTGCACAAGGATACTGGAAGTAAGCAGTTAGCCAGACCTGGGACTGTTTAGTTTCCAGGATCAGACAGGATTGGGTACATTCAGTCCAGTCTGGCCACAGGCAGCTATATAATATAGCTTCAGTCCAAAGGGATCAAAAATGGTTCCTCCCACATACACTGCAGTCACAAAGAACACCTAGCACTCCATAGCAAATGGAGTTTTTTAGTATAAAAAGCCCAAGAGCCTCTAAATTATAATGTACCACAGAGAAAGAGCAGGTGATACCAAGAGCACTCCCACTGCCCTATTGCCCTGGAGTTTGTGGAACAGCAGGGAATTTGTACAATAAAATAAATGATCCTAGGAAGTGGATACTGCCTTATGCTAAAAATAAGGTCATCAAAAGGAAAGACAATCTAATGATTAGTCTTGTTTCCTTGAGACTTGTGAGACCTGTGCCACAGACTTCCTGTGTGAGCTCTGTTTTCCTCTCCACATAAAATGGGAGTAATAGCACACCCCTGCCATATCAGGATGTGGCAAAGATAAGTATGTTAAAGATCTTGAGACTCAAATGTGACAGTAACAGTAGCCATAAAAGTACCATAAAGAGAGAAAAAAGTTGTGAAATTCAAGGAAAAAATTCTAATAATGGCCAAACATGGTATTAAATGGACTGTTGCACACCCATGGCATGCTTCTTCATTTCCTGTGCCCTTTCTTCTGTAGTTAGCTGCTATTCTGTGACTATACCCTTCTAAGACAAGTAAATGAAGTTTTCAAAGGTATCACTATTGAAATTTTTAATGACCTGTTTTCTTTAAATAGAATGTGTCTGTGCTGGCATTAATAGCCTTGTAGCTGCTGTGTTTTGCAAAGAATGAAATTGTCATATTCATAAATATGTTACCATAAGTGTTTAGTCTCTGGATAAAAGTGTTCAAAATGATACAGCTTTGAAGTAGAAAGGTAAAAATCAAAAGTACATGTCCATGAATATCATCCATGATGGGAACTGTTTAATGGTGTTTTACATATCACTGCTGATTACACAAACATTTTACCAACTGTTTATGTCTAATTCTATCACCATGTTACAATAGCTGCATTAGTGTATTTACCTATATCTGTGTGTGTGCACACATACATGCACTGACATCTAGGCATATTCAGTAATTTATCAAAGTGTTAAGAAATAATTTTTAAGAATGCTTGTTCTTAGTGGGAGGATGGATGGCTCAGCAGGTTGATATGGGGATGTGGCATCTTCCATACCTAGATTGCATGTTCAAATTCAGCCCAGAAGAGACTTAAGAGATAAAAAGACTTAACAGACAATGGCTGGTGATCTTTATTAAATGAAATGTGGTGCCAGCTCCTAGGGGACAAATGCCAATATGACAAAATTAGCACTTCCCCTATTGGCACTCTCAACAGAAAAACCATGAAGCACATAGGCAGAAGTGTAGCAGTCCAATTCCTTCAAAACATGATTACTTCAGATGTAAGTTACCATATGACTTTTCCCTGTCAAATACTCACTTAGTTGAAAAAATATATAGCTTTGTTTTCCTGGGTTGTTAACTGACAAAATTAAAATGCCAAAAAGAAAAAAAATGTAAAGATCTCAAGCACTATGGCCAGCACCATGGTAGCAGTATCAGGTTATCCCTATTTTTTCTGGTTTAAGTAATAGACCACATAGATCTAAACATAGTTAGGCTTCTTGAAACTATTTCTTAAGTTTGAAATCAATTTATAAAGAATATTTATGTGTTACATATTTTTAAAGTAAAAACTAAAAACTGTTGCATTACTTCTTGTGAGTTAGGTTTATTTTCTATGAAGACTCCAGTTCTTTTTAAATAAGATCCCTTATAAAGGGTTATTTTAAGTGTAAGAAACTTGAACGATTGAAATGGCAAAGGCACTAAGCCAAGCAACTAGAATCTTATCCCTAATAAGATAAAGACCTATGCTAAAAAAAATCCATGGAACACAGGAAAGGAATAATTTGTTTTCTTTACAGTGAAAAGCTGAAGAACCATAGGAAAATAAAATAAATGTTATGATTAGGACAGAAGCATCCAATGTGAAGAGCCTGCAAAAGACAATCTTTCTCATGTTTCCCATTCTCACATGGTGATGTCTCTGTCTCCTAATATGGGAGGAATCTCTGCCCTTTGTCTCGAAAACCACTTATATTCTATTTTGATTCACTTTCCTGGTCAACTTAATTGATCTCTTAGTCTTGGCACTTCAGGTAAGAAATTTGGTATGGTTAAACTCGCCTCCATACAAAGCCTGTCTGCCGCTTGAATTTCCATGACAGCCCAAAAAATGGGGCAGGAAGTTGAATTGTTTTATTTTCAGTAGGCCTTCCTCCACCATCTGGCTTATTTAAGACTTGCTCAGATGGCATTCTAATTTTTAGCTTTGGAATGTACTGATATTTTTTAAATAAAATAAAGGCAAATACACACAAAATTAAAAAGCAAGTCAGTTCATGGGTACGGTCACATTTTCCCCTGCCTATTCTCTCATCCTCCTCTCCATAATAATCCTAATGGCAGAGGCAAAGTTCTCTCACATACCCCTGTCCCTACCCTTCAGAAACATACCATACCACAGGCCAAGTCAAGCTAATGGGGATTCCCACTTAAAGCATCAATAAAAAGACCTTCTTGCCAAGCAGCAGTAACCTTTCAGGCATAGAGTTCTATCAGTCCTCATAGGAAAAACTGTACCAAAAAGAAATTGCATTTCCACTTGCTATTCAGATAGAGGCATACCAGCTAAGTACGTGCCTGGGCAAATTTCTAGTTAAACACCTAGCTGTCCCTTCTCTGTCACAGTGCCTATGGGTACAGTTTTGTACAGGGAACCCAGAACCATATTTAAGGTAGCTTTTAGCATTTACCTTTTGTCCATCCACTATGAGAGTGATATTTTTGTAGCGTTTCTTGCTCCTTGCACACTTCCTGAACCATCACAGCTACAGCAACCCTCTTACCCTACTTTTTGAAATTTTTTAAAATGCTTTGTCAAAGCATTTGTTTTCTTACTCTCTCTGCCAAGTGATTATCCTTTTGCTTTAGCAGAAAATTGAAATCCAGAGCATTTAACCAGCTTTTTAAAAGACATACAGCCAGTGGTGAGATTTATACTGAAAAATAATGCCCACTTTCCTCTCCCC
The DNA here is from genome assembly GCF_001723915.1 of Gavialis gangeticus. Classification (NCBI taxonomy): domain Eukaryota; kingdom Metazoa; phylum Chordata; order Crocodylia; family Gavialidae; genus Gavialis; species Gavialis gangeticus. The sequence goes on along the minus strand of NW_017729030.1, from coordinate 48,165,830 downwards.
CTGACCCTCACGGTGGCCAGCCTAACAGTCACCTTTTAACAGAGACCTCAGTGATTCAAGCAAGACCCTTGTGTGACCTGCAATTTATGGAAGATAGGGATGGATCCTGTAAAGCAGACCCCTCTCTGTCAAGTAAACAGCAGGCAGAACCTCTGGGAACCTGGACAGCAATGTGGGAAAGAAAGACAAGGGGTTATGATCTTGTGACTGAACTCATGCAGTAGAAGGCAGGGTAGATTTGCACCTTATAGACTAACCAAAGTATGTACATCTATAGCACAAGATTTCCTGGGCTGAAGCTCACATCAACAGATGCATCAGAAGTGAGCATCAGCCCACAAAAGCTCATGTGACATATACAAGCTATATATA
>NW_017729030.1:48164693-48165118 GCF_001723915.1 Gavialis gangeticus | reverse complement strand
ACACACAACCATATGCTTCGGTTAGTCTACAAGGTACAAATATACCCTACCTTCTACTTGACTTTGGACTTAACTGGCTAAGGGGGTCTCTGCAATCCCCCAGTGCCATGGTCTGGATAAAGACCTTGTAGATACATGCCTGATTTATTTGGTGTTTACTCCTTTCTACTGCAAGGGAGAAGGAGAGTTGTAAACACACACTTGCGCATACAAGCACACACACACCCATCTAGTTAATATTCCTAGACCCTAAACAAACAAAAAAAATAGCAAATTTAGTGACAGCATAACTGTTAACAGCATAAAACAGTGGGTTTAGTGACCTCCCTTGGCCTGAGATGAGAAATCTCTCTTTGCTCCTGGCCTAGGTTTGATCTTCTTTGGGTGTGTGTGGTTTTCTGATGCGTTTTGCTGAGCTACACTCA
>NW_017729030.1:48159257-48159693 GCF_001723915.1 Gavialis gangeticus | reverse complement strand
TGTTATTAAATGCCTTCTCAGTCTTCTCTTCTCCAGACTAAATAATGCCCACTTTCCTCTCCCCCTGACCCTCACGGTGGCCAGCCTAACAGTCACCTTTTAACAGAGACCTCAGTGATTCAAGCAAGACCCTTGTGTGACCTGCAATTTATGGAAGATAGGGATGGATCCTGTAAAGCAGACCCCTCTCTGTCAAGTAAACAGCAGGCAGAACCTCTGGGAACCTGGACAGCAATGTGGGAAAGAAAGACAAGGGGTTATGATCTTGTGACTGAACTCATGCAGTAGAAGGCAGGGTAGATTTGCACCTTATAGACTAACCAAAGTATGTACATCTATAGCACAAGATTTCCTGGGCTGAAGCTCACATCAACAGATGCATCAGAAGTGAGCATCAGCCCACAAAAGCTCATGTGACATATACAAGCTATATATA
>NW_017729030.1:48157315-48158502 GCF_001723915.1 Gavialis gangeticus | reverse complement strand
CTTTTGAGTCAAGTTCTCTATATGGCTTTCTCTTGTGCTGTGATAGGGTGACAGAGAATTGAGGTGGCTTTATTATAATGTTGTTATATCCAGAAGTGAGCAGCAGTTGATCTTTCTTTGTTCTTAGGTATTTATACCCACTAGCTCCTTGTGTAACCTTTTCCCTTATTCTTTCTAACTTAAACTAACTTCTCACTCTCTTTGCCTCTGGGCTATGTTCTGTTTTAGTTTAACAAAAATATTCATGTATATAAACAATCTGAAAACCAATTTGTTCATTGTAGCCCTCTCTCATACCCAGTCTTTTTCATGTACTATCTAGCCTAGCTGTTATGGATCTTGGAACAGGGCTGTCTCATTCCCGTTATTTACATCTGTCTTTAGCATTCTAATTACTCGCTTTATTACTTTAGCCTGGAGGAATCCCGTAAAAAACAGCGGAGATGAGGATCCCACCAACAATAAAACTGCCCCAAATCCCCGCTGCCTATTATCCAGAGCACTTGAGAATATTTGTGCTGTTATATGACCTCAATATGTCCTTAAATTGATCTTATTATATCTTCCCCCTTTCTCTCTCTCTCTCTCTCTCTCTCTCTCTCTCTCTCTGTGTGTGTGTGTGTGTGTGTGTGTGTGTGTGTTTCCCCAGCCCCAGCTGTAATGAACTCTTTGGGTTGGGTGATTTTAAAATCCGAGGATTCAGCCTCATGCGGAAGATGTGCCTGCTCCTTTGTCTTGGCCATGAGAGAGACTGAGGGGAGCAGTGTCGGGGTGGGGGTCGGATGGTTGTAGAAGGGTCCAACGTATCCTCACTCCCTTACTGAATCAGCTGGGGGGAAATAAAGCCATCCATCTCCGGATTCACACTCCCTGAGGAAGGGAATGGAGGGACCTCAGGGGTGGGGGCTGCTGTGCTTTGCTGCTCTTCTCCTTCTTTCTTTTTACACGACCTTTTGAGTGGGATTAATCTGGGTGCTACCATTCAGGGACAAGGGAGAGTGGGTAGAGGGAAGGTGGTTGATAAAGGGCCCTAAATACATGAGTAGCATGTAGAGTGCAGATGTACTGGTGTAGAGATAATAGCATACTAAATGTATGGAGTGTGTTTTGCACTGTATATAGAGGTGTGTGTATGTGTATACATATATGTGTGTGTGTGGGGGTGTATATATATATTCGAGAGAGGG
>NW_017729030.1:48156910-48157251 GCF_001723915.1 Gavialis gangeticus | reverse complement strand
TGTGCGCGTGCGCGCACACACACACACACACACACACACACCACTCAACACCCACCCACAGCCTTCCCCTCCCACATACCCACACTCACACACTCCTGTCCACACACACCGGTCCCCACCCATATAATGACCCCCTCCACACCCACACACCCAACTGCACACCAACACCCCTCCATTTCCCACATCCCTCCCCACCTACACATCCCTGCCCACCCACATACTCACACACCTACCCATGCACCAACACCCCTCCATACCCACACACTCCTCCACACCCGGATACCCACACTCACAAACAAACCCACGCAAACCCCCTTCCACACACACCCGTCCCCACCCAC
>NW_017729030.1:48149515-48156583 GCF_001723915.1 Gavialis gangeticus | reverse complement strand
TGTGTGTGTGTGTGTGTGTGTGTGTGTGTGTTTCCCCAGCCCCAGCTGTAATGAACTCTTTGGGTTGGGTGATTTTAAAATCCGAGGATTCAGCCTCATGCGGAAGATGTGCCTGCTCCTTTGTCTTGGCCATGAGAGAGACTGAGGGGAGCAGTGTCGGGGTGGGGGTCGGATGGTTGTAGAAGGGTCCAACGTATCCTCACTCCCTTACTGAATCAGCTGGGGGGAAATAAAGCCATCCATCTCCGGATTCACACTCCCTGAGGAAGGGAATGGAGGGACCTCAGGGGTGGGGGCTGCTGTGCTTTGCTGCTCTTCTCCTTCTTTCTTTTTACACGACCTTTTGAGTGGGATTAATCTGGGTGCTACCATTCAGGGACAAGGGAGAGTGGGTAGAGGGAAGGTGGTTGATAAAGGGCCCTAAATACATGAGTAGCATGTAGAGTGCAGATGTACTGGTGTAGAGATAATAGCATACTAAATGTATGGAGTGTGTTTTGCACTGTATATAGAGGTGTGTGTATGTGTATACATATATGTGTGTGTGTGGGGGTGTATATATATATTCGAGAGAGGGGGTGTATGCGTGTGTGTGTGTGTGTGTGTGTGTGTGTTTGGGGGGTGTATTTGCGAGTTTGATTCGATGATCTTTCGAGGTCCCTTTCAACCCTTAATGACTATGATATATGTGTGCGTGTGTGTGTATGTGTGTATATATATATGTATATGTATATATGTGTGTGTCTGTGTGTATACACACACGAGTATATATACACACACTATAAACACACGCACGCACATACATGCACACACCTCTATACATAGAAGTGTGTGTGTGGGCATATAGTGTGTATGTGTGTGTATATATCTATACGCAGACATAGAGGCGTGCGTGTGTGTATAGTGTAGAAGTACTATAAAATATATGTGTACACATACAGGCACTAGTATATATACACACTTGTGTGTGTGCATGTTATACACTACACTGTGATACATACATATATATACACTAGTGCATGTTTTTATGTATATTACGTGTATATATAAACACGCTTACATGTGTATATACACGCCATAAACAGGCAGTAGTGTGCTTGTGGGTTTACGTGAGTGCGAGTTTATAGTGTGTGTATATGTACTCGTGCATGTGTGCAGGTGGGCTATGGCACTTCTTCACTGTGCTTCTCTATCTGTGAAGAAGAAAAGTTTGCAGAAACCCAGTTTCTCCGCGTTCAAAGCACTCATGTACGGAGCCTCCCTGAGACAAATGATCCGAGCCCTGGTCTAAGGCCTTGCGGTTAATACAAACACATCAAGGGGACGCGGCTGCAAATGCAGATTGGTTATTTATCCCTGCTAGTGAAATGCTTGTTGCACTCAGTTACAATTTTCTGCCCGCGCTAATGGTTTTCCTTTATTATGTTACACTAACGTAATCTCCTCCAGAAAAAAAATGACAGAATATATGGATTTTTAGATAAATAACGGAGGTAATTTATTGGCCCTTATGCTCTTCTGATGGAGTGGTTGATAGATAATGTAATAATATGTACATAATTAAGCGGGTTTACTGTACCTCAGTCAAATTGGGGCCAGCTCTCCAGCGGGTCCCTCCCCCTTTCGGGGGTGCTGTTGAATTTCCCCCCATGCATGCAGGGCAAGAGGGGAGGAAGGACCCTCCTTCCCCACTCCCCAGTTCAGTCCAGGAGGAGGTAGTCCTCTTCTAAAGCAACCTGCCCTCAAGCTCAGCCCCCTCCCAAGGGGAGCAGGAGCCGAAGCCGGACCTGAGGCCCCTTTTTGCACCAGGAGAGGGGAAGCTCAGCCTAGGCGGTGACACCCAGTCCAAGGGCTCAATGGAGAAGCCCGACTAGTGGGTGCTGCCCTTAGAGCCTCCTGCCACCGAGGCGACCCCCTCTCCCGGCTCCTGTAGGTTGTCCATTCAAGGCATGGCGCTCTTGCTCTTCCAAACTCATCTAAATTACATCAATAACAGAGCGCACTCTTTAATGAGCTCTCAACTTTAAAGACTTGAAGGATATTAACAAGCCGCTTGACAAATGGTGCTTAGAAGCACATTAAAGACGCTGCTAATGGAGCGCATAATGACGGCTAATTTTCGATCAGATATAAATTAGAGCCCCAACAGTTATTTGCCTTAAGGACTTTATGTAAATGATTCTGTTCTGTATAAACTGAAAGGCGAAGAGAGGCCCTGCCATGTTGGCAATCCTTGTGGATATGATTAATAGATCTGCAGCAGAACTGGGCAGACAACTCGTGGCATTTCCAGCTAAAAGTCACACGCGGGTTTAGTAGTAAATATTATATCTGCGCCGAGACAATGGGAGCAGCCCTCGGGTAGGGAGCGGGGTGGCAGGCAGCACGCATTTCGCCTGGGGCCCCTCTGGGTGGGGACTGCCCCTCTCTCCCAGCTCAATTCCCTCCTGCCCCCGGGTTGTGGATCCCTGGGCGCAGGATCTATTGTTCTCCCGCCTCCTGCTGCAACCTGCTCATCCCTTCCCGTGCTGTAATGCTCCCTCTCGGGTGATGACCTGCCCTGATGCCCGGGGGAGAAGGGGGCACACAGCCAGCGCTGTTCCCGAGAAACCCCGAGCCGACCCGGGGCCAGCCCCGGCGTCCACTCTTGCGGGGTATCTGCCCTTTTAGCAGTCCGGGTGGCTGAAGTTGCAGGCTGTGTCCCGCCTCCAAGCCACCAGCTCTTGTTTTCCATCCAGCCTCAAGCAACACGTTAAGACCTGGTCACTGGCCTAAGCAGATGTCCTGGGACCTCTATATCCTGTGGGAAAGAGCGGGCCTGCAGCCCAAGCAAGACTTTCAGGGGTCCTCCGAGTGGTGGGGCTGCCTGGCGGGCAGGTGGGATAACCAGCCCCCAAAGCACTAAGCTCCTCTTCTCTCCAAAGCTTCCTCTGCAAGGAACCATTATTTCAGCCCTTGGATGCGAGAGAAGAGGTTTCCCCCTAGCTGGGACCAAGGGCCAGGTTCATTGCCAAGACCAAGGTGAGGTCCTCGAAAGCAGCCCCCCTGGGGGTTTCTCCAGCAAAACCGGCTGGCCAGCATCTCCCTGTGCAGGGCTTGAGGCTGGTTGTAGAGTGGCTGGGCGCTGAAAAGTTTTGCGGGCAATCTCTAAGATCTTCCAAACTGGGAAAAGGAGGAGTCAAGCTCTCTCCACTTCCAGAGGGCGATGTACCGTACGTAGGGCAAACCTCTCCCCTCAATAACATAGCTAAGCTCGTAGAAATCAAATGGATCCATCCTTCCACGCTTCACCGTTAATACTCTCACACCCGTCTTGTTACACACGCGTACAATGGGATCCTTGACCGGCAGGCAGCCTTGGAGAAGCCTGCTACAGAGTGAAAGGGCAGTGCCAACTCACTTCTGATGGTGTGCTTGTAAAGGAAAACCTGATGTGTATCACACCAGTCCCTGCCAGGCACCCTCTCAAGGGAGTTCTGCCTTTCCAAACACTTCCAGTTGAATCAGTTCCTAGAAACAAATGCGGTTGTGACTGTGGACAGACGTAGAAAGTGATTCTAGTGGTGGTGGATCAACGGAGCTCTGGATCTATGTGGAGAAGAAAAGATCCCTCGTGCCTCTCTGAACTACTTAGTCTCTCCCTTCTGGCAGGTATGTCTGTTTGTGTTCATCTGTAAGGGAAAAAGGATCTGTCTCAAAATGTCACCCTCGATTCTGGTTCCCCACAAGAAAAAAATGCAGCGCATCTGGCCAAGTGCCAATGGGATGGATCCAAGAGGAGGGGCTAGACTGTCCTCAATGGTGGCAGATGGCAGAACAAGGAGCAAAGGTCTCAAGTTGCAGCAAAGGAGATTTAAGTTGGATATTAGGAAAAACTTTCTCACTAAGAGGGAGGTGAGGCACTGGGACAGGTTGCCCAGAGAGGTGGTGGCATCTCCATCCTTGGAGGTTTTTAAGACTTTGTCTGGGATGATGTAGGCGGGGATGGTCCTGCTGCGAGCCGGGGGTTGGGCTAGAGCTAGATATCCTCGTCCAGTCCCTTCCCCCCCCCCCTTGTTTTCTATAAGGCTGTGAGTCTATGATTTTCCGGAGCAGCAGCACGTCAGGCCTGCCTCGGCTTGCGTCATCACTTGAACTTGGCGTATGACGTCACGCTGGAGGCGTTTGGGGTTAGGCTCAGCTTTTCCCACGGTTGAAAAGAGTCACGGGAATCGTTTGTCCGCAGGTCCGGCTTCAATTGTTTTGGCCAAGCACATGGAGCTGAAAGCCTGGGGTGAATTCCACAGCCGGCACTATCTGGGGTTGGATTAAAATCTCAATTTTTTCTTATAGCCATTGAGATTGAAATGATGGGGTAATGAGTCGAGAGCAAATGTTGCGCACTTACCCCGGCTCCGGGGGGGGGGGTTCAGCTTCTTCTCTCAGCTGGGTGGAAAGAGGCACATCAGCTCATAGCCCTCCTGCTCCATGAGGTATTCCTATCAAATAATCTACATGCAGAGCCTACAGTTACAAGCAGAGGAGGGGAGTCAGTCACATTATGCAATGGAAGAACAGCAAGAGGATGCAGGCATCTAGCAAGGCAGTAGGCACTAATTAAAAGCTGTTTGAACTAAAATATTTGAGCTTGCTAACGAGGAGAAACGCTCTCTCTGGCGCAAACTCTGGGTGGTGCTTTTAGATACGTTTGAATCTTAATACAGGCATTTTCAATTTAGAGTATGAGTGCACACACAACACACACACGCAAGGACTTCTGCAAGGAAGCAGCAAAATAGACGGGCTTCCAGTTCTGTGCCAGCTGCCTGGCCACCTTCCTTAGAAGTAATAGAAAAGCTGGATCTCGCAGACCCCGGAAACAAATGCCAAGCCAGTAACTCTCATGTTAAAAAAAAAAAAAGTTTCTGGTCCGAAATGCCTGCCATTAATTTTGATTTTAAAATGCCATTCTAGGCAAAAGCTCACCTGGTGCCTTTTCACTTTGGGAAAAATAGCACTCTGGCAAAATTACAAAACAAAAAGCAAAAAAAACCCGGACTGGCGACGTGTTAATTCGTTCATTTTCATTTAAGGCAAATAGTGTTTTCCCGGAGTTCAAGGAACTTTCTGTGCAGATTAGAGAACTGGACGAAGGCTTTCATTATTCAGATGACCCATTTACCGCATGTGTGTGTGGTGGGGTGTAGGTATAATGCATATATACATTATATGATACATGCATTATATGGCATATTATATATTTAGAATATATTATTACATACACACATAAATGGTATATTTATACATATACATATGCTGTTACCATCTGTGTGTGTAATAATATATTCTAAATATCATATCATATAATATGCGATATAATGCATATATCATATAATGTATATATGCTATCATATGTACCATTATGTATCATATATAATGATATACATCGGAGGCTGGGAGGGGGGAGTTGCCACTGACCTCGGTGGGAATAGACTCAGGCCCCAAGTGCTGACCAGCGAGTGTTCACGCTTTGCAAAGAAGCTTCTTTATGTGTGTCTACACATATATAGACATATGTATGTATATGCATGTGTCTGTATAGACACATACATGCATACATATATGTGCATGCATATGTATGCATATATGTATTAGAAGCTTCTTTGCAAAGTGAAACCACTCCTTACTCCTCGGGCCAGAAACACGCGCTGCTCAGCACTTGGGGCCCAAGTCTATTCCCAGTGGCAACACCCCTCTCCCCCTTGGCTTCCGTGGGGCAAAAGAGGGGTCAAGCCGCTTCCCAACCACCGGCGGCGCCACGTGGGTGGATGAAGCAAGCCGGCAGGGGCTCCTAGAGCTGCTCCGGCAAAAACAAAGCCTAAGGATCCTGCTACCACGTGTCTGAGATCATACCTGAGAGCTCAGCTCCCCTCCCCGCTGCCTTTCTCTGCTGTCTAGCAGGGGCCACTTCGCTTTTGGGAGCCCTCCTCCATCCACTGGGCACCTGCTGCATCCCCGCCTCCCCCTACCTGGGGGGCAGCTGCTGGAGGAGCTTGGCTGAAGCCATGTGGCCGGTCCCAGGGGGGGTAGGAGGCTCCTTGGGGCCGGGGGTCTCCACGGAATAGAGATTGTCTCAGTTCCTTTGGGGGAGGGGGTGGAGGTGGAGGGGCATTTGTAAACGCAAGTCCCTTTTCTCAGCAGTTACTGGGCTTCTTCCGAGAGGCTGTGGTGGAGCCTGTGGGAGCTGGAGGGGGCCTGGGTTGCTCTGCACTGGCAGGGGCTGTGATGGGCACCTCTGCCGGACTTCCTGCCAGCTGCCCCCCTTCCAGCCTAGCTGCGGCTGGAGACAGGCTCCACGCTCCGCACGACTTCGGTTGCCCCGCGAGCTGGCAGGGGAAAGCAGGGAATACCACGTGCATTATTAGCATGGCTCCAAGGACCAGGGGCTGTGGGGTGAGCCTTGTGGAGAAGGACTCCGGCCCCCAGCCCTGCCCCCTACGGCTGGGGACACGCGGCTGCGCTACAGCGGCAGCCCCTTAGCTCTCCGCCCGGGCGGGGATTTGGACGCGGGCGTGTGCGAGCAGGGCAGGCGGGCAGGGCACTTCCCCTCCTCCAAGGGACAACTGCGGGGGTGGGGGAAGGAGACGGCGGCTCTCGCCTTGCAGGAAGGGGAGGGGAAGTTTAGGTTGGATATTAGAGAAAACTTTCTCAGGAGGAGGGCCGTGAAGCACTGGAGCAGGCTCCCCGGAGAGGTGGTGGCATCGCCATCCTTGGAGGTTAAGCCACGGGGAGACAAAGCCTTGGCTGGGATGATGTGGTTGGGGGGATGGTCCTGCTGTGAGCAGGGAGGGGTGGATCGGTGACCTCGTGAGGCCCCTGCCAAGCCTGGTTTTCTCCGACAGTATTTCTGCCTCGGGCCCCGATCCTGCAGGAAGCGGTGGGGTCGGGCCGGGCCTGCGCGGTTGACCTCAGTGGCCGCAGAAGACAGCGCTTCACCTGCGCGCTTTCCTGAGCCCGGGCCGCCCCCAGCAGCGGGGTCTGAGCAGAAACCAGTTTAAACACCCCCTTCCCTGGGACCAGCTGGGAGAG
>NW_017729030.1:48144259-48144515 GCF_001723915.1 Gavialis gangeticus | reverse complement strand
CCCCCCCCCCCCCCCCCCCCCCGGGAGCTTGGGATGTTCAGCTGTGTTGTTTTGTGAAGACCTGCGCCTTGCTCCCCAGAGCCCTTCCGTGGAGCAAATGGTGGGGCCGCGTGACGGAAATAAGAGGCGGCGATTATTAAATGCAGCGGGCTCCGAGCCAGCCCCGGCTTCGGGAGGGCAGGGGCTGTCCCCCCGCCCAGCCCCAGCGCGTCCGGAGGAGGGAAGTGTCCAGAAGTGTAGGGGGAGCCCGCGACCT
>NW_017729030.1:48140087-48143194 GCF_001723915.1 Gavialis gangeticus | reverse complement strand
ATTCAGGAGGGGGGGCTGAGGTGTGTGTGTGTGTGTGTGTGTCTGAGCCGGGGTGACTGATATAACCGCGCTGGTCCTCCAGCCAGGGCGGCGAGCGGAGGATGCCTAATGCTGGATTTCAGGGCTGTGGTTTTCTAATTCGAGATTAAAAGCAGTCACGTCTTTGAAGCCAGACACTCGGTGTAAATGTACAGTTAAAATATTCTGTGCCAGAGTCCCCAGACGGAGCCCTGCTACTCCCAGGCTTCATTAAATTTTAATTATCATCCCAGACTGGAGCAAGGAAATGGGGGAAAGACTGTCCACCTAATTGCAACTGATAAAAAAAACCCCTAGATTTCCTCCCCCGCCGCCCTACCCCCCATACATACAGAGCAGTTTCTTTAATAGGTGTAAACCTCAGCGAGGGAGGTGCGAGCTTTCCCCCGTCTGGATCTGCTATGTAGAAAAGATCCACTTGCATATAATAAATGGAAAGTGATGATAAATGGAAGGGGTGGCGGGGATGACACTAGCTCTTGGGGAGATATGGCGCAAGATCAGCAGAAGAAACAAGGCTGCTCTAATGAGAGGTCTCCAGTTAGGAGATGAAAGCCGATTGTCTGTCTCCAAAACAAAGCCCACTGATTCCCGAAAACTGCTCTGTCCGGGCTGCCCTCCCGGGCAGCAAGAGGGAGGCTGATCGGACCTCAGCCAGCTCCGCTTGTTATTCATCTGCATGTGCGGGACAGGCAGGTACTGGGGGAAAGCTGTCTAATTGCAAGCGGTTTGGGTTTTTTTGTTTTGTTTTGTGGGGGGGGGTGTTCTTTTTCCTTTCTTTTCTTTTTCTTTTTTTCTTTTTTTATTCTGGCGACTAGAGAGCTTTCTATCTCCAGGCAGTAAAAGGTAAAAAATAAAACCCAGGGCGTTTGCTTTCTAAGCAGCTTTCCTATTATCACATCGCCACTTAATTTTATTTCCATTCTCTCCAAGTTAAATAGAAAGCCAGGCTCACAGGGGAGCTGCCATGTGCCTACAGAGTAGGGATGTCAAGCAGAGAGACTCACTGTGCAAAGTTAATTTCAATTCCCGAGGAGGATTTCACATTCCAGCTCGTTCTGACCCGCAGTAATTAGCTGAGATAACTAATGATTACTTACTTATTCCTTGTAATTATCTGGATTTAATAATTCGCTGTGTAATTTATTAATTCCCCCATAATAGCCTTTAAGTGAATGGCTCATTTAAGAGGGCAAAGCGGAAGTTCACAGACTGGATGTTGCGTTGCACACGTTTATTGATAAATTCTGCTCTTCTGGTGGTTTTAATTATCTGATTCAGTCTTTTCCCCCAGCCCTGCAATATCTAGAGGCCAGAGCAGACATTTTTTATTTATTTAAATGGCCGCTGTTCCCTCTATCTCTCTCTCTCTCCCCCTCTTTTAAGACAATTGAGAAACTCCCGGATCATTCTTTAACTTTCCCTGCTCTCCCCAAGCGACCCACATGATTTTTACAGAGCAACTTCAAAGCCCTCCGTCTTTCCAAGAGCTCTATCACACCGAGAGACACGAACTTCATTGGAGAAGCTGTAAAATGTTGCTTGATTTTTCCGCCTGTGAAGTGGCGTCGGGAGAGGGTTTTTAGCTCGGGAGAAACAAGTTTTGATTTTGTTTTTGTTTCTTCGGAAGAAATCACCCTGGCCCTGAGTAGGAGTTTAAAAGGAGAGGCGGGTGCTTGTGTTGCACTTTCAGGGAGGGCTTGTTCCATTCAAACGACACTCGGTCGGTGTGTGCAGTGGGAATGACCAGATTTTTTTTAAATTCATTGTTGTGATTATTATTATTCATGGGAGAATTCTGCCTGTTTGCTTTATCAAAGGACACCCCCAACCCCCACCCCACCACCCCTTGCAGAATCACACCTTCAGCACAGTTACGTTGCTACAGATTTTTCAATCAGTCCCTTAGCGGTATTGGTTGCATAAAGAAATACACGCGGTGGTTACCAAGCCAGAGCCGGGCACTGCCAAGAGATTAAACAATGAAGTAGGATAGAAAAGCAGCATATGGGATTAGATTTAAAAAAAAAAGGAAAGAAAAGCAATGCTGAGATGAAGAGCTCCCAGCCCGCGCGATGCCGGGGCGAGGCGAGGCGTGTGTTTGCTCGGTCGCTGGCAATTTCTCCCCCTGGTTTTGATCGCAGTAATGTGGAAGCCCCAAAACCACGAAGCGTTGTCCCTGACCAGCCCCACAGCTGGATGGGGGTGGGGGTACTCTGCGGTTCTTCAAGTCAGTGGAGAGAGGGAGGGTTGACACCTACATTTCCGCTGGCCCCCGCTCTGTTATGTAGAGAGAGAAAACAGCCATCGGTAGGGCCGGAGCTCCGGCAGCTCTGAGGCTGGGCAAACATCGCGGCAAACGAGTCACGCGATACCGATTGATTTGATTGATATGCCTGTGACAGTCAGTGAGATCTGGCCATCAGTTATCACCCTCTGCGTGTGCGAGGCGCTTGGAAAGCAACATCTCTAGACGATGGTGGGACAGCACAAACGAGGCTCTCCCAACAAGTTACGGAGGAAGCTCTTTCCCGTGCCCCCTCCCTCCGCCCCAGTCCTGTTCAGTGTCGGATTTCCCTGTCTCTCCGCCATGCCCGCGAGCCTGCCCTCTGGAAACGCACCTTGTGTCGGCTTGTTTGGTGAATTCTGGTTAACAATTTAAGACGGGCAAAGCCACCTTGCAGGGAAAGCGGGGATGCGGGGAACAGCAGGAGGTGTGTGGCATCCCTAGGTGACACGGCCGTGGTTTTCCAGCGCGTCTGTCTGTCCACCTGTCTCCTCACAGCCTCAAAGAAGACAGAGCCGACAGACATCTCTAAGCTGTCGGGGAGGCGGCAAATCCTGGAGTCATGTTAGCCACACTACAGCGCTATTAACCCTTAGTTAGCCCCCCCCCCCTCCTCCCAAGCCTGAGCTGTGGTCTAATTCTCGCTCTTTGGGAAACCCAAATGCCCCCTGCTCCTTCCCAAGGCGAAGGAGGTTTCTACCTAGGGCTAATTGCCTTCCCTCACTTGGGGGTTCTTTGTAATGTCTTTGCAAAGCGTGGGGCAGGGCATTTCCCACCTCCC
>NW_017729030.1:48136161-48139770 GCF_001723915.1 Gavialis gangeticus | reverse complement strand
ATATTTCGTTTAATTTGCGGGATCCCTGAAGCACGAATCTCCCCCGCCCCCCCCCCGCCCTCTCTCCGGCGCTGTCCGTGGTGCTGAAGCCGGGCTGCCGGGGCGCAGGGGCGGGCTGCATCTCAGCGCCCGCGGCTCTTCTGCTAGCACCCGCAGCTCAGATCCTCGATTTACAAGCTGATCTCAGCCCCCACCAGCTTTCCCCCTCCCCACTTCACGAGGTGGGCGAGGGCACTAGTGCTCCGAAGCCCTCCTGCCCCCTCCCGCTTAGAGCACGTCTCCACCGTGTTAGCGGCCCCCGCCTCTGTCCGGTCTGCTAAGGACCCGCTGGGGACACGGCCCGGGGGGGCATCCGCGCAGTTCCTGCCACACCAGTCTTTGATCGCCTCGCCTATTACTTCGGAAGGGTGCTGCGGCTCTGGAGCTCAGCTCCCGGGATCCAGCATGCCCCAGTCCTTCTTTGCCTCCCTCCAGCCTCCGGGCTCCCTTTCCTCCTCCTACCCCGCGCCCAGCACCTGCTCCTCGGGCTCTCGCCGGCCACGGGCTGGACACTAAGCACATTTCTGGCTTGTAGGGAGCTTTGCTATCTGCCAGAGCGGACAAGCACAACAAGAACGCGACAGACTTACAGGTCCCCCGCCCCCCATCTTCCTCCCCCGAAACCAGGTCGTTTGATAAATGCCAGCTCCGACTCTAAAGCAACCCTCGCCCAGCCTGAAAGACCTGATTTCTGGCAGGAGCTATAAAAGATTCATTAAAAGAATCAAAATATTCTTCCCGCTTCTATTTACAAATATATGAGATCCGGATGCAATTTAAGATCAGTAGTGATTTTTTTTTCCTAAGAGAAAGAAAAACCCAGCAAGCATACTTTGCCAATAAAACGTTAAAATCTTTTTTAATGAAAGACAATTCAACAACATTGGAAATAACCGAACACATTACTCTAATAAATAAAGCTTCTAGTAACAAAAAACCCCAACGAAATCGTATCATGTACAGAACTTAAAGACTTCAAATCGTCTCAAATAGAACAGCGATACAGCGAAATCTGTAAGAATATATCTATATGTGCGTCAATTCGAATGAAATATTTACAAAACATCGAGGTACCAGGATTCAAGTACCTTCATTTTGTTCTTGTTGTTCCAAAAGAATTGTACCAAACGATGTGAATTTACAAGCAGTGCACTGTCTCTCTCTCTCTCTCATTCTCTCTCTCTCTCTCGCTTTTAAATTTAAATTTGGCTTTTCTACAAACAAACCTCCAAAGGAAAAAAAAAAGGTTCTCCTCAATGTAAAAGTATTGCAGTAAAAAGAACTAAAGAAAAACCCAGCTGCTCTGAACACAGTTAGTTGTGAACGAGCTCTGAAATTCAGAAGGATAAATACTGTGATGGAAAGAAACCTGAAGCAGCAAAACCCCACACTGGCACCTATTCAGCCACTTCTTCTCTCGCCTTAGGAGTGTGTGGTGGGGACAATATGGGAATCCCCATTAAATATGTAACGCAGTAAACAAATACCTCGGACAGTGAATCAGGCTACACAAATAATGTAGACATCTACCATGGAGTGCCAACGCCTTACAAATAAGAAATACTTGCCAGAGAAAAAATCTTAGTTTCAGGTGACAATTTACAGATGGCCAAAAGGGATTTTTTTTTTTTTGTAAGAAGAAAAATGCTTAAGTTCATAAATTCTACCAACACAAAATGTTTGATTTGCACTATCCATATCATTTTTTTTTACTTTTATCAAGACTTAGATTAAAGAGGTGTAATTAATTAGAATGAGCACAAAATGAAGTTGCTAGAGATAAATTAATAATTTACAAGGGGTTGTTTGGCAATAATCTAATAATAGCTTCTGAAGACCAGTGAGCACAGCAGGATCAGTTCTTTCCCTAAGCATTATAACTTCAGAGAAGGAAAAGCATAATAACCACAGTAAAAATATATATATATTTATAATATGCAGTGTAAATGCAGAAAAACCTGCCATCTTTTTTTTTTTCTTAAATCAAAATACTTTTGAGATGAATCTCTACTGGTAGAAGCCTCAGCTCTAAAGTTTCAGTCTGGAGTCAATTTATTCTCTGAAAAATAGCTGCAAAGTGTACTTTTTTTTAAATGTGAACATAGGTGATGTCTTTAAGAATAAAAACAAATCTTACTTGGTACGTCTTCGGTCCTTTAAAAAGGATTTCTGATCTGCCTTCAACAAGTCAGTCTCTGGGTGATACTGAGTCACTGTGAACAAGCAGGGGGTCTCTCCAAGGGGGAACTTTCCTAAACTTGACAATTTACTTCTTGTTTGCCAGTCTCTTTCTCTCTCTCCCTAGGTCTTTTTGCCTCTGTGCTTCTCTGCCCCTCTCTCTCTCACTATAGCGAATCATTAAAATGTGTCTTGTTGTTGATTTTAGTTTTTTTGTTTTATTTTATTTAAAAAAAAAACAAAAACAAAAAACAAGAAAGCAAGCCAGCCCCCGGAGACTTTAAATCCCAGCGGAGTATTTCATTCGTTTCTGTTTCTGTCTCTGGTTGCAGAACCAGACCCGGACCACGTTCTTCTTGAGGTCGAGTTTCTCCGCGATGGCCGCGATTTTTTCCGAGGAGGGACGGGGCTGGATGGCGAAGTAGGCTTCCAGGGACCTTTTCTCGGGAGCGGCGATGGAGGTGCGCTTCCTCTTCTTCTCCGCCCCGTTGAAGAGCTCGGGCTTGGTGAGCTTCTCCCGGTGAGACTTCTCCGCCTCCTCCAGCCAGGCTTGCAGGATGGGCTTGAGGGCGATCATGTTGTTGTGGGACAAGGTGAGGGACTCGAACCTGCAGATGGTGCTCTGGCTCAGGGAGCCCACGCCCGGGATCTTCAGGTTGGCCAGGGCAGAGCCCACGTCCGCCTGGGTCACCCCCAGCTTGATCCTCCGCTGCTTGAACCTCTCGGCAAAGGCTTCCAAATCCCGCGGATCCGCGTCCACGTCGCTCATGCAGCCCATGTGAGAGGGCAGCCCGTGGGCATGGGCCATGCTGAGAGCCGCCTGGTGCATATGGTTCATGCTGGCCATGTGGGGAGCGTGGGCTGGGGTGGACACCACCGAGCCGTCCGGTCCCGTCATGGCCCCGAGCGCCAGCCCGGGCGTGAGGTGGTCTAAGAGCTCCCCTTCCAGCGCCTGGTGCGGCTGGTGGTGGTGGTGGTGATGGTGGTGGTGGTGGTGCGCGCCGGCCAGGGCGGACGGGTGCGAGATGGGCACGGAGGAGGAGGAGGCGGCCGAGGTGCAGGGGATGGTGTTCATGGTGTGGTAGGTGGCGTCCGGCTTGAAGGGGCTGTGGTGGGGCGGGTGATGGTGGTGGCTCTTGCCCGGGGACACGATATCCACCGCCGCCAGAGCTTCCGCGCGGGCCAGCAGGCTCTCGTCCAGACCGCCGAATATATTGCTCTGCAAGGGCAAAGACAAGGCAGCGTTACTGGCAGCGGGGGACTCGCCTCCCTCCGCGCCCGGCCCGGCCCGGCCCTTCCCAGCCTCCTCCCAGGTCATCAGCATTCACGGGGGAGGATAAGGCGAAGATCAAGGGGCCGGGGCGGCGGGCGGCGGGCGCCGGGCGCGGGCGC
>NW_017729030.1:48135134-48135421 GCF_001723915.1 Gavialis gangeticus | reverse complement strand
GGGCAGAAGGGGCTCGCACCCGGCGCGCGCATGCGCCCCGCCGTCGCCCGCCCCCCGCGCGCGCGCACACACACAGACACACACACACACTGTGCTGGGGAAGGGGTAGGGAGGGGCGAGGGAAGGAGAGGGTGCTGGGGTGGGGGCGAGGGAGAGAGCGGAGGGCGAGGACGGGGGGGTGTACGTGTGTACGTGTATGCGTGTGCATATGTGTCTGCGCGCGCGTGTGTGTATGATTATATGTGTGTATGTATGTATATGTGTGTCTACGTGGGCATGTGTGTACG
>NW_017729030.1:48116358-48134132 GCF_001723915.1 Gavialis gangeticus | reverse complement strand
CGCGTCCCTCCCTCCCTCCCTCCCTCCCTTCCCTGCCTTATTTCCATCCCGGCGGCTCCCGCACGTGCAGAGGGGGCAGCCCCCAGCCCGGCCCAGCCCGGCCCAGCGCTCCCAGCTTTGTCTGCGGCCGCTCCGCAGCTGCAGCCCCAGCGCCCGGGGAGCCGGTGCTGGAGGGAGCCAGGGGAAGGGAAGGGGGGCTGGGGGCAGCTGCGGCAGGGGGTCAGGAGCTGCTGGGGGCAGAGGGACCGGGGCCCGAGCCCCCTTTTCTCTTTGCCTCCCCTTTGGAGACCGCGGGGCTTCCCCCACCGCCTCCCAGCTGCAGCTGGAGGGGTGTGGGGGGCTGACCCAACTCCAGCAGCCAACAGCGTCTACTCCCTAGGTCTGCACCAGCCGTCGGGCTTGATCATTTGCAACCCTCCACTGCCAAATTCCTGGTTACAAACTACTTCATTAACTCCGTGTTAGCTTCATTTGGGGGTGGGGGTTTGATTTCAATGGATTTTTGTTTGCTCGAGGAAGTTCCGATAAGTGCTTAGGTGTTTCATTTCTCACCTAAACAGTAGACTCGGTCATTTTCAAGGAAACACACACACACACACACACACACACACACACACGTGTGTGTGTGTGTGTGTGTGTGTGTGTGTATAATTTCCTTGGGAAAAATATATATATATATAAATTACATTGTATCAGCTCTCACTGTCGCCAGCTCCGAGAAATGAAATAAATCAAAGTTAAAAGCTTGAGTATCATTTAATTACGGCGCGAACAGCGCTTGGAAAGAAGTCGAACAACATCTCTAAACAAATTATGGCCGGGCCAGGAAGGAATTATTAGATTGAAATTTCATTTAGGCTCGGGAGAGACAGCGCTTCAATATGTAATCTGTTATGCCTCATCTGATTTGTATGCTTAATTCAGCTTGACGAATTTATTAGTTTTCATAATAGTAAAGAAAAAAAATTGAGCAGTACTATGGGTTAATGCATTGTGTGTACTATAAATTGTGTGTCACCGTTGAAAGGCTGAAGTCTATAGAAATCTTTTATTAATGACAACATAGGAAAGAGGATTTTCTTGCAAGCCTTTAAGGAGTTCGTGCCAAACCTCCGTGCTTGGTGTCTCAGCAGGCTATTAACATATCGTCATACTAATTAGGCTACTTCATGAGTGATATAATTTTAAACTTTAAATTATGTTCTAATTAACAAGGGTTGTCCAATTTGCTTAATCTTCAAAAGGCTTTTGGCTGCTCTAATTAGTCTAAACTATCGAGCATCTCAAATGCCTAATAAAAATCCATAAAAAATATTTTTGCCTTTTCATTACATATTGTGTAAAGTTTACAAGAAAGGGTTGAGTGCCAGTGACGGGAAGCAGTTGGCAGGGGGATGCCCTTCTGCATTCATCCGCCTGGATCATTGCATTTCCTATTGCCATTCTTCTCTTCCAGCTCCAACTTCCCAAGCAGCAAGAACCCTTTACATGTAATTTGGGGTTTGGGAGGAGTTTTAAGGGGACAATTAGCAAGGAAATATCATCCTTCCCCCAATCCCCAATGAATCCTCAAGTCTAAAGCAAGCCAACCTTTTAAGTGAGCGTTATTAACAGGGCAAGAATTTTATTCTTCACTCCTAACTGAACTTTGAGGCTGAAAATCTTTTAGAAATCTGTTTAACCCCCCTGTATTGAGTTTAATTACTTGCAGTAGTTGTTTTAATGTATGCTGTCACATGGGAGAATTGAGAATGCATATCGTTAATATGAATTAATCTTGATTTTAATAGCAGCTGACAACTGATCTCCAAAATGCTAAACACTTTTCACCACTTCATATGGTAAATAAGGCATTGAAATATATTCATGACCTAAAGAGAAGGGTGACGAAAATACTGACCAAACTTTCTTTGGTGCTGTTTTTAGTCACTGAAATGATTAAAACCCAGCCATCTCCAAGGAGTCTATCGCTCCCTTCGTGTCCTTTGTTTTTTTTTTGCTTTTTTGTTGTTCTTTTTTAAATTTAGATCAGTCTTCAGTCTTCCCTGCTTACTCTCAAGACCCCTCTCTACCACAAGGTATTTATCAGGTTGTCATTAAATGTGGTTACTTTCGTATAATCATTCCCGTGCATACCATTGTATTCTCTACTTCACAGGAAACCGAACGGGTTGTATTTGCTACAAAAAATCCCGTTACAAAGTTTCCGGGATGCCTTTCCTTCTCCAACGTGACAATTGAAAAGCAGCGCACGGAACTGATGCCTGCACACACCGCACGCAGTGCCTGCTCGCCGTTCAGCAATCGCCTTCTCGTGGCAGTAGTGCCCGGGATCCCAACATCTTCAGTGGCGGAGAGGACCTAGCACTACAGTGAACTCCGCTCTCCTTTTTCGGGCCGGTGCCATTCTGTGGAGGGACAGTACTGGAACAAGGATGAGAGGGAGAGAGAACAGAAAGTTTAATGGGGACGATGGAAGCAAAGGTAAGAGTCCATCTGGGAGACCCTGATGGTGCTGGCACTGACACGGGCAGCGAGTGCAAGATAACGAAGTCAACAAGGCGAGCGAAGAAGGGGAGGGGAACGGGCTCGCGCAGAGGTAGATTGGGAGCTCCTGGACATGCCGGCCTCTTTGTCTGGCTCTGGCCCCGGCCCCGGCCCCTGGCCGCAGACAGCTGTGAAATGGAGCTGTCCCAAACCAGCGACAAAGCTGCTGGTGGAAGTGCCAGGCTGCACTCTCGAGCCTCCAAGTGCCATTAGCCTTGCAGCAGGCTGCGCACACAAATGGACTGTCTGAATAAAATCAAAGCCCCCTTTCCTAGCCTGACCCGCGCAGACATCCGGGAAGAAATCACTGTCGCCTCTCATGTCTCCCTGTTCTGATTTATGATTAAAATTTAAAGCGAGGCATTCATATTTTACTGAACCTAATGCGCCGGATGAATTTTTAATCCATTAAGATGCAGGATATAGTGCGAGGAAGGACTCTACCTTTGCTTTAAGCACAGAACAGAATCTCGCTCCGGCTTCAGCGGTTATTTATGGAAAGGGCAGCCGCTGGCTGCCACGAGCTGCTCCTGTATACTGGACGCATCCCCCGGCTAGGATGTGTATTCGTTTCGTAGGGAGGCAGGTCCGGGGGGGGCGGATGTCTCACCCCACTCCGCAGCCGGCGGGGGGAGGATCTCAAATAAACCCCGGTCCAGCCCGCGCACGGGCGCTGTCCAGGGTCCTGACACCTCCCAACCTCCCGCCCCGCTGCAGCCTCTCCCCAGAGAGAGGGCCGGGCTGGGGAGCCGTCAGGACCCTGGACAGCGCTCGGCCCCGGCGGCTGAGGGAGGGGCGATGGCTGGAGGCTGCGGGTGCCCGTGGCTGCAGCCCCCGTCCCCTGCCACCGCCCCAGAGACCCGGGCGCCGCCTCCGCTGGGGAGTGAAGTCACGACATCAAACTTAAATCCATGGCTGGAGCCGGCCGCGGCGCCTCGTGCTGCCCGGCGCCGAAATAAAGGCGAGAGATGGCAACTTAATGACTAGGAAGAGCTGCAGCCATCTCTCTGCAGCCTTCGTCTGCAGACCGCCGGCTCTGCCCCAGCGCCGAGCTCCACCCTCTGGATCCGCAGCTCCCGCTGTCCCGCGGACACGCAGCGCGCCTGTCCAGCCCTGCCCTCCAGCCCCCTGGTACCTGGGCTCCCTCATTGCCAGCAGGAGCCTAGCCTGGAGGGGTTCCCGGGGGGCCTTTGCTCTCTCCAAAAGTGCCAGCCTCCCGCTGATGGGTTTTGACAAGGGTTTCTTCTTCCACCTGTACTTCCCAGCCAGGAAGAGCTCTGTGGGCTGGAGTTACCAACTCATGTATTTAGCCTCCTTAGAAGAGCTACACAGCGCGCGCGCGCTCTGTTCCTGCCTTCATGCCCACTGCCTGAGACTTCCACAAAATATTAGGCAAAGATTTTTCTCATCAAAAGTATCTGGAAAGGGCACGTGATCCTCCCAAGCTTTTAAGAGAAAGTGCCAACAAAGCGACTATATCGGCAATCCTTCCCCTACTGCCTGATGATGTCCCCGCAAAACTCTTTCTCTTTTTTTTCATGAATCTGGTTTATCTGGCGCTCTCTAGCTGGAGTTGGTGCATGACTGGACATGCAAGGATGGCTCTATCACTTACAGCCCGGCTTGTCTGACAAGAGCTTCCTCAGCAGGCTCCCCTTTGTGTTCACAGCATGGGGAGAGCGAGGGTTGAGAAGAAGCAAACTTTCTCAGAGATACCTCCAAGAGATCTTGGAGGAGTGTTAGGAAAGAATGAAAAAGAAGTGTGTGAGCTGTCTGGAAACTGAAGTACATTATGATTTCACTTACCTTAGCAAACATGTAATGTGAAAGTGAAGGGACCTAACAAAACCGTTAATAATTTAAAAAATAATTACAGCTAGGCTAGCCTTACTTTTCATAGTCACTCAACATTGTAGATAAAGAAAGCTGAATATTCTTCCCATGAAAAGGGTGTGACCAGACTGTTAATCAAAAACTATGCAAGGACTGCACATTGGTAGGTTTATGTTAGTTTGCCTTTTGCCTTACTGTATATTTCTTACCTTTCCAATTGCATATGATATGAGATTAATTTCCAGTGATGATAAGAACTAGTGTTAGGCTCTTTTGAAGAGCAGGAGAAGGAGAGGGGAGAAGATGACTTCCCACAGTTCATACTACCAGTGGCCTCAACCTTTTTTTTTTCTTTTTTGTCCCTCATATTTCCTACTTAATGGAAGCCTAAACTTGCAAAGCTAGCCCATTGGTAGCAGCCCTTTCTCTCCTGTGAAATTCTCTTGACCTAAACTGAGTTCTCCAAACAGGCCTAAGAGTCCAACTGTACCATATCTCCCTGCAAGAACAACTTAGGTACCAAGTTTTCTATATAGTTTTCTTTCCACAGTTTTTAGCACCATCACACCTGTGATATTCTATTCTGTTCTATTGCTTTTCGCACCAACACTATACATATCTTCCTTAGGCTTTTAAAAATGTCCTTTGGAAGACTTTTTAATTTGTTTATTTCTACTGGGGCTATTACATATATGTTTATGATTCAAGGAACTTTAAATGTACCAAAAGACTACATTTTTGTTTGAGTTTATGCTCTTTGCTTGTTTTTAATTTTTTTTTTTTTTGATTGGCAGATATGCCCATTGCTCCAACACTGGATGAAATCTAGGCAGCTGTGTAAAGCACAAACTCCACTGTTTTTCAGACAGGAAGGCAGGATCACAAAGGCAGAAATTGATAGACTACCACTAAATAATGAAAAGGACACAAAAGGTACGAATTGTAAACATGTCTCATAATGGATTTATCTTAATACACTAGGACATAGAAATCCATCCCTCTCCCCAGTTACTGCCTAGGCAAAACAGTTTCTGAAATCTCATGTATCATTTAAACATTTCATACAAATTCAGGATCTAGATTGTATTGTGACTCCATTGTTGCTGATCTTAGATATTAGGATCTGGGTTCTGATCTTCCTCTTCTTCTTGTATGTAGGATCATAGGAAAGTAGGACTGGAAGGGACTGTATGAGGTCATCTAGTCTAGCCCCCTGCTCAGGGCAGGATTATTCCTGATTGAACAATCCCAGCCAAGTGGCAGTCCAGCTGCTTCTGAAAATTTCACAGGACAGAAATCCCACAATTTCTGTAGGTAGCCAGTTTAATTCTTGACCATACACATAGTTATAAAATTCCTCCTAATCCCCAACCTAGATTTCCTCTGCTGCAGTTGAGGCCATTTCTCCTGTTCTTGTCCCCTAAAGTCAAGAAAAAACATCCATCTCCTCCCTCTCTGTAATTGCCCTGAAATTAGTTGAAAACTGTTATCAAATCACCCCTCAGTCTTCTCCAGACTAAATAACCTTATTTCTCTCAGCTTTCCTCATACGTCTGGCTTCCCAGGCCCCTACTCATTTCTGTTGCTCTGCACTGAACTCTTTCCAGTCTGGCATTCTTGAAGAGTGCAGCACAACACTGGGGAGAGGACTCCAGGTAAGGCCTAACTGGCACCGAAGAGAGTAGAAGAATCACTTCCCTACTAGTGAAACTCCTGTTGATACTACCCAGTATGCTGTTGGCTTTTTTTGCAACAAGAGCACACTGTTGGCTCATATTCAGTGTATGGTCCACTGTAACCTGCAGGTCCTTCTCTGCAGTGCTGCAGCATAGCTTATCATTCCTCAGTCTGCATTTGTTCAAGCAATTATTCCATTCTAAGTGCAGGACTTTGCATTTGTCCTTGTTGGGTGTCACCTAATTGACTGTGGACCATTTTCCAGTCTATCCAGATCATTCTGGAACTTAGCTCTACCCTCCTTAGTGTTTGTAACTTCAGCCAACTTGGGTCATGTACAGACATTCAGTTTCTCCTGGGAGAGTTGCTGGTCTCCAAGGACAAACCAAGAGTGTATAAATGTTCAGGATTTTTCTTCCAGAGCAAAAATATCCAGGGAAAAACCCCCCAGGAACAGGCTTCAATCACTCCCAGGAGAGTTTCTGTGAGAAGCCACAAAACAGTCCTCCAGTATCTCAGGATGCTTTGCTTCTTGCCCCCCTCCCCCCTGGAGACAGTGTGTCGCCCTATGGGCTCTGCTGCTCCAACTGAGCAGGGAGCAGAACACACCCTCTTCACAATCCTACATTGTGCTGTAGAGAGATACAAGCTGTCTCTGAGCAGCCTGAATATGAGTTGCTCTGTGCAGTGATGCCATCTGCCTCCAGGCAGACTGAGGGAGTCTGCAGATCATGGTGAGATAGGGCACAGGGGACCCCTGACTGTGCAGTGTCTTCACTTCAAGCTCTCTGCTCTTCAGGGGCTCAGGCATCTCCAGGTATTTTTTTCTACTAGGAAAGCAAATCTGGGAGAATTTTTCCAGATCATACAAACAGGTGCATGCAGCCTTGCTGTTGTCTGCAAATTTGCTAAATGTGCACTCAATCCTGTCATTAATGGAGATGTTAAACATCACTGGACCCAGGACAGACCCCCAGAGAACCCCTCCAAATTAGACATTGAACTGCTGATGACTACTCACTGAGCACAATGATCCAACCAGTTATTTATCCACCTTACAGTACTTTCATCTAGTCTATATTTCATTACTTTATTAATGAGAATGTTGGGAGAGACAGTGTCAAAAGCCTTACTAAAGTCAAGGTATATCACATCCACTTCTCCCTACTCCCCACAGAGTCTGTCCCCTTACAGAAGGAAATCAGGGTGTTCAAGGCATGACTTGCTCTTGATGAATCCATGCTGACTGTTCCTGATTACCTTGTTCTCCTCTAGGTGCTTCACACTTGATCCCTTGAGGACTTGCTCTATGATCTTTCCAGATATCAAGGTCAGGATGACTGGTTTGTAATTCCCTGGATCCTTCTTCCCTTTCTTTTACAGTCATCTGGGACCTCACCTAGCCTCCACATGTACCGTCACAGTTCATATTCCAAACACATGTATGTATTCATCATAAAAAGCTGTTCAGCTTTCTCCTGTAAGCCCAAACAATGCTAGTGGACTACTAAAATGGCTTCTATTTAATGGATATTCCTCAGTCAGATTATATGCCCATATCCACCCACCCACATTGACACAAACCATGTGTAGTGCTATTAAAATGTTGGTAGACCATTGATATAACAAAAGACAGCACTTAGATAGTGTAGGTTTTTTAACTACTTTATTTCTAGGGAAAAAATACTGATTTTTCACAGAGTCACTCAAAGGCATGTCTGAAACCCAGATATTAGATCCCTGCCAATTTTGAAATGTCTATCCCTTCCCTCACTAGAAGTTTTCAACATAACTTTGCAACACATTTTTATAATGGTAGTACAGAGTTGCTTTCAAATCTCTTGATTTCAGTATTGTTTCAACTACTTTTATATAGACATCCATAAAATTCACTCCCTGACTGGGAACAACCTGCAGAGTCTCAGCTAAGACTAAATGTCTGGAAATATATAAGAGTTTGAAAATGACCCTTTAGAACAAAAGCATCATGCTCATAGCAATACTTCTATAACAGATGGGGTTTTTAATTGACTTAGGAAATTTCAATCCTTCAGGGAAAGCCTAATTGTAAAACTGGCATTTGTAGTCCCCATTTTTTTGAAAATTTGGCAAAATACATTCAGTCAGACAGCTTCCTCTTATATATCCAATGAGCTTATGGTACTTCAGCTGAGATAGGTAGTATATTACTTGATAATTTTGAAGTTGATTTTATATATTTTTCCTGGACACAGAGTGTAAAGTTGACCTACAGTGGCCTGTAGTATAAATCCTACATCCTGGCTCAGAGGCTGGGAGCAGAAAAAGGGAAGGGAGACAGAATGACATGTTGTGGTAAATACAACTGGCACAGCAGATGCTTTAGGGCCATTATGTGCTTGTGCAAATTAGATCAGCCTGGAGGAAACTTAAACTGGAGTTCTGGGAGCAAAAATTTCTGGTCCAAAGATGCCTGCCCAAGTTGGTAGAATGTCTGGAACAATAGTTCTGAACTAATGTTTGAATTTCCACTAATCATCACTCTTGAGTGCTAATTCAAATGCCCAGTCACAATCATCTCATTGCCAACAATATTGTTTCACTGATGATCAAGGAGACAAGAAAAGAAAGAGATGATCACATTATGAAAAACTTTTACAATCTATTGAAAGTCACCTTTCATTTATATTTCAGGCCTATCAGGAAGAGAAAAAATGTTGCCCATCAATTAAATCATAAGATCAGAAATCAGGCAATTTGATTTTCTATCCTAGCTTCTGCCAAGCAGACTTCCTCTGTGGTTTTGTCATTCACTTCCCTGTACTCTTTTTCACTATGCATAAAGTGGAAATAGGGCATGTTGAGTCTCCCTCTCCCCACCTGCCCCCAAATCCCACAGCTTTACACAGAAAATGTTACTTGGAAATTTGACAAGGCACATAATGAGGGGAGATTGAGTGTTTCATATCATCTTTTTTCTCCAAAGGATATAGCTCATGGTGGATCATTTTCCATATTGTTGAGTTCTGTGTTGCATCATAGAAGTCCCTGTTGTGATGCATTATGGGAGATGTTGTATAGCTGGAAAATCTAACCCAATTGAAAGAGTGGTGTTCAGGTATTTGCGTTTTTGATTAAATGTTAAAAAAAAACCCAACACCCATAGAAAGCAGGCATTTGTGCAACTAGTTTATGCTAAGGCCTCTATTAGAAAATGGTTCTGACATAAATTTTTATTTCGCCTATTCCACACCTCTTTAGTCTTCAGCTCCTTGGGAGCTTGCGTTAGACACTCTCAGGAGATCAGGCCTCATTTCCCTTAATTCTTCCTCCTGTTAAATTTGTCATTTGTCAGGGGGGAATGGGGACACCAAGTAAGGCACAAGCTGTAGTCACTGACTATGAGGACTGCCATGTCAGGGGCATCCTTGAGTTGCTCAGTAATAGGAGCCAGGCAGTGCAGTCCTGCACCCATAAATGTATTCAGGGGACAGGGGGCTAGTGGGACAAGCAGTATGGTGCTCTTCCCCCACCCCTGGGGAGTCTTTGTCACAGCAGGCTACAACAGCAACACCCTGCTACAGCAGCAGCAGCCTTCCTCTCTCCTCACCCCCCACTCCCCAAAGGATGGCCCCCATCCACTCATCTCTTGTGCTAAATGCGCTTACCACATCTCTGGGAAGATCAGCCCTTAATGTCTGTAAGGTTTCTTGAGATCCCTGAATGAAAATTAATTATAATAGAGCAATGTAATACTACTACTGCTACTATGACTAATTTTTATTAATGTTATATGTTACTTTTTTGTAGTTTTCTAGACAGAAATATGATTTTTATTGTTTTTGACACATTTCTTACTGTTAAATGTCTGCTTTTTCTGTGTATTATTTGGACATTTTTGTCATTGTTTACAATTTTTTACTAATATTTGACTGATCAAATGACTGAACTTTATTTGAATGATCAAATACCCAACCCTAATTAGTAGAGATGTTAGAAAAGTTTTCAGGCACAGATTACCTCTTCCTCAGGTCTGAGCTAATACAACTGTGAGACAACTTTTTTGGCACGTGAGTCCCAAATTAACCCTCACTTTTTCCAAGTGCTACTCCAATTCCTTTTGTTGCCCAGTCTTCTTTCTGCTTCCTTCCCTGTGCTCCCTGCCTAATTTGTTGCTCTGCTTTCTGCTTCCTGACCTATCTGCTGCCTTGTTGCCTGCCCCTTCAGTAACCTGCCATGTGCCACACACAGAGGCTGCCCATGCCACTTGTGGCACTCATGCTGCAGGTTGGGCACCCCTGTGATAAAAAATTCTACCAGAAAAGTCTTGCCTCAACATTCATCTCATTGCAGGATTAAGGAGTATGAGTTCAAATCTGGTCTCAGATTAGGAGGTGAGTTCACTTTAAAAAATCTTCAATTTCTTCCTTTGAAATCAGTGTTTGTATGTCAATAAAATAGAGGGTTCCTCCCCTAGCACGTGGTGATAGGCATGTGCCTATCTGAGTTCCAAAGTTAGTTATAACAACACTGAATTTTCTGTCAGAAATCTGTTAGGATTACATGCTACCATTTGAACAATATGAGCAAATATGAGCAAAATGCCAAATTCAGACAAACGGCTGCACACAAGGAGCACATGGTGCACATCACCTCCTGTATTCTGCTAATCACTGTCATGAATTGAATGTTAGTTTTGAAGAGTGTTAATATAATAATATCAAATCAGGAGTTATCTCTATAAATCATGCAGACAGCTTATATCAGAAATATCTAAAGTTAATTATACAGTGCTGCAATATTATTATGTGCTTGTAAAGCAAGTGCCTCAGATAGCACTGAAGTCCTGACTCAGGTACATATCTTGGTGAAATCACTCAGTCATTGGGGATTTATCTGCAGGCTTAAACATAATGAAATGTTTGGTGGCAATAGAAAATATACAAAAGAAGACCCAGAGGAGCAAACAAATAAAAAACAAAAACAAAACAGAAACAGGAATAGAAAGATAAGCAAAACTAATTATAATAATAAAAAGACAGGGTAGAAATGACACCCAGATGAACTTGCTGAACCATATGAACCATACTGCCAACCTATTCTGAAACAAAGTTCTTCATGGACGCTGTTATTTCAGAAAAGTACTTATGCATACTTAGCTTTACATGCTTTGCTGAGTAAGGATGGACTTAAACACATGCTCAAAATTAAATACAGGATTAAGTGCTTTGCTGAACAAAAACCAGACACATTTGGAGACTATCTAGAATAAGTCATATTTTTAAATTTAATTAATCAGAGATGTCTCTTTTCAAAGCACAGTTAATAACACGTTTTTATATTTTAACACATTATCTGAAAAGTGTCTGCCTCTAATTACCTTGAAGTAGCTACATTGATTAAATAAAGCACCCTTTTTATTTGTGTGAGCTAGGGAGGGTTACCAATTGTGCACTGTTTAAACACACATTGAATTTTAAAAGGAAATAGGCTTATAAGTCACTTAAGTGCTTTGAAAATCTTACCCATTGGTTTACATGGACTTGTCCAGACTAAACCACAAATGTTTTAAAAATTATGTGAACTAATAGCTTTGCATAAAAAGTTTGACCATGTCTGGCTAACATGGTTTTAAATGTGTTAAAACCTTCTATGTGAACTACTAGTTGTAGTTTAATACTTCTTAATAAATACTATACTGCCCAGCACATTTTAAAACACTTTTTCTTTTGTATAGACAAGATCCATATAAGTTAATGGAACATATGGGACTGGAAACTGTTTCCAGTAATTGTCTTAATAGTGTCGTGTAGAGGTACAGAGAGGATGTTGTGCTTCCTTCTGGAAATGAAACTTGCAGATCTTCAGGGATCCATCTGGATACCATAATTTCCTGTTCACTGTTGTAATTTCTCTCTCTGGTTGAGTTTCAGAGTAAAGCAGCCTGAATTCATGATGACCTATCAATGTTAATTTAGGCAAGGAAGCCTTGGGATTAAATTGAAAAGCATAGTTGGTTCATCTGATTGTTGGCATAGATGTACCCTATGTTACTGTGAAGGATGATTTCATTCATGGTTTATGTGCTTCATGGACCATTAATGGAGAGGTTTCTGTGGGAAAGAAGAAAGATGTTAAGGAATGTTGTTCACCCTGTTATTTATTCCCACAGTTGCCTGCATCATCTAAATATTTATCCCTCCTGCCTACAGCTACAGAGGAGTCAGGTCATCTTATCATCACTAGCTTTTAATGTTAGGTATCTGTGGGCACATCTACATGAGATGCTTTACTGTGCAGCGGACTAACCTGCTGCAGAGTAAAGTGTCACTATTGAACCTTGCGCTAAGCCAACAGGCCAATGTGCAGTTATCTACTATCTAAAAATATAGATTTTAGGTAGTAGATTTACTGCACATGAGCTAAAGTGCAGTAGCATATGTGTAGATGCTGACTGGGAGCAAATTTCCTCCCAGTCAGCCAGACCATCAGAAGGCCAGCCTCCGGCCAGGGGCAGAGCACCATGGCTGGGAGTCCCTCCCTAGCATTTCCTGTCTGGTCTTTAGCCCCCTGGCCTGCCTCCTGGGCCCTGGGCCAGCTCCTGCATGCCCGTGGCCACTGTGGGTTGCTGTGGTGGGCCTGTGTTAGCTGCAGCAGCACTGCAGAGCCCCAGCCTGACTCTCAGGCCTCTGCCAGCTGCTCTCTGGCTCCTGGGCATCGTGCCTTTGTGCTGCAGGCACATGCCAGCTCCATTAGTCCTGCAAGCTCCTGGCCTGCCTCTCAGGACATGTGGCTGCAGCTGCCCAGCTTGTGGGCACTGTGGTCCTTGCCTGTGGCTACATAGCCAGACCCACTAGCACCTACAGTCCCTGCCAGAAGCAACCCTGGTGATGTCATGGTCTCTGACCCCAGGGAGAGCAGTCTGGGGCCCCAGCTCAGTGACAGGGGAGACTGCTGACCTTGTGGCAATCTGGGGCAAAGCTGAGGTCCAGAGACAGTTCAGCTGGAGCACCTGGGCAAATACTCATATATACAAGGGCATGGCGGCATGCATGAAGGAATGCAGGCATGAGTGGTCCAGGAGGCACTGCCATATTTAAGTGAAGGCCCTGTGGGTTCAGTGGGTCCATATGACTGACCACAATTGACAGTCCAGGGTTGCCTGCAGGACCATGCCCTGAATGTGGGAGCTAGACCAAATCCTGGCTCGCAGGGACCTAGACCACAGGGGGCAAATTTATTCTATCACCAGAAGGCTGGTGCAGCCCTGGGGAGGAGTCGGCAGAGGAGCCCTTCGGGGCAGCAGCAGCAGCAACCAGTATGTTCTCTGCCCTTGGCCTTGTCATCCAGCATGGGCAGCCCAAGCCAGCACCCACCTACCCTGGCAACTGCAGGCATGCACCCACAGCAGGGAGAACAGGTCAAGGATGGCTCCACCCATGAGAAGCTCCAACTCCTCCCAGGAGGGGGCCACAGGCCATGAAGCTTGGTGCTGGGCCTCTTCCCCACCCTGGCACCCTGCAGGCAGCTGTACCACCTCCCCAACACCAAGCTCCCTGCCACACCCAGCTGGTAAGCCCTGCCATACCCCACAGGTAAGCTCCGCACAGGGAGGAGGCCTGGGGTGGGGAAAGGGGCACTGCGGCCACCTGTGCTCATGTCACTTCACCCGCCCACCCCCAGGCTGCATGCCTGGAGCCAGGGGCCCCACACAGGGGATGCCCCCCCATTTCTGCTCCCTGACCCTCCTTTCTCAACCTGACCCTGAGTGACTGAGTTCTCCCCTGGCCCATGTAGTTCCCCCTTACAGCACGCAGGGAGGTGGGAGGAAGCGCAGAACTTTACTGAGCAGCCAGCACCCTCCCAGCTAGGTAGCCAGGTGCCTGTCACATGCAGAGAAATTTGTTGATGGCAGTGGCAATCTCCTTGGCTTCAGGGGTCGGAGACTCATAGCATAGGCAGAGATACCCCTCCAAGTGCCGGTGCACATTGCAAGGAAGCACAGGCTTGTCTGGGGTACCACTGAAGCTCAGGAACCTATGCCATGTTCTCAGCTGCACCCAGAGCACCATGGCAATCATCATCAGCAGGGCATAGCAGGTCGGTCACCCCTCGGTGCACCCAAATAGCTTCTTGCAGCATGCCCAGGAGATTCTCAGCAGGGGCACACTCAGGGTGCAGGCCACATTTAGGGGAGGCCCTGCCCCAGGCCACCACTCTGGAGAGGCCTGCTGTGGGGAGGGCAAGGGTGTCACCAGCTTTGTGTTCCAGCCAGGCAGGAGCTCCTCACCACCCAACCCTGGCTGGCACAGGTCTGGTGCCATGAAAGCAAACTGCCTGGCCTGCAGGAGGGGAAGGTGGGGAGTTGGCCTGGAGTTGGCCTGGTCTGGGGAGGGGATTGGGAAGGCAGGTTGCCTGCTGCAAATGCCAAATGGGTCTTGTACCCCTGCAGAGGGAGTGGGGATGGAGGGATTATGTGGTGGTTGCCTGTGGCAAGGGCTGCCCATCCAACTTATCATGGTCCGTGGAAACCTGTGTGTGCATGATCCCTGATCTGATGCCAGGCGGTGCACAGCCCTTTGGTATAGTGCATGTTATCTCTGGAATGTTGCAAACTCACAAAGAGCCTCTCTGTCCTTGATCTGCAGGTCCAGCAGCTGCTTGAACGGGAGAGGCACCAGCCCTATATGCCACCTCTGCTAGTGGCACGCCGAGGATCAGATCCTCCTCCTGGACTGGTTGGTGACTGTAGCGGAGGAGCTGCTAGCGGACTCACAGGTCTGGTCTCCCGCATACAAGTGGGAGAGGGTTGTGTGCGAGCAGGAGAGGGTTGCAAGCAAGTAGGAGAGGGACCATGAGGAGCAGGCATTTCATGCCAGGCTCCTGGACTTCAAGGAGAGGCACAGTGCCCTCCTCAAGAGAACAGTGGACATCCAGGAAAAGGCCAGCATGGTGGCTTGGGCAGTGGGGGCCACGGAGGAGGACCACCAAGTGCTCGACAGCATCTTGGCCCTCCTTCATGATCCACCACCTGGCCACTGGCTTGGCCCCACATGCCACCTGGCAGCCACCTGCCTCCCAGCCACCGTGCATGGCCCAGCCTGCTGCCTGGCAGCCACCCACCTGGCAGCCACTGGCCCTGGCCCTGGCTACAGCTCTACCTCTGGCCCCAGCACTAGCCTCAATCCCAGCTCCAACTCCATCTGCCACCTGGCAGCGACCAGCCACCCAGTTGCTGGCCCCAGCCCCGGGCCCAGCGGTGGCCCCACCTCTAACCCCAGCCCCAACCTCAGCTCTGGCCTCAGCTCCAGCCCCAGCTGCTACCTGGCAGCCACCAGAGGCCCCTGCCAAGCCCCACAATGGGCCTGGGAGGAGGTCTAGCCACAGTTACATCTATGGTGGTGCGGCCAAAGGCCGATATGCCAGGTGCTTACCCCAGGCTCGGCACCATGGGCACAGCTAGCCCACCAGGCCCCCCTGACACTACACCAACCACAATCTTGTAAATAGTTGCATGAGGAAGAGGGTGTTTTATTGGTGGTGGGCACTGGGGTTTGTGGGGGATGTTTTTGAGGAGGGAGGCAGGATGGAGTGTTGGAGGGAAATAAAGATTCTTGATTGGAAAATGTCCAGAATCTGTGTGGTCTTGCAGGTGTGCTGTGGGCCTGGAGTCTGTAGGCAGCAGTCCAGGCACCCTACTGAGGGGGGTAGAGGAGGAGGTGGCCCCTGGATGCCTTGCAGACACAGTGCTCTGTCCACCACCGCTGGGGGCAAGGCATCCATGGTGCACTTGCCGCAGGCTCCCGGGATGGCATCCTCTATCAGGCTCAGCCTGCCCACCCCCTTGGAAACCCCTGCTAGGTTGAGCCTCCCCCCTCTTGGAGACCCCTGCCAGTCTGAGTAGATGTGTGCAAAGCAGCAAGTATTTGATTTGGCTTTGGATTGGCTGATTCAGAGGGACAGTGATTTGATTCAGTGATTTGAATCACTGTCCTGATTTGATTTGGACAATTTGGATTTGGAGATTCAGCTGCTGGATCAGGCCAAATCTCCTCTGAATCAAACAGGTGATGGTGGCAGTGACAGCAGCATAGGCATGGTGGCAGCGAGCAAGGCCTCACCCGCTCCCTCAGCCTCCCATGGTTGCCCTGCCTGGACCCAGAGTTCCAGCACTTCAAAAAAAAAAAGCCCTGCACTCACTGGATCCAGCAGTGGCGATCAGGGCCCTCATGCAGTGTGAGGCAGTGGGGTGCAGTGGGGATTGGCCCACCCTGTCTGGCACCTGCGTGGAAGCTTTTGAATCACGCAGATGCAATGCAGCTTGGCAGGGCACTGCAGGGCTCCACAAGCTGCTCAGGAGCTGGAGCCACTTGGGCTGAGCGCTGCCAGGCTCCGGGTGACTTCTGGAGCCACCCCAGCTTCAGGACAGCATGCAGTGCCCTGCTGAGACAGGGAATACAAAGATTTTCTCCATGAGCAATTACTCTAGAAAATGAGTTCCAAAATGACATACATCACAAAAGGAGCAAAGCATGTGCAGACTCAGTGCCAGATTTGCCATCACATCATGATTACCGTCAATAGCAAGTTCCTATCCAAAGTGGTAGAAATTGCAGCATGCTATGGCATGTACAGTATGTCAGTGAACAAAATATGTTTCTGCATGCATTTATGCCACTAAAAGCTGGAAGCAGAACTGGTCAAAACTAAGAATTTTTGTTTTGTGGGAAACTTCAACATTAAAAATACTTTTTTTCTGAATCAGAACAGAAATAATGTATCTGAAATACTAAAAATAGTTTAAAATTCATGATGCAAAACTTTTGAAAATGTATGTTATTTCACACTTTTCATTTTAATATAATTTGTATTATTTTTATATTATCTTATAATAGGTGCAGCATACCTAATGTGGCATGTTAAGTCATGTCATAACTTGACATTCTGCAACACATTCTGACATTGCATAATAGTGGAAATGATATTTTTTAAATAACGGAAAGCTGGATTGTAAGTAGAAATTGTCCTAATGTTTTTTTAAAACATAAAATAACATAGTATTTCCATTATTATTATATTATGAGATAGCTTGTGATTTATTGTACTATTATTACTGAGATGTCCTAATATCATGTAAAATAATAAAGCATTTTTTACAAATAAAAATAAAACTATATTTTAAAATAAAAAATTAATTTTGGAATAAAATAATGAAATTTTCTGAAATAATCTGTCCTTAAATTAAAAACTTCCTATGTGGAAAAAGGTTGTGGTAACATTCATTAAAATAATATAGTTTTGAAAAAAAATGGTTTAGTCAAGTCACAGGTTCTGGTAGAAAACAGTTTTGGCAAAACACTTTGGATCAGGTTTTCCTGAAAGCCCATCACAGAGCACCCCCCAAATTAATAAGCAATAAAGATTCATAGATGCATAGATGTTAGGGTCGGAAGGGACCACAACAGATCACCGAGTCCAACCCCCTGCCTGGGCAGGAAAGAGTGCTGGGGTCAGATGACCTCAGCTAGATGCCTGTCCAGCCTTCTCTTAAAGACCCCAAGGTAGAGGAGAGCACCACCTCCCTTGGAAGCCCATTCCAAATTTTGGCCAACCTTAGCGTGAAGAAGTTTTTCCTGATATCTAGCCTAAATCTGCTCTCTGTCAGTTTGCAACCATTGTTCCTTGTTACCCCAAGAGGCACCCTGGTGAACAGAGCATCTCTGATCCCCATAATGAAT
>NW_017729030.1:48108411-48111358 GCF_001723915.1 Gavialis gangeticus | reverse complement strand
GTCCAGGTCCCTCAGTCTCTCCTCATAGGGCTTGTCCTATAAGCCCCTGACCATATGAGTGGCCCTCCTCTGGACCCT
Organism: Gavialis gangeticus; assembly: GCF_001723915.1. Classification (NCBI taxonomy): domain Eukaryota; kingdom Metazoa; phylum Chordata; order Crocodylia; family Gavialidae; genus Gavialis; species Gavialis gangeticus. Next base: position 48,111,280 of record NW_017729030.1, on the reverse strand, counting down.
CTTGAATCTATCAGCATCCTTTTTGAAGTACGGCGCCCAAAACTGGATGCAGTACTCCAACTGCAGTCTGACCAATGCCGCATAGAGGGGAAGTATCATCTCCTTGGATCTATTTCTCATGCATCTGCTGATGCAGGATAAAGTGTGGTTAGCTTTGCTGATGATTTCATCACAGTGATGACTCATGTTCACCTTGGAGTCCACCATGACTCTGAGATCCCCTTCTGCTTCTGGGCTGCTGAGAGGGTCACTTCCCAGCCAGTAGGTGTGCTGGATATTTTTGTGCCCTAGGTACAGCACTCTGCACTTGTCCTTGTTGTACTATTGTGTACTTTCCTCTTTCCTAACCTGTCCAGGTCTGCCTGCAATCATTCCCTACCCTCCGGAGTGTGCACTTCACCCCACAATTTAGTATCATCTGCAAACTTAGACAGAGTACACTTCACACCCACATCCAAGTCACTGATGAAGATATTGAAGAGTACAAGGACCGAACCCTGCAGGACCCCACTACATCCTTCCAGGTTGATACCAACCTGTCTATTATCACTCTCTGGGTGTGACCGCTAAGCCAATTTGCCACCCACCAAACCGTGTAAACTTTTATATCACAGCCTCTTAATTTATTTAGGAGAATGGGATGAGATACCATATCAAAGGCCTTGCTAAAAACCAAGAAAATGACATCCACCTCTACTCCTGAGTCTAAGCATTTTGTGACCCTGTCATAATACAAAACCAGATTGGTCAGGCATGTTCTACCTGCTATGAATCCATGCTGGTGTAGCCCAGGTGTACACGGGTTTGTATTTCCCTCTCCAATTGAGGAAATTATTGGTAGGGCAGTGTGCTGTGGAGGGACACAACAGCCCAGCGGCTGCCTCTGTCCCCTATAGAGTCAGATCCAGTCAATCAATTACTTAACTATATACAGATTTATTATTACAACAAAACCATTAAAGGGTAAGGACATAGATTATATGTATATGTACAAATTTACAAAACAATAAACCCTATAATAGATATAGATATAGATATACACATACCTAGTTATCATTTAAAATACAGATGAAAAATAGAACAAACCAGACCAAAGGATATTGATTGGGCAACCTTATAACTCCATTCATATACAAACTATTATTTCAAATTATTCACATACACTGTAAGGTACAGTCCACAAATATAATCAGCAGTCCTTAGACTACCTGGGTGCCCTCCAGGGCAGGGCCCCCACTCCCAAGGTACCACTACAGGAAAGGAGATGTGGGGAAAGAAAAAGGAGAGGAAGACCCCAAAGACTCCTAAGCTCCCCTGCTATCACCCAGGAGCAGCCCGTGTGGTGCCCCTTCACAACCCTCGGGTGGTCCCTCACCTGTGGGGACCCTCTCTCCAGGGTAACATACTACTCCACAGTCCTGGAGGGTTGCCTCTTGTTCTCCAGGTCAAGCTCTGTTCCCCACCAGGTTTTCCTGCCACCTGACTGCTGCAGCTGTCCTGGCTTAGGGCCACATGCACTACAATATGTAGTGGGTGCTTCACCTTGTGCTAGGGGTTGACGGCCTGGACAGCCTTGTGCAGCACTGGGGCTCAATCTGTTCCTGGACCCTCTGGTTAGCATCGTCTGCACTGAGCTGCTGCTCTGTGTCAGCAGCTGTAGACCTGAGCCACCTCAAGCAGCTCCCAGTGTGCCTCACCCTGTGTGCAGCATCTCCCGCACCGAGCTCCCAGCCTCATTCTGGGGGTTGAGGACCTAAGCCTCCCCAGGGGCTCCAAAGATCCTGCTCTGGGCACCACCTGTGCACTGTATCTCTGTCTGCACACCAGAGGTTGCAGACCTGAGCCGCCTCCCACAGCTCCCAGGGTCTGGATGCCCTGTGCCATGCTGTGCACCAACAGCCTAACTGCTGGAGCTGTCCCCCGCTCCCCGCTGATAGAAGTCTTCAGGGGCTCTTCCTGGGCTACTGCTTCGCCCTGCTGAGCAGCTCTTCTAAACCCTGCTCTTCTCTCTTCTCTGTCCCCGATGCATCTGCCCCTCGTGCTGGGCACGCAGCTCCTTTTATATGCTCCAGGGCTCTGCCCCTGAAGTCTTCCAGACCTGACAGTTTGCAGTCTTCAATCAGGTCTGGGGGAGCTCTTCTCCCCATCCCCTCAGGAATGGGGCGTGATGTTATTTCTCTTGCTGCCTCTTGACTGGTGGATGGGCTCCACCAATCAAAACAGCAGGATCTCAAGCCTGGTATTCAACCCAAGCTCTGAAATTCCAAGTCTAGCTCTTCCTTTTGCTGTGGTGGTCTGTAGCAGACCCCCACCATCAAGTCCCTTTCCACTTGACCAACTTTTTGCTCCGATGATCCCATTTTGATTAGGGTGGATATATAATGTTCCTTTACATACAGAGGAACCCCACCCTCTTTCCTCCCTACTCTGCCCCTTCTGTACAACCTGTAGCCCTCAATGTGTACTGCCCAGTCATGGGTAGGGTCTCACCAGCTTTCTGTTAGCCCCACTAAATTGAAGTTATTACCTACAACCAGAAGTATTAGTTCTTCCTGCTTGTTCCCCATGCTCCTAGCAATAGTATAGAGGCACTTGAGCCCTCTGAATGGTGTCTTTGGTGGTCCCCCATTTTGATGCCCAAAGGGCCCCTTGGTACTTACGTGGGGTGTACTGCTGCATGTCTTTGAAGTTTGTAGGTTCTAGAATACTCTCTCCATTTCCTGCCTCCCCATCCCCCATTGTATTTAATTTAACGCCCAACGTAAGAGGTCAGTCAACTTGTACGAAAAGAGACCCTTACCTTTTGCAGAGAGACTCATAGATTCATAGACGTAGGGTCAGAAGCGACCTAAGTAGATCATCAAGTCTC
>NW_017729030.1:48102188-48103411 GCF_001723915.1 Gavialis gangeticus | reverse complement strand
CAGAACTGGACGCAGTACTCCAACTGTGGCCTGACCAGTGTCGCATAGAGGGGGAGGATCACTTCCTTGGCCCTGCTTGTGATGCATCTGTGGATGCATGACAAGGTGCGGTTGGCCTTACTGACTGCACCGTCACATTGGTGGCCCATGTTCATTTTGGAACCAATAATGATTCCTAGGTCTCTTTCTGCCACTGTGCTTTTGAGAAGGGAGTTCCCCAGCCTATAGATATGCTGCTGGTTCTTACTGCTCAAGTGCAGTACCCTGCATGTGTCAGTATTGAACCCCATCCTATTCTCAGCTGCCCACCCCTATGACCTGTCCAGGTCCAGCTGTATCCTGTCCCACCCTTCTAGCGTGCCTACCCCACCCCAAATCTTGGTGTTGTCAGCAAATTCGAACAGGGTGCTTTTCACCCCCTTGTCGCTAATAAAGAGATTGAACAGTACGAGCCTGAGGACCGAGCCCTGGGGGACTCCACTGCCCACACCCCTCCAGGTCAAACATGACCCATCCACCACCAGTCTCTGGGTGCAGCCCCTAAGCCAATTTGCGACCCATCTGACTGTGTAGGCATCAATGCTACAGTCGCCTAGTTTTTTAATGAGAATGGTGTGGGAGACAGCGTCAAAGGCCTTCCTAAAGTCCAGAAAGACTACATCCACTGCGACACCTGCATCCAATGATTTTGTGACCTGATCATAGAAGGCAATCAGGTTGGTCTGACAGAATCTGCCCCTAATGAACCCATACTGGTTGTTCCTGAGCATCATCCCCCCTGCTGGTCCTTCCCAGTTGTGCTCCTGGATAATCTTCTCAAAGAGCTTCCCCAGGATCAAAGTAAGACTAACGGACCTATAGTTGCCCGGGTCCTCCCTGTTGCAGAGCACTTAGGTGCCCTGCTTGTGTAAAGAGAGGAAACTGCAAGGGAAAGAGGCCTAGTAGTGAGTGAGGAGCCCCAGCTGCTGGTTACCTAGTGCAACCAGAGTTAGCTAGTGACCCACACCTGCCAGCTGTCAGCTGACCGGAAGGGGCAGGGCCTGGCTCACATATACACCCCAGGGCTGAGGCCAGGCTGGCAGTTCCCTGCTGGCAGCCAAGGGGGAAGGAGCTCTGCCTGAGCAAGCAAAGTGGAGAGGCCTGACTGCATGAGCAGCTCCTGATACTGTGGTGAGATGGAGTATTCCCTGGTAGGGCTTGAATAAGGTTATAGCCAGGCTGTT
>NW_017729030.1:48085575-48092085 GCF_001723915.1 Gavialis gangeticus | reverse complement strand
AAAGTGGAGAGGCCTGACTGCATGAGCAGCTCCTGATACTGTGGTGAGATGGAGTATTCCCTGGTAGGGCTTGAATAAGGTTATAGCCAGGCTGTTAGAATTTATGTTATAGCCCAGGGGCTTGTGTTTTGTTTGCTGTATAAGACCAGTGGTTTGGGTGAGGCTATCTGGGGATGGAGGAGGCCTCATAGGGGACCTACAGCACTGTGGGGACCCCGGTACCAGAGAGGGCGCAGTATTGGGGGTGCACTGACGCCAGCACCAGAGAGGGCGCAGCATTGGGGGTGCACCAACTTGAGCACCAGATTATAACAAGGCCAGACAGAACAACATCAGTTCCATCTGTGAGGCCTGGGGCATGGTTAAAGGGTGGTTGGAGCCATGCATAGTCCATAAGGCTAGGGTGCCCCGGAACACCCATTATAGAACGGGACCCACAAAGGGGTCCGGGCATCTGCAAGGTCAGATATTGCAGCAAACCGTGTCCAAGAGGATGTGAAGGCAACCTCCCTATCATGTATTTTTATTATCAAAGATGTGGTGGGTGAGAATTGAGGGTGCCCTTTGGGCCAACTTGGTATGGTAAGGGGGCCTTGGGAAGAACATGGCCATCCTGTAGGACCCCACGCTATGACACTCCCTCGTCCCTTTTTTGAAATTGGCCTTCCTCCAGTCATCTGGCACCTGGCCAGAGCACCACAAGTGCTTGTAAAGCTGTGCCAGGGGCCCCTTGATAACCCCTGCCAATTCCTTCAGTACCCTGGGGTGGAGAGCATCTGGACCTGCTGATCTGAACATGTCCAGCCCCTCCAGAAGTTCCCTAACTCAGTCCTCCCCGACCCTAGGCCTGGCAGAGTCTCTCCTAAGTCCATCCTGAATCTCAGTGGGGGAGTCCCAGTCCCTGCACAAAAAAATGGAGGCAAATAAATTGTTAAAAAGGTCTTCCTTTTCATCTGGTGCAGCCACCAGATTGCCAAGCATATCCCACAGAGGCCCCATGTTACCTGGTGATTTCTTCATACTCCATACTTCATAATCCCTATGCATTTAAAAAAGGACTTTTTGTTGTCCTTGATCCTTTATGCTAGCCCTGGTTCCATATCTGCCTTAGTTTTCCTAACAGCCCCCCTACAAGCCCAAGTGATGGAGGTATACTCCTCTTTTGGTGATATACTCCTCCCTTCCACTGGGTGTATGCCCCTTTTTTGGCTTTCAGGCATCCCAGATGAAGCCCGTCGTGTCCCAGGAGGTCCGTTGCGCAGAAGTGTGGAATCATGGTCCAGGAAGCCAAAACCCTCACAATGGCACCAACTCCGGAGCCATGGGAAAGATATCATTACTCTTAAAATCTGATCTTTATTGATGATAAAATCATATTGTATTCAAGGAATCAATGATCAGAAATACCCTGGTCATGCACAAAAGGAAACACATTCTGACTGACTGAAACAAAGTGAATGTAGTCATAACCTTTATGCCATCTTCTCATCATAACCAGAGGTCATTTATTCCCCGAGAACTGCAGTGACAGTTTCCAAGTAGAATTTTGCCTTGAATGTGCAAATGCAGAAAAGTTAAATCATGTTTCCAACCCATATACCTATTGTAAATGGATTAGTCTACAATGAAGACTAGAAGTATGACAAATTCCATTTTTAAGGAGAATGTTTTTGAGTTTTAGGAAGAGAAAAACATCTGAAAGCTTTTAAGTATACAACCTATCTAGATATTGAAGACACACTGGACACCTGCCCTCAGGCCACCTGCAAGGAGTCATACTTAGAAAAACTCCCTTTATCATTCTTGTTTCCAAGACTCAGAGACCAAACAAGGAAAGGTTAAACATCAAATTGGTCAAGGCAGGTGAAACTCATCTGCCAACAAAGATCATCTGTCTTATGCACTAAAAGGAAGGAGGTGCAAATGGAGTGGGAGAAGATTTTATTTTAACTACAGGTGAAATAGGCCCCAATTTATTGAGGTACTGTCTCTTTTATTTCAGGACTAGATTAGTCTCTGGAAAGAAAAGAACTTTGTTTTGTGGACCTGCTAGGAAAGGAAAGAAGATATAGCTTGTCTAAGACTCTGTCTTATCTTTGGTGTTGTAGCAAAAAGTCATTTTTTAAATACAGAAGTTGGTGCAAAGTATTCATAAAGTCAATTTCTAGTAGAGATGAGCTATCTACATATGTTTTCTATTTTCACATTGTTGTAGGTAAGGTTGTATCAGCACAACCATTCTAAGTCCTTCAAGGGTTTATGACATAACTATAAAACTCATTCTGGGCTGACAAGTGTCATGTAGAACCTTGGCTAAGGAGCAGTTTCAAAGGCAGTTTCAGTGTTTTTAACTGAGGTGCATGATAAAGAATTAGTTTATAATATGGTCTAATAAATATGGATGATATTTTTGAGGTTTCCCAGAAAAAATCCTAAGCTTATATAGTATTTCTTTGGGGTAATGTCTCATAATGATTTTTAGTATGCATGTATTATGTTACATGATATGATAGATGGTAATAGTATTTCAGGAAACAATAGAAGCTGTTATGTCAACACAAATCTGATCGCAATTGTTTCCTGTACACAATTGTTTCCTATATACAAAATGTCCAAGGTAAGTAGAAACAAGGGAAGGAAATACTAATTCTTATAAAGATACCTGAGCAGATTCTGCTCCTTATTCAGCTGTTTAAATCTGGAAAAAACTTCCAGAAGTAAGAGGAGACATCCTGTATTTATGATTCCTCGTAGTAGATTCTGCCTCAGATGTTTAAGTGTTGTATTAACAACTGGATGTCTTTCCTCCATGTCAGAGCTTAAATACTATGGCCTTCTGAAACTATGTAGGTTTAAGTACTATCCATGAAAATATTTTTCAAATGTCCATTTTTCAAATGTCCATTTAAAAAAATAGCATTTAATATTGTCTTCTCCATCAAATCTAGTCCAATTTCTGGATATGCACAAACATTTTAAAATTCTATCATGCCTTCTTTTCTATATGGTATAGTTTTACACACTTAAGTGCTTCTGTAGTTCCTTAGCTTATACACATACATATAAATTCTTCAATAGTATGTTAATGTGCACAAACAGCAAGTTTTCAGTAATACTTCGCTAGTTGTGGTAAACAAAAAACCATGTGGCCTATGTGCAATTCAGCCTTATATACAATTGCATTTTGAATGAGCTTATAGTAAAAACTTTATATAACAAACACAAATTAAAACATGGGGGGTTTAAACTTCTTTATTTACCTTGCCATCTCTTCTGAGATCAAAGCAGAAGTCATTCTTGCTAGGCATAATTGGTAGATAAGGGTTGGGGTTAGTGATTATTTTATTTTGAATAAAACTATAATAACAACATTTTAAAAACATTAATTTTTCCTTTCCCATTTTTCATCTGCTCAGATTTTTTTGCATCAGTGGGTTTTTTATTGTCTCTAAAGGGAGGTATATTAGCAAACCTTTTGATTCCATCTCCTCTCACTCCCTCAAAACCAAATCAAACCAAAACAAAACACTGGAACTGCTACTAATATTTAACTGTATGCATTTCTCTCCCTGGAAAGAAGATGAGAAAAAACTAACATATATAGCTCATGTTAGTTACATTGCTTAATGCACTCTGAATGCATTCAGTTTCTATGCAAAAATTTAGAACTCTTGGTTCTGAGAAGATACCTTTTATTAAACCAACTAAGATGAGTATGGTATAAGAACCTATATAGGATAAAACAAAAAGAAACTAACATAACTATGAACCTGGAAGGTTAAAAAAAGTGGTGGTTTAAAGTGTTAGAGGGAATTGTAGAATAGGATGAGGGACTGTACCAGGGGCATGCTTGGGGCCCAATCTCACGCCAGCCCACCCACCTATTTCTAAGGGCAACCGCCCACCTCCTCGCCTGCCACACCTTGATGTTATATAATTATGATATTAATTAGGCAGGAGGCTGCCCATTCTTGCCCCAATGCCAGGGGGGGGCTATTTGAGGCTCTGTTCCTCCCCTACACTGCAGCCCAAGCCTCACAGATGGCATCCACAGTTCTTAACATCACTGGCCCTCACACTAGGCCCCAGAATCCTCCAATCTGAATCCTAACCAGATCCCTTCAATCAGGTGGCCTAACGCTGCCCTCATTCTGAGCTGCCTAGCTCCCTGACCTCTGATGTTTCTGTCTGGCTTACCAGCAGTGAACTGCTCTAATATATAGGTGGCCAGAGATCTAAAATGGCAGCTGCAATCAAGCACCTGCTGGCTGCTTGTCCCAGCCCTTCAAGTGGCAGGCACCAACAGTGCCCTGCCACAGGGACTAAAGGAAGAATGGGAATTCCAGTTCTGGATAAACAGAGTGTGTGTGTGTGTCAGGGCATCACTGTATAAAAGCAGAACTTCTGTAATAGCTAAAGTTGTTTATAAAGTTTCAAGGAAGAGTCCTGAGACAAATGAGTCACATGTTTAAAATCAATCTGTTAGCTAAAAATAAATATGTTTGTTTTCTTATGGTAAGAAAACAGGAAAAGGGCTTAAAATCAAAGAGCTGACTGAGCCTCTAATTTGAATGTAGAGAAAAGAAACAAAAACAACAGGAATTTTGCCAAATAAATATATTATTACATAAAAGAAGGCAGCTATTGTGAACATGTATGTCTATACAACTCAACCCAGTAGTTCTTTTTCAGTGCTTATCAGGATTGGATAAGATCTTCACCAGATTATTCCAAGATTGTTGTAAAAGAAACCTCGTACAAGATTAACAACTTGGGCAAACTTTGGTATGCTCATTATTATATAAAACATAGTCCCCAGCCTTGGCTGTAGCCAACGCCCAATACTTCTGGGGAGGCTTAAAAGCACCCTGATACATATAGTGGGGAAAAAAGGGGAAAGCGGGGTGGGGAGCAACCAGCAAAGCCCAGAAGCATGGGAAATACCCATGGTATAAAATAGGCATAGCTAGTATTACACCTAAAATATCCCCAACCAGTGTCTGTCCACCCTCTTCTTGAACGCCTCCAGAGATGGAGAGTCCACCACTTTCCTAGGCAGTCTATTTCACTCCCTCACTATTTTTACAGTGAAGAAATTTTTCTGGATTTCCAATCTAGATTTACTTTGCTGCCACTTCAACCATTGGTCTGCAGCAAGAGAGAAAAGGTGTTTTCCCTCTTCTTTATAGCACCCATTCAAGTATTTGAAGACTGTTGTCATGTCCCCTTTTAAGAACCTTTTCTGTAAGTTGAACATGCCTAGCTCCTTCAGACTCTCCTCATATGATTTGCCTTCCAAGCCCATGATCATCTTTGTTGCCCACCTCTGGGCCCTCTCTAACTTCTCTACATCCTTTTTAAAAGGTGGAGCCCAGAATTGCACACAGATGCAGCCTAACCAGATGAGGCCTAACCGGTGTCAAGTAGAAAGGCACTATCACTTCCCTTGCCTTGCACCTAATGCTTTTATGGATGCAACCCCAAATCATGTTTATCTTTTGTAAGGCTGCATCACACTACAGACTCATATTGAGTCTGTGGTCCACCAAGACTCCCAAGTCCTTTTCCATAGTGCTGCCATCCAACCAGGTGCCATCCGTTTTGTATTTGTATTTTTGATTATTTCTCCCGAGGTGTAGCACCTTGCATTTTTCCACATTGAACTTCATCCTATTAGCTTTAGCCCAACTTTCCAATCTGTTGAGATCCTTCTGAATTGTGCTCACATCCTCCAACCTGTTGACAATCCTTCCTAGTTTCATGTCATCCACAAACTTACTTAAGAAGTTTTCTATACTAGCATTCACATCGTTAACAAACATGTTGAACAGCACTGGGCCCAGGAGAGACTCCTGTGGGCCTCCACTTGAAACCCCCTGACATTCTGACATGGACCTATTTATTAATAATCACCCCTTACTTATGGCTATTCAGCCAGTTATCTATCCACCTTGAAGTAGTTTTATTCAGCTCACATTTCTCCAGTTTGTTTATCAGAAGATCATGCAGGACCCTGTCAAAAGCCTTGCTGAAATCCAGATACACTAAATCCACAGCATTCCCTTCATCCACCCAAGTGGTTACTTTGTCAAATAAATAGATCAGGTTTGTTTGACACAATTTGTTTTTCATAAATCCATGCTGGCTGTTTTTATCAGCCTTTACTCCACCAGATGCCTTTCTTAGGATATGCTTCAGTAACTTCTCAGATATTGAGGTGAGGCTAACTGGTTTGTAGTTTCCCAGGTCCTCCTTCTACCTTTTTGAAAGAGGGGCACTACCCTGGCTCTTTTCCTGTCCACTGGTACCTGACCCATCTCCTACAACTTCATGAAGATCATTGCCAATAGCTCCAAGATCTCCTCTGCCAGTTCCTTCAGGACCCGGGGATGAAGTTAATCCAGCCCTGCTGACTTGAATTCGTTCAGATCCAACAGAATCTCTCTGACCATCTCTTCTGTTATCTCCTCCCTTGGCTTGCCCCCTTTCGTCTCCAGATAATCCTTATTA
>NW_017729030.1:48071326-48080575 GCF_001723915.1 Gavialis gangeticus | reverse complement strand
AACAGAATCTCTCTGACCATCTCTTCTGTTATCTCCTCCCTTGGCTTGCCCCCTTTCGTCTCCAGATAATCCTTATTAGGCATCTGACGGCTTAATTTTTTTGTAAAGGCTAAGGCAAAGTAGCTGTTGAGTAGCTCTTCTTTTCATCTTCAGTTAGGAGTTCCCCCCTGGCTTGTTAACAGAAGACCCACAGCTTCCTTGTTCCTTCTTTCCTGGCCAAAATACTTATAGAACCTGTTCTTGTTGTCCTTAACCTCCTTTGCCAGGTGCAGCTTATTCTTTATCAATGCCTTCCTGATTTTGCCCCTGCAGGTTCTTGCTATTTCCTCATACACATCCTTGGTGATGTCCCCATTTTCCCATTGCCTATATGCTTTCCTTTTGCATTTGAGAAGCTCACTGTGAAGCCACATTGGTCTCTTGCCATTCTTCTTGTGCTTCCATTGTCTCAGGACAGTTTCTTGTTGGGTGTCCAATACTATGCCCCTTAGAAACTCCCAGACCTCCTGGATGCTTTTATCCTTCAATCTGTCCTCCCATAATACCACACCTATTAGCTCCTTGAGCCAGATGAAATCCACCTTTTTGAAATCTAACATCCTAATTTTGCTGACCTCGTTTCCTCCCAAGTTACCCATCACCTTCACATCCTCCACTAGTTCTTCCCTGTTGGCCAAGGCAAGATCCAAGATAGATGATCCTCCAGTTATATCTTCCACTTCCTGGAACAGAAATTTGTCCTCTACACAAGTTGGGAATAGTCTTGACAATTTATGGTTAGCTACAATATTCTTCTAGCAGATGTCCTGAAAATTGAAATCTTTCATCAGTACTACCCAATAGCTTTTGAATAGATTTGTCACCTGCTTAAAGAGTGTCTCATCCACATCCTCTTCCAGATGAGGTTGCCTATAATAAATCCACACCATTATATTGATGCCACATTTTCATGTTTCATCTTCACCAACTTTATGCTTTGCCATCTTCTTCCTCCTAAAGTTCCTAAACAAGTGTATGTGTTTTTGACATACAAGACAATACCACCACTTTTCCCCAAGCCCTGCCCTTCTGAAACAAAATGTAACCTTTGATGTTGACATTCCAGTCATAAGAGATATCCCACTAGGTCTTAGTGATATCAATCAGATAGTAGGTCTTTTCACAGGCTGCAGCCTCCAACTATTCTTGTTTATTCCCCATACTTCTCACATTTGTATATATGCATCAGATGTATTTTGCATTTTGATCTTCTTGCTTCCTTTGCGTACCACTTGTTGCAGTTCTGTAGTTCTCTGTCCCTTTCCCAGAGTTGACTTGCTTCTTCAAATCCTTCCCCCTCTGGACTGCATGCTCTGTTGCTGGGAAGTTTTGATCACCACCCCCCATGAAACCTAGTTTAAAGCCCTCCTTACTAGGTTGGCTAGATGGCACCCAAAGATGCTCCTCCCCAATCTTGTCAGACAGATCCCATCTCTTGATAGCAGCCCTCCTCCCAAGAACATCCTCCCATTGTCAAAGAAACCAAAGCCTTCATGTTAACAACACTGTCTAAACCACAAGTTCACTTCCAGGATTCACCTGTCTCTGCCTGGATGTCTGCCTTCTGCAGGAAGGATCAATGAGAACATCACTTCCTGACCCCCTGGGAAGAACACAAATATGGCACATCCCATGCAGGTCACAACAGCTGACCCAGACTCCATTTGTGCCTTCCTTTGCTCCTTGGAGCACACCTATGCCGTAAGACTAAAAAAGAGAGGGCAGGGGAAGGGGCAAAGAAAAGACAAACCACAAAAACCTGCACACCAAGCACCAGCACCAGGGTCCTGGCCCACACTCCCACCCACACGTGCACTCATGCACACATACAGAGTATTCTTTTCCCTGGCCCCCTCCTAGTGTGAACTCCCTAGGCATATACCTTCTCTGTTTGCTGCCCTCTGTTCCAGTTTCTGTATATGTATTTATTTTTCTATACACAGAAAAGAAAGAAGAAAGATAGAAATCAAGTGACCATAGTTAGTTTGACCATATTAGTTGAGCATAACCAACCATACAGATACTTGGATGCATCCAAACCTGAGTTCCTGAGTTCTCCCTCTCCTTGTCACACTTTTCAGGGCTTGTCTAGATGAGGACATTCACTGGCATATCTATAATGGAAATCAGCCTGAGATATATAATGCCTTTGTATAGATAAGCCCTCGCTTGCCTTATGTCTTCTTTCAGTTTAGCTCCTAATCATAGGCGGAGGGAGAAAAAAATTGGGGGGGTCTGAGTACATGTGTGTATGCATGTGCATGCACCCTCCCTCCAGGCAGGAAAGTCTGCAGGGGAAGGGGCAGGCGGAGAAGAAAGGGCCGTGGGAGGTGGGGCAATAAATGAGTGGACCTGGGACCGGGCAGGGATTGGGAGGGCGTGGAGCCAAGCTGGGCTGGGATAGGGGCCTGGGCCAATATGCACTGCACAAATGAGGCTGCCCCTTCCCCCATGCTGGTATCCCCCAGCCCTGCACCAGCCCCAGCCCCAGCCCCAGCCCCAGCCCCAGCTACCTCCCCACACTTTCCCTGGCCCCGCACCACCTGGGGGCCCAGAGCCAGGGACCAGAGTGGGGCCAGCCTTGGCTGCACCACCGAGCCAGAGGGGACAGAGTCCCCAGAACCCCCATGGCCACCCCACCCTGAGTCATCGTTGCTCTCCGTGGGGCGCAGGAAAGGAGTGGTGGCTCCTGCCACTGCATGCATCCCAGGACCACATGGGGGGGTGCTTGTCCCCGGATCTGCACGGGGCAGGGTAGGGTGCTTTTCCAGTCCAGTCCCCCCTCGGAAACACCCTGGTGTAGCCCCGGCTCCAGTCCACAGTAGCCTGCCCTGCCATGTGCAGATCTGGGGGACACCCCTCCCCCGCCATGCCTCCTGGGGTTTGGGTAGCAGCAGGAGCTGCGACCCCCCCTGGACAAGCCACTCACAGCCCACGCCTGCACCCCACCAACAGTGTAGCACCTGCCTCTCCCCTAGCACCAGCCCCAGCCCCGCTCCCTCCCTACTCCTGCTGCACTAGAAGCCCTCGGCCAGGCTGCCTTGTGGCCCTACCGCTGCCCCATGTTTGGGGCAGGCCTGCCTTCTGCCGCCCATGGTCCCAATTCTACAAACAGTTATTCATGTAACAAATGGGACTACTGCTGCATAAAGCTGCTTGTAATTTTAAAACTTCCCAACTGGTTGGGTGAAGGTAAATTCTTGTACCTGCATGCATGGTGCTCTTTTTACTTCAGAGGAGCTCTATGTGGATAAAGGATTCAAGTGGTACCAGCTGATGGATTGGGTTATTTAGATTGCAAGTTTCTTAGGGCAGGGACTGCCTCTTATTGTGTCAAGAACAATGGGCTCTTGATTTTGACTATAGCCACCAGACCCAGCTATAACAGAATTAATTACACATTTTTTCTGTAAAACACTGAGAAGAAAAAATGTTTGACCCTTAGCCCAAGGAAGACAAAAAAGGGAAATTATCTATTTTAAAAAGCATGTGTTTTTCTAAACTACTTTGATTAATGGCACAGACTAATCACTGTCAGGTTTGTAAATCCTCAGTATAAAATTTGCCATTTTTCAGGGGTTTATAGTTCAATGATTGGAAAAATAGCTTTGGGGTCTGGCTATGTCAGAGTACTCATATGGACAAGTAAAAAAGTCTTTGAAGAGGTATATAAATAATTGACAATATTCTTCATTTGGTCTCTTCAAAACATATTGTTAGACCTTGAAGTTTACCCAAACATTATGAAAATGCACGAAGTTCTCTCTATTTGTGTGTGCTCTAACTCATTCTAATATAGCTGTGTTTACATCTGAAAGCATGAAGGGTTTTGAAGCTATTTTAGGTTGTAGTTCTGCATTGCTAAACTCTTTTTGCTTCTGGCATGTTTTCTTTAGAACTTACTGTATCTGCAAGGTTTTTAGACTTGTATTTTTAGAACCTTATGTACTTCGCAAATGTTCTCATCTAGGTTAGCTTGATCTTACATGAAACACTTTTCACTAAAAAGTCAGGGTTTGTGATGACTAAATTTTAGGCTGTTTAACTTTAGAAGAAAGGAATATAAAGGATAATATATGATACATATTTAAATTTAGAATTTATATACTAGGAGTGCTATATCCTTTTATGCCACTATAAATGGAGATGGGTTCTCTTGCTATCACCTCAGCAGAGACACTTTGAGGAGACATCTCTTCTGTAACCTCTGAGTTACCTGAGTTGCCTAATTAAAATTAAAGAGCACTATTTTTATCAATGCAGCTTCAGCGTGTGAAATTTTTTCTGTACCAAGGGCAGATTTGATAAAATACCTATATTTAGACCAAAACATTTTCCTTTTAATGATCCAGATGATTATGGTAAGTATGTCAACAGGTCATAATGCTGCTTAGACACAGTTGTGTTCCATCTTTTTGTTTCTTTGTACAATATAACAATTGTGTGAGTTTTGTGGGGTTTTTTATGACAATGTTGATATTCTCCAACTCTTGCTCACTCCTGAGAAAAAACATCAGACTTAAATCCCTGTTCTGACATTTGTTTTCATTTCTTACATAAAACATCTGCAGATATCAAAGACAGGCTTATTTGAGTAAGAATCTCTATCTGCTTCCACATAAATCCATGCTGATGCTTTGACTTGAGGCAGAATTGGGTCCAAGTGAATGAGATGAAAATGCTGAATTAAGTGTGGTAAAAGCTGTGTTCATCAGCTACAATGCAAGCCAAAATTTTTTTCTGGGTCTCCTTTTCCTTACCTGTAAAGAAAAAAGAAAGAACTGAGTTATTTTTTCTGTTTTAATATAGTAGACCTTGTTTAACTCCTTTATCCTTCACTGACCAGTTAAATACAACTTTTTATGTTCTCTCAAACAGGGCTTGAACAAGAAATCCAGAGATGTAGCAAATCAGTGTGTCCAGAAGAACTAGATTGGTTATGCAGATTTTCCCTGGCATGTGCTACTCTTAGACACCTTAAGCAAAATTCTGGTCCTAAGAGAAGAATGCTTCCTACTTCAAAGTCTGCTCATCATGATCTTTGCAGCAGAAAGATCATTATCTGCCATTTAATTTCTGATCATGGGCAAAAAAAAATCTGTTAAGTTTGTTAAGTTATAGGCAGTATGTTTTTGGTCCTCTGTATGTGCATAATTAGCCAAATGGACACAACTTAATAAAGTTTGCTCCATCTAGTTCTCTATATTTTTATTTTTTATTTTAAAAAAATCATGTCTCCTCCTGGTCTTTTCTTCCATTAGTAGGATCTTAGTGTGAGAATACATCTACAGGTTTTGATTTGCCAAATATTCTCAGTTATAGATGGATCTGCTTTATTGTTGGCAGTTGATTTTTAGTCTTCACCAAATGGTCTCTGAATTGACTTTGTGTTTATAACCGTGTTATAAGTAGATAAGCTGTCCACAAAAATGGAGACTGCCTTAAAATTGGTAGTACTGATTTTTAAAGTCCTGAAATGTACTCTGGCTTTGTGCTGGAGCTGTATCTCGATGGGTTTATGGCCATTTACACAACAAACCTATTGGACCAGCTTTCTCCTGAGAAGAAGACACCAACATGAGTGTACCAAACTCATGTACCAAAAATTAATTTGTCTGGCTGTGCCTGAAGTCTTCAAGAAATTGTATTTTGGAACTTGCTCCACTGTGAAATAATCTTCTTGAATTTTTTCCACTTTTTAAAATACCGTAAAGCTTGTGGCTTCCCTGCCCCACACCAGTTTATTTTAGAATGGTCAATGTTGACTCCCTGGCTTGTTTGCGTCTTTGCTGTTTAATGTATGTGTATATATGTAAAGAAGATAGAATTTAATTGTTTTTATTTTGTATTTGTTTGTCCCTTTTCCATGTTCTGGCAGAGATACACATTATAAAATAGCATAACTTTATATAGTATTCTAACATTGTATAGCTTTTAGAAATACCAATTGGATGGTAAATTATACCCAGTACATGGAAAGAGGTAGAAAAAATGCCTTCCCTTAGCCCCTCAGAACATAGGTAGCTAGACTGGTGATCTATAAGAATGCCATGTAGAGGCAAGCCTGTTAGGAAAAATAATTGAGAAGTAGGAGAGGTGAGTATAAAAGAGTTTTTGTAACCTGTACCTCCTCAGTAAAGTGAGCCATTTCTTTCTTATAGCCAAATCCAAAACCTAAGGAAATGTAGTGGAAAGACTCATTAACTTTAGTGGTCTGTGGATGAGGTCCTTGGAGAATTCTGAAATCCATTATGGTCTATCAATCCCCAGATCAGTGAAATAGATGTTAATGGAACCTTGTAGCCAAGACTATCAAACTATGACAGAAAAATCATCCTCATTTCCTTCTAGGATCAGAGATGAGTGAATCACCTTTAATAGTCCCATGGTCAATGGGGCAGCAAGAAAACCTGAGTTAACAAGAATAATGTCAAGCATGTCTGTTACCAGGATGTAATGCATGATTCCATTACTACATGGGTCAAAAATGCATTTAACTGGGTTGGAAAATTGGAGTTGCAATTTAAGTGGCCTGTCCACCTCACAGAAATGTCAGGGCTTCCTACTACATAGTTATATTCCAGCTCTGATCAACTATCATTTTTCCCATCATGATAATTCTCTATTAGCAGCATTGCAATGTGCCATTTCTTGCTTTTGCCTGCATTGAAATTGGACACGACTGGCAAGAAAGCAGTTATTATCCCTAAAGATACTCAGCCAAACGTAATGCAGCTAGCTCTTCTCATAACCATCATCTTCAGTAACAAAAAAGGATTTTCTCTACTTTCTTTCCATGTCCAAAAGCAGACTTTTTCTCATGTAAGCTGGTTGTAAATCAAGAGAAGCTCTGTTGAAATTACAAGAAGCAAGCAAAAG
This sequence comes from Gavialis gangeticus, assembly GCF_001723915.1. NCBI lineage: Eukaryota > Metazoa > Chordata > Crocodylia > Gavialidae > Gavialis > Gavialis gangeticus. The sequence goes on along the minus strand of NW_017729030.1, from coordinate 48,073,657 downwards.
AAAAACAAAGTTCATATTTTATTTTGCTAATCCTAAATCTCTTATAGTATGTGGTTAGAATGAATGACAGCCTAGCTACGTGACGTCCTAGCTTTTTAGGCCATTTTATTTGACAACCATCTTTACTCTTGTTGTCTCATTTTATCCAACTGTGAGCTGGTAGTACATGTGTTCTGTCTGACAACTTAACAGTGGGGGGAAAAGTGTGGCTCTATGCTATTCCTGTGTCTACTTTTTAATCTTCTGGAATGTGAAGTGAGCCTTTTACAAGCTTGGCACTTAGGTGGTCATCATTATTCTGTCAAGATATTTTTTTTTTGTTATTTTCCATAAATGCATCTGGTATTGCATCTCAAGTCGTGTTGTTCACGTGAAATACATCTGGTTTCTGGGAAATGGACTTTTTGAAAGCTAGCTGCTTTTACAGTGTTTTAACCAGATCAGTTTCTTTGGCAGGCACTTCCTTTAAAAAACAAAACCAACAAAAAATAGCTCTCGTTCATTTAGGTAGACAGAGGTTCTGTCTCAGAGAATGAGGTTTGTTTGAAGCAGGCTGCACAACCACACAGAAAAAAATTATTTTTGCAAAGTAGGAAGAAAGCAGAAATGAAATATGAAAAATGATGAAAAGCAGTTCACCATCCTTCTGTAAGTGTGAATTAGTTCTTATTTCATATAATGTATAGTTGTAACAGATTATTAAAATGGGATTGGGAGGGGAACAGATGACTAGCATAATTCTTGCATGGGATAAGGATAGTCCTTTTAGACCCCAGTAAGCCTTGCTGAGTACATGGCCACGACAATAATCTCCACCATCTCATATATTTAAATAGGTTTACTTTTTACTCTTTTATATTAACTTTTACCTTACCCAAAAAATGAAAAATCTCCTTTAGCTCACCAGCATTTAAAGATTAACTTCTTACAACAACAAGGGAAAATGTAGATTATAGCAGCAGAAACATGTCTCCAAATTACAAGGTGATTTGGAAAACTTGGAATAATTTATGGACATGAATAAATATGGTTACTTCAAGCCAACGATACAATTTAAATGCTATTTGAAAGAAACTAGGTACATAATGATATATTATTGATTTATTTGCTTTCTAATAAGGCTAGACAAAGCCTTGGCTGAGATGACCTAGTTGAGGATGGTTCTGCTTTGACCAGGGGGTTGGACTAGATGACCTCCTGTGGTCCCTTCCAACCCTCATTTTCTATGATTCTATGACTCTATGATTTTTATATAGTATAACCTCATAAATCCAACATGCTCGGAACCAAACACCTGCTGGAAATGTGAAAATACTGGATTTTTGAAACCAGAGCAGTGGCTGGTCATGGAGCGGGGGGAAGCGGTGGCCAGTCCCGGAGCAGCAGCCACACATGGAGTGGCAATGTGAGATGATGGACGGTGGCAGTAGCTGCCACGTGCAAGCTTCCCCCTCCACTGCTCCAGGACTGGCTGCCGCTACTCTCCAATATGCCGGATTTTTGAGAATTCCTGATTTTTGATATCAGATCTCTTATATATTAGTAACAGAGAAGTAGGTAAATTTCCAGAATAAGATTAGGGACCTTTGTTGAAATGGTCTTTCCTTTTCCAAAACAAGCTATGGAATATTATTTTAAAATGAAATATTTTTACTGAGATTATTATGATAATTTTCCGTTTTACCAAATAGATTATTCCATTTTTAAAACAATGAAATTGGTCTCTTTCAAACCCTTCTAGGCAGAAACAATTTTGAAATATGTTTGATTTCTATTTCTAATCAGCCCTAGTTAAAGCATGTTTAAAAATAATCTTGTTATTGAAGGTTCTTTTAAAAAATTGTTGTTTAAATCATAATGCTTATCCCATATTCATTCTCTTAATTATTGATTATAAAATTGCTTCTATCTATCATAAGGAAAGAGCAATCTATGATATGGCAGTCAATCAATGAGAAACTGAATCCATTTTTAAATGACATCTTAATCTTGTGTGTAAGTAAGAGTGATAGAGGATGGGCTGACTTATCTGTCCCCTGCAGCCATCTTGGAACCAACTATCTTAACTGCAAGCAACTTGGAGGGTTTACCTGAAGATCTGTACTGTCTGGTTATCTAAATAGCCCCCATAACCTATTCCTATAAGTCAGGGTGCTTAACCTCCGGCCCATGGGCCAGGTGTAGCCTGTGAAGCCTTGGAATCCAGCCCGCAGCGCTCCCCACAGGTTGGGAAATTAGGCAGCAGGGGAGCAGTGACCATTAATATGGCCATCCTCTGTCCTGCCAAAATCCCAAACCCCAAGCTCTACATGCCTGGTTGGAGCCAGGCTG
>NW_017729030.1:48049408-48066326 GCF_001723915.1 Gavialis gangeticus | reverse complement strand
GCCCCCATAACCTATTCCTATAAGTCAGGGTGCTTAACCTCCGGCCCATGGGCCAGGTGTAGCCTGTGAAGCCTTGGAATCCAGCCCGCAGCGCTCCCCACAGGTTGGGAAATTAGGCAGCAGGGGAGCAGTGACCATTAATATGGCCATCCTCTGTCCTGCCAAAATCCCAAACCCCAAGCTCTACATGCCTGGTTGGAGCCAGGCTGCACCCCATTCCCCACATGGGGCTGAGTTGGGACTGGGCCATGCCCTCTCCCCTCACAGGCCAGGCCATGCCACCTTCTCCCCCATGGGGCTGGATTGGGGCTGGTCATGCCCCCTTCCCCTCTGTGAGGCTGGTTCAAGGCCCCTTCCCCACAGCGAGGCCATGTTGGAGCCAAGTCATGTCCCCTCTATCCCTGCCCCCCGGCCAGATCACCCCCCACCCCCATGTGGCCAGGTGAAGCTTCCTTCCCCCCTACATGGGGCTGGGCTGGGACAAGCTGTCCCCTCTCCAGCCCCCTCCATGTAGCAGGAAGGGGTCCTGCCATGCAGGCCCCGGTTGCTGGATTGGAACCCGTGACAGGATCCGGTCCATGGTCAGGCCAGGCACCACCCATCTGGCCCACCAGGAAAAAAAGTTTGAGCACCACTGCTATACTTTAATATTTTAATGGCAGTTTAAGCACAGTTAATTAGAACAAGAAAAAAACCCTAATATTTCATTTGGGGAAACAATGGGCTTAAATTAAAAGACTGTGTAAAGTAAACCTGAGACCAAAGGAAACAGAGGAACCAAGATTGACAAACAAAGGCAACAACAACAATTAAATATTGTTTCCCTTAAATAACAACAAGATTTCCCACTACAAAAATAAAAAGTGCAACCCCTAAATCTCCCCTCCGGCCTCAGCTGGTCCGTGGATGAGAACTCAGCAGAGGATGGGGGAACCTCTCACTAGAAGATTAATAGGTCATGGTTCAGGATGAAGCAAGGATGCTCAGATCCCAGTTATCCCCTGGTTGGGGAAGCTTGTCAATCAATGCTGGCAGTCAGCTCTTCCCTGAGGGGTGAAGTCTTGAGGCTTGTTCTCTCCTTCCCACAAAGTGCAAAAGCATAAAAACATCTGTTTGGAGGGAAGGACCTGTTTGGGTTGGTCAATCGTGCGCAAGTTTTGTGGGTAAATGGTTGCTCTAAAATGTTAGTCAGCCTGCAGATTTAGGGTTGCATCTCTTTACCTAGCTCCTGCAGGCTGTCCAGGTATCAGGCAGCCAGGATAGACAGACATTCCTCAATTTTCTTTCTGGAGTCCTCTCTCAGATTCCAGACCTGAGATTGTGAAGTAAAGCATTAATATTGTCATTCTTCTTCCCACCACACAGATATACAGCAGCCCAGGCCCACAGGCTGGTGCCTTGAGGGGGCAGCTTTTCACAAAGGGGCTACACATTCATGTGCTGGGGAGGGATTTTATATATGTATTCAAATACAGTTTTAGTTGCAAGCTTTTGGGCACAAACACCCTTCATCAGGCATTGGAGAAAAGTTTGTAAAAGTTCTCCTGAGTAGAGACCTTTTACAATTTTTTCTCCAGTGCCTGATGAAGGGTGGCTGTGCCCAAAAGCTTGCAATTAAAGAATTTTTTTGCAAAAATCTTGTTGGGCTAATAAAAGATTTCATCTCTACTATGAGTCCTGATTGCCTTTTCCTCTTAACCAATATGGCTACAACCTGGATACCCTCAATATAGTTCAAATGTATATATATGTAAATATATTATATTATAATATATTATACATATATTTATATAATATAAATATTTATATATTTATATATACACATATATATATTTATATATTCAAATGTAGTTTTTACAAAAGAAAACTAGTGAAGTTGGAGGAGAAAAGCAAAGAGTGAAAAGATGGATCTGTCTAGCGTAACAATTCTTATTTATGTGACTTTCTGTTTTCAAAACAGCAGTAAGCTGTTGTTTATTAATATTTCATTTATATCATGTACACACACTGCTAGGAACAGGGTTTCTGTGAGCATAAAAAGAATACTGGTGGTCTATTTCTGTTTGAACCTGTGAGCTTACTGAGACTTATAGTCATCTTGTTTGCACATATAAGAAAGCCAAACATTTCTTTTGCTGATGCCAGTTTTACCCAGCCTGGCTCAACTGATTTCAGTAGAATTACTTAATTACTTCAGCAGATTACAAGAGTCTAAGTGAGAAGTGAATGAACCCCAGGAAGCCTGTGATAGGAACAACAGCAATTGTTCCTGACTTTCTGTGAATTTTAACACCTCTTATACTTCTTATCCTATTTTTTTTACCCTAACCCTAACCCTAACCCTAACCCCTTCAAACAAAAAAGTTTGTGTGTTTTGTTTACAGTTCTTCATCCAGATTGTGTTCTTTTACATGAATGTAAAACAGAGCTAGTTTGACTGAAATTAGTGGAGATTAGTCCTGATTTACATCTGTTTAACTGAAGCAAGAATCATAGCCAAATAGCAGATGTAACTTATGGGGCTATTCTGGTGATATCAAACTTGTTTAGATGGTTTGTGTACACAATGGATCCATGAGGAAAAAAATATAGGCTTTTATTTAAAATCTATCATTGTATACAATGTGTTATATTAATCTATTTTATTTTATATACTATATTGATCTTGCATCAAAAATCTATTGGAGGAAAAAAACCCCAAAGAGAAGGAAGTGACTGAAAATCAAGTGCTGATGTTCTGAGTGTCTTGTAATTCAGAGCTACCTTGTAAGTCCTGAAAGCATAGTTTTGAGGGTTTTTGTTTGTTTAATTTTTTTTCTTCCTCTATGCTAGTTTGAACTGTGTTTGAAACAAGTATCCATATGTTTGTCTTTCTATGGGACTGTAGACCTTCTATTTATTTCTGCAACTACTTAACAAGCTATCAGCACAATCAATTAAATTAATCCCATGAAATAAAACTGGAAATGAAGATGATATCTGAAATCATTTTTATTCATGGTTAGAGACTATTCAGATTCTTTTGACAAGCCTAAAAATCTTATGGGTGATGTTGAAAACTTCAATGTACAAGTGCTAATTCAATTTGAGGGGAAAAAATTGACTTGATAGAATGGTTTCTGCAGAGATATCACTAGAATAGCAAACCCCCAAGCAATACAAAGGCAACCAGAGTATTGTATGCTCATTACCTGAATTTTCAAATACTTAACAACTGTAAGATGTATGAATATGCAAAGCTTGCACACTCTGACCAACATTTCTCTTTCAGTCTCTTCTACCCCTGGAATGCAAAAGTCAGTGGGCCATATTTTATCTCCAGTATGCACGTGCAACAATCATTAAGTCAATGGAAGATATGTATAAGTGTTAAGGACAGAGAAACCAACTCAGCAACGCACTTACAAATACAAATCCCCCACTAACTTCAATAGAATTTAAATGTGTGCTTAAGTGCATCTATTGACCTGGGGCCAGAATTTTGCCTGTTGAATTTTGCCCAGTGTCTTGATTCTTGGGTGTCCTGAATGGGAGATGAAGGAGAGGACTGCATCAACAATGTGATCTTCAGAAAGGGGTTCTAAAGACTGCAACTGCAGCCATCAAAAAATCCATGTAGAGATGACAGGAAACACCTCCTTTGAATGAAAAGTGGCACCCCCCACCAATAGCAAACCCTTGGGAGGAAAAACCCTAAGAGGTTCCTGTTATGCTGTCTGTTTGACGGAATGATCTGAATAAGAGGAATTTCTACTCCCCCCTCATAAGATCCCTTGATCTCAACATAGATTTTCAGGGATGCATGGCAGCATCACACCCTAAGGCTGCAACAGCAATGTTAATTTGGCTGATTTGCAAGTCTTGAGCTAGATCCTGCAAACTTTTAGCCACATAAATATTCTGTTGCCTAATTTTATGCCTGAATAGATTCTGGTATAATTTTTTATAGGTAATATATCAAGTCATGTATTTAACTAGAAATAAATACTACATGTGTATACCAAAACTGTATTAGAATTTGCACTGGCACTACATGCATTTCCTAATTTACTGTGCCACAAATTTCTGTTAAACATTTAGGAAAAAAGATTTATGTGCCCTGATCGAAATTTTGTTTTCAGTCCTCTAATCCTGAAGGAGGCAGTAGAAATGACAAGAATGTATATTTTAATATTTCAAAGCTAATAACATTTCCTCATACATGTGCAAACTAGGACAGAGACATCATTTCCCCTTTGCATTGGTAGGTTACTGGGACAGCAGAAAAAATCATTTATATTACATTAGAGCATCTTAACAATAGGGAGGAAAATTTCTGACAATGAAATACAGTAAAAATGGCGGGGTGGGTTCAGCTGCCGCCATCTGTGTGGGGTGGGTGGTGGCAGCAGCGCTGCTGGGAGAAGTGGCTATGGGGGAAGGTATGGGGAATTTTGGAGTGGCTATAGCCCCCCCAAACCCTCCCGCTAGCACCACCCCTGCTGGCAGGGCACACGGCAGGGCACAGAGCTGTTCCAGAGCCTGGCTGGGATCTTGCAGTAGTGACAGCATGGTTCAGAGACAGGGCAGAGCCACGATCTGCTGCCTGCATGCCCCGGGAAGGGGTGTGCAGGCTGCAGATCGCATCTCTGCCCCAGCTCCTGACCACACTGTCACTGCTGCAAGATCCCAGCCAGGCTCTGGAGCAGCTCTGCACCCTGCTGTGCACCCTGCCAGTGCTACTGGGGCCAGTTGCCACAGAAACCCCAGCCTTGCCATGGCTACTGCTGGGTCTCCATGGAAACCAGCCCCAGCCATGCAGGCAGGGGTTGTTGATAATGGAATCGGGCTGCCAGCCAGATCTACCATTTTGCCCACCCCTGTTCTAGTAGATAGATATCCAGCAAATGCTGTGTTTTAATTAAAACAATTTTTTAGCAGTCATGGAGAAAAACTGTTTGTATTGTGTTTAGAAAAGAGACTTTAAAGTCAGAGGTTCATACCTGACTTTGAGTTCCTCCAGATCAAAATTTCTTCCCTTTTGAGCTACTTTAGCTGATATGTGAAAACTACCTGGGCTCTTTTCTGCTTATGTATCATCAGTAAGTTTGCCCCAACTGAGGTGTTTATGTGTGTGTATAATCTCAGTTGCAGACAAGGTTCTTTGGGTGAATCTGATATCTTTTATTAGACCAATTTGGTCTAATAAAAGATATCAGATTCACCCAAAGAACCTTGTCTGCCTATGTCCTTAGACCAACACGGCTACAACCTACATCCCTGTATAATTTCAATTGACATATTTTTTATTGCATCTTCATTATGTAAGATTGCTGGTTACAATAAAGCAGAAAACCTGCTTAACTTTCAAAATCCAAATTAGGGTTGTGTGTTGAGCATTTGAAGTAGATCGTTAGGAAACAAACATACAAGCTCCATAATATCATTTGTATATGGTCACTTACTTCCCAGGGTACAACTACACTTTTTGATGGAGACTACCTGCTTGTAGGATAGGGTATACATGTCATCCAGCTTTGTCAGAAAATGGACAAGTAAGCTTTTTTCTGGCATTCAATAATCTGTTGCTTTCTTGAGTTATTTGTATTTTCCAGTAATCAATCAAAACCAATTTTTGCTCCATTGTTGGAGATGATCAAAAATGAAAGGATTTGTGAATATAAATGAAGCTTCTCATTGCTGTAGGCCATGCTATGTGTAACTTCTGCAAAATGATGTTACTTAGTGTTGACTCAATAAATCAGTAGCTTTCATTTCTGCATAAAAAGGCCTGGTTCTCCATTTTGGAATGTGGAATACAAAATTAAAAATGCAGGCCAGTCTTCAGGAACATTTTACTTACTGTTTTAATAAACTTTTGTTTATGCCTAGAGGTGCCATTAAATTACCAGCCAGACATTAATATACGTTACACAGGGGACCTTGTATATAAGCACTGATTATTAGTGTGTGATTCACATGAAGCTTAGTATATAGACAGAATGCTGCTGGACAGGAGATGAAAAGTGAAATTGTGTTTGTTGTGTTGGGTTTTTTGTTTGGATAAATAGTGGTCATACTCACATGATAACCCTCTATTTGCCTGTTTCCCCAAAATCAAAAACACTCAGGCTTAAAGGCTGAGCAGAAACACAAATCAGTTGTTCCTGGCCAGGAGAAGGTAAAGACTCCTGCAGTTTCTTTTAGTGGACAAAGGAAAGCAAGCACATACTTAACAGATGCTGAACCTGGAGAGACCTTACATTTCCCAATAAAAACTATTGACTCGATCAAGCTAACTGAAAAACAGGTCTTTGAACAAGAGGGCCAGACTGCAAAATTAGAGAGTGCATGGCTATAGGACTTTGGCTACAGCAGGGGTGGGCAAAATGTGGCATGCCAGGCAAGTCTATGTGGCCCGCGGGGCCCCTAAAAAATTTAGAAAATTAATATTAATCTGCCCTGGGCTGCCTGTCATGCGGCCTTTGATGGCTTGCTGAAACTCAGTAAGCGGCCCTCTGCCCAAAATAATTGCCTGCCCCTGGGCTAGAGTATTTGTACCCAGAAAGGGAAGTACCCAGTATCCAGAAAACAGAAAGACAAATAAACCTGACTGCCCATTGAGAAGGAGATGATCTAATTCTTCTTTTATTTGGGGGAAAATGTGCCAATTTTGAATTGGAATTGTCCTTTATACCTACTTGAGGAGAAAAAAATACGAATTTATGATTATGAGGAAATATGCTTATGAGAAAATCTCATAAGCATTCCAGGGAAGAAGCAAAACCATAAACTTCCCAATTATCAAGAGGATCAAGCCTGAACTTTGCTTGCTGCACTTGATATCAAAGAAATAGAATGTCAAGGGAATAAACCGCTCCTTTCCTTGCATCTCACTCCTGCCTCATAGTCTGAGAGAAAGAACTTTACTTTTTGAACAAAATGGCTGAAGCCTTTTTTTTCTGCTGAGTAAAACTCATCACTGTTGATCAAAAATGAGTAGTGGCAAGTGTTACCTTTTGGCTGCTGGCACTGACACAGCAGCTCCAGCAGCCATGACAAGAAGTCCATGGTCTAGATTCAGATGTGAGTTGTCCAGAGGCCACAGAAGGAGGACAGATCTGGACAAATGAGTTTAACCCACCTGATATAGCATATTCTTTTGCATAGCAAGTTCATGAAGAATGCAAGAAACTTCTGTATTATTTTAATGAAAATTAATATGCGACTCACTTGTAAATTGCTACCTACTTAATTTCATAGATTCATAGATGCTAGGGTTGGAAGAGACCTCAACAGATCATCGAGTCTGACCCCCTGCCTATGCAGAAAAGAGTGCTGGGGTCAGATGACCCCAGCCAGATACCTATCCTTTTCTTTTTATCAATGAGTTAATTTCTCTCCAGAGATCCTTCTTGTGCTAAGGAGATAAGCAGGAGCCCCTGAAAGTCACTGTCTGAATGAGGCACCTGTAAACGACAATCAATAAACCAATAGGCCAGGCTCTTACAGAAGCACTGCAACCTGAGTGAACTGCTCTCTCTCTAGATCTCTAAGAGGCAGGAAAGTGGAAAAGCACTACAAGTGTACAGAGGGAGTGAGCTGTTAATTCCACTCAGAGAGGCCGAAAAGTTTGAGCAAAAGGAAATGCTTCTGACTGCCAAACCTGAACGTCACTGGCTACAGGGGTCAATCTAAGACTCCATTTTTGGGAGAAGCAGCTATGAGTTTAGTGTGATTCAGGGGAAGGGGGAAGCACAGAAGACACAATCCAAACCACAAGGAATCCTCAATAGTGGTGAGGAAACAGGGTCAGGGAAGGCCGTACAAGTGTTTTCTGTTTTGCCTAGATCTGTATATCTTCTCTCTGCTGTGTAAAGTAAAGAAGGAATGTTTAATCATTCTGATGTAAAGTCTTTGCTTATGGTACCGTGTGGTATGATAGGAATACACCACATGGAAGAGGTGAGCTAGTTGATTTTTACAAGCAATTCATCCCAGACTTGAAGGACATGGGGGGATCACAGAGGTACTTGCTGGAAAAACTGATAGATGTTCAATCAAGATCAATACCACCAGTAGACAAGAAAAAGGACATGATAAATAAGTAGGCTAGGGATAAACTATCAAGGGCCTTAAACATGAGTAGTTTGTGTTTGCACTGGACAAGTCCAGTGGAAGGAGACTTTATTGCAATCCTGCGTACACATCTTCAGTGTTTCTTTCAAGGGAGAGAAGTAGGGCAAAATGTTATTTATTACAAATAGAGAGGAGAGGCAGCCTGGAGGTGGTGAACAGAACAGGCTGGAAAAGCCTTCCTGTGGGGAAAAGCTGAATATTTGAGATGGTTTAATTCTGAATTCCTGGAGACAGCGAGAGAGCAGGATGTTGGGTGCAGAGAATTAGTAAGGGTGGACATAAAAGAAAAGAAAGTTAGGGGTAAGAAGTCAAGGGTTTGGGTAGATACAGGAAAACAGGACCAGGGGGGAAGCAGAGCTGTGATGCAGGTTAGCAAGAAAATCTTTTTGCTTGGCCTCCATGCATTGTAAGGATCCCCAGGGCAGGATTTATTCCTCATGAACAGGAATATTTTGGGTTTGGCACCTCCTCTGGAATACTGTTTTCATCAGATACTGTAGATGCCAATGGTTTGAATGTGATTACCAATAAGCAAAAAGTTGCCATTATTTCATTATATTTCACTATGTACACAAAGAGTTTTTGGAGTGGATTGTTGCGGGGGCTGGGGTTAGTTAGATTTTTTTTGTTTTGCTTTTTGTTTTCTATAAATGTCATCATTAATTTAACTGAACCCAATCAAGTCCTTTGTTTTAATTCAGCTTCGCTCCTGTGCCCTTATTTGCTACTAGGCACAAAGAGTCCTGGCTCTTTTTTTCCCATTTCATCACTTATTAATGCCTCAGATTGTGTGGTAAAGAGTAGTCAGCCTTCTTTTTTGGTTTTTACAGGTATAACAATTGCATTGAAGTTGATTTGTCATTTGATAGCATTTAATGTCTCTCCCTTTCTGACTGCATTTCCCCCTTATTATTTAATGTACTTCTCAATAGTTCACCATCTTTCCTAAGTACTGTCTTCGGTGTCTCTAATTGTCTGAGACATGTTTCTGCTTAACAGTGAACATCACAAGCAAGGGGGGGGGAAGGATGAATTCTGCACAAATGCTACCAGATAGGGTCCTATAAAACTGAATACATCCTCATGCCTTCCCAGGAAAGGGGTTGCGTGTGCATGTTGACACTGCAGTTAGAAAAGCTCTCCAGCATGTGGAGAAATGCTTGAACTTTAATTTAATTCAATCTAATTGGCTCAGGCAGGAAAGTCACAACAACATGGACTTCAGCAGATGAGTCAGTGCTCTGTACCACATGCAGACTGAGGTATGTTACTTCAGATTTACTAGTGCTGGTACCTAAGACAAATCAGTTAAAGTTAGCTTCGGTACACCTACAAAAGCACGTCCTATTTGCACTGTAGACACAGTCTGCATTTCCCTAGGGGTGTGTGTAATACATGGCACAAAGGAGCCAGAGTCTGCTCAGGACCTATAGACTCAAAACTTTATGACATTTAATGAATAAATTAAAACAAAAATATGGATGGTTTCCATCAGTGAAAGAGGGTTTGTGCTCACACTGATGTGTCAGCAGGTATATACACTTCTCAGATTTGACTTACAGAATGTAGGGTTTGTGCTGTACTCATCCAAGGCCAAAGCTCAGTCCCACTGAAATCAAAAGAAGTGTTGCCATTCTTCTCAGCTTTCAGAGACTTGGCTATTGCCAAATTAGGTGAGATAAAACTAGCACAGAGGTGGTCTTCAGCCTTCAGAGAAGCCTGATCAAGTTCCAGCTAGCTGACTGGATTAAAAGTTTGGAGCCTGAACTTCCCTTCCTTCTAGAGAAGTCCTGCTATTCCTTTTCTCTGGCAGGCAAGCTACAGATCTTAGGTTCCTGGTATTCCATTGTTTCTAGGCGTAACAGCCCCAATCCTTCTTCTCCCTGGGCATCCCGATGGGCTGCAGCATAGTTCCTCTCTGAACAGAGGTGGCCTTTGGTTAGTGTTTATGAAGGAACCTCCAAGGAATAAATCAGGTGCTGTAGAGAGTGATGGCTATCCAGAACACCCCTCTGTGGGAACATCTATTGCTGAATAGTTTCTGGATTCATACAAAATAAAGGGTTTGAAATAGGACAAGCAGGGGTGGAGCGTGCTGGCACAATGAGGGGCACAGAATATGTCAGCAGCAGGAGGCAACCAGTGGCTGCGTTAACACTTGTGTTAACTTCCATGGTTGCTGTCACTCAATTTGCTGCTATCACATCTGGATCCAGCCCACAAAAAATCCTGAGGTGTAGATCCAACCAGGAGGGCAGGGTGAGTTTGATACCCTTGATCTAGACCACCTCTTACAAATATTTGTCTAACCTGTTCTTACAAACCTCCTTTGAAAGGCATTCCACAGTCTTCCCACACAGTCTGCCCTACTGTATAATTATCCTTATAATTAGAAAGTTTTTCCTAACTTCCAATTTAAATCTTTGCAGTAAATTAGGATAATTACTACTTGTCTTTATCTGCAGTGGAAACAGAATCATAGATCAACAACAACTTTTGCATGCTTGAAAATTTATCTCATGTCCTGTGACCCATTCCCAAGACCTTTTTCTCTAGACCAAAACCTAATTTCTTCAACCTTTCCTAATACATCATGCAAGAGGCAAGGATTTGTGGGTGATATATTTTATTGGATCAACTTCATGGCTGGGGTGGACTTAGACAAGCTTTTGAATGCTTCTGAATGAAGAAGAATGTACTGCATATCACAGCTGAACTCCAACACTACCTCTTAGGCCACGTTTTCCAAATCACATATTGTTCTTGTTGCTCTCCTCTGGTCTTTCTCCTCCTCAAACTGTTATACCCAGGATGGGACATATTCTAACTTAGGCCTCACCATTGCCAAGTAGGGTCGAATATTGTCTTCCATGCTCTGCATATGCCACTCAGGGTAATACACCCTAGAATGACACTTGTCTTTTGTGCAAGAGAATCACACTTGTTGGCTTATCCTTTTCTATAGTACTGCCATCTGGCCAATTATTCCCCATTTCCCCTTTCTGAAGTGTAGAACTTCTGTATTTTTCTGAATTTCACCTTATTTGTTTCATCTTTTAAAACTGTTGTAAATTTTATTTTGAATTTTAAACCCGTCTCCCAGAGGACCTGCACCTCCCAGTTTAGTGTGATTTGCATATTTAATAGGCATACTCTAGGAGCTGGCAACCCAGGTCCATGGGCTGGATCTAGCTTACAAAGAGGTTGTATCCAAGCTGCAAAGGTCCAATCTGGCCCAAGGCAGGATGGCACAAAACTGTACTATGCTGCACATCCCTTCTGCAGCAACCCCCCTCCACAGCCCTCCATTGCTGTTGGGTTTGTCAGTGAGAATAAAGGCAGGCTCCAGGGATTTGTAGCCTCTGGGAAGGGGATTGGGGTTGAAAGTAGTGGCCCACAGCAACAAAAGATTAGATTGACTGGTTTAGTATTGTACAGATCTTTTTCTCCCTTCTCTGAAACATCCACACCCTCCACAAATTATCTGAGATAACTGCTAATCATTCAGAGATAGTTTCATTTAGTTCCATTAAGCCTGTTAGAGTGAATTTCATCAGGCCTTGCCTATTTTCATGCATGTAACTTATTTAAATATTTGTTAACCTGTTCTTTTCCTATTCTGTGCCCCTATCCTCTTGTTAAAATTGTGCTAAATACCTGGTCATGATTCAGATCTCTTGTGATAACTAAAGGAAGCGAAAAGGCATTGAAAATGGAAGTATACTTTTCTCTGTGCCATCGTTTGTTTGCTCTCTTTTTCTCTGAAGTAATGGACCTACCCATTCCTTTGTCTTCCCTCTTGCCTGCAGTATTGCCAACCCCACCATGTCAAAAATCATGAGACAAATGCTTAAAAATCAAGAGATTTGGAATGTAAATCATGAGATGCTATTTTGGGGGGGGGACTTATTTGTGAAGGTGTGAGGAGCTGTGGGTGTGCGTATGGGGTTTGGAGCCCGGGGAGGGGGGAGTTCCTGCACACCCTGGCAGGATGTAGGGTACTGTGGGTCAGGAGTGAGGAGCAGCAGCAGGGCTGGGGGGCTGTGGATTAGGAATGAGGTGCAGCCATACACACACACACACAGACACACGCACAGACAGCTGCTCACAGCTCTGTTCCATGACTCGCCCCAGCCCCAGCGCTCCATTCACCCCAGCCCCTGCCCTACTCCTTCCCTCACTGTAGGGGCCACGATCTGCCCCCCTGCCCCTTCCCTCTCCCTCTCCCCCTTCCCCTCCACAAACTTACCAGCTTGGCACTCTCTACTAGGGTTGTGCAAAGCTTCAGGTGGTGATTCGATTCCAAGGAGATTCGGCTTGATTCAGTGGCTGAATCCCTAAATCTGAATCGAATCAGGGGACCAATTAAAAGGTCCAAATCGATTCAAAGCTCTCTGAATCTTTGGAAAAGATTTGGAGAGCTTTGATAATTCGGACAGTCCCCAGTGGCTGCAGCAGGGAGCTGCAGTTGGACTCGGAGCTGGTAAGTATCGGGGGAGGGTGTGCTGGGGGAGGGGACCATGGGGGGGATCCCTGCCAGCCCCCAACCCCCGACCGCTCCCTCAGCCCCCCATGGCTGCCTCTGCCCGCCCCAGCTCCCGGCCCTTTAGATAAAAACCTTGACTCGCTGGGTGCTGCCAAGCAGGGGGTGATCACCGCTGCCCCCCACTACCCCATGCTGAATGGGGGGCTCTGCCACAAGCCCCCCGACCCCCCTCTGCACTCCCCCAGCCCCCCAGTGGGTGCCCTGCCCAGGCCTGCGCCGGCCCTTTAAGAAAAAAAAAAATGAGAAAAGCCCTGGGTGGAGCAGCCATTGCCAGGCTGGGAGAGCAGGTGGGGGATGGGCCTGGTTTGGGTGATTCAGATTCGGCCGAATCGATTCAGGACAGTGATTCAAATCACCGAATTGAATCACTGTCTCCCAAATCGGCCAAATCCAAATCTGAAGTGAATACTAGCCGCTTTGAACAGGCCTACACTCTGCATGCACCAGAAGAAAATATCCCGAGATTTGATATCTTTATCAGATCATGAGTCAAAGTTAATTTTACTTGGAAATTGGGAGTCTCATGATTTTTTCATAAGAGATGGCATTACTGTACCTGTAATATATTTATAGAATCTTTTATTGTTTCTTCGTATGTCCATTACTAATTGTAATTCATTATGCTTTAACTCTTCTAAATTTATACTGATGTACTTGCACTACTTCCTCATACATATGCTTAGTCATCTCTCCTAATTTATACTACTTGTGTGATTCTTTTTTGATTTACAGGTCATTTAACATCTTCTAATGCACCCTTACTCATCTCTCACTATGGGTCCTAGCATTCCTCCACCTGAGGATAGTTTGCTGTTGTGTCTCTTTCAGTAACTGTCAGTATTCCTGAACTCCTTTTTCCTTTACAGTTTCTTCCCAAGAGACCCTACCTACCAACGCTCTGAGTTTGAAGTCTGCTTTCTTTGAAGCCCATTGTCTGTATTCTGCTTTTGTCACTCCTTTCATTCGTTCCTATAGTCATAAACTATTATTCTATGATCACTTTTACCTAAACTACCCTCCTTCAGTTCTTAACCAGTTCATTCCTGTCAAATGTAAAATAGTTGTCTCCCTAGTAACTTCCTTCACCCTTCTGAAACAAAATGCCAACCCTAGCATTTTCCGGGAATTTGTGTGACTACCTATTTGCTGATGTATTGCTTTCCCAACTACCCATTTATTTGCATAATTAATGTCCTCAGTTCAACAAGGTACTCTCTTTTAGGTGGTTCTGTTAATTACACATAAGAAGATTCTTCCTTTTGCTAGGTAGTCTGTCAAAAGGAGATTTACCACTCTTCTTTTTTTCCTTTTTATTTTCACACAGAGAGAGTCGTGGTTTTTATAAAGGGAAAAGGTGTCTCTCCAACATGCTGGAGTTCTTTGAGGGTGTCAACAAGCATGTGAGTAAAGAGGAACTAGTTGATATCCTATGCTCAGATTTTCAGAAAGCTTTGGCAAGGCCTTCACCAAAGGCTCTTAAAAAAAACTAGCTATCACAGGATCAGAAAAGGTCTCTTCATAGATTGAAACCTACTGAAAAATGCAAAACAAAGAGTAGAACTAATGGTCATTTTTTAGTGGGTTTCCCTAGGGATAGCTGCTGGGACTTGTGGTGTTCAACATACTCATAAATGATATGGAAAAAGGAGCGAGAAATGGAGTAGTGAAGTTTGAAGGTGATACAAAATTGGCATGTCTACATGTGCATTTCAGCACGACTAAATTTGATGTGCATTAAGCTAATGTGCATTAAGCAATTTTTGGCAGGTGTCTACATGTGCAGGGACTTGGCACTAAAGTTTCCCTAGTGGATGGGCAGACCCAGCACTAAAGTTAGTGCCAGGTCGCATCTACATGTGCATTAATGTGCTTTAACTAATTGTGCCTAACTTTGATACCTGCATTAGCCTAATTTCACCATTTTGAATGCACATTAAGGGCATGCACATGTAGACGCATGTTTTAATGGACATTAAATTAGGCTAATACACATTAACACATCTCATGTCAAAGTGCCCAATTATTTCAAACAGTCAAGTCCAAAACTGATGGTGAAAAGTTACAATGCAGGGGGGCTAGACCCGATGATCTTGCAAGGTCCCTTCCAGCCCTTACAATCTATGAATCTATGAATAAGATCCCACAAAACTGAGCGGACAATAAATCGGCAGATTAAATGTAATATTGGTAACTGCAAAATAATGAATTTGGGGGAAATTTAACTCCAACTATGAGAGCCACTATGTGAATTCACCATTATCACTCAAATGATCTTGGATTCATTCTCTAAAAACTTCAGCTCCACATACAGTGGTAGTCAGAAAGACAAATAGAATGTTAGAAATCATAAGGACAGGAATTGAAAATACAACAGAAGGTATAATTATGACTTTATCCATGGTACACCCACATCTTGAATGCTGCATATAGCCTTAGTCACTCATTTTTAAAAAGGATGTACTAGAATTAGAAATGATGCGGAGAAAGATAAAGATGATCAAGGGGATAGAATGGCTCCATATGAGATGGCAGTAAAAAAATAGGCAAACTAAGACTTATTGGCTGTGTCCAGATGAACGTGGCTGTGTGGTATGTGGTGCTGCTGACCCGTCACATTCAGGCATTACCCATGTCTCTACCTTGCAGTGTGGGGGTGTGGGGGGTTTAACCCAGGAGATCCCACAGGCAAAAAAACCCATATGGAAAAAAAGCAGGGCAGTGTATGTGGCTGCAGCATGCACTGCCCAAAACCGGAGCCTGGATGGCCCGAGCCATGCTCCAGCTGCTGGCTCAGCTCCCACCTGCAGAAGCACCATGGCTGCAGCTTCCTTGGCCCCCCCAGGACCCCAGGTAAGGCTGCTGGGACCAGCACAGTTGCTGGCCCCAGCCTCTCCTACCTTACCTGGGGTAACCTGCTGCATGCCAGAGCACACATCACAAGCGTTCCCTGGGAACAAGAAGCAGAGGCACAAGGTGTGCCGCTGCTACTTGTACCCAGGGAACCAAACATCCATGCTTGTCTGGATGCAGCCATTGAGGTTATTAGGTACCACCATTAAGGATGTAATTTGCCTGTGGTGACTGGGATGTTTTAAGAAAGGATGAAAAGTTTATATGCTGTTTCTTATACTCTTCCCTAAATGCATCCGCTACTTGCTACTGTCAGAGACAGGATATTGAGGCTAGATAGGTATTTGGTCCAAGGTAGTATGGCAGTTCTCATGTTCTAGTTCAGCATGTCTCTCTTCCCTTTTCTTGGACTTCATATGAAATACTTACATTCTTCATATGCAATGCCACACCTTTTCTCTCTTTTCCCCTTACCTGTACTTTCTAAACAAACTATATCCTATGCCAGTAACAGTCTTGTGTTTTATCCCACCAGGTTCTGTGATGTTAAATCACAGTTTTGTCTGAGCACTAAGACTTGGGGGTTTGCTTATATTACAAAGTTTCTGCCATCCAAGCTGCTGCTGGAAAACAGCAGCCACCAGAGAGAAGCTGCCAGAGCTTGTGCACATCTGCATGGCAGCTGGCAACTCTGTGCGACTCCTGCTGGAACCACACAGTCCTACTACAACAGCTGGCAAGGTGTGCAGTGCTCTCTGGGGGCACCAGTTTCTAAAGGGTAAGCTGGCAGAAAGCACACACTCCTTCTGTTGGCTTCTGGGTGACAAGAGAAGTTTTCTGTTGCACACAGAGCTGGTGTTACTCTGCTGCTACAAGAAAGCTCTGGGTATGAATGCACTCCAGTTCTGTTGGCAGGACTCTTATAGTGTAAACCAGGCCATTTCATTTGTTCCCCAGACCCCTTACCTTTGTGGGGGTCTCAAGAAGGAGGTTTGTCAAGACTGCCACTCATGCTCCTGACTTTCATTTTCATCCCCACAGCCATGCCACCCCTTTTGATCTGCTCAAAGTCATAGCTGGCAGTGTCATTAGTACTCACGTAGATGATCATGAGCTCCTGACTTTTTATACATTTTGGAAACCTCCTTTATGATGTCTTGGGCTTTGTATCCAGGCCAACAGCACAGATTCTGGGATGATAGGTTAGGCAGCAGATGGATGACCTAGGACAGGTGTTACCAGATTTGCCCGCTACTTTGGGGTGTGCTCATTTATTAGGGCTAGGGTCTTGGTAATTCTATTAATGTGCTGCTTGTGTTACTTGTGTTTCTATACGGAGCTGTATCTCTCCCTTCTGCAAGCCCTCACCCCCAGTGGAGCTATCTTGCAGGACTCAGTTTCAGT
>NW_017729030.1:48047968-48048530 GCF_001723915.1 Gavialis gangeticus | reverse complement strand
TTTTTGGGCTTCACAGGGATCTTTAGCTTAGGTAAAAGAAGTGTTGCTACAGAGCAAGTGGGGAAGGAGAAGTAAAGAAGGAAAAATATACCCAGTATATTTTTAAGCTCAAGCTTAATTAATACAGTTCAGGTTCAGGAATCTATGCTTAGAGAGAAAAGAGAGACAGCTGGGATCTCACCAGTCCAAGGCACTTGGGTTGCAAAGCTGACAGGTTAAAGTTCTTGGCACAATCCTTGAAGGGAGACGAGCTGCCTCCTTCAGCCTCTCGAGAAGAAAGCGGGTGGTGTTAGCACACACACTGCTGCTTCTTTTACAGATTTTTATACCCTCAGTTCAGCTTCTTTCAAGCATTCTCAATAATGTAAATCAAACTGTCTTTTCTATTGACAAGGGGTTAGCTGGCTGGAACATCTCAGGAAACTGACTGATACTCAGGAAACATATACTTAGGAGCCAGGTTGACATTCCTATGGATAGCAGATATACTGATGCGATATCTCCTGGTCTCTTCAGAAACAATAGATAGCTTGCAGCATCAGGGTTTTGGATTTTTACTTGT
>NW_017729030.1:48045434-48047158 GCF_001723915.1 Gavialis gangeticus | reverse complement strand
TCTCAGATGCAAATGAGACCTAGGGCAGTTGTTTCACTTTTGTCACCCTTCTCTGGAGGGTTTTAGGTGTGTCTCTCACTGCATCTTAATCAATTTCTGTTTAGGTAGAGGAGGGGAGTGGGGGGGATTCTTTGTGAGTCAGACAGTCTGCATCCTGTGTCAGGGTTCCCCAAGAACATGGAGCTGAGAGGTAACATGGGATTCTGGTCACCACTATCCTTTGGCTCCTCTTCTCAGGGACAAGTGACCATGAGCTTTCTCCACTCCATAAATGACTCCTTCATGAAGTCTTCAGGTTACGAGATGCTCTAAACCTGTGTTGTTCAAGCTTTTGGTTTCACAGGCCAGATGAGTGGCATGGGGCTGGTCTATGGGCCAGATTAGGCCCTGCATGCCAAGACTGGGTCCTGTCCAGCCCCCACCCTGCCCCATGTGCCAGGATGAGGTCCTGGGATCAGGCCCTGTGCCACCTCTGCACAGCCCTGCACGTGGGGATCAGGCTTAGCACTGCCTTCTGTGCCTGATTCAACACTCAGGACCATGCTATCTGACCCATGGGGCCCCCCATGGGTCCAGAAATTTAGCAACAGGGAACAGTGGCACACTTCCCCTGCTGCCAAATTTCCAGACTCATGGGGCTCCCCACAAGTTGAACGACAGGACACCAGGGTCCCAAAGTGGCCTGCAGGCCAGGAGGGGGTGGGGGGAGTTTAGCACCCCTGCTCTAAATCCATACCACCTACTCCTGCAGCGTTTTCCTACTTGTGGGACTCCACCAGGAAACACCTTAGTCCATATAGCCTCCACTCCAAACAATATGAGACAAGCAGATGTAAAACCTGACTCCCTCTTCTGGCAAGCTCCTTTTGTCTGTCCAGCCATCAATAACCTGAATACTTCTAAAGGCAGGGCCTTCCATGTGCTTGACCAAATGACTTACTCATTCCCATGGCTTCCTTTTCATTATTGGCCTACTGAAAAAGGAAGGCACAGTTTTGTCTCCAGAGCCCTATGTGAGCTCATACTATCCTGAGTTCCTGTTGTCTCAGAAACCCTCACTTGGACATTGTATCTTGGGGGTTGTGTCTATGCATTTTTCTGCCCACTCCAAATGTTTGTTTTAACTTTAAACAGGAAATTCTTTCATCAACAAGAAATCTTAAGTTTTTCATTAGTGGGAATTGATGCATCAAAAAAATGAGATTTTTTTCATTGTCCAATATGAAAACATTTAGTATTTTTCTTTGATTTCGTTTTGAAAGGCACAAATGTCTTTACAACTGGGATTGATTCTGTTACAAACTGAATAGAAATATATTATTGCTAGTATTTATTTGTTACTACACAGGCCCCAAACTAATCATATCATATATTAATTTTTTGTATGTTTAAAAGCAATGCTTAAAAAAATATTTCCTGCAAAGTCAAGCAGTTTGAATAGACTGCCTCAGGGTCAGATAGAGGGAGGGCGGGGGTGCACTGGTGCACTTGCACCCCACCTCCCTTTGATTCCTGGTCCACCTAAACTTTAAAATCAGCTGCCTGGCAGTGGCAGTAGCATTTCTAGTCAGGCAGTGCTGAGGGAGTCACTTGACATTATGGCTCATTATAATCCACCTCAGTGGTGCTGACCCTTTTGGGCCAGCAGGCTGGATGGGCAGTGGCCAGTTGGTTTGTGGGCCAGATCTGGCCTATGGTCCTGATCCACTACCTGCAGTGATTGC
>NW_017729030.1:48038729-48040434 GCF_001723915.1 Gavialis gangeticus | reverse complement strand
TTGGAGGTTTAACTCATTATGGCTGGTGGCTATCTTGTAGGGTTGTGTGAGCCTTCAGATTGCACTGCAGATCTGGGGCGGCTTCAGACGCTTAGGTGTCTGAAACAGCATGCCCAGATCAAAGCATGGACAAGCTTGGACCCAGCCGCAGGGGAGAGGGGGCATGTCCCAGCCCCAACCTGGCCCAGCCCCAACACAGGCGTGGGGCTTGGGATTTGGGAATTTGGCAGTGAGGAAAGGTGACAATTTTAATTGTCATCACTTCCCTGCAACCAAATTTCCTGACCCATGGGGAGCCCTGCAGGCTGGATACCATGGCTCCGTGGGCAGCATTTAGCTCTTGGGCTGGAGGTCGAGCACCTCTGACCTGCCCGATTCCATCTAAGCTCTTTACATCCACAGGTGTTAATGACCCTTTTTTCTTTGTAATGTTCTTGGTATTCCACTAATCAAGCTATCCTTTAGTTCTGCAATTCTGCTCTTGGTAATGAAGCTCTTATTTCACAGCCCTGAATACTGTTTTTAACTCATTCTAATGAAATTATGTTTGTTTTTGTTTCAGTCTTAATCTAATACAGTCCTAGTACCCTAGCATATTAGTCGAGCTTCTAGTTTATTTTTAACTGGAGAAAAATATGTGTTGTTTTATATGTGATGATGCACCTCACCATCTGTACCCCACTTTTCAAAGATCTTCCCATGGACCGCTTCTAGTACTTAGATGGATTTTAAGGATCACTGCAGGTTTTAGTTATACCTAGTTTGTGAACCATATTCCTGTTCAGCCAACATGAGATTTTTTTTCCAATTCCATGGCAAAAGTCACTCAGTTTCAATATCTTCATAGGTTCTACTCCTCAAAAGCATGCCAATCAAGCAAGACGTTTACCTCCACAAGAAAAGAGCCTTAATTTGTGATAATGGCTAGTATTGTTCTGACATTTTTCCAACAAGAAATCCAGTCTGATTATTCAGGTTATAAAACAAGAAATGCAGAGCTGAGTCTGAAGTACAAAAAATAGGGACACTTTCAAAGATAAAATACATATAAAACCTTTTAAAATTTGGTTTAACCACTTCATTTTATCATACACTCCTATAATACTTGTCCCTAAAATTTATCCATATACCATAAACAAACAAACAAAAATAAATGGACTTCCTATGCAGCATTTGCTTCTGGAGAATGGCTACTAACCTTCAAATATTTAACCTTATTGCAGAAGTTCTAGGGATGCTTTAGGGTATTGTGAACACTGTCTATTTATTAGACACTTATGAGCTCAATGTTCATTACAGGTACACTGAAGAATTTTATATTCTACCAATATAGTATTAGAAACAGTAAGCTAAAGAACCATGAAATTGTATTGTCTTTTTGGACCCTCATTTCGGTAAAAATAAAACTCGTGTTCAGAACAGTATTTAAACATGTTCTGAAATCCTATACAACATGGGCCTCACACCCATGTTGCATTGCACTAAGCAGGCACCTCCCCCCACAACCACCACTACATGGCATCATGTGGCAGGTGTCCCTGAAATACACAGTGGTAGTGACCCTAGTGATCCACATGGCCTTCCACGCTGCACAGAGTCCCTAGGTACCCCAAACCTTCCTCAACTTCTTCATGCTGAGGGGCAAGGAGAGGCCAGACACTCTGGCAGCAGCAGCAGCTGGAGTTGTGGAGGGAGCACCTCCCAG
>NW_017729030.1:48030153-48038658 GCF_001723915.1 Gavialis gangeticus | reverse complement strand
CTCTGGCAGCAGCAGCAGCTGGCGTTGTGGAGGGAGCACCTCCCAGACCAGAAGCCTGTGGGCTGCAGCTTAACCCCTTGAGGGCCACATGTGGCTGGTGGGCTGCCAAGTGGGCAACGCTGCTATAAAAAGTAAGTATGTAGCTCAGGTCCCATCACTATTGTTCCAAATTGGATCCATTGCAAGTAATTCCTATTAATTCATCACTGTAGGGGTAGTTGTTCTTGCAACTGTCAATGTTTTATAGTTCACAAGAGCATTTTATAATACCCACTAGAAGCAACAAGAGCCCTTACAAATGTATAAAACAGTGGAAGCACCTAATATAGGACAGATTAAAAGTAGTGAACTCCATTTCCTTAAGCAAAAGCAGTTAACTAATTTTAATACTATGGCAGTCTCTTTCAACTGTTGAGAAAATCTCAGATTGTGCCATTAAATGATTGTGAGAAATAGAAATGTGTTGTAAACTGTCTCCCATATAGTTCCACTTTTCCTCCTCAACTTCCCTATTTATAATTAACACCTCCCTTTATCTTGTTCTTTTTGAATATCTTTGTTCTTTTTACAGTAAATTATTTAATACCACCTCTTCCTCTCGTTTAAGTTCTCTTTATCTTGTGATCTGATCTCCTTTATACTGAAATTTCTGCTGTCTAAATGCATAATCAGATGACATCTACTATGGTAGAAATTTAAAAATCCCAGCACATTCACTAGAATAATCTAACTGGGAAGTTATTAGACAGCAAGGTATGTCATGCAGATGAGAGGCTGAATCCACAAGAGGAAGAGAAATTAAAAGGCTGAACATGCTACAGAGGGAGCCAACTTCTAGACTTCACTTAAGAAACATCCATACTGGAAGTTCACAATATTAAATCCAGAGAGGGGCATTTCCTTGCTCACTTGCTCAAAATATGCAGAATAGTTACTGTTGCCCCAAACCTCTTCACCCTCCACGGATAGTCCTATTGATTTTGATAGAACTCATTGTGTGAATAAGAGGTGGAACGTGGTGCCATGTAGCTCCCCGTATCACGAAATTATTGTATCAGACAGAAGGGTGGGGATTATGGAGGCAGGAAAAGCAGACAGACGCATGAGATGAATTGTATTCTGCTCTAGAAAGAAACAGAACAAACTTGAAGATGAATAATGTGAAATATTAAGAGATCCTAAACAATTTTTGTGTGCTGTGTCTAAGCCATAACCCCAGTATTGCAAAATGTATCTGTAACACTATAACAGAGTATATACTTGAAAATACACTTGCTCCAATTTTAAGTAGCTAATACAGTGGTTCTCAAACTGTGGGTCATGACCCCAAATGGGGTCACAACAACCAGCGGATGGAGTCACAATGAACAGGGATCCGGATTTTCTGTTCGCTGCGGAAAAACCTGGATCTTCTTTAATGGAGAAAAATGTGGATTTCTCTTTTAAAGTAGAAAAGTAGGACTGTGGGGGAGAGGCAGGAGGCCTAAGCAAAGCCTTGGGGAGATGGGGGGAGGGCACAGGTGATGCAGTGCAGGGTCAGGGAAGCACAGATGATGCACGGAAAGGGGTTGGTGGGGCAAGATGATGTGGTGGGGAGACATGTTCCCCCTGAGATTTTTGCACCTACAGTGGGGCACAGGACTGCAGCCGGCCCAAGCCAGCTGTGGGCAAGAGCCACCTCCATGGTCTAGTGGGTGGGACCTGGCACAGGAGGGAGTGCTACGCTGCTAAGGTGAGGTGCAGCAGCAGTGGCAGCACAAAGTTGTGCTGCCGCTGCTGCTGGGCAGGCAGGGGGAACCTCAGCTTGGTGGCCATGGTGGCACAGTGCTCCCTCCCACGCTGGGTCCCATCTGGTGGACCATGGAGCCCCCCACAGGGAGTGCAACAGGGCAGGGAGCCCTGAATCTGCAGCAGGCAGCCCACGTCCTCCCCCGCCATGGGCTCCGCTCCAGCCATGCCACCCCCAGGGGAGAGGATGGAGGGAAGGCTCTGTGTTGCACTCCAACCGCAGCAGCTGCCACCTCCTGTGGGCGGTGGCTGGAGCTTGGGTGCTGCTGGGGAAGCAGGGGGCTGTGGGCCCTGGCCTTTGGGCACCTGGGGGGTGGGTACTGTGAGTTGGGAGTGAGGGGCACCAGCAGGGCCACGGGCTGCGGGTGGGGAGTGATACACACCCAGGGGAGTGGGGGACTGCAGGTAGGGAGTGAGGGGCCATGCTGAAGAAATTGGGTCACAAATGGGTTCATGCTGAGGAAAGGCCTGGGAAGCACTGAGCTAATGGCTACTGAGATGGGAAATCTGTGAGGAAAAGCCAGATGCGGCAGTACCTGGGTGTGAGTGACTGGGCCTTTGTCAGCCCTTTTTGAGTGATTTATTAATGAATAATGTCCCATAAATATGATGGGACATTATAATGTTAGAACTGCTGTTTTGCAAAAGATACCAACCCACAACCCTGGGAAAGGTCTTTGGATAAGATTCACCTGGATTTATAATAGCAGAGATCAAAGACAAATTGCTTTTATTTTACTTAAAAGACTCACATTCCCTTAATTGGTAGAAAGCTTTTTTAAAGATTTAAAAAAAAAGAAAAACAGTGAAAAAACATTTGGGGATGAATTATAGATGCACAATGCTAAAGCACCTTCCTGTACAAACCTCTTACTGTATAGAGTGAAATGCTGCATAGATTCTTATGATCCCTAACTCCATATAAAATCAGTAGCAGATACAGACCTAAAGTAATGATGTAATACAGCAGCTGGTAAGATTTAGTTCCAAAATTCACATAATCTTAGAACACCTTTCTAGGCCAAGCAGCCTGATGCAAGGCTCTCCTGTACAGAGATGATGTCTGTTGTTTTATTTGGCATAGATAAAAAGCTGATGTCCTTGTGAACTTCCTGCTGATTGCTACCACTTACTGGAACAGCTTTTTTCTTGTAAGACTGGACAAGTGATACTGTAAAAGATGATATGTCTAGGGTATGGTAATATTTACTTACATAAAACAAGATAAATGACTGAGATCCACTTTTTAGATTTTTTGCCTTAATCACTGTGCATCCAGTACCCCACTAGCTAGTTAATTCTTTTCTTGAAAGGGAGTGGGAAATAACCCCTGTGCCTATGTGAGTCTCTACTCTACAGGGCTGAGCACCGAACTCAGGATTCCAGTTTCATCACTCTTCCTAGTGCTAACTGATGAGGGGTTAAATTGCAGCCCGCAGCTCTGGAACCCACGGAGTGAATGCTGCTGCTGCTCACTCCTGTACTTCCCTGCCCTGCACCAAGTGTGGGGTCTTCAGTCCCTGTTGGCAGCTCAAGTCAGTGGCAGAGGAAATGGGGAGGGGGTGGGAGGAGGTGGCTGGTGGGAAGCATTCATTTCCCATAATTCTGGAGCGGTATCAGATTATTATTTTCTACAGATAGATACACAGCATGGATTGCGCTCAGTTACTGAGTAGCTGGTCCTCCCCCCCCCCCACTTAATTTAATCAAGTTCAAAAAGGGATTGGACAAATTCTTGGAGGAAAGGTGCATCGGTAGCTATTGAACATGGAAGTTAGGTGTACAATCTCTGAATCACAACTTCCTGAATCTTCAATGCTTTAGGTTGCAAGTAGGAGAGGAACAGGGGGGACAAAACTGGTTATACCCTGTTCACTCTCCCTTTCAGCATGTATTCTTCACCACTGTGAGACACAGGATATTGGGCATTTTGGATTCATGGTCTAACCTAGTAAATGGGAGTTCTTATGTTTTTATCTGTACTTATGTTGCCTGGTACATATATAGCAACTATTGAAGCCCTGTTTTGAAGAAAGAATTAGTCATTTCCTCATGGATGTTTCTGTGGTGCTCATCACTCTGGTGTCCCCAGTTTTTCACGTTAGTTAATTTCCTCAGCTACTGTGGAATGAATGGGCAATCCCCATTTTACAAATGGGGAATTCAACCCAGGAAAGATTGAAGTCAAGAGTATTTGCTAATCTTGGGTACCCAGTCTGAGATGCCTATGATCTGAATTTTTTTTTCAGAGTACTTTGCATTATACAGTACTTTATATGATCAAAGCATAGGTTCCACTGAACTCAACTGCAGCTATGTGCACTTAGTTATGCAAATCAGAGCCCATGGTCTAAATCAGGTGTGCCACAAATTAGCTCCCTTAGTACCACTTCAATCCCATTTCAGTCGAATCTGCTGCTCTGCTTTCTGTTCCCCACTCTATGCTCCCTACTCAATCTACCACTGTTTTCTGTTTTCTGCCCTACCTACTGATGTGCTGCCTGTCCCCTCTCTGATCTGCTGCATGTCACACACACAGGCGGCCTGTGCCACTTACGGCATGCATGCTGCAGGTTGGCCATCCCTGCTCTAAATCAGGCACCAAGAAAATGGGGAACACAAAATTAGTGGCCACCTGTGAAGTTTTCATCAAAGCAATTTTCCTAGCCTACTGTGGCTGCTTTGTGATCTGTGGCAGAGAGAGAATTTAGGCTTATAAGGAAGCATTCTGCCATCTTAATCATGTGAGCATACTTTCTCTTCAGCAATCCGCTACCTTTTTCCTTACATAGCTTCGAGCTTCTGCAGTGCATGTGGGGCCAGATCCTACACAGTTAATAATCTCCTTCACTAGAAATTCTGGCATTTTCTAAGTCGTGAGGGCTGGTCTTTTCAATTTTTAATATTGTCATAATTCTCTTTAACATAGAAGAAATAATACAAGTATTTATCCTCAGGAAGTGAGCTGAAGTTGAACAGCTTTCAACTCTGGTGGTGTATACTAAGGCCCCACATTCCTTGTGTGTAGCATGGGGCTATCAATGTTTGTATGGCTTTCTGAAATCCACATGTGAAGAGTATATGGAAGTTCTGTTATCTTGCAAAAACTCATTTCAAGACACAATATGAATTAAGGCCATTTTATTTCTGAATGAGAATATCGACATTGGTTGTGTGTGCACAGTGCAGTGTTCTCAAGCAGCTAGCTTAGCTACAGGAACCAGTACAGCTACATTAGCATGGTGCTTCATATAGGCTAGTTATCCCTGTTGAGAACCAGGGTGTACCAAACTGGGAGGAAGCACTGTCCTAAGAGCTAGCTGTGCCCTATCATCTAGAGCTGGCTCCACAGTCTCTGCGGAGAACTGCGTGATGCCAAGTGGATGTTCCCAAGAGAGGTTTGAAGTATTCTAACTTATGCACATTAATTTAACAACTGTAGTTGATGCATCTTAACTTTCCTGAGTGGCCTGATGCAGACAAAAACCAACTCGGAATAACGGCATATTCCTGCTTGTCTTGAGAAATCAGCTGGTCTGCATTTCTCAAAATCAAGCAATCACAAGTTGTTGCAGGCACACATATACACATTCCATAAAAATGTTGCAAGCTTAAGCTTGACACTCATGTATCTGAGCC
This sequence comes from Gavialis gangeticus, assembly GCF_001723915.1. Taxonomy (NCBI): domain Eukaryota; kingdom Metazoa; phylum Chordata; order Crocodylia; family Gavialidae; genus Gavialis; species Gavialis gangeticus. The sequence continues at coordinate 48,033,231 of NW_017729030.1, read as the reverse complement.
CAGAAGAAGGTTCCTTTCTAGTTTTGAAAAACTATAAGAAAATATTTTTAACTCCACAAATTCTAGGTCTCTTCATGGGACAGGGGAAAATCCAGCCCTACAATTTAGTAAATTCAGTTACAATATGTATTGTATCATAGGATAGTAGCACCGTACTGAGACTCCTGGCAGCCCTGGGCGAACTTTTAGTATTGGGCCCCCCTTTGCCAGAGATAACGATAATAATAATAATAATAATAAAAATTACAATTTTGGGGGTCCCTCTCTGTCCACACCCTGGGCAGCTGCCCAATTTGCCCATATATCTGGCCCTGGATATATGACAATACATACTCAGGCTGCTGAGATGGGAACTGAGTTTTGAGCTGTAAACAGTAACCATTTATTTACTTGATAAGGGACAGCAGAAAATAAATGGCGCAGCTATTGTTTGACACTCCATAGACTGTAAAATAAAAATTTGCCTTATCATTTAAAAATCAGATATCCCAACAGTTGTGTGCTGAACAAGATACCTGTGGTAGGACTGATGCAAGCAGCTGTGATGATAAAATGTTTCATACTCTATCGTTTCCTTGTTAATGTGATTTAGAGTAAGGGGGTCATGGCCAGTCAGAAACTGGACTAATGAATCCATCAGGGAAGCTGATACAAGAGGGGAATAGAAAATCGAAAGTGCAGGTCGAGCACCAGATTCAGATTTTTATGATACTCTGTTTCAGTGGAGATTTATTTAACATTGAAATAAGCCCACTGACTTCCAGCTAAAGAACAGAAGAAAATCATATATGTTTTCCTAAGACTGGAAGCAAGCTAATTCCGAAAGCATTCATATATAATGAAATAAAATAAATCACAAGAGATTAAGTTGTCTTTAGCTTATAAGAAGCATTATTTTTCCTTAGGCAGGGCATTTGTCTAGAATCAGTAGAGATATGAGCTACTTTCTATGGGGATACAATGGTAGTTAATGTTTGTGGATAAACATGAAAGTGGCAATAATGAATTTGTTATTCTGCATTTGAACATATCATATAAATGGTTAATTATAATACTCCTTCCTGTTCTCTACAGTTCAGCTAGATGATCATAAGGATTATTACTGGCTTGTGTGTGAGTCTGGGCAGTAGGCAGGGAAACAGTGTTTGGGGGAGGGAGGGCTGGAGTTACCTGTATTGGGGTGTTTTTTGGGGAAATTCTATCTGTGGATTGTTTGTTTATTGTAAGCCACTCTGAGACTTTTGGATAGGGTGAGATCTAATAAATAATAATTAATACTCATATAAATAATAAGAGTATTTCTCAGAGTAGGTGTGCCCAGACTGCAATGCACTGGTTACATCCAGTAATCTCTGAACAGTGTCCAACTTTTTTCTTGTGAAGACATTCTGCCAAAGGAAGTATTTTCTACACATCTAAAGCTCTCCTTTTTCCACCAGCTCCCCTGATCATGGAATAACTTATGTGATAGCACCATGGTACAAACTATGCTGGTTTAGAAGTACAAAAAAAAGGTGAAAAAAGTCTTATTTCTCTTCTTACAACTGTACTTTCCATACTACTCCAAATCCAGTGGTTCTCATCCTTTTTAGACTCAAGGCACACCTTGCTAGACTCGAGGCACTTCTGAGAAAATGCCAGCTCTTAGTTTTTTTGACTACAGAAAGGTACCAGAGCAATTCTTCTGTGGCAAAGAAATCAGGAAGCCTGTGACAGGGTGGGATGCTTTCGACCCTGTGGATTTCTAGTTGGGATCTCTGGGTTTTGGGGCAGATGGGGGGGAGGGGCAGAAGGGGGAGAAGCAGTGATTTGATTCCTGCTTCATTCAAGCTTTAAAACCACCTGTCTGGGAAGCAAGTTTCCTTGGGTAGATGTGATTATCTTTTACTAGACCAACTAAGGAGCTGGAAAAATTGCAAGATTTTGGGCACAAACACCCTTCTTCAGGCATAGGGAGAGCCTGGGAGGGGCATTTCTATTCAGGCAGGAAGTCAACTGACCCCACGACTCAATGGGCACTTATACATGTAAATTTGTCTGCTCTGATGTGCTGGAAATCCAGCGCATCAGAGCAGACTTGATTGAGTCAGCGGAGCATGTGAACTGACGTGCCCGGCACTGCATAGCAAACATTTGTATAAATAGCGAAATGTGCGTCAGCGCTGAGAAAACGGTGGTGGCACGCTTTGAAACTAAAAGACCTTCAATGGGCATTAGTTTAAATGCGCGCCGCCACCATTTTCTCAGCACTGAGTATACAAATGCATGTAACGCAGAACCGGGTGCTTTTAAAAGTGCCCAGCACGTCTCTGTACCCATGATCATCTCTCTGATTCCTGCTAATCTCTCTCTACTCCAGGGTGTTAACCCCTCTCTCTCCTTTTTAATGATCTTGACGGTCCACTGGTCCAGCTTTCTGTTCCTCTGTGGTTTAGCTGCCTGCTGCTAGTCTTTCCTCGTAACCTCTTGTGTGTCTCAGCCCTGCAAACTGGTTGGCTTTGTTTAGCTGGGGCAACAAACCTTAATTCAGGTGTGGCGCTATTAACTCAGGACTGGCAGGGAAACATTGGAGACACTGTCAAGATGCTCGGGGAGGCTAGATTTTGTGCTGGGCAGCTGAGTATAAGACCTCCTTTGAACTACAACAACCGTGGGACGGACGCCGCTGCTTTCCACTCGTTTGGCCTCCTCCGTGGCGGGCTTCAAACTTTCCTATAATGCAGCAAGTGAGCACCACATCGCACTAGACATGGATTTGTTTCTACTTTGATCTTAGCCGGAGTCCCACAGCCCACCCCCGGCCCCTGGCGCATCAGCAAAGCACCGAGGCGGAGGAGGAGGAGGAAAGCAGAGGAGAGGAGCAGCGTGACGCGCCCCGGGGTAACGCGCGCCCTCCTGGGGGCCGGTTGAGCAAGATAGAACGCACCCCAACTGCCGAGCTGGCCCCGCCCCCTCCCTCCTCCCCCACCTATCGGGAGGCCCCGCGCACTCCAGCCCCCGGACTTGGAAGGCCGTAACCACGCCCCGCCTCCAGCAGCGTCAGCGCCGGGCGTCCCGTAATGTATCAACAAAACGCGC
>NW_017729030.1:48029625-48029880 GCF_001723915.1 Gavialis gangeticus | reverse complement strand
GCCTGCCGACCCCATCCCGCCTCCTCTTCTACCCTCCCACCCCCCCACAACACCCGGGAGGTGGGGGAGGGGTGGGTGCTGCTGCCGCCCTGCTGCACTCCACTCCACTCCACTCCACTCCAGGCCCGGCCTAGCAGGGGGTGGCTGCTGCCCGAGTCCCATCCGCTCTGAGAAAGAGCGAGGCGGCTGGGGTAAGAGTCACCGGGGAGGGTGAGAAGAAGCCTCTCAGCGGTGGTGAGGGCGGGGGAAGGGGAG
>NW_017729030.1:48012947-48024625 GCF_001723915.1 Gavialis gangeticus | reverse complement strand
TGCAGCGCCGGCCCGGCCGGGCAGTGAGTGGCGCGCGGGCGCGGGATGGGGCTGCCCGAGCGGCTGCGCAAGGAGTGGTTCCTGCTGGGCATCGTGCTGGCCATCGCTGCCGCCAAGCTGCAGCCCGCCGTGGGCGCCAAGGGCGGTGAGTGCGCGGGGCCGGGGCGCCCTCCCCGCGGGGCCCGGGACGCTTTGCAGCACACCCCACCCCCAGTGCCCCGGGGTGAAGGGAGCCCGGGGGCGGAGGCAGGGGGGGTTCGCCCCTTTGCAGCCTGCCCGAATAACCTGCCTTTCCCGCTCAACTCAGTGCGACGTCTGGAAAGAGGGCAGGCAGGAAGGTGCTTTGGGTAGAGGTGATCTCTGGTATTAGGCCACCTAAATAGCAGGAGTCATTGCTCTTCCGGGCAGCCTTCTGGACCCCGCTGCCTTCAACAGAGGCGGTGAGGAACTCCCTACGTGGCACTTAGTTCGTGTGTGCAGGTGCCCGCCTGCCAGCTTTGGGCGCATGCTTCAATCCAAGTTTGCTTGGTGGGATGCTGGGGGCGGGGGGCATGAAAGCTTATGCATGCTTTGTCTCTGTGGCTTGTTTAGTTGGTCTGGGAAAGTGCAGATCTCCCCTGCCCGGCTTCAGCCGAATGCAGACCAACAGGGATGTTTGGGTGTGCAAAAGTGCGTGCAGATGAGGTTCTTTGGGGAAATATGGTACCTTTTATTAGACCAACTAAATGATTGGAAAAGTTTTTCCAGTTAAACAGTCCAGCTAAATAGTTGGGCAGAAAAAAATAATTTTTCCAACTATTTAGTTGGTTAATAAAAGATATCACATTTCCCCAGAGAATCTTGTTGGCCCATGTCTGTAGACCAACATGGCTACAACTAACGCCCCCAAAACATAGAAGCATGTGCTGCGTGTAAGCTGTACGAAAGCTTTTGTGCCCCCAGCATCTTATGAAGTGATGTTGGCCGTATCTACAGGAGATGCTTTACTGCAAAGCAGCAGACTAATCTATTGCGCAGTAAAGCATCACCGTCTGCATGTGTAGACTCTTACTGCACTGTAAGCTTGCTACTGGCATATGCAGGTAGTAAATTTACTGCACAGTAAAGCCAAATAGCATTAATTGCATGTATAGATGCACCCCTTGGGTTGAAGAGTGTTAGTGTCAGTCTTAAGTCAGGCAGAAGGCAGGGGAGATTTGCACCTTTACGGACTAACTGAACAACACAGAGAGAGAGAGAGCCCACAGGCTTTTGTGCACCCAAGCATCTGATGAAGTGAATTTGGGTGCATGAAAGCTTGTGCTCTTTCTATATAACTTTTATTTAGTTAGGCTCCCAAGGTGCAAATCTCCCCTGCCTTCTCACGGGCTTCAGACTAACACGGCTAACTCCCTCTCCAATCTTTACAGGGTCATTCTTAGTTTTGAATAGAAGGTGATGCCCAAGGGCTATGTTAAAAGCTGTTGAGCATGATTGGGACTTAAGATGAAGATGCATAGCACAAGCTTTTGTGCCCCCAGCATCTGATGAAGCAAACTTGGGTTGAAGAGGGTTGGTGTTAGTCTGAAGTCAGGCAGGAGGCAGGGGAGATATGCACCTTTGTAGGCTAACTAAATAACATGTCTAAACTAAGTCAGATATGCAGGAAGAGTGCAAGCTTTTGTGCACCCAAGTTTGCTGACTTTATCAGATGCCTGAGTGCACGAAGGCTTGTGTGTTCGCGCATTCTCTGTCTCTCTGTATAAAAAAGTTTGTGTGTGTGTGTGGTTTAGTTAGGCTATAAAGGTGCCAGTCTTCCCTGCCTTCTGCCTGACTGCACACCAGAGCTAACATTCTTAGTTCATCTCATCAGATGCTGGGCGCACAAAAGCTTGTGTATAACTCAGAGCTTGCCTATACAGCTTATATGTAGCACAAGCTTTCGTGTACCCAGCATCTGATGAAGTGAATTTGGACTGAAGAATGGTATCATTCATCTGTGTTAGTCTGAAGTCAGTTGGAAGGCAGGGGAGATTGGCATCTTTATAGACTAGCTAAAGAACATTTATTTATAGATAGATATATAGATCTATATAGGTATATATAGATGTGTTTGAATATAGAAAAAGCTCATAGCACAGTCTTTCATGCACCCAAGTTCACTTCGTTGGATGCTTGGGTGCACAAATATGCTCTCTGTCTTATTTAGCTAGGCTATAAAGGTGCAAATCTACCCTGTCTTCTGACTCATGAAGAATGCCTTGCATTTAAAACTCTCCCAACTACACAGTTGGTCCCAGAAAAGGTATTCTTGCTTTAAAAAGAAATCCTTGCCTCTTGCATTAAAAACTAAATTAGTTTGTAACTTTGTAGTCCAGGTGCAGCTGTATTCCATCAAGCTGCTGTGTACTTTGACTGTACAAACTTAAATGAGGGGTTCAGGACTTGAAACACACCCACTAGGGTCCATGCTCTTGTTCAAATATAAAAACAAAATTGATGTTGGCAGACATTTAGTTGGAGATGTTGGAGTGAAATGTTTTCTAAGTCTAATAATGGTTTCTCTCTTGTAACAATACTGCATCTTGGGAAACAGTACTTTTATATACCTTTTTTTTAATATTAGTGGAGTAGTTATCACTCCGAGGTCATCTCCCTCTGTGTACTGTGAAATCTGGGTTGGTAAGAGGCCCTTGAGAGAAGAGGAAGCTGCAAGACTCAGCTTTCCTCACTCAGGTTTTAGACTTTAAAATGTAAACATGGCAAATCACATTTATTCATTTCTAACATAACCCAAGAAGAATCCTTTACTGAATTCCCATCTCTGTCATAGGTTGGTGTTGTACAAAGATTGATAAGGTAGGGTCCATAATTGAAAGTGTTTAAGAGTATGCATCTCTTACTTGATTAATAGGGATGAAAATCAGGTTAAAATCTGTTTTGAGCATGGTTCTGCTGACTTGGTGAAAAGAATTTCATTAAGAAATGCCTAAAAAGAAAATAATTGGAGTTTAATATCTGATTGTCTTTCATCCCTGACCCACTTGAGAGGGACACTGACTGACAACTTGAAATTGAGTTAGAAGTGATTTCAGGTACTACTTCTACCCCAGATGGCTCTTATCAATATTTGTTGTTTTACTATAATACATTTCCATTTTTTTGTGTCCTCTGTTGCTTCCCTATCAACAACAGAGGAAGCTGATTTACTATGCAGGGGAAATAGTGGAACTGAGCACATAAAGTGTGTTGTCAAATGTATAAAGTCAACAAACTGAATTCTTTAATCTTATCAGTAAAGGAGATTAATACATTACTTGTAACAATAGCAGGTGAAACATTTGGTGCTTTGTTTGGTTTTTAATTGATTGCATAATTTTAATAATAAATATTGCATAACCAGTAACACCTACTGGTTTGTTTTGGTTATAGCAGCAAAGTCCAAATGCTCAAAAGTTCCCAAAACATCCACGTTTTATGGTAATTTTCTCTGTGGCTGGTCTCTGCCTGAAGGTGAATTTCTTTGCATATATGATATGAAAAAAAAATAACAATATTTCTTTAACTGTCTTCATAGGAAAAATAGGAGGAAAAATCACTTCCCTCATTTTAAAAGACAAAGTAGGGCAGGATACCACCTTAGAGACTAATTGGTTCAGAGAGTCATGAATTTTCATAGGCAACAGCTATATGACTTGCAGGCTGTTACATACAAAACCTATGCTCCTCTGAGCCAATTAGTCTCTAAGGTGCCTACCTTCGGCTTGACTTGGGACTAACATGGCGAAACACCTTTCTCCTCATTGTAAAAATATTCCATACATAGTTTTTAATTTTTTTAAAGAGCTGAAGTTTGGCAGCAGACATACTGTTCTCAAGGAATTAGTACCTATGCTTGGCTTCTGGAGGAAGAAAAAAAAGTCAAGTCTTAAAAGTACTGTAAGAACAATTTCTGAGCTGTCTGGCAACTAAGGTACTAATCCTGTGTGGAACTCAGTGTGCAAAGTCCTTCCCTTGTAATTGCATTGGAAGTAAAGCTCTGCATAGGTCTGTAGAGCCATCAATACTGAGTGTCTTGCCTTTTTTAAACAACCTAGTGACGACTCTTCTTGTATAAGCACTGAACTTATTCCTGCCCAACTTGATTACTGCTCAGTTGTCAGGGATTGTTCCTGGGACAACAGAAAACAAAACCATCCACAGATCCAGCCACATGATCTCAAGTTACTCTTCTGCCACTTACTGCTTTAAAGTTAGAAAGACATTGGAGGAAAAAAAACATGGTCTTGGGGGGCGAAAGGGTAGGAGACTTTGTGACTTTTTGGCCAACAGAGCCATAGTGCAGCATGTCTTGAGCTTTATTTGGCAGTAGAACAGACTTCTAATGGTGTCTGGTATTTTCCAACTGCAATACAAAGCTCATCTCTTTAAATGTTTTGTTGGCTGATGGGAGCTTATTTCATTCCTCTTAGAACGTACTCTTTATAAAAATCTTTGCAAAAGAGATTGGATGCCCCATTGGATGTTCCTAGCACTAGACAAATACTTAATCCTCCTGATTCTAAAGTGATGATCACTTCATAAGTTCACATAGTAATGTTCAGGTTGCACAGTTTAAAACCAGGTGATAGTAAAAATCAGATTACAGTAGTACCAGATGAAAGACATACTGGGCACGTGTAGCAGTTGTCTCTCTCTGTTTCTTATCGTACTGTATTATATGCTATTCTTAGAAAAGATACAGAATGTGCAACAGAATCAAGTTCTGTAGCTGCAGCTTTCATTTCCACACTTGCCTTGATGTTGTGTTTTATATAGAGACTTCTTTTTACAGTTCTAGTATCTCACCAAGCAAGGCCTATATGAAAGTAAAACTTGACTAAGGCTGCAGACAAACATAACATTTGTTTTGGGATAAACCATTTTATCCTAGGACAAGGTACAGTTGTTCAGACCTCTGTCTGTTGTCCGAGCATAAATCCTAAGAAGGTTCACTGGGTAAGAAGTACTAACAGTCTATCACAGGGCATCTGAATGTGCGTTGGAACAATTTTCCCAGGATTGCATCATTGAATCAGAGGCAGAAAGTTGCAGTGCATTCAGTCATTCATTAAACTGTGACTAGAAGGACGATGTGTGTACATGCCCATCTAGGATATTTTTGTTGCAGGACAGGTGCAGGTACAACTTGTCTAGAGAAAAATGCAACATCTTTTCCTAGTCTCAGAGAGAAGAGTTGGGCAATCAAGCCCAGTTAAAGGGCATCATACTCCCTCTGAATGAACATTATCCAAATCTATTGCATTCAGCTTCTCCAAGACATCAATGTGTGTCATTCATGCACAAGAACAAAAAGGATCTTCTATTTTGAAGTATAGAAGAGTGGCTTGTTTGTTTGGTTGCTGTAGTTTTACTTAGGGCAGATGATTAATACTAAATGTAGTATGAAGTAAAAAAAGGGGAAAATAATTTTGCATTTTAAAATAGGATCCCTGTGCTCAGTTCAAGTATTAATTTGATCGGAACTTCTATTACTAATGTTTTCTTTTGACAAAATTAACCTGATTGGGTAGTTACAAAAACAGTTGGCTGTTCACTGCAGTTCATGTAGGACTTGATCATGCAGCCCCGTTAGGGTTTACGTGGAACTGTATAGTCACTTGAATCCCTTTGTGGAGTGCAGCTTGCTTTCCTCTAAGCTGCCAGCTGGGCCTACTGGCTGGTGCAGGTGGGGCTGGGGTGGTTCTGAAACCCCTATGGGGAAAAAAAAAGAGTGTAGTCACTGCATTCCTCTGAACATATGGACTACAGATCTCACAAGGTCAATCCAAGGGTGGAGGAAGGTTCCTTATTTGCACTCCATCATGCTGTGTACACACAAAAGAGCTGTAGTAACAAATAGGTTTTGATTCTGTTGGCATATTCTTCATTACACCATGTCTAATCTTTCTCTCTCTTCAATTGCTTATGAGTCTCGTTTTTTACTTAAAATATATAAAAGAGTGATGTTTACTTACAAAGCAAAACTTAAGTTTTAAAAATTGACTTTAATGATCAGAATTACTCCAAATATGCTGTCAGTTACTTTGATTTCTTATAACTTTCTGTACCTTTGTCTGCTTAACACTGGCTTACTTTGCTTTTTGTTTTTGTGTTTATATTTTTTAGGACCCTTGAAACCAGAAATTACTATAACTTACATTGCTGTTTCAGCCATATTCTTTAACAGCGGACTCTCGCTAAAAACTGAGGTACTGTAAATGATACTCATTACTTCTTTCTTGTTTTAGTTTAAAAGTTTGTGTTGTTCTTGAAAGTACCTGACTGTAGATAGGAGCATGACATTACTAATCTTGGGGGTTGATGTTGTTGGTAGACTGATTAATAGAGAATATGTGAAACTTACATGTATAGGCTATAACCACTTTATGTATTTAGAATAACTTCCATGAGATTGAGGGAGGAAATGAGAAGGCAGAACTGAGTGAAAGTTAGTGAAGGACCTTTAAAAGACCTCTTATAGCTGTGGAAAGCCCTTAATAGGTCTTTAGAGGGACTGAAGTGCAGAAGTTCTTCATGAAACTTGCATACCTCTGGAAGCCATGACAAGGGTTTAGCATCATTTCCAGATGGGGCTGGCTGAGTGTCATAGGGTCATAGGAAACTAGGGCTCAAAAGATTCTCAGGAGGTCATTTAGTCCAGCTCCCTGCTAAAGCCAGGATCATCGATGACTAAACAATCCCAGTCAAGAGTCTGTCCAACCTTATCTTAAAAATGGTTGACATTTTTTAGATTCCCAGCTTCTATAGGCAGCCTGTTCCAATGTTTGACCACTCTCATACTAAGAAAGTTATTGCTAATCTCCACCCTAAAATTCCTTTACTGCAGTTTGAGGCTAAAGCTCCTAGTCCTGTCCCTCTGGGTCACAGATAATAGTCTGTCTCTCTCCTCTTTATAATTGCCCTTCAGGTATTTGAAAACTGTTATCAAATCCTCCCCCTCAGTTTTCTCTTTTCCAGACTAAATAATCCAGGTTCTTTCAGTCTTTCCTATTAAGTCATTTTCCTCACTTCTAATAATTTTTGTCACTCTCTTCTGGACTTTTTATACATTTGTCCACATCTTCCTTGAAATCTGGTGTCCAGAACTGGATACAGTACTCTGAGTGATATCTCATCAGTCTCTTATAGAGCAAAATAATCACTTCCTTTTATTTGTAAGTGACAAACAACCTACTATGCTGTTGACTGTTGTTTTGCAACAAGAATACACTGTTGGCTTATGGTCCACAATAGCCTGTAGGTCCTTCTCTGCAGTACTGAAGTCTAGCTAGTCATTCCCCATTCTATTTGTGCATGCACTGTGTTTACTGTATTCTAAGATGAGGTGCCCTTCCCTTTTTAACATGGGGGAAGACAGCCCCTTGTCTTAGAATCAAGTATGAGGGTGGTGTTGGGGCAGGTGGATGTTGCAGCTCCTGGTCCAGCCCTACTTCAGCTGCTCTGCCCTCTTCCCCCTGCCATCTGCCCCCTTAGCCTCTTCTCCCCATCTCCACCCTCTGCAGAGCCTCTGCTCTTCTGCCTTTCTGGCCATGTGAATGCTGCAGTTGTGTGCATGCATGTGGCATTTACTGGTGACATTATTGGCTACACCAGCCAAAAAAAGCCAATGAACATGTCATGAGAGACTGTCAAAAGCCCTGCTAAAATCAGGGCAGATCACATCCACTGCTTTCCCATCAATAGTGCTTGTCACCTTATCAGAAAAGGAAATCAGGTTGGTCAGGTATGACTTGCTCTTGGTGAATCTGTGCTGGCTGTTCTTTGCTCTCTTTTATGTGCTTCAAAACAGATTCCTTGATGGTCTGCTCCATAATCTCTCCAGGTAGAGGTCAGAGTGACTGGTCTGTAATTCTCTGGAACCTTTCTCCTTCCTTTTCTTGAAGACGGGCACTATATTTTAGGGGTGCACCAATAGAAATTTTTTGGGCTGATACTGATGGCTGATTTTTAATGATCCGTATTGGCTGATACCAGTCTGATTGCCGATATACCGCCTGGCAGCATGGGGAGCAATGTCTGGCTGGTAAGTCTGATGGGGAAGGGGGAGGGAAGGGGCATGGGGTGCAGATTGAGGTCCCCACAATGAGGGAGGAAGTGGGGCTGGGGTAGGCGCTGCCCAGCTGGGGTGGGACATGGGATGGAGCTACAATAGATTGTTCAGAGGCCGTGGGGCGGGGTGTGGGAGCATGGCTCCCACCACTGCACACACCATGGGAGGGCATGGGGGGCGTGTGCCCCAGGATCTGCATGCAGGTGAGGGGGGGCTGCCACTGCAGGCTGGGGCTGGAGCTGTGCTGAGCTTTTCCCAGTGGGTAGGTTGAGTCATGCTGTTCTCGGCCTGGGCGGCAGCAGCACTGGGAGTGGGGCTATGGGGTGGGGGGAAGCTGCAGCCACCCCAAAATTCACCATAGCCCCTGCTCCCAGTGCTACTGCTGCCTCCCCCCACCATGTCCCTTGGACAAGCTGTGGCTCTGACCTGTGCCCGTCCTGGCTGGGCAGCGCCTGCCCCTGGCACACTCCCTCCCTTGCCACGGGGACCTCAGCCTTCTTCCCCCATGTGAGGGAAGGAAGGGTCCTTCCCTCACAACAGACTGATCAGCTGGACGCTGCTTTCCATGCTGCTGGGCTGCGCTGCAGCTGCACACACACGCGCAGCATTATTGGCCACCTCAGCCAAAAAAAAGCCGATTACCAATGCTGTCAATTTTCCTTATATCAGTAAGAATCCTGTATGGGACCGATGTATCAGTGTACCTCTACTATATGTACCCCTTTCCAGTCATTCAGGGCCTCACCTGCCCTCCACAAGCTCCTCACCTGACCTCTAAAGATGGCCAGTGGCTCAGAAATGGTGAGTAGCTGCATGATCCCTGCTGATGAGGCTCTATTAATATGTGAGTGTAGTATGGCTCCATGAGCTATCCGTGGATTGAGAACTCTTTCCTGGAGCATTCTTTTATGTGATTCATGGATGGATATGTGGTTCATGTCCTGATCCTAGTGCCATGTCTGGGCTTGCCCCTGTTTCAACTTTTGCTTCCTTCTCTTTTTTTCAGAACAAGGATTAGACTGAGAGTCTCAATTTAAGGGAGATCATCAGGCCAGGTTGCCTGTGGTGCTGTGATAATTCGTAGAAGTGCAGCTGTTTTCTCTCTGCACAAGTCAGATGGCTTAACATTAAAGAGAAACATTAATTTTCTCTGCCAGTGTAGTCACCTAGTTCCTTTTCAGTTTGTTGACTGACTTGAGCTGTTTATTAAATAAGATACCTTAAATAGCTTTGTGTTTGCCTCTAAAGCAAGCATTTTAGCTGTAAAGTAGAGAAGATTTTGGTGGGTACTTTGAGCCAGGGTTTGAAAAATGTACTTGCTGACTCATCTTTAAGTCAGCTTTTGCAAGTCAAAGCTTTTATTTTTATTTATTTTTTAAAAAGTTTATAACCCTAATGGTTGTTAAGATAGTGCTCCAAATGGGGACCAAGTCTGAATTGAGGACATGCTGCCTGAGGGCATGTGCTTATGTTTATGGTCACACTTGTGCCCAAATATGGCATAATTGAAATGAGTAACCTTGGACCATTTAATTACTGTAATTTGGAACTCTTTTGTTGTCAGTGGAACTGTTAAGAGTATATCAGTTTCATCCTTCTGTTAGGAAAAGTAATGCTAGGAGAGGGAGGCAATTGGAGTTTCTTCATAAGGAAAGAATACTCAAAAGCGGAAATCGAGAAGTAGCATAGGGAGTCTTCTCCAAGGAACATTGAGTGTCTTGGGTTTGGAGAAGAAATAGAAAAATTCCATTTCCCCTTTGGTTGCTTGAATTTGTGAAGATTTGGTTTCATAACGCAGTTGCTAACTAGAAGCTGATTAAATCAGGACCAGTTGGTATAAAAAACAGTGCCTGTTAGATGGGCTGGTAAATCAGCTTGGTAGAAAGCCATTAAGAATCTGAGCTCTTTTTATGAAGTATCTGGTCTGACAGAAGACCTTGTTTGTAGGAGCTGTTAAATTCTTAAATGTCCCAGACTTCAAAAATAATTTTTAATGCAGAACTGGATTAGCAGTGAGATACTCTAGGCCTATTTTATTTGTTCTTTCTAAATCCTTCTGTGGTTTGAGTCCTATGAGGTGTAATCTAAAGTTGGTCATACTGTATCTCTTAACCAAGTCATTACTGATTAATGCTATCAGTGCAAGTTGTTTCTCCTTTATTTTAATATTTGGTGTGTGTGTGCATGTGTGTACTGAATATATTCTATGAAATTAAAAAATACAAGTTTTACATTAACAATGTGCATATTTAAACTAAACATCTGGAAAGTTTAGAATAACTTGCATCAGTCAGTGTTATTGGGAAAACACAGCTCATGCTCAATAATATGTTGATATGATTCAAAAGTATGTTGCAGAACAGTTGGCAGCTTGCTGATATAGTCTGGAATATAAGTAAACAGAAGTCACTTTGGTTATATTTTTGTGGTAATAAGTCTGTGGTCCCAATACACAAAAGGAATGTTTAACTTGATGTTACCATGGTGCCCACTCCCTTTTTCACTTATTAGCTAGTTACGGCTTTTAAAACAGCTTCCTTATGCAAACCTCCCTGTGGACCTAGAACTTAAAAACATATTCGTGAATGTCTGTTTAATACAGGGGCAGGTAAAAATACAGCCTGTGGGATGGACCCACCCTGCCAACTGACTGGTTCCAGCCCACAGCTGGCCCCACAATGCTCTGCATGAGGCTGAGGCCTGCCTGCTTCTGCCAGGGCAACCCACACTGCCAACCCAGCCCTGACGTCAGCCAGCACAGCTTCCAGCGGGGCTGTTCCTGATGCTGCTGCAGCCAGCTGGGTGCTGCTTTGCTTCCCTTGCCTCCAGCAGCAGCTCCTCCTCTTGCTCCTGTCTTTGCTGTGCCATGTGCTCCAGGTGGGCAGGGGAGAAGCTTCAGCTGGAGCGCGTGGGGCTCCAGCTCCCCAGCCACTTTTTCACCTGCTCCACCTGTCCCTGGGTGGCTGCTCATCTCGCCAGGAGGGCAGAGTGGGTGGAAGGCAGCTGGAAGCTGGAGCCAGAGCTCTGTGCACTGAAGCAGGAATCACTCAGATGAAGCCCTTCCCCCTCTGCCCCTCCACCTGGAGCAGTGCAGCAGGGGAAAGACCAGGGGGCCATGGGAGGATAAGCAGGGCTGGACGTAGGCATGGGCAAACTGGGCCAGTCGCCTGGGGTCTGGACAGAAAGAGGGCCCGAAAATGGTAATTTAAAAGTTTATTATTATCATTATTTCTGGAGAAGGGGGGCCCAATACTAAAAGTCTGCCCAGGGCCACCAGGAGTCTAGGTATGGTGCTGAGGTTAGGGATGTGTGCACAGATTGGCATGGGTGCACAGGAAGTGGATCATGGCTTAAAACATGTTTAAGACACTGATAATTTGGGGTTTGTATAGCTTGTAACTCAGATAATCTCTTTTCTTCTCCTTTGTGTCTGCAAGGACCTGTATCATTAATGTGGCAAAATAATTCATTAGAAGGAAAACTACTGAAAACTGTATGGTATTGAAATGAGAAATGAAGCTTATCCTACATAAATAGGTCAGCTTTAATTTCCACGTTGATTTTTTTTTTTTTTTTTTTTTTTTTT
>NW_017729030.1:47995246-48012881 GCF_001723915.1 Gavialis gangeticus | reverse complement strand
TATAATAAAGTTTTTCCTCAAAAAATGGTGATGTTTTTTTTTCCCCTTTTTTTTTTTTTTTTTTTTTTTTTTTTTTTTTTAAGTGGATGTGACATTGACAACCAGAAATTATGCTAAGGATCTTACACTGCTCTGTCAGTGAACAGTTGTAGGACCAAGCTTTGGGGACCTGGCAAGAAGGAAGAAAGAATGTGCAGATGTATTAAATGATTATCTTTGCCACTAACTACTATATTTTTTCCAAATCCAAGTTGACTTCAAATGTGAGGAAGTCCCCCAGTAATAAGATTCTATACATGGACAATTATATATTTTTGGTTGAATGGGGAGAGACCCTCATCTTGTATTTGATACGATAATCTTTCATTCATCTTTCTTCTTTTTGTTGAAGAAAAGATTAAATAGTGCACTGTTGACTCATATTCAGCTTCCTGTCCACTGTAACCTTCAAGTCCTCTTCTGCAGAGCTGTCACTTAGCTAGTTGATCCCAAGTCTGTAGGGGTGCATGGGATTCTCCCATCCAGAGTACAGGACTTTTTGTACTTGTCCTTGTTGAACAAAGGCCCAGTCTTCCAATTTGTCTTGGTGACTCTGAATCCTAGCCCTACCCTCCAGCATATCTACTACTCCCCCCAGCTTGGTATCATTTGTGAACTTGCGTATGGTCGATCCATCCCATCTTCCAGATCATTAATGCAGTATTGAACATATTGAACAAAACTGGCCAAGAATGTTTGACTTGAGCGTCATTCTTAAAGCTTGTTTGACTGTCTGTTTCCTTTATAAATTGTGTGTGGAAAAGGGCTACGTTTCAAAATCGAAAACTTCAGTACACACATTCCTTAATCTGTTTTTGGGGAAGTGCAATTTTCTTGAATATTGACAAAAAGTAACATTATAAAATGCATACTGTGAATACCATGTCGACTATGCATATACACTTAAGTAGACGGGTTTTTTTAAAGTCGGTCTTGCGTATCTGACTTAGACAGTTGAGCAATCCTAACAATAACTTTCTCATAAGATTTATGTTGTCCTTCAATAAAGTAAACATTTAAAGTGATTGAAGGGAATTCTACTGTTTTGAGAGCTGTGTTGTTTAGTTTGTTCCTTCAAATATGGTCTATTCATCTCAAAGAGATGATGCTCTCTCAAGACTTTCTCGAGGAAATTCATACATAAAATCTGCTGAAGGTTTTTTGTAATACAGCAGAAAGATCAAAGTACAAGACCGTAGGCCATGTAAATAATGCTTTACCATCTGTATTTATTTTTGCAGCATCCAGTTACATTTTACTCTTTTATTTCTCTGAATGTTCTGGCTGCTATGTGTTTGTCACAACCTCAGTATTCTTTCTGGGCAGTGCTTCATCAGCTTACTGACGTCTTTTCGTATGAATTTGCTGCAGTAATTGCTGGTGCACACTGTTAGTGTTTAAGCATATCTTTTCTTCCTGGAATGCCAAATATGTTTTAAAAAAATGGCACTGAATGGCTTTGTTTTTCCACTATAAAAACCATGCTGATGATTATTTCTGCATTATAAGCCTTTTAGTGTTGGTACACAGAAGACTTGTACAGTTGTTGGGTTGGTCTCAGCTTGGGAAAACTTTTAAAATATTCACTTTGTTGATAACAGTAGTTTACTGCCCTTGCAACAGACCCTCTAGTATTAGTGGTACAACTGTGGGGAGGGAATAAGGGCAGCCACCCAAGCACCAACTTTATCAAGGAAGGTGAAGAGAAGCAACTGCTGGCAGCAGCTGCATGTCCACAATTGCTGCAGCAACCAGAAATCACGGCATCTGCTTTGCTTTGGGCACCCAGCTGCATCCCTACGCTACTGCCTGGTGTAGATAGTTTCATAGTTTCTAGGGTCGGAAGGGACCTTAGCAGATCATCTAGTCCCACCCCCTGCCATGGCAGGAAAGAGTACTGGGGTCAAACGACCCCAGCAAGGTGTTCATCCAACCTCCTCTTAAAAACCCCCAGGGTAGGAGCCTGCGCCACCTCTCTTGGAAGTTGGTTCCAGACCCTAGCCGCCCTGACTGTGAAGTAGCGCCTCCTGATGTCTAACCTAAACCTACCCTCTGCCGGCTTGTGACCGTTATTCCTGGTCAATTTAATTATAGACATACCAGATGGTATGTCAACTTAATTGTTAGTGGTGATGGCAGTCGGGTGCCTGTCTGTATTAGAGCTTCCATTGTAGGAGATGAACTGTTGTTAACAACAGTAGGGACATTTGGGGTTGTTGTTTTTTTTTAAAAGCCTAATAGTAAAACAAGCCTTAGTTTTAATGGGAATTACTGAAGGGGAGAATAGGCATTCTGACAAAGATGCCTCTGACATATATTTTTTTCTTACTATTAGCACAAAAGTGAGCTTACTTAAGTGTTATGACTGCAGCTTCCTCTCTCTCTTGTTTTGCAGGAGCTGACAAGTGCTTTGATGCACGTGAAACTACATCTTTTTGTCCAGATCTTTACACTTGTGTTCTTCCCAACAGCAATATGGCTTTTTCTTCAACTATTATCAATCACACCCATAAATGAATGGCTTTTAAAAGGGTATGTTTAACCATATTGGAGTGAAATATATTTATGGCTATTTTAAAGATTGCTCTTCCAGTAATGTATGTTTAACAGTTATGTAGCGAAGAGATTTCACTGTGCACTAGCATGCTTTGACACTTGCTATTGAAAAAGCAGCACACACAAGATTATTCTTTCAGAATGAGGGTCTTGTGTTTAGAAAAACTTGTCAGCTAATTTCCTATGTACAGAGCTTGCTACAGATCAGCTTTCTGTTTGACAGCAGGCTGTTGAAGCTGCTATGCTAGTTTTTAAGAAGCATGAGGAAAAAGTGATTAATGCAGATAGACTTAAGTCTGTGAACCCATGTAGTACGTATGTCTTGTGTGTGTGTTTTAAATGATCTTGTGTATTCAGTTTCACGTTGTACATTTCCAGATGATTATTTAGTATTTATTTTTCAGCTGTGTTACAGACTTTTTACTTTGTGAAATGGTCCCAACATTACGAGTGACACAGAATCTTAACGAGAAGACTGTCATTTATGAAACAGCAGTATTGTCTTGCATATTAATACCTTTAGATTACTGAGATTAAGGATGAAGAGGAACAGCTTTAATTTACACTTGGTGATTCAAGGCTACTGTGAAGATGATGGTATTGGCTTTGTAACCAGCAAGACTAATGCTTGGTTTTCCTCATAATTAGCCTGCCAGTAATCTGCCCTAATTCCTAATAGTCTTGATTGCTAGACTACAAAGTACAAGGAGTTTTGATCCTTCTCTTCCCACCCTCTGCATTGCCTTCTCTCTTTCCTGCTGTGTTTTTTTGGATTTAAGGGTTATATTGTCATCTTTATGCACAGGCACATACATGTGATACCATAATTATAGTGACTAAAACTTACTGCTTTTCATGAATTTCACATTTACAGCTATTTTTATAAAAGTATCTATTGAGGCTTTTTAAAGCTTAAAAATGCTTCAGAAACGTTTGTCCAATTGTGTTTTGATTTATTTTTTTGTGTTGAGAGTGTTTTAGCTTTTATTGCAGTTAGCTTATTGTGTGGGGATTTCGTACAAAGAACACTCAGATTAGTGAATTAATGCACAATAACTTTAAAAGGGCGTCTTCTCTATCAATACTGCCATTCACGAGACTGCACTGGCAAGGTGCCCTTGTGAGTGAATCCACGCACTCAAAGGGGAAAGTTTAGTGGGAGCTGCAAGGAAGCTGGAGAAAATCAAAACCACTGAGCTCTATCTTTACTTAGACAAGCACACACCCAAAAGAAGGTTTGAGGTCTTTTAATTGCCAGTTTAGCTCATTCTGGAGCTAATATTTCTTGGTCTTTACAATGGAGTTTTCTATGTTGAGCTAAAGGAGAATGCAAGGAACTTTCTAACTCTATGTAAAACAGGACAAATTGCTGCCCTCATGCTCTTGTGAAACAGCTCTACTCTTCAGAAGCATTACGGTTCCCCCGATAAAGACAGAAGGGGGTAGACAGCGGCAGTGCCTTAGCTGCTCCCTTTACTGACTGATTAGTGAAGCTTAAGGGAGGGGATTAATAAAATGCTCTCAGCCAAGGAGTGTAAATGTAGACATGAGCTTCCAGGGGGATTCCTGCTTGCACTTGCCAGAGTGCTTCTTGCTGCTCCTCCTGAGACCCTGTACTCTTGTGCTACTCTCAATACAGGGAGGCACCTGAAAGGTACAGTCGAACCTAAAGTTCTTTGCAGTGCTTCTATATTGAGTCCATGAATTATTTATTTTCTAGTCCTGGGTAGCTGTTTCTTTTGCGGTAACAGCTATTTCTTCAGTTGCACCTTTTTTCCATTTTAGATGAGAATAGTATTGGGAAGTCCTTTTGTTTCAAATGTTATTTTTAGAATTTTTAGAGGTAACAAATTATAGTGGCAAGAAAGGAGGTAGAGGATGTAATTATAGTAAAATAGGCTGAAACCTCCATAAATTACTCTTAAATTTCTTTTTTCTCAGATTGTTTTTAAATTGACAGTATCCTTTTAAAAGTAAGCTGAAGAAGTAAATGCCTGCATAGATTCACTTTTTCCACCTTCAGAAACAATTCTGTAGGTGTGTAGTACTTATTAGGGCTGTGCGAAGCTTCAGTTGCTGATTTGATTCAGAGATTCAGCAGCTGAATCTCTGAATCCAAATCAAATCAGGAGACTCATTCATCTCCGTATCGAATCAGAAGTCTCCGATTTGATTCAGAGAGAGTCAATGATTCAGATGTAGACATAGTTTTATATGTTTTTTTCTACAAACCCCAAGGTACCAGGCGGCTCGTGAATGCTGAGATGGTGGGACGGATGGACCACAGAAGTGTGTGGGGTTTCCCTGTGTGCTCGGCAGTGGATCAGAAGCATTTCGGTCCACTTCTGGGTGTGCCGCAGAGTGCCCATGGGACCTCCCCCCCCCAACCAGCTTGGTGCCTGGTGCCTCAGACTGGGTCTGAGGGAGCACCTAGGGTTGCCCCGTGGCTGATCGCCGAGCTGGAGGGGCTGTGGGGGAAGTCCCCTGTGCTCTCGGTGGCAGATCCAGGAGCAGACCAGAAATGCTTCCAGTCCCCTTCCAGGTCCACCGCTGAGCATGCGGGGTGCCTCCCACCCCGCACTCCTGTGGGACGCTTCATCCACCCCACCATCTCGGCATTCACGAGACGTGTCTGTACTTCAAGATACGTAGAAAAAACATACAAAGCTGTATCTGTGGCTGAATCGCTGATTTTTCTGAATCAGAATCTAAACTTTGGATTTGGATTTGGCCAAATTGAATCGGGACAGTGATCTGACTCCGCAAATCGAATCACTGTCCCCTGAATCGGGCTGAATCTGAATCAAATACGGCCTGTTTCACATACCCTAAGTATGGTATGGTAGCTTTAACATAAAAACATACAGAGATCTAGTAAGAATTTTGTTTTTTTAGTTGCATAACTGAAGTCTGACTGCAGTGCATTCGTGCAGGGTAATGATTTTCAGCCCATGGTCCGCAGACCCCTGGGTGTCCATAGACTCTAAGGGGTCTACAAAAGATGACTGTGATCAATCAAAAGTATATGAGTGTCCACATTTACAATTCAAAGGGGTCTGCACATCCATTCAAAATGTTTTAGGGAGTCTGCAAATGAAAAGGTTGTGAAAACCATTGGTGTAGGGTTACCTGAAGCATTTGAACCCAAGACAACACTACCCATAATACTTACCTCTACCACTTGAACCGGTAAAATACTCTGTTAGTTGATGGTAATAATTGGATAGTAGAAGAAGATGTGACACACACCTTGCTAGTGTGCTACAGACTGCTTATATACAGCAATAAATAATATGGTATGGTTTGTGTACTATTTATGTGCATATTTTAACACAAGCTTGATAGAAATGCCTGTAAATATATTTTCCAGTTAGCATCTAGCATACTTTTTATAGATGGATCTGTTCATATGAAGATATCTAGAACTATGTTTCTGACAGTGATTCATATTAAAAAAAATGGGAATCACAGTATTGTTTCTGAGGTGGTTACAAATGTTGTTTACTAAACCTTTCTTTTTTCACAAAGCAGAAAATACCCTTCCCTTCAACCAAAATGACTATTTGCACACATGCATTTTAAATCTCTTGATATTTTCTCTTTTAACCCACATCTTTCATCTTTTGCCCGGTATCATTCTAGGTGGAAAGTTGCATGTACTAACTGTCAAGAAACCTTTTAGAAGAGATTTATAAATTCAAGAAACTGATGCGGGTCCAGGGGCATTGGCATTCTCAGGTGTTTCTAGTTTTTTAAAGGACACCAGCGACTTGCTAGCCCCCCCCCCTCCTCCCAGGCCCACCTATATTTCCCCCCTTTCTAAAAATAAGGTTCAGGTGGGGGAATGTTGAATACTCCAAGTTCCCACTGTACTCATTGGGAGCTGAGGGATACTTGGTACTTCAAAGGAAGTGCTCAGAACTTTACACAGTTGGGTCCTTACAGTGTTGTTTCTCATGGGTTAGTTTCCCTTTCTGATGGCTGATGAGTGGATACCGTTTATCTATTCCTTCTAATTCTGTGGGTTTTTTCCCAGTATTCCCTAGCATTGGTTACTGGCAGATCCATGACTTTGTAATATAACATATTTTTGTGCTGACTTAATGGTCATTTTTAACGTTACTTTTTAATATTGCATTCTTTGAGTGTAAACGAACACGGCAAAATACAGAATAGATTATCACTGGCCACTTTTTCTTTGCTGGAATACTGAATCAGAAATTCAAATGACATAGTTTCAATAGAACTCATTTTTCTTTAAAAGCCACTCACTGTTTGTGCTTTCTAGATCTGCATCAAGTCCTGATGAATAAGAGTCTGAACTTATGCTATGTATCTTGTCAAGTTAGGGACACTAATGATGTAACCTTAGCTATTGGGAATTGGAAACATGCTGAAAAATCAACTTTAATTCTGATGTGATGCCTGCAGCATTACATATGTAATTTAAAAATTATTGTACGTGGCAAAGGTTGTCATGATAACTGAGCTCGATACTTCATTTCAAAACACAAAGCATGCTACACATTGTTGGACCATGCTAGAAGCACTCCCATGGAGATCTGCCCTGCCCATGTGCTCCTGCCCTTTCCAAATTGATTGTTATAATTGTCAGATCATTGCTTTTGGATGCATGCACATTGCTGCTGTCAGTCTAAGGTGTGCACGTCAGAGAAGTGCTGAGCATGCAATACAGACCTGTATATATACTTTCAAAACATACAGAAGAAAGAAAATGATTTTTGATTAATGGAAGTGGAGAAAATTGCTAAGGAAGCAGATGTTCATCTTAAAAATATTTGACAACTTTTCCTAACACGCAGTAAATAAAATTCCAGTTGTGTGCGTTTGTGTTTTTACCTAGAAATAAAGAGGATAGTATCAACCTAAATTAGTTAAACCTGATCTTTCCCCTGAGGCTTCCTAATAGTCCACACTTAAACTGTTGTAGCTTATATAGAAAAATATAGATGCATCTTATATTGTGCATATTTACCATAATATAGGTAGTATCAGCAAACATAAATAAATGAAGGATATAATACTTAGAAATGGTAAGTATTATGAGATGCATGTTACAGCTCAGGAAGCTGAGTCAAATAAAGGTTGACTGTTTTATTCATGGTCATAGAGCCATTCACATGGCCACTAACAGTCTACTTCCTGTTGCTTTGCTGTAACTACTAGATGGACATCACTTGGTCAGGGGTCAAATATGTGATGTATAATTGTTTCTGAAGAGGTGTTCAGTAGCACAGTATTTTAGACTGTATAGTGATTGTGATTGGCTGTGAATATATTTCCTTTTTTTTTTTTTTTAGTTTGCAGACAGTAGGCTGCATGCCACCTCCTGTGTCTTCTGCAGTTATTTTAACCAAAGCTGTTGGTGGAAATGAGGTGAGTTTTTTATTTTTCTACTATTTATTTTTAGTATGTTTTTACAAAGAATATTTTCTGCGATGAAAATCAGAAGGCAAAACATCTTCGTCAGTCCCTCGCAGTCAAGAATGATTGTCTTCCAGGATTGTCTTATCTGTGTCTGAAGATAAATGATGAGGTCTATCTGGGATCAACAGACTCTACTGCAACTTGGACATGTATTTCTGTGTGGAGTGGGTAGCAGTGGATTATGCCAAAACATATAGTATAGCAAAACAGATGTGGCATACTACTAAGCTTATAGAGACTCTGAAAGTATTGATGCTTTGTTGGTATGAAATAAGGGAAACAAAGTGTCTTGTTAACATGCTGGTAGTGGTTAAGACAGCAAATCCTTGTAACCACTGAGACCTGTGGTGAGACCAGCTGATATAACTATATCTGTCTCTCTTTTTACATTGTATTTCCTCCTCCCCTACCACATGTATTCAACTGTTTTGTATTGAATAAATCAGAGATGGTGAGCTGTCTGGGGCAGGGACTGTCTTTGGAGGGATTGTGCAGCCTCTTATTCTGAGACTGCTTCCTGCCTGTGATCTTTTAGCACTAATGTAAGGAGTAATTACATTTTTAAAAGTGCCTGTATTTAAATATTGTTAATCATGTTGCAAAGTCAAACTCTTAAAAGAGAGGAAATTCCAGAATTCTGGTGGTCTGCTGGAGTGCATTGTGATTAGTCTATAATTGTATTGCCAGATATAAGGTTTTCTATAGGAACCCTAGTGGACAAGACAGATGATGCTTAGGAAGTGAATTAAGGCTTGGCAATTAAGGTTTTTTTTCTAGGGTTTCTTTCTTCCTATTGCAGAAGTTGACAGGTGTGTTTTGGATCAGATAGGGGAAAGAAATAAGTTAGGGGATAGGTCTTACAGCTGAGGCAATTTAATTGCATGGTTGGAGCCTTCAGACCCACTACACAAATTTCTATGACTTAAGCTAAGCGTAACTGATAGCAGTAGTAGGCTGTCAGTTTCTGTATGGACCTGTGTTAGAAGGGGAGTTGATGAACACTGTCAGTGGGCTTCATGGATATTTACTAACACAAGAGTAATGGTGAGACTCAGGAATCTCGATTGCCTTCCTCAGATCTAGAGGTGAAAATACTCCGCTGAACCATAGATTTAATTGTCCATCTCCCTGTCTGATCTCTTCTGTCCTGTCCTTGTTCCAGTTCTCTTGTGTGTTCCTCCCCAGTAACATAGCTGAGGGTGCAGGGCAGGGTGAGATGCAAAAATAGTTGCTGCTGCAGCTGACGCTACTCTGTGTGCTGCCTCTGTCTGGAGTACAGGGCTGTGTTATGCTTCTGTTCCTCCCCCACTTCAGCACCTGGTCTCTTGCGAAGTCTAGGCCAAGACTCCATTCCCACAGCAGATTCTTTATCTCAGTCTCACTCCTGGCCAAGCCAGTTCCAGTATTTTCCCTTCCCCCCAATGCTACTTGTCCAGCCTCCCGCTCCTTTCCTTCAGCCTTGCCTATCAGTTTCTTTGCTCTAGCCAGACCCAGTCTCTTGCATCCCCCAAGTCCCAAGGACTGGGCCCCTTGTAGCTTCCCCCACAGTCTGCCTCTGGCACACCAAATCAAGGCATTTGCACTCTGGCCAAAAACATTGTCCACCCGGATCTTGAGGACAGGAGAGAGAGTATCTCTGGTGTCCCATGGGGGTAGCAGCTATAAGGAATATGTTGCTCAGCCCCCACATCTTTGGCTGTGAGTATGCTTAGTTGAGGTGGAATCTTTGGATAATTTAGCTTCCAAACTCTGACAGTCTCTAGGGAGTATGTGCAGAATGATTTTTTTTTTTTTTTTGGCAACTTGTAGTTTGACTGAATTTCTGCTTTTTTTTTCTCCATGGTACAGCAAATGGCCTAGCTCTGATGCAAGCTCAGTCAGATCAGCAGTGCTAGATTAAACTGATCAGCTATAAGAATTATTTTTAACTCATGCAGAACAAAATCTTTTTCACCTAATCTTACAGAAATCACTTTTCAGTTGTGAAGTTATTGTATTTTAATACCTGAACTGAACCAGAGCTGTAAAGGCTTATATTGTAATTTTGATTGTTGACTGTAATCCCTCCAAAGCTAATGTTACTTCATCAGGTACTGCTGCTTTTCATGCAGTTGACAGATTTTTCTTAAGTAAAGATTTGAAAGTTTCAGTCTATTTTCTAGGAGTACGCAGTGGCATGGATGGTGGAATGCTGCAGTAAGATAGAAAAAAACTTGAGGTAACAAATAAAGGTTTGAATCTCACTGGAATTCAACAATTAAGTAGAAAAACAGCTAGCTGTTTGTCTTAGGAAATACTGTGCAGTGTAGGTTAGCAGAGGGAATACTCCACCCAAGACTCAGCATTCCTGCATTCTGTTCTTGGTTTTGCCATTAACTTGCTGAATGAACAAGTCATTTTACCTCGTCTGTGGAGGTAAGGGTACCTGCAGATCTGCTTGTGGACAGCATTGCATGCGGTTCTTAGTTCTGCATGAGGGTAAATAACTATTTGCTAGAATAAGGAGACAGCACTGTTAGGCTGGGAGCTGAGGATTTTTCTGTATATCATTTTGAAAACTTCACCATGAATTCGTGATAAAAAGGGAGGATTTCTTGTTCATTTTTATTCTGTTTTAAATTAGTCTCTGATAGAAGGCACAAAAATGATTTACTTTGGTTGATTAGGGAAGTGAAGTGAATATTGAAGACAGTTTGGGAAACTAATTGAATTGTATTCAGCGATTCCAAATTTCTTTTTGGACTTTTAGGTACAAATGAAGGTAAATTTAAAGTCCAGACTCAGTCAAATGCAGTATACATGTAGCTGCATAAACAAGGGACGTTTAATAGTGAACTTTAGAACCTACTCATTTTAATTTATTTCTATTTTGGTTTGAAAGCACTCTACACTGAAGGATAGCTACCACAGTTCAGAGTATCCTTGAGGTAGCTTTTAAGAACACAATAACACAGGAGTTAGAAAGCCCAGCCACACACCACCAGATCACCAATCCTGTGATCCCTATAGCTTGAAATACTTGGTGTACTTTCCCAACAGACTTCCCACAAACTTCACTGTCTTCGCTAAACTGACACATTTTGCATACAGCCAGAAGGTCACCCACTGAAGCTATTTCAGACTTTAGGGGTCAGAGCACTCCAGAGAAAACAAACTTGTATGCAGAACCCTCTGCTAGTAGTGCCCTGTGTTTCTCCCTCTTTATAAAACAAACTGTTGCTGTTTGCAGCTAGGATTTTTTAGCAGGAAGGGAGATGTTCTTTTAGGTAGATGGGCTTGGTAGGGGATGGCAGAGGTATGAATTTAGGGTCATTTGCAAGACTAATTTCAAGTACTAACCTGAGTTTTGTTTTCAGCTAATATCTGTATGAATGAACTGTTCACATGAGTGCTAGCAAAAGTGAGGAAAAAGAGGTTGGACATGAGAAATCAAAATGTAATTTTTAATTTGGTGATATTTACTCATAATCTAGCTGTACCAAATAATTTTAGGAAGTCTCTTGATAGTGGGAAATGCTGGAGAAGGACAGTCCTATAACTAAACTACAGAATTGAAAAACCTGTTTTTCAATTGAAGAGACCTGTTTTAATTTCCAGCTCTTCCAATATGCCAGACTCCCAGTGTGACCTTGGGCAAGCCACTAAAGGCCATATTTTTAAAGGTATTTAGGTGCCTAATGATGCAGATAAGCATTTTGTGGATTTTCAGGACCCCCTAGCAGATGCCTAACACCAACTGAAAATCCCATGAGGCACCTATCTGCATGTTTAGATGTCTAAATACATATAAAAACCTGGTCCTAAATTATTCTGTTCTTCTGTAAAATTTACAAACATTGCAGTATATTACAAAGACTGACTCATAAAAAGGGTCTTTAGACAGGATATGCTGTAAGAGTGCAAATTATTATTACAGGATGTTTAGAAGGCAGCTAATTTTTTTTTTCTGAAGAAAGAAAGGATAAAGAGAAGAGTTTGAAAATAGATCTGTAAGTCCCTCATCTGTGTTTGGAAAAAACACAATTTGAGATGACTTTTATGGGCAGCGTAATGACACATTTGGAAAAATATAGCATACTAGGCAGAGCTGGGATAGAATTGTAGAGATAAATCACAATAGACAATTTGTGTTATTGAAGAATACTTTGGCCCTTAGCTACATCATGAGAGGAAATCATGGAAGTAATTTTTTTGCAGTTAAAGGAAATTGTAGTCTTAATAACTCTTGAATTTTAGTCAGGTTGACCTCTTATTAATTCTTCCTGCATCTGGGTTTACTGCACCTGCCATTTGCAAAATTAAGTGCTGTATATATGAGGCAGAAGATTTGTAAATAAGAAAGAAGTTAGTTAAGAGCATTCCTGGAACCAGATACTCGTGGGGAGAGAAGTAACACTTTTATTTATTTATGGATTTTATTTTAAGGGACAAATAGGCTTTCTGGAAAAGATTTAAAGGGAGGGAGAATAATAACTTGATACAAACAAAAACATAAAATAAAATGAACTGCATATTTGTTAAAACCATTAAAATAAAAGTTGCAGTAAACAAACACAGGAAAATTCCTGTGGTCTTTCTTTTTAGCAAGAACAAAAAACGAACCTGAACAAAACTGTAAAGTCACAAATAAGCTATTGACTTTTCTAAAAATACCAGAAAAGTTCTTTGAACTGTGTATATATAAACATTAACTTTTTCAAAAACAAAGTACAGTACATTTAAAGGAAAGTGGAAACCCAAATTTGTTGTTTTTTCATGCCTTTATGTACCAGTATACTGTGCAGTGTCTAAAAACTTTTGATACTAACTCACAAATATTACATAACACAATTATTTGAGAACTGGATATAAAATATTCACATTTTAGCATTTGGCTTCCTTTTCTAATTAATGTTAATTCACATGCCTAAGATGACTTGGAAAAGTAATTTTTAGGTTATATTTACAATATGTGTTAAAGGATAACCTTTGCGAGTGTATATGTTGGTATAAGTGATCTCGTAAGTTTTACATTAAAAATTGACATTGCAAAAGAAAATTACTTAATGATAATATGGTATTTATTTATTTTTCTTTATTATTTTTGTCCCCTTAAATTCAAGAAAAAATCTCTGCCAGTTTCTTCTAGATTAAAATATGAAAGACCTAATTTTGTTCCCAGATAAGCACATGGCACTTATATTGAAGTCACAGGGAAATGCATATGGGTATCAGGGAAGATTTGCTCTGAAGGGCTTTATTTGTGAAAATTAGCAGTTAAGCTGCATTCTTTGTAGACATCTGCAACAAAGAAGTGTGATCACAGATTGTGCATGTACACAGAAAGGGCCTACCATTGATGTATAGCTATGGTATTCTGCTATTTTCTCATTTTCTAATTCTTTATACAGCTTAGCATAATTTCTTTTTATGATCATTACTGTATGGTTGGCAGCCCAGAGGTTGCAAGTTTGAGGCCATAGCAGAAGTGCTCATGGCATGGCCTGTCAGATTCCAAAAAATCTGCAGGTTCTGCTAAATATCTTATTACAAGGATGCAAAAAAAGGAAGGAAGGACTATAGAGACATCTTTTATCAAATTATTTAACTGAGGCTCATGTTTTATTTCCTAAGCAGCTAGTTCAAAACCAACAATACAAGTAGTCTAATTTTTTTCAAAGTAGATTTCATTGCCACAGTGCTATCACTTCATCCCCTTAGGTAGTTCCTTGTAGTCTGTTCAAGTCTTGCATAACCTAAAGAATGTTCTTACATCTGCAGTTTTTTTCTGCCTTACTGTTTGCCTGATTTAACAGTAGTAACTCTAGTACAGATCCCTGGGTGCCCAATTGTTGACTGTGAAATGTTGAAAATTGACCATTTATTTTTTTTATCCTTCTCTTGGCCAGTTTCTAATTGATGAGAGGCAGTACTTCACATACTGTTTCAATATACTTTTGTTTATCTGGTACTGAGCAGATTCACCAGCTTGGGAATTTTTCATTCAAATGGCTGTTTATCCATTCTTATTCCATTTAACGTAGGTAGCTTTCCATTTTGCATATTTTGCAGGTTTATCTTAAATGCTGCTTAGTGAATTTTATTGATTAATTTAGTTTCTAGGAGCAAATAAAGGAAATTATAGCCTGGAGCCCTAGGTCTGCAATGTTGCTTCTTACCTTCCCCAGGGTCAGATCTAAGGAATGTTGGATTGGGACTTTTCTAACTGTATGAGAGCCCTCTATTGCAGTGCATTGTGCAAGGTATCTTACGAAGTGCACAGGAGCTAAGGAAAGAGCAGAGATGGAAAATGCCCTGTGCTCACCTGTACTTTGCCCTGGGAACACATTCTGCAACTTAAACATAACAACACAAGAAAAAAATTGTGTTACAGCATAGGGGCCAAGAGCCTATTGCGTTGGACATTGTACCAAGTTGTAACGAAGAGAGTTCCTGTCCTAAGGAAAAAACAATCTAAGTATTAAACTATAGACTATGGGTAAATATAATAAGTAGGGAGCACAACCAAACGATGAAATAATGCTGGTCCCTTAGAACCATCGCACAGAATTTGCAGCTTGGGGTATTGGCTCCTCCCATCCTGAAGTCCTCCCAGGATTAGCAAAGCGCCTGACATAATGTAGATAACTAAATATCTGTGTATGGGCCTGAACACAAGACATGGTAACACCAAAGCATCAGTTTCATCCATTGATGTAGGTTATACCAGCTCTCACAGAGTGCTTACTGCAACAGCTGTCATCACAGTACTGTACTATGACAAGGTAGGGGAACAAGTAATAATAGCTTGCTTGTCTTCAGCAAATGGCTATCCCTGGTTGAAAACAGGTACATGAAACATATGCTAATGTAACTGAAACAGTGAAATATTACTGTGTTTTTTCCTAGGGGAGTTCTTTACTAGACTCTATACCAGGGCTATACATCACTTTTACTTTATTGGTGAAACTGTGGCTTATGCTGGTGCAAGTATGTTAAGTCCAGGGCCTGTATTTTGCCACGTTCCTTTAGCTGCCCCGTGCATTGCAGTGCTGCCTAGAATCTCCACAGTGCTGGGTTGTATGCTGCAACTGTGTTCACTTCTGTAGGCTACACCAGGTTTAGTGAAGGGGACTTCAGAAGGCAGGCAGAGACTAGCAGGGGAGATCCTGACTTGGCTAAATACAGGACTTTTACATCCCCTTTATACTACTGCTGGCATGAAGGGGCTGGAACAGGGGTGAGGATCTCATTCCCTCCCTTGTTAAGACCTGCACTGATTTATTTATTTTTTTAAAGTAAACATTTTGCAACAACTTTGCCTTAGTCTAAAATTCAGTTTTAGAGTATACAGGAGATAGGCAGTTTTGAGGTTAGTAAGGAGTGGCCAACAAAATCTATTGGTCCTACTTAGCAAAAGACATTGAAAGGATAATTCCATGGTCAAAACAGAAGTATTTTTTTCTTGATGAGTCCTGTTGCCCTTCTGAGGTTCAGCTTTATGCTCCCAGCTGTTTCATCAGCACAACTATTTGAAAGGAAGGCTGCAGGAATGTTATTAATAGGGAAAATGTTCTGTTCACTTTCCTGTACAAAAACATGTCCAAATTACTTTCACACGATTTTTCAAAGGAAAGGTCATCTTTGATTATCATGTGACCTTAATTCTATTGATTGTATATCCTCCAGTAAAATTGTGTACAGTATAGGTCGTATTACTGAACAATGTACTTCTCAACCAGAAGAACCATTATAATCTGGCTATGGCAGTACTGAATCCTACCATACAGGATTCCTGTAATTCAGTTTGTACTGTGCCTTAATGCTGGTTTAAAAATTGGAAGCCACGTTAATATTAAAGATTAAACACAGCATTTAAACTTTAGCTTGCAAAGTTTTGATGTTAAACTAATACGGCAGAAGAGTAGAAACTTAATCATCTTGACTTATTCCTTGCAAATCTTCCATTTTTTCCACTGAACAAAAAAGAATTTGACATTTGCCTGTTACCACCCATTGATGTTGGTGGAATTGCTTGCAGAATAAGGCACCACTGAATATGACTGAGTGAGTGACTGACTGTGGCCCTTAGTTTTATGATTGTAAAGATACAGTTTGTTTATAAATCTAACAGTAGTTAATATATTTTTTTGTCCTAAAAAGAAAATTATATATCTGGTATATGCTTTTAAATAAAAATGCTGTAGCACCTTGAGTGGAAAAGGAAAATTTTCTCCTCTTAAGCGATGGTAACTCCTTTTCAAGGTAAGTTAAAGGAGATGAGTTAAAGAAGTGGAAAGCATCTAGTAAGAAGATAAAAATCCCCTGTAATTTGTATAAGAAATATCCTCAGTGGATTTAGGCAAGGATTTTAGCAGTGTCACTGTTGGAGTATGTCATCTCTGATCAGTGGCTTATAGACACTAGTCATTTTGTCTTTGTTTACTTTTTAAATTGTTGCTAGTCTCTACACCAAAATTGCAAATTCACCGTGTCTGGGAAAATATTTTCATCACTTATGTGCAAAAATATTACAAGCAAACATAATAGCTAAGCAAGCATGTTTACTGGTTAGCTGCTAATATATAAAGAATAGAAACGTGTAAGATTTGGTTTATTAGTTCATTTTCTCTAAAATTGTTTTGGGGTGCCAAATGAGTACAATTAGTAGTCTATGATTTAATCAAGGTTTATACTTAATATATTTTTTATTAAATCAGTTTTTTCATTAGTACAGTTTAAGATTTGTTCCTTTATTATTGACATTACACCCCACACACACCCCTACACACAACATAATATAATATAATTCTATATAGCATGTTGTAGGTTTTATCTTTTATTTCAATCATTTGTCAAGTATTTATGTAGGTGTTATCAAAACCAAAAAACCCCCAAAGTTTCTTAAAACAGTGTAACTGAGAGGTTGTCCATATGAAAAAGACTTACAGTTTAACTACGTGGGTGTAATTAAAGTGTGCAACCTCTGTCATATAGTCAGTTACACTGGAAAAAGTGCTTATTTTGAGACATTAATGAGAGTATAACTGTATCCCCACTAGCAGCCAACTTGATTTGAATTCAGTTGATTAACCCCCCGCCCCCCCTAAACTAAACAAAGTAGTTTACTTCCATATATTTTAATTTTTGCTACTGTATCTATCTCAGCATGTGTAAAGAGGTTACATTTTTCACTCCGAGACTCCCAAAAGTGCTCTACAGCCATAACGTAATAAATGTTTGTGGCTGCAGAGTACTTTTAAAATGGCTGATCGCATGAAAGTTTAAGCCTCTTCTGATGAGTTATCAGATGAAGGTGCTCTTGGGCAGAGCACCTTTGTGCACCTGTGTACAGGTTCACAGCAGGGGGAACATTTGGGTGAGTCCACCCACATCCCATGTGCCTTTGCATAGGGCTGTGCTCTAGCCTCAGGCAGGCAGAGCTCATCCCCTCTGCTTGCCGAAGCACCAGGCTAGCCCCACCCCCTGGATTGTCAGTGACAGGCTCTCATCCCAGCTCCATCTCCTCCCTCCAGCCAGATGAGAGCCACAGTTTGGCTGGGGGGAGTAAAGGGGTGATGGTGTCTCTTTCTGCAGTGTTCAAGGGACCAGG
>NW_017729030.1:47976818-47990246 GCF_001723915.1 Gavialis gangeticus | reverse complement strand
CGAAGCACCAGGCTAGCCCCACCCCCTGGATTGTCAGTGACAGGCTCTCATCCCAGCTCCATCTCCTCCCTCCAGCCAGATGAGAGCCACAGTTTGGCTGGGGGGAGTAAAGGGGTGATGGTGTCTCTTTCTGCAGTGTTCCAGGGACCAGGGGATCTGGCAGCCTGGCTGAGTGTGCTGTTGGGTGTCTCTCTCTCTCCACAGCATGCCTGGATGGGCTGTTCACTCCACCGGTCCTGCAGGAGCAAGTTGTGGGGGGAGAGACCCCTTCCCCCACAGTGCGTTCAGCTGGGCTGATTGTACTCTCTGTCCCGGGGGAGCAAGCAGGGGGAAGAGAGTTTAGGAAAAGTTTAGGCTCCTATTTAAAAAAGATAATTCTTGATATGTTTATGAAACCTGATGGGTTAAGTGCTGCTGTCAAACTACTTCTGAATTTGTTGAAGCAAAGCCTAATGGCCACTGGCAGGCCATAAACATCTTAAAGTTGCTGAATCAGATTACTTAACCAGGGTGTAGTGGTTTTTGGCTTTGTTGAAAATTTATTTTTTGGTAGTGTTTTTTTCTGCCGTGTTTTTAGTGTTTGACTTCTACTGCACTTTCTGCAGTAGAAGTCAAACACTAAATCCTTTGGCTTCCATTTGCATCCAAAATGACCAGAGATTAACAGGATTGGGTAGGAAATAAGTTTATTTAGACCATCAGTAGCAGAGGGCTAAGGTTTATTTTCAGCTATGTGAATGTAAGTCGAGTAGAAGTTAATGGTACAGTATTTGAAAATTTTGAATAGAAAATTTGAAGAAAGACCTTGGTTTCTCCCTTCTCTTAGTACCAAAAGAAAGCATAGGTTAAGAGCCAAAGCAAGCAAGCAACTAAGCAGTTGCCAGATGATTTATCAACAAAGGGAAGGAAGCAGACAGGGGAGGAGGTTTGTGGCAAGGCTCAATTATATAATTTTTAGTAATTATCTAAAAATCACCCTAGGACTCAAACTGTACAGTGCTTAATCTAACGAGTTTCAGAACATTCGCTTATTTTACAAACTTAGTTCTGCAGTCCTGTGCATGTTATTATTTGCATTTAAAAGATTGTATCCCACATAAATGTGTATTTCAGCAGGCTTTGTGAAGATTTAAAAAATATTTTTTATTTCTAACAGAAGTCTCAGTCAGTTAGCTAATAACGTGTTAATATCTTCATATAACTAAACCTTATATGCATCAGTGTTATAGTTTGTAGTTGTTTAAATTCACTGAGTTTCCTTGATATTCAAAAACAGTGCATAAAGGGTGTATAATTTATGATTATATACTATATAAATGTTTCAATTCCAGCTGTGTATCCAAATTCAAAACCTTTTCAAAGGAAATCTCAATGAGCCCCATGGGGCAAAGTAAATTATTACATGTGGTGAACTCTAAGTCATAGACCAAGGTCATGACAGTGAGAGTGTATTTCAAAAAGGTTTAATCTCTGCTTGGAAAGCAAATGAAACCTCTCATCATTAACTTTAAAATTATAGTTATAAGAGAATTTTCACTGCAGGTGAAAGATCAAGTTCATTGCAGACATAATGGAGTCTAAAAAGTTCTTCCTCAGACATAACAGTGGAACATGAAACATTCACAGAGGTTTTCACATTCTTGATGAAGAGTTTGCATTTGCTAATCTAGATTTTGAAAATCAGAATTGTCATAACTCTTTACTTAGGTTTTATTTCAAGCTTTTGTGAGGAAAACAGACTTGTGATGTTTTATGGCCTTTTTTTAAAATTTTCTCATCTTGCACCTTTTGCCATCTTTATAGCATCCAATTTTTAAAGCATTTAATCAGTAATATACTTTCTATTTATTTATATCATAGTACTAATTTAGAGTTTGGGCCCTATTGTGCTAACTAAAGTATACACATTTACTGAGAAACTGTCCCTATATAGATGAAAAAGATTAAAGGTCGGAGGGGAAATACCTGGGTATCTGGAAATAGAAGATGGGATTCTGTCCAGCATACTGTGTACTAGACCACCATTCATTTGGCCAGCGTGTCAATAGACTTGAATGTTTTTTTCTGATCTTCAGTGCATCCACTTCAGCTATGCCTATTTGTTACTGAAATCTGTTCAGTAGTTCAAGGTCCTGTTCAGCATCCGTGCATCCGACTAATGCCAGTTTATTTTACTTCAGAGAGTTACTAGTGGATAGTCCTCGATGTCTTTGCTTTTAAAAATGCTGTGGCTGGGCAGTGAGGGGCCAAAAATAACAGTATAAAAGGTATCTGGGGCAGAAGTTACTTACCTGGCAGGGGAAATACCATGACCAAGGTAATGCATAAAATGGCACTATGTAGTGAACAGTGCACCCTTGTCTGCTTGCCGGCAGCACTCCCTACAAGAACCTCAGAGTTAGCTTCCCACTAGCCAGCTTCCAGTGGGAGGATCTCAGCTACATGCCAACTTTATAGAAATGAGAGATTCCTCCCTAGCTTGCTCCGGCAGCCGTACAGCTGAGGGCAAGCGAAACTTGGGGGCATTCCAGGATTGGGCCTGCATGTTGGATGCCTGTTAAAAGATTTGGAAGTATCTGAAGCCCCAAGCTGAAAAGTTTGGGGTGGAGGATACTTGCTAGTAGTAGGATCACATATGGTTCTTGAACGATTCAAAGGATTTGGAACTGATCTGGCTGATCTGGCTAATTTAACTTGGGACATGAAAAGCTTTCCTTAAAAAAAATCTGGGGCAGAAGTTGATCTCTTTCTGCTCTGCTCTCCTGTACCATGAAGGGTATGGGATTTACAAGAAAGCATTACCTCTCATGGCTTTATGTATAAAAGCCTGATTTCTGTAGGCTAAGCTGTTGGTGTTCTTTCGAGTTCTTTGCAATCTTTTAAAACAATGAAGTTTGCATTAGTGGACATTTTTCCTTTATACATGACAGATACAAATCCTGAGTACATTCTTTTTAACAGTCAATATTTTAATTTCTTTTAAAACCAACTTTTGAAAGCAAGCATATTTAATACAGGTCTCATGAAGATTGCTATTCATCTCAAAGTAAGTAGGGACTGTCAGGCTTATTGTAGCAATATACTTTCTTTGAAATTGAACATATTTGGGAGTCAGCAGCTTGCTCCATGCAATGTATGTAACTCCCTAAAAAGCCTATGTTGGGAACAGTTACCATTCAATTGATAAGACGCCCAGAATTCCAGAAAAACTCAAGGTTGAATCTAAAACCATCTCTCTGCTACGTGGACATGTTTTATAATATTGTTTTTGAAATTTTGTAAGCACATGCTATTTTCAAAATAGCCGATATTGTAACTGTAGTCATTTGTGCAATCTTTCCCCCCCCCCCCCCCCCAAAAAGCCAAGCCTCATTTACTTATTGTATTTTCATTTCCCTAGTGCTCTAATATGTCATTATTGAACCAGACATTTTATATCTTAAGTTCTTCTCTCTACAGTATATATTTTAATAATTAAGACAAGAACCATGAATTATACAACTTATGTTCAACCAGCAGTCCAGTCCACTTGGGTACAATCCTAAGAGTAATTCTGGGTATAAATTATTGTAGCTTGCTCTTGCTGTGTGTACATCTGTGAATGCACTTAATTGGGCCTGATTCTCTTCTAACTCCTGATTTCTTATCAGAATGAGATGATCAAGGGCAACGGACTCTTTTTGTCTGGACTGGAATACAGAGTGTAAGACATGCTGCTACACACAAATCCCTTGGAAAAGTGAGAGACATTCCCCACACATACTTCCATCAGTGTGTTGACCCCTTGAATGACAAGTATCTAGTCTAGTAAGCTCTGCACACCTTCCTGACACTCTCAATAGCCAAACTTCCAGGTGCTCAGCAGATGTAGAAATCTTCTTCACCTCCAAATAATAACCAAGCATCTGACTAACTCCTTCATTTGTTTATCACTTTTATTTTTTCATACTATCTAAAAAAATGCATGCAAAGATCTACATTAATACAATTTTATTGTTAGTGTTTTAGCTACAGAAAGAATTGGGAGATTCAAAATAACGTTTTGCATGTTAACTATATTTCACCTTCTTGCATGTATGTATGTAACGGCTGTACGCACCCCAAATATTTCTTGCGTTTCTGGAAAGCTGAACAACAGCTAAATGAATGGGAATCAAGCTGCTGTTTTTAGCTTCATTCAGCATGTGTAAAATCTGGGCTCTGCATAAACAACATAGTATCTTTTTTAAATAAGTTTTTCTTTGTGTTTTCTCCACATAATTCACTGCATCTGTTATATAAACATCTTATCTTGTCTGTAAAGCCTATCCTGAATTTAATTGCCTTCCTCCTTTGTCCTTCTCCTTTCAGGTTACTAGCATACAACCTGGTCAAAATGTGCAGTAATTTTTTTTGTTTCTCAAACTGCTTGCTCTCAGCAGTATCTTCTGTCTCCAACACTTAAGGCGGTGTTTTATCTGTTCAAGCAGTTCATTGGATATGGTAACCTAGCACATAGTATCATATGGAGAAGGTAGATGTCTGACTTTAAGAAAGCTTTTGACAGATTTTTTTTTTTGTAGTTTCCAAGTTAGCTTTTGTTGCTCAGTTTTTATTATTTTTTTTTTTTAGATTCTCTTCTGTGCTCTGATGCTTTTTTGTAAATGAAGGCTGAGATGCAATATGAGCAGCCTTCTAGGAGTTCCCGTATGTTTCAAACCTCAGACTTCTGAATGTCATGATGTAAGGAGAGAATTTCATTGTTGAGTTATGTCCTCCCATAGTGTGTACTGTAATCTGCTGAGGCTTTATGCTGCAGCACTTCTCTTGTTAAATTTTTCTTCAAAAACAAGAAGGAAATTTTGTATTGGACTTCCTTGTTAATTAGCAGATACCAGCTGCTACGGGCAAAAGAACACCTGTGCTACTGTGTAGAGATACCTGGGAGCTCCTGCTATCCTCATTCTCCTCCCATTTACCATGGTAAATCAGAATCAGTTCTATTGATGTCAAAGCAGTGGGATTGTGAATGAAAATCAGGGCCTACAATGTTTGCAGGAGCCTGATTTCATCAAAACTAATTAGTCTTGGCTAGTCTGATGTGGAAGTGTGCTGTTGACAGAAAACAGTATTTTTTTTTAGCAACATAGTATTCTATTCTTCCCCTATCTAGTTTTACAGTGAAATTTTTAAACTGCAAATAAACAAAATCAAGATGGCCTGTGAAAGGCAGGATTTCACTGTAACTCAAGCAGTAATTTTTTATTGGAGAGAGAGCCTTATCTGAGGTTTAAGTGACACTTTTAATCTTTATTGACTCAGCTTTAGAGGACTTATCTACAACTGGAAAAGTTAAAAGGTAAATGATATGTTCTTTAGGAGAGATAATTTAGTCTCCGAATACTTACACGTTTCTTAAGGTGTATATAGAAAGAGCAGTAGGAAGTAGTTTTATATCATGACAAATTGATCTTGAGATATGAAATGGAGTTTTACAGAAAATGTAGATTTGCAACACGGAAAGCTTGTAGAGTGGTGTATTCACTCCAAGGGGTCAAACCCCCTGGTTTCCACCCATGCATAAAGGAGAGTGGAAGGTCCACAATTTTATTTCAGTGAGGGAATCTTGGCATACCAGTGTGGCACCTTAAAGTTCAGAGAAGCATAATCTTTTGCAGGTGACAGCTTGCTTTGTCAGGTGTTTTGTTATCCTATGAAAACTTGTGCCTCCCTGAACTAGGTAGCCTGTAAGATGCCACCCTGCGTTCTGCCTGATTTCAGACTAACGCTAACATTCTCTACTTATGTGGGCATCTTGTGGCCATCAAGACCCTGAGTTAATATTACGTTAGGTAAAAAATGGTTTTCTACTCATATTATTAATACATCATGAATATAAAAAGAAAGCAAATAAATAAAAGTGCAACAGGTTCATCAAATACTTGCAGGGCCATATACTAAACCCAGCTAAATATCAAAGATGACAGACCAAAGATTTAGGTAACAAACTGGCTGAAAACTTGCACTATACTGCAAAGTTAACGAGCATAAATTTAGGACATGTGGAGTTTATTACCAGGAACCATTTCAAGGTTCCCTAGTCAGATCAACACTTGTTGTATATTCTATTTAAAACATTTCTGTGTGTCTCACAATCTATAATTCTTCATTGTTTTAGGGTCACAAATTCAGAAAAGTTGATGAAAATCTTAATGAAATTCAAGATGTTCAGTTTAAGGTTTCAATTCCTTAAATTGTTGTGTCTGTCCTCCGCCTTGTGCTAGACTGCCAAAGTTGGGATGTGTGGAAGATGTTTCCATGTCATCTCTCTAAAAGCATAGGGACTGTTGGCAAGCTATGCTGTCTGAAGACCCTTTGAACCTGGAATTCACTTTTACCCTTGATACAGACACCAGAAAGGGGTAGAAATTTGTCAGTAGTGGTCAAGGGGGATTATTTATTGTTCAAACTTTTGAGAGTTAGTGATTTCTCTTACGGCTGCTCATTGTGGCAGTAGCTTTCTTTTAAGGTCTTAATCTTAAATATTGTTCGCTTCCATTATCTGGACACCCATAATATGCAAGTCAATAAAATGCAAGGTGTATTTGCCTTCAAAAATTGTTTTTGCTGGTAAAGTAGGGTATGTAGATGCAACTCTAAAGTAAGTTCACAAATGTGCATGTCGAAGGCACCGTGGTCTGATGCACAGAAAGCTTAACTTCTGTGTACTGTATTTGTTGAATCAGGATCTACATTTTCACCTCAGCACTTGCAGTTTATAATCTAAATTCACCTCAGCAAGTGCAATTTTAAATTTGCCTTGAGTTTATAAGCTAAATGTGCATAACTATAGAAGAGGCATTACACAAGGATAATTTAGCTGTTCATTTACTGTATCTCTCGATATGTTCAGAGGCTGGGCTCCATCTCACATGCCTAAGACTATGGATAAGACATGCTACTGATGTCCAGCAAATAGTTTCATTTTAGGAAATAATTTCAGCATTTTTTTCTTTTAAAACGTCAAGTAAACAGGAAACTTCATTAATAATCCTCCAGCAAGAGAACACACAATTGTATGATTAAGCATTTCAACATGCATGAAATACCAAGATTAAATTTCCATATGCAATCTTAGTTCTACTTCCTTGCATATGCATTATTTATTAAAGTACAGTACATGTAGTGTGGCCATCAACATTTGTCAGATGCTATAATACGTGAAGCAGTTTTTTCACTGTGTTTTTCTTTGCCAATAACAGTACAGTTTGACCTGCACAGCAGTTGGTTGCTTTTTGTTTTAGTTTTCTTTATTTATTTTGGAGTATGGTATAGGTTTCTAATATGATAGTGTAGATTATTTAATCAATAGCTTTATTTGACTCTTGTGTTTCCTTTGTGTAAAGCTGCCTTGTATGGTACAGCAATCAGAGAAATAATCAATTGAAATATTTCAGGTTGACTTCAAAGAAATGCTTATAATAGAAGAAAAGTTTATTGAAAACGTATTTTATGTATGTGTATGTATGTATATTAGGCCCATGCGAAGCGGCTAGTATTCGTTTCAGATTTGGATTTGGCCGATTTGGGGGACAGTGATTCAATTTGGTGATTCAAATCGCTGTCCCAAATCAATTCAGCCAGATCTGAAACTGGTCAGACCTAGGCAAATATGGCCTACAAGTGCTCAAGAATTTTGTTTACAGGGGTGATATATCCCACTTCGTGGGCTCAAATCCAGAAAGTTCACAGACATGTATGGATTTGAGTCTATGAAGGGGGATACACCATTCTTGTAACCAAAATTATCGGTAATAATACTTGTCTAATTACTGTTGCCTTCCTGCGAAAGGATGGTGTCCTTGTACTCCATTATTCCAAGATTCTACCCAGCCTTGCACTGGCTTCCTCTCACATCGCGTTCCCTTTTCCCTCAGCATCCATAGGCACATCTAGGATTTTCATTTCATTCTTGAGCACTTGTAGGCCTTATTTGTCTAGGTCCAGCCAGGTTCCTACCCCCATCAGCATGCTTTTTGTTTTATTCAGTCTTGCACCTGACACTACTCCATAGTCTTTTGTGTCTCAGAACTCTCTCTTTTCCACTCACAGTCTTCTCTTTCAAAGAAATCTTTGGTACTTCTTTTAACTATTTGCCATCATTCTCCCATGCTCTTGTAACTCTTCTTCAGTGTTTTCCATGCCTTGTACATTGCGATTTAACATCGACATGTCTTGTCATTCTGTAGAAGTTGGGTTTTTAACTTCCATATGTCTTTCCCTCTCCTGATACACCTTTGGACACTGATCTCCGCTGTCAGAATTCTGTGCTCGCTGAAGGGAATTGTTTGGACCTCTTTGTGTTTAATCGCTACATCTTAGGCAAGAACATAAAATCGGTTCTTGACTTCTTTTTACCTGTGGGATCCATTTTGGTATAGGTTTTTCCTTCAGCCCACATGTCCCTCAGCTCTTCTTTAACAAGTTTAACCAGAAACCTGAAGGAGCTGGAGGAACCTACCACAAGAGTAGGTTTGTGCAACTCATGTAAATAAGATATGCATGTGAGTGCCCACTGTGCTCAGCCCCCATCAGCTCCAACTCTCTTCCAAGTCATGGTGAGCCAGTACATTGAATACAGTTTGATTTCTTCTTCACTCCCACAGCTGAGCTATGCCTTTCCCATTTCCAGTCATTTCTGTTTCTTCACCGGGTTTAAATGCATAGCAGACATCACCAGAATTTCTGTGTCAGCCCCTCTGCCCATTATTTGTGTGACCTCACCTTCCATGAGGTGAAGCTGGACCAGGTTGCCCTGAGCCTTATCTGAATATACATTTTTTGGAGTATCCTAAGACTCATGACAGGAATACCTGGTTCCAGTCATGGGTGGTGGGGCTAATTAGCACATGGATCCTTTATAGGTGATGTCTGCTATACACATGCATTCTGAGCAGTGCTGAGCTGTGGGGTCACCATGGCTTGAAACTCTTTTGACTCTGCTAGGGCCCACCTCAGTGAGCTCTGTGGTAAGTCACGAGGCTTTTGGCTTTACTATATTTAAGTAGGTACAAAAGATGTCATATTTATATAGCATGCCAATTAAATAGGTCTCTCTTAAGAGAAGCAGGGAGCATGTAAACTGGAGTGCCTGCTGATTCAATA
Organism: Gavialis gangeticus; assembly: GCF_001723915.1. Lineage (NCBI taxonomy): Eukaryota > Metazoa > Chordata > Crocodylia > Gavialidae > Gavialis > Gavialis gangeticus. Next base: position 47,981,102 of record NW_017729030.1, on the reverse strand, counting down.
TCTCCCTCAGGCAGGGATGCCTATGGAAACCTGGTCCCGAAACTAAATGATCTCTGCATGTGGAAACTATCTCTTGTGATAGGAATAGTGGTTCTACTGTCTCCACCAGCTGGTCATCACCAGTGCCTGTGCCAGCCCACACTGCACTTGAGGATGCAGTGCATTATAAATTGTGCTGCTTTTGAAATCATGGTGGTGAATTGGGCACTGGCTTTTATTGGTTATTTTTCTTAGGGAGGTGTATTTTAATGATGATTGAGCTCAGGAGCCTGACAAAAGGCAGGAAGAAGAGCAGCAGAATAAAGACCCTGGATTTAAGAGAAACAGAGTATGACTTACTCAGGAATTGATGGGTAGGATACCCTTGCAAGCCAAGCTGAGGGGGAAAGAGTCCAGGAGAGCTGGTTGTATTTTTAAAAAGCCTTACTAAAAGCACAGGAACGAACCATCCTGATGACTAGCAAGTATGGCAGAAGACCAGCTTGGCTTAGCAGGGAATTCTTCAGTAAGCTAAAACACAGAAAGGAAGCTTGCAAGAAGAGGAAACTTGGACAAACCACTAGGGAGGAGTATAAGAGTATTACTTGGGCATGTAGGGATGAAGTCAGGAAGGCCGAAGTGCAGTTGGAGTCGCAGCTAGCAAGGAACATGAAGGGCAATAAGAAGGGTTTCTATAAATGTGTCAGCAAGAAGATGAAGATCAGGGAAAGTGTTGGTCCCTTATATAATGGGGGAGGCAACCTAGTGACAAACGATGTGTAAGAGGCTGAAGTACTCAATGCCATTTTCACCTCAGTCTTCATAGGCAAGCTCAGCTCCCAGACTGCTGCAACTGGCAGCACAGATTGGAGAGGAGAGGTAAGCAGCCAACAGTGGTGGAAGAACAGGTTAGGAAATATATAGAAAAGTTGGATATGTGCAAGTCAGTGGGACTGGACGTGATGCACCCATGGGTCCTGAGGGAGTTGGTCAATGTGATTGTAGAGCTGCTGGCCATTATATTTGAAAACTTGTGGTGATTGGGAGAGGTCCCTGATTATTGGAAAAGGGCAAATATAGTGCCCCTCCTTAAGAAAGGGAAGAAGGAGGATTTGGGGAACCTGGCAACCTCTTCTCAGTCCCTGGAAAAATCATGGAGCAGATTCTCAAGGAGTCCATTTCTAAGCATTTGGAAAAGAAGGTGATTAGGAACAGTCAGTTCTTCCTGGCTAGCTTTTCTTTCCCGCACTTTTGCATTCTCTGGGATAGGACACTAAGTCAAAGACAATGAAAGACTCTTCTCCCCTGTAGAAAAGGTCTGGGTTTACCAGAGCTTCTGAGATATTGCCAGGCAGAATGATTTTGCAGTGACCAGGGTTACTTGCATTGCCTCTCTAAATATTCTTTGGAAATTAATTTGGAGGGGAGCAAGGTATTTACAGCTGGATCTCAACAATAAATGGCAAACCTCTTTGACTAGGTTCAGAACCAAACAGATGCCCACAGCTGTTTTGGCTAGATGTAAACTTTCCATTCCAAGGGCTAAAAGATGTTGCCCAGCCTGTCTAGGAGTTTTGAAAAACACTATTATGTTTTAGAATGTCCTGTATAAAACGACATAAGGAGAAAATATTTATCACCATTCTTGCAGAAATTGACATACTTCTCAAATAGAGAGAAATTAATATGGCTTCTCTAGCAAACAGATCCATATTTAGTAAACCGTCTTGCAATTTTTGCTTACAAGGCTGAAGCGATCAGAGCTAAACATCCTTTACGGCTGATCCGACCAATAAACTTTAGCACTATATTTGTTTTTTACCGTGTTAATTGTGGACTTATGCACAACATTTTTATAGATTCATGATCTGATTTATCACCATATTTGTACTTGATTGTGTTAATTTTAGGAGTAGAAATAATGCTTATATAATGGCTGGCCCTATTTTATTATTATATTTGCATTTCTGTTATTTTTGTTAAAATTTATATTATGGCTGTATGTCTGTTAATGTTGTTTTCGGAAGCATAGCTTTCAGCCAGAATCCTTAATAAATTGAATTGAACAGTCAGCATAGATTCTACAAGCATGGATTCATGCCTGACCAGTCTAATTGCCTTCCATAATGAGATGACTGGCTCTGTGGATGCAGGGAGAGCAGTGGACATGGTGTACTTTGACTTTAACAAGGCTTTGGTCTCCCACAACATTCTCACAAGCAAACTAAGGAAGTATGGGTTGGATGCAAGGCGGGTAGAAAACTGGTTAGATCATCAGGCTCAAAGGGTAATAATCGATGGTTTGGTGTTTAGCTGGCAGATTATGTCAAATGGAGCACCCCAGGGGTCTTCATCAATGACTTGGAAGGTGGGATAGATTGCACCCTCAGCAAGTTTGCAGATGACACCAAGCTGGCATGAATAGTAGATACGCTAGAGGGTAGAGGTAAATTCAGAAAGACCTTGACAAATTGAAGGATTAGATCAAAAGACCTCTCATGAGGTTCAGTAAGGACAAGTGCAAAGTCCTGCACTTAGGTTGGAACAATTCTATGCACAGATGTAAGCTGGGGACTGACTGGCTAACCAGCAGCTCTGTATAAAAGGACCTGGGGGTTACAGTGGATAAGAAGCTGAATATGATCCAACAGTGTTGCCCTTGTTGTGAAGAAAGCTAATAGCATACTGGGCTGCAGTAGTAGGAGTGCCAGCAGATTGAGAGAAGTGATTATTCCCCTCTATTTGGCATTGGTGAGGCCATGTCTGGAGTATTGTGTCCAATTTTGTTCCCCCCACTACAGAAACGGTGTAGACATTGGAGAGAGTCCAGCCGGAAGGCAACGAAAATGATTAGGAGGCTGGGGCACATGATTTCTGAGGAGAAGTTGAGGGAACCAGGCTTATTTAGTTTGGAGAAGGGAAGACTGAAGGAGGACTTAATAGCAGCCTTCAAGTACCTGAAGAGTTGTTACAAAGAGGATGGAACTAGACTGTTCTCAGATGACCAAATGAGGAGCAATGGTTTCAAGTTGCAGCAAGGGAAGTTCAGGTTAGATATTAGGAAAAGCTTTCTAATGAGGAAGGTAGTAAAACACTGGAACAGGTTACCTGGAGAGGTGGTAGAATCTCCATCCTTGGAGGTTTTTAAGACCTGGCTAGACAAAACTTTGGCTGGGATGATCTAGTTGGGGATGGCTCTGCTTTGAGCAGGGGGTTGGACTAGATGATTTCCTGAGGTCCCTTCCAACCTTAATTGTCTATGTTTAATATTCTGTTAAACCGTTTGCTGCCAGTCGAATCATAGCTAAAAACTGTGAAAGCTATCAGTCAAAAAATAGGAAGATTAAATTATTTTTTAAGTTTTTTTTTTTTTTAAAGAATGAGTCAGGCCTGCTGTACATTTCATTTGATCATTCAGTACAGTCTTCATCAAATGGCCTTTTCCTTTTGGCTTTTCTTCCAATTTGCTTATATCTTATAACCCTTGCCTAGCATTATTTTCCAGTGGATTGTTTATATTTGATTGCTAGCCCTGAAAGTACTGAAAATATACATTCCAGTTTATTATGCTAAAGCCAAACTGCAGAACAGAACAACCTGGAAGACTCCTATAGAAATTTCAAGGAAATTTTGATACTCTAGTCCACTCAAAAATCTGCTGATACGGTAATGTTTTTTCCCTTGCCAGGGCCCTCCTTGCCTGGTGTCATTTCTTGAGCTCTCATGGGATGAGATTAGTCTAAAACAACAAAGTAGCCAGATGTCTGGTTCTGAAAGAGTCCCAGAGGCCAGGGTATTGTAGGCAATAGTAATCGCTGGGGGCTGAAGATCAAAGGTACCTGAGAATTACTTATGGGCACATACTATGTGTTGTTCCCATTATTAACAGTCTGAGAAAATTTGTATTCCTAATTAACCCTTTTGTTGGCTAAATTTAAGTGTAAGTACAGTCCTGTCTGATATAAATATTTTGTTCTTTTTTGTGGAATGAACAAGTGTCAAAGCCATTAAAAAAATACATTGCATATAAACTAGCAAAATTTGTAGTTTAACAGGAGGCTGTGGCCGTCAGACATTTCACTATGCATAACATTGATTATATTTTAGTTTGAAAGCATTGTAAGTGATTGTAGAAAATTAGCAGGCCACACTCCTGGGTCATTGTTTGCTAGCTGCTTTATTTTTTCTTCATCCAAAATTATGTCAGTGAGAATGGTTAACTTGTCTTGGTACAGATTTTAGATCATTGCTTCCTAGTCTAAAATGAATTCAGATTAATCCCAGAGGCAGGATATCTGCACATCA
>NW_017729030.1:47949100-47971818 GCF_001723915.1 Gavialis gangeticus | reverse complement strand
GAATCATCATGAGGTAAAGCTTGTAAAATCAAGATGTTTGTGTTGCTTTAGGAATGAATAATGAACTATTTATGTTAGAAAGTTTTTCTGACATTTCTGAACTTGCTTTAGTTCTTTCATACAATGAACTTCTCAACTATTTTTTTCCCCCCTCCACATTGATATTCCTAATGAAATGCTAATTAACATTTTAGTTATCAACACCTGTTTGTGTTATAGAAAATCTTGAAGCTCTTTTATTTTAGGGTAAGTGCTGGCTCTGGATTCTTGTAATGCTTTTAGAGTGGGATGGCTTCTGGGAAGAAAAAGAAATCTGATTGCAACCTTCAATGTCTTTGTCTCCAAATGAAAATATCACAGTTAAGAATAGAACATCTGTTTATTTTATTAAATGAAAACATTTTCTGCCATTGTAGAATTAAAGGCTTGACACATTCTTTCTTAGTTTTCAAATGATAAGGTACTGTTATCGAGGATATGATTAGAGATGATCTGTTCTGTGTGGTTTAAGTGCTTCAGTTTCACTTTCTTTAGGACAGAGTAATGTTAGTGTGCTGTAAATACTGGGATGAGGGCTCTGATCACATTGAAAATGTGTTTTATAATTTATTGCCTGTGTTTCTCATGCTTAACAATTCTAAGGAACAATTCTGAGTGAGCAGTGAATGAAGAAAAGATTCTTGGAGTCATTTAAAAGACTGAATTATTTGTTTCAATCTTCACAATATCTCTCAGAAATACACTACTTAAGAAAGGAACCAAATCATCTGACCTGACCTGAGGAGCATCACATGTTTATATTTTCAGTCTGCTCACCTGTACCCCGTCTGCATCCCACGGTTTAAACAGAGATGCTGTTTTAAATTTGATCACACCAGTTTGGTAGCTTGTTTCTTCCACTTCCCAACTACTTGAAAAAGTTGAGATAGACTACATGAGAAAACAAGCGTAATGGAAAATTTGCTTGCAAAGCTTAGTGATGCTGTGAGGCGACATAACTCTTCACTTGCATTTTAGTTCCTTGGGCTGTGTCAACTAAAGAAATCTGCTCATTGAACATTTGAACTGTTTCACACAGCTCTTTTCCCTTTTTTGGTTTAAGCTTTTGTATTTTAGCTTGGAGTCGTGACTCTTTCTTCTCCTGCATCTTTTTTGTAGTAATCTGTAGGGTTGTGTTGGTAGGCATGATTCATAAATACAAACCTTGGGGCCCTGTGAAATTATTGGATTGGAGATTCCAACTACCAAATTCACAGTTTGATTTTTCTGTATCCCCATTTCCTTTTGCTCTGCTGCAAGACCTGAAAGTAGGTAAGGACAGTATAATGTGTGTGTGTGTGCATGTACCATTATTAGATGGAGGCTTCTTTGTGCAAAGAGAAGCATCTGCAACATTCCTCAGTCAGAACTGTGGTAATGCCAATTAATTCTGTGGAATATTCTCTATGGCCGCATACACGTGGTATATTTTAGATCAACGTAACCAGGGTTAGGTTGATCTAAATGCCTGCTCAGGCAGGCATTCAAGGGTTTAAATTATTTATCTTGGGCGTCCCAAGTTATTTACCTCCGGCTTCCCATGCCACTCCCAGTAGTGATAAACAACTGCATGTGCTGCTCCTGGTCTAGGTTTAGGTTGCTTAAAGTAAGCCACCTATACCTAGACCAGGTGTGTTAAATGCTTGTGCACACCCTGCGTTACCTTTATAAAGCTGACGGACAGCATGAAGCAGCTAGTAACGTGGCATTAGAATGCCATCACTACACATCACATTAATACTATGGTGGTCTCCAGGGCCTCTGTCTGATTGTAGACTAGCAGTGCATTTGTGGGGGGGATGGAGATGAGAGAGAAGGGGGTGGTGGCGCCTAATGAATATGGGATAGGAGATAAAAGGCAAAAAAGAATGTGGGAGAAGTCTGCAAACTACAAGATTTGCCACAGTATTGCAGGTGGGAAGCCTTGTGTTCTGGAATAGATTTGTGAAATGCTGGAGAGTCTAACACATAATTGTTGGATCCTGTACTTTTAAAAGTGCTATCAATTGGCGATGTCAATTATGACTGGAGGAGGAAACTAAGCCTGGTAGTTTTGCTTTGGTGGATCTAAGCTGTTAGAGAGAAAAAAAAAAGTTTCAATTGAAAAGTTGGTAGAAAAGTCTTTGTTTGAATTTATGAAGAGGTAAAATCTTGAAAGTTTGTTTCATTAGTTTGAAAAATAAGGTTGTAAATATGTTTAAAAGATCTTGGTGAAGGCCATGGCTATATAGTCAGATGCATTGTTTCACCAGATAATCCCATGTGAGTAGATATAGGCTATTTGTTCACTTTTGGGCACCTATGAGAACAGTATTGCTAAATTTCGGGATACTTTCAGAAAAGAAAAGGCAAAACAAAACAGAGACTTGTGAGAGAAGATTAATTATATACACAAAGATCCAAACATGTATTGATTAAGTGATGATTTAAAGGCCAGAAGGGGGATATAATACATGACGGAGGCAGTTTAAGTGCCATATAACGTGAGGCAGTTTAAGTGCCATATAAAAGGATATTTAAGTAGTAGGAAGGGGATGAAGATATGAAAGGAAAATTTTGAAGAAAACCTTCCTGATGTTCTGCTTTAGTAGACTGTGGGAGGCCCCTCCAGGGAAGTGGAATATCCATCAGTCGATAAAGAATGGACATTTAGGAATTATATTAATGAAGATTGTGTGAAATATATTACAAAAAGTGAATCTGGCTTTTGGGATTCCATTTGGTTTTGGAAGGGAAAAAAAGTATGGGCTAGTTCAATTTCTTTGAGCTTCTCCATAATTTAAATAAGTTAAATAGGTAAAATAGACCAACAGCATAAATCTAATAGGTATATTTTATATCTCAAGGAATTACATTATGGTTAGCATGACTAGTATATGGAAGATGATGTTAGTTATCTTCTAATAACTTTTATACATTTTTGCCATATTTTAACTTTTGTTTTCAACAATTTTGGAGAATCTTCACTAGTTAAAAATACTTTAGCTACCTGAATACAGTATCTATCTGAAATTAAAGTCACAACTTAAATTCTCTTTCTCCTTAAAGATGTGGGTGTCCTAGCCTTGGTCTTGGTGAATTCTCTGTAAAAGGTATTTTTGGTTTCAGTATGAAAAGCAAGGGAAGAGTTATGCGGCCTCAGAGCATCACTGAGGTTTTGATCTTAAAAACACAAAACAGGGAAAATGCATAATATTTCTTGGAAGTCGTTCAAATATTTTGAATCCACATAGAAAATAGAAAACATAGCTAATGCACATTAGCTTAATCCTAGGGTCCTCTTGATATCTGTTTGTAGAGCGCTACTCTTCATGGAATATGACAATTATCAGCAACACAATTTTGCTGCAAAAGACTTATTATCTTCAGTGAATTTGTGCCACTCTTACTACCTCACTATTTACACACAGTCTAATAAAAACTGCAGGCATTTGGCAGCCTTGATTTTGCGCTTGCCAACATTTTGTCCTTTGTTACTTGATGTATATTGTGAAAAGTATTACTTTTATCTATAGCCTCTCTTGCCAAACACTTCAAATGGGGTAAATTTAATTGGAACAACCACTTACAAAGTGGTGTTGATTCTAGGATCTTTTTTCCAGATCAGACTTGAACACTGCCATTTCTTTCCCTCCCTCCCCCCATCTTTTTCTAATTTTTCTTTCTATTGTTGTGGATAAACAAAGTTATTGCTGTTTAGACACTATGAAGGATCAAACCTCTGTTTAGCCTTCCAAGTGATTCTTTGTCTGCCTGCCCTCCCCATTACTGCTGGCACAGCTTCCACTTGACAGCTATTACCTGTGTAGAGCATCTTTTCAGATGGTATCCTCCCACATCATGTTTCTGCTGCATGTGGCCTTGCTCTCTAAGGTTAATGAAGAGACTAGAATCTTCAAAAGCATAGGCATTTTACATTGTTTTTAATATATTTATTTTAATATTATGTGTCACTGAAATTTAATACTTTTGTATTTGCTTTTATTGCAGCATAATGCAAAAGCAGTATTTTGGAGAGGTGTTCTCTTTTTGTCCTTTATTTTTCTTTTAATGGGTTAGAATAGTGGTGCCCAACCTTTTTGACTGGTGGGCCAGATTGGCAGTGCCTGGTCTGTCCAGGGGCTAGATCCAGCTGGTACTCCCAATCTAGCATGGGCATAATGGGCACCATCTGGCCATGCAGAGGCAGTGGAGGCCATGCCAGCCAGCCCCAACATAGCCTGTAGAGGAAAGGAGCTTGACCTGGCCATGTTTTCCTTTTACCACAAGGCCACCAATTGTTTACATGCAGGAGTCGAGGTGGATGTTATCTATCTGGATTTCAAGAAGGCCTTTGACAAGGTATCCCATACCATCCTTATAAATAAACTGAGGGGATTTGCCTTGAATGATTACACAGTAAACTGGGTAGCAAATTGGTTCAAGGGTCACACTCGGGGTGGTAGTGGATGGGTCGGTGTCAACCTGGAAAGCTGTGGGCAGTGGAGTCCCTCAGGGCTCAGTTCTGGGGTTGGTGCTGTTCAGCATCTTCATTAGTGATCTGGATGAGGGGGTGGGAAGCACCCTGTCCAAATTTGCAGATGACACAAAATTATGGGGTGCAGCTAACACCCTGCAGATCCAGGCCGACTTAGACAGGCTGGGTAAGTGGGCAAAGAGCAACAGGATGCAATTCAATAAGGACAAGTGCAAGGTGCTGCATCTAGGGAGGAAGAACTGCTATCATACCTACAGGCTGGGGGGCAACCTTCTGAGCTCCACTGAGGCAGAAAAAGATCTTGGAGTCACTGTTGACTCCAGGATGAACATGAGTCAACAATGTGATGAAGCAGTTGGAAGAGCCAGTCGCATCTTGTCATGCATCCGTAGGTGCTTCACAAACAGGTCCAGGGAAGTGATTCTCCCCCTCTATGCAGCACTGGTCAGACCACAGCTGGAGTACTGTGTCCAGTCCTGGATGCCACAGTTAAAGCGAGATGTGGACAACCTGGAGAGGGTCCAAAGAAGAGCCAATCACCTGATTAGAGGCCTGCAGGGAAGACCGTAAGAGGAAAGGCTAAGGGACCATAACCTCTTCAACTTCTCCAAGAGCAGGCTGAGAGGGGACCTTGTGGTTGTGTACAAATTCGTAAGGGGAGAGCAACATGAAGTAGGCGACGATCTGTTCACCAGGGCACTCCCTGGAACGACAAGGAACAATGGCCATAAGCTACTAGAGAGAAGGTTTAGGCTGGACATTAGGAAAAAGTTCTTCCTTGGGCCCAGCCCTGTGGGGAAAGGGGAAGTAGCTTGGTTCCAGCTGCGCAGGGAATGGGGTTTGGGGATTTGGTAGGGTAGATGTATCAGGCTGTACTAATGGCCACCACTCTCCCAATACCAAATTTCCAGACCTATGGTGAGCCCTGTGGGCCAGATGTAATGGCTCCACAGGCTGCATTTGGCCCACAGGCAAGAGGTTGAGTACCCTGTGAGTTAGAAGGACCATGAATTAGCTGATGAGGAAAGAGTATTGAAGATCCTCAGAATGCATTTTGACGGCTAATAGGAGGCAGGCTAATCTAGTATGGGGTTAAGACTATGTAAGGGAAGATTCTTACCTGTATTTATTATTCCAGCTGATATTTATTACTTTTGTAACCTCTTAGGCTTGTATGCTGCTTTGCAAGCACTGGAGGGAAGGTCCTTTACTACTAAGAAACTAATAACATAAAGTAGAAAGATTCAGGTCAACCTTTATTTGTGATTTGATCTCACCTTCCTAATTTGTGTGCTAAGTTTTAGATAGATAATTATGGGTAAGGACCATTGCAATTCAGGCTCCGGCAGGGGGAGAAAAGGGCTCCCTGCAGGCTCACCAGTGCCAATTTCAGGCGTTTTTTAGGATGGGCTCTCCCATGCCTCTGCTTGAGGGAACCTGCCATGGAGCTGATTACCACTGAACAGCAGCACAGGTTCCTTAGGTGTTTTAAGAAAATAAAGATCACCACTTATTAAACAACAACTTTTAAGTAAAGCTCACCACTTAAAATTCTTGATGAGGATATAATAAATAAACTTTATTAAACAACAGCTTTTATTGAGTGCTAATTTTTACAGAATGCTGACCCTCAGGCAGTGTCCACTGCTGCAAAATCCATGTTAACTATTGAAAGCGATCATGGAACAACCACTGATGTTTCTTGGCAACATATCCTGTCTTTTGTGGAGTGAACATTTGGCCGTAGATGGAAATGGCACGCTCCACATCCACCTAATTCGTGGGGACTGTGAGGCACTGTTTTGCTAGTGTATAGCTCTGGCAACTGCTTCCTGAGAGAGACCCAAAATACAGTTGCATTCATGGGCTGCTGATACTCTTTGATACTGCTTACATAAGCAGGATATTCCTCCTTGTGCTGTTTCCCATACCCAGGAACGGACTTAAGCAGCTGAGTGGCAAAGCTCAGCAGAGCTACCTGGTTTGATTAAAAAATTTGTGCTGCCCTACGGAATGAGGCAGCTGGTTGCCTGAATCTTGGTGGATTGAAGGAACTGTATCTGTAATATTGGTGCAGCTTGGCAGTTACAGCCTGAAACACCTCCCTTCTCTGCTGGTTTTCTCATCAAAACTTGGAAAGCTTCTGCAATGGTGCCCTGGCTTCAACCCAGATAGTAAGTCTATCACTTTGTTGTGAGCCTAGCAGATAGAAGGCTGCTAGCCCTCAAACCAGGTGAGGAGCTCCATGAATTTTGTGATATTTTCTGCCACAAAGGCCACTTTCTCTTTAATGTCTTCCTCCTCCAGGAGATCCCTTAGCTGTAGCATGCACTGCATGCTCAGTGTGATATCTGGCTCTTTGGCCACAAAGTGCCAGTAGTACTGGATGTCTTCAGCATGGTACTGGACAGCCCTGGATCATGAATTCCAGCAGAACAGTGGCACATGGTTCCTCACACTGATTGGCAACAGAGTCCCTGTATCAGAGCTTACAGCCAGCACAGTGTTTGAAGGCTTTCTTCGGGTAGGCCACTGGGCTATCCACATCGTGGAACTGCATGCACCAGATGTCGCCCACCAATGACAGGATGGGTGCATTTCAGGTGACATGTACAGAGTTGAGCATTGCTCCCTGGAGCACATCAGTGAAAGCCTTGCACATGTACCTGGCGTTGTCGGAAAGGAAGGCCAAGATCTTGTTGAAATCTAAGGTGCAAGTGAAAACAGCTTTAATGACTGCCTGTGCAACTGCTGAAAAACTAACACCCTCGAGGTAGACTGGCTCTGCCTGTAAAACAGGCAGGTCACTACCTGTCCAGCTCTTTACCTACAAATAAAATATGCAGTACATAGTTGTCCTAACTGTCTGTGGCTTCATCGACCCTGATGGGAATGGAGTCGAACTCTGCCAGTGCAGCTTTTGTGGACTGCACATGTGACGCTATCAGCTGCAGAAGATATTCTTCCCAAAGCCTGTTAGCTCTTGGCAGAGGCAATTTGAGCAGGGTGCAGGGCCCAGGGCAAATCAGCCTGTGTGGAGCCCCACCCCTGAACATGAGGAAGCCGGCGCCAGATTCAGTGGTGGGGAAGGGCCAAACATGAAGGTGACAGCAGCACAGAATTCCCACATCGCTCTGCCTGGCTCTGCAGGGCCCCCCAAAGCTCAGGGCCCGGAGCTGTCACCCTGATTCGCACCCTCCAGGGACGGCCCTGGCTCTTGGAATACTTCCCCCATTTGACACATTGTTCTGTAAGTACTGTCTCAGGATTTGGGTGGTCAAGCTTCTGCAGAGGGATAGTTGCAGCTGAGAATACCTTAACCAGAGCAAACATAGCCCCTGTCCTTGCCAGACTGCTTTCAGGGGTCTTGAACATTGAGGTTATGGTGGTTTCTCGCTTGCTCTGTCCTTCAGCCTCTGAAGCAGCCTTTCTCTTCTGGTGTATTTCTGACTCGAAATGGTGATCAGTACTGTTTTTTTCCTCACCAGATCCAGAGTTGCATTACATGAGGAGCAGAAGAGCTTGCCACCCTCTTTATGAAGAGTGCCTGTAGGAAACTGCTTCACTCTATCTGTGGCAGAAACTTTCTTTGCTACGTGGGGTGTCTTCACACTGATCTTGCTCTTCTTTTCAGCTTGCACCGTGCAAAATGTTGAAATCATAGAAATGTAGGATAGGAAAGGACCTCAGGAGGTCATTTAGTCCAACCCGCTGCTCAAAGCAGGACCAGCTCCAACTATGTTGTTCAGCCAAGGCTTTGCTTAAGTGACTGATGTGTAGTGAGGCTGGGAGGGAGAGGCAAAGGGTTCTCTCCTCCTAGGTGCCTGCCCCCACAGCCAGGTGTGGAGCAGGGCCTTCCCCCAGCATGGGGCCAGGGTCTCCTGAGCCCTGCTCGCTCTGCTGCTGCATGGGAGAGGAGGGGAATTTCCCCCACTCCTTCTCTGCATGGCAGGGCTCAGGAGACTACTGCTGGGTGCCTGCCTCCATGGCCAGGCATGGGGTGCAGGGTGCCTCTGCTGCAGGGGCTCCCCCTGCCTGGCATGGGTCTCTCACCTCGCTTTATCCCACTGCACAGAGAAAGGAAGGGGGAAGTTCTGCATTCCTGTATGGCAGCAAAGCAAGGCTCAGGAGAGCCAAGCTGGGCCGGGGGAAGCATCTAAAGTGGGGGCACCCTGTGCCCCATGACCGGCTGTGGGGGCAGGCACCTGGTATGACTATGCTTGCAGCTCCTACGTCAGGGGGTACTTACCTGTTCTGCTTCAGGCAGGTCTTTTAAACTTCCTGCCAGAGCAGGGAATCAAACAACCTGATCGGCTGACCCCAGGAGGGGCTCAGCCTGTACTAGACTGCCTTTAGAAACACATGGGACTTCCACAGTGTTTCTGGGGCTCTGCTGCCTTCTCTGTGCTTCAGGTAAGTTGTGGGGGGGTTTTGTTTATTTTATTTTCATTTTTTTAAAACTTATTTTGCCACCGTCCCTTTCCCCTGCAGTTTCGGGCCCAATTGCAGTTTTCCAGGTCTTTGGGGAAATGCTAAATTTTGGGCTTTTCCCCTGAAATCCCCTGAAGCCCAAATTACAGTGGTCCCTAATTATGGGTAAGCTGATGAAAGTAAGTTTTTATATTGTAAAAATAAAATGTTCTTTTATCTAAAATTGCAATCTTTTTGAAGGTTAGCTTTAATTACCATTATTTAGTTAAGAACAATCTTCTGTTATGCTAGAGCTTATGTAAGGGTTATTTTGTTAAAGCATTTAATGGGTTTCATTAATATATGAATATGATTATTCTATGAGATAATACTGCTTTTATTGATACACTTCTTAAATTTTTCTTTTGTTGTACTGATGAACAAAAAGGAAATCTAAATATTATTGCTGAAAACATCTCTTCTTGAGAATACATGCCTGACTGATGAAAACTAAAGTGGCTGTTAGCGCATCTTCAACAGAACTTGAACTTAGCACTTATTCATACAAACATGACTTTTGCATAGCCTCCAAGACATTTTTTAAGTGTAAAAATCAATATCTGCTAGATACCTTGTCTCCTTTTTAAAGGGGGAAATAAGGGAAAATATTAAGAAGAAAGGCTGTAATGTTTGATTGAATTGAATCAGGGTTCAAAATTTTGAGTCGTGGATGATCTTTATGAGGTCATCTTCTGTAATATGTACTAAATAATATTTTTGTGTTCTGTGTTACATGAGCAAAGCAATATTTTTAATGGTCTACTTGCCTTTCCCTAACTTGATATGTTCTATAGGTTGTTAAAAAAAACAGACAAACCAAACAAACATGCATACAGTAAATCAAAGGTGTTTGTAATAAAGGAGTATTCAATTATGTGCATGGACTTGAAGAACTGCTCTACTTATGGAATAGAGAAAAGGGGACATTTTAAATTTAGTTTCTAATTTTTTCTGTTCTTAAAAATCTCTGAAAGATATTTCTTCTTTAGAGGGAGAAATGTTTTGTAAATTAAGATTGGTACTGCCATAAGCAAAGCCTTCAGCAAATTATATAGCATAATATTTTGTCTGAAATCAGCCAAATATGGTGATCTACATAAATACCTAAAGTACATGTGCAGCAATATGTATGTACATGAAAACACATATGATAGGCCGTATTTCATCCATCAGTAACCACGCCTATGCATGAAGGTAGAGTTTGGGCTGTAGATGACAACAGCTCTGTTGCTGAAAGTCATCAGATGCTGCAAACATAAAAACTCTTGAGTAGGTTTGGAAGGAAATAACAGTAGCTAAAAGAGATTTTGCTTTTTGTCTCATTCACAGAATAATCCACAGGCTTATGGAGCTGAAAGTTGCATGTGCAGAGCTCTGCTTTATTTGGAATTTTGTTTCAAGGTCTTGCTCCTGCTGGCTGCAGCAATATGTCCTTTAGAAAGCTAGACTTTCAGAAGTTAAAAGGCAATAAGTCAGTTCCCGGGAAATGATTGCAGAAACATATATTCAAATCATAAATAAGGGCATGCATCAGGTACATTAACCAGATGTAGAGAAATGGATTTCTGCCTTTTGTAGTAAGGTAATTGGGCACCGCAGCTTGGCAGGAGCTGGTGCTATTGAATCGGCTGTAACTGCCACAGGTTGATAGGCAGGTGATAAGGCAGCTTCCACTAGGGTCTGCACAGGAGGCCTACCTAATATGCTGTCTGCCCTAAGGGCCTATGGGAACACAGTTGGATTATTATGTTAATGCATGAGCCTGCTGCCCTCTTCCTATCCCAGCTGGGTTCCCTGTTGTTAGGAACTGCTTTGCACTGACAGTGGAGTAATATACTTCATGATTGAAAGGGCAGAGGGGCTTGAAAGAAAAAAGAACAGGCCTGCACAGATATGTAAATGAAGGAAGGAAATCCGTAGGAGGGTTTTCATATAGGTGCAGAAAGAAAGTTTATTAGAAAAAGAATAGTATAAATCTGCTAATTGAATTGTTATTTATAAACCCCATTTTCTGATTCATTCCTTTGTGCCTTCTACTGCCCTCCCTTCTAATGCTGATGTACACTGAATCTGAAATGCTTACCAAAGCAGGCATTTATGTTGATTTATTTTAAACGAAGGTGCTATAATACCTGGTACCTGTATACAATGCTGACAGTGGTGTATTTTTCAGGACTTTGATTACCCTCTCATACTCTGCTACTCTATTGCTACACTGTAGCTTACAACCATGATACAATTTTTTTATATACTGTAGATGAGTACATCAGTTTGAATTTTGTTCATACATCTTTGACAGTAGAATATAGAAACAAATTATATTTGTTGCATAAGAAACAAATTGGATTTTGCATTGACTCTGCTGTGACAATACTGTGATATTTTCCTTGAATCTTTCCTACGTTTGGAATTTCCTAAATTCAGTCATAGAATAAATATGTGAGAGTGAATGATAAGAAAAATGCTTCTGATAGTATTGTAAACTGCCTGATCTTGGTTTGATGGAAATAGCGAGAAATTTGTTACTACGAAGAGCTTCCTTTTTTTCTTTTGTGTAATAAGTGGCAAGTCTCTACTCAATATTCTCATCATATGGATTTCATAAATGATTTCTGCTCTTCCAGCTTACCTTAAAAGTGGTCCTACAATATTTCAGAATACTCAAAAATAATATCTACATTAAAAAACTCTACTTGTTTTTATTAAATAAAGCTAGCATGTGAGATGTCTGATATGTGATTTGCTTGTCATACATATTGTTTTTTTGTGCACATTTGTACTGGTCACATTTTAAACAAAAGAACCATTAGCCTTTGGTTCTAGGTAATATTCTGCAAGCAGTGTACTGTAGGACATTTATTATTGTTCAACAATACTTTGCTAAACTGCCTACTCTTTACCCCACTTATCTATCTGTGCCAAATTCGTATTTATGGCTATGCCATATTACTACAAAAGATACTTCCTCCTTGAAATAAGTACCTGAGATTACACAGAAAGACCAGCAGCTGTTGCAACTTGTGAAAGCCTGACTTCGCAGCTGAGAGAGAGTGAGAGAGCACAAGCACCTATTTTAAAAAAACTTTCAGGTTGCAAGATCAAGAACTTGGGTTAGAAAATGCCAGATTTCAAGTTGACTCTGCAACCTTTTTTCAACCTCTTTGTCCAAATGCATTATGATACAGCCTTAAAATACATGCTTGTGTACTGGTTTTCCCCTAGGATCCCGATCTCATCTAGTGCACAGTGTGGACGGACCTCACTGAATGGGTCATTCTTTTTATTGTTATTCATGTGCATGCCCTTATTTTAGCCCTTTGCTGAATACAGGATTATCAATTTCCTCATAGGTTTTTCTATGAAAACTTTTTCCTCGCATATTGGAGGCTCACCAGTTTTAATGAATTCATCTCCACAATTTCTCAGAGAGATAAGACAGTTCTAATATTTTCACTTACACATGGTGAAACACAGGAGGAGACTAAGTTAAAGTTGTGGAGTTTATGGTCAAAGCTTGTTGAAATCTTCTGGTAGTGTTAGAGTGGTGTTATAGCCATGATGGTCCAGGAATTAAAAGAGGGGCAAGGGTTTTTGGGAAGTCATAGTGCTTATTGAACCAACTACTTGGTCAAAATAAAGTTAAATAGTTTTTTGAATGCAAGATGTTCTTCAGGTCCTGAAATGTTCTCTAGTACTGGAGGTCTCTTCTGTGATTGGGTATCTATCCATCCTAGGTATGTAAAACCTTTCTTCTCCGCTGCTTATGCATGTTTTTCAGTCTGGCATATTAAACCTGATGCTGATTGATGGGGAGGAGTATGTTCAGCACAGATAAAAGATGATCAGGATTTTTTTCTGTTTTAATTCCCACAGGAAGGTTTAGGTATTGTGATTTCTTTTCCTGTCTTCTGTCAGAAATATCTAAATATTTTACTTTGGGGTTAGATTGACCTAACTTGAAGCCTTTTTTTAGGAGGGGTGTGTGTATGGGGGGGGGCGGGGTTCAGTTTTACAATTCCAAAACATTTTATCTTGGGTGAGTTTGACTTTACTTCCACTGTAGTTTTTGTGCCTCATTTTAGCTTTCCCTATACTTCAGGTGCCTCATCCCCTAATTCTTCTTGGTTGGACTACATCACTCTGGTTGAACAACTCCAGTGCATTAGATTAATTTTGTAGCTGTGGTGTACTGTGGGAGTTGCTGCCTAACTTGGCAGCCTGGTTCATACTGGAGAGTGGAGGCACAAGGCACTCTAACTGCCATCCTGTTTGGGTACAATGATGAGGCAAAGGGAACACAATTTTACATTGAAACGAATCAAAATGTGTCAGTTTGTTTCAAAATATAGACACAAAATATTTCACAAAAAAGGTTGATTTTTCTGGCTTAAATTTGGGATTAAAGCACATTTCTTGACCAGCTGTACTGCAGGTGGAATCTACAGAAGCTGAGTGAAGCGACTAGGAAATATATTGAGTGCAGATAGAATACTGCAGGTTTAAGTAGCAAACCTCTTGTGAGTCAATGTCATGACATCTTTGAACCAAACCCCACTCTAGGTCCTTGGAAAAGAGCAAGTGTCCACTCCGCAGAGAAGGGGAATGGAACTCTGTAGACGAAACTCCTGGAGTTTGTTACTATCAGTGCAATTATCCTTATGAAAAAAGATATTCCTAATGTCTGATTCATTATTTGGTAAAATTATTTGAGATTCTTTCAGCAGAAAAGGCATTATTTAAACCCATATTTCATTTTATAATAATCTAATCATAGCTTTCTGTCTAATACAACCTCAGTAATCAGTTATCACCGCGATGAGTGCAGTACTATGTAAATATATTTTTAAATGGTAAAACTACACATATTAGGGTCTGTTTGTCTTTTCCTCTCGTGATAGTGGTAGTGATGGCTTTTTGCCTACAGCTGATTTCCTTTTTTCCTGAAAGACTGCAGAGAATTCAGGGCATTGGCTGGTCTCACAAACAGAGGTCTACCAGCTCGGTTCAGTACAGGTTTACACCTTTGCCTCAGGCCAACTGGGAAGGGGTAATAGTGCCAAAACAGTGTTGGTTTTGTGATCTGAATGGACGCCTACTGCAACTGACATTAGATGGACACCTCCAAATACATTTCATTGCAACCTGTAACATTCTAACATTCACTGTATTATAGTGGGCAGGGCACACAGATCTACTGAATAAACCACTTGACCTGTTACTTTGTAAAGCAGGTACTTTAGCAACACCCCCTCCAACCTCCCCACACACTTGTTTTTACTCATATTTTTCTTCAAACTTTTGCTATTTGCACTACTAGCAGTGCAGCTCCATCAGTTTTAGCAATGGTGGGAGTTTTACTATAGATCAGATGCTGTTGGCCTACCAGTCAAAATCCTGTTTAGTTCTGTGCTAAGTGTGTTTTGGTGAGAAAATGATTAATATGCCTGGCCCTGTCTACACTAGCATCCCCCAGCAACCTGCACTGTAAGTAGTATGACAGTGGCGCACGCACGCACGCACACACACAGCCTTTCAGTTAATGCACATGGCATCTTTTAAAAGGTGGCCTTGTTCTTTCATTTCACTTCAACGGGAAAGTAATACTCCTTGGGGTTGTGGGATGCATTGTTTAACTAGACCTCTAATCATGTTATGGATGATGTGTCTTCAGGAGGATCTGGGGACAAGACCTTTAAGTGTTTTTCTCACAGCTTAAGATCTCAGAAAATTTGAACTTAAATAAAAGTATGTTTGGGAGGCTGTTATTGCTCTGTATCCTTTGAGGATACCTTCTGTGATAATTTTTTAAAGAGAAAGTCACTTACAGATATGAAATGTTTGGCCAGAAGTGAGCCTCAGGTTGGCAGAGTTACTTAAACACCATTGTTCAGCTGGGCCTCTTTATTAAATCATTGCTTGGCAGTCCATTTGTTTTGGTGCTACAGCTATTGCCTGGCTCACTAAGCTAATAAGCCTTCAGCCATTAACAAATATGAGCCATCAGTAAGATATGTAGGTGGCTTTCATGCTTGTGTGTGTAGTTGCTGGTTCTGTTCTTTGGTTTTTTGTTTTTTTTTCTTGTTAAGCTGGAACATGAGGCTAGCTCACTCAGGTGCCAAACATACAGCTAGAAGAGGTCCCACTATACCTTCATGGTGTTGAAAGGCCCCTCACTGGAGGTTTTCAGGTCTTTCTTGATGCCTGGAAATGCTGGGGAAATAATTTGATTTCTTCAATGAAAAGCACATGCATAACAGGCTCCTTCCTGCCTCCTCAGGTATAGGGAATGAAAACCTTTTCCCATCTAGCACAAGCAGGGCTGCCTGTGGAGAGGAAGGTCTTACAGAACTTACAGACAAGAGCCAAATAAAACTGCTTTGCAAGAAAACTTCAAATATTTTAGCAGAATCTGCTGCTCCTAGCATGAATTCACTGCTCACATATTCAAAAAAATGTAAATGTAATGTCAAGATTAATTCACATTAACTTAGATATGCAAAAAAGGGGAAATGGAAGGAATTGTATCTTTCATATTTTTTTATTAGCTAGGTGATTCTATGAAACTGGTTGCTCTTTATCATTCCTGTGTAGGTGCTTAAATTAACACTCAGCGGTGTTTTTATTTTTTATATTTCATTTGTATTGTTTTGAAAGGAGGAAAGAAACAGAGGGAAGCTGCTTATTAGTAAAGATAGCATTGAAATGTCCAATTTAGACATTCAGTTCCTGACCTAATTGTAGTGTGTTGGAATGAGGATGGATCCATGGATACTTGTTTTTCATATTGCTGACCGTTTATGGACAGAGAGTAGGAGGTAGTGAATTACATCCTTTTGGAATTAGGAAGTATTAGGACTTCATGGATTTGGACTACTCATATTCTTGCACCTGTCTCACTCAAGTATCCAACACATAGAGTGCAAAGTATTGCACTAAGGTAGTAATGATTAACTGTAAGTGCAAAATGGGAAATGACTACATAGGAACAATATTACAGACAAAGCATATGGGAGTTACAGGGGATTACAAAGCAAATATGAGTCAATAGTGTCACCTGTTGTGGAAAAAAAAGTCTAATGGTGTGCAAACACCAGTGTCACATGCAAGATGTGAAGTAATCTTTCCACTCTACTCAGCAGTGTTAGGGTCTCAGATAGAGTACTGTGTCCTGTTTTGGTCACTGCACTTCAGTGCGTTAGTGTTACTATAGATCAGATGTCGATCGGTTGGAGAGAGTCCATGGAGAACAAGAAAATGATCCGAAATAGAGGAAATGTGATGCATGATGAAAGATTGAAAGAACTAGGATCATGTAGTCTAGAGAAGAAGAGATTGACGGGAGGAGACGCAATCAATCACATGGCAAAAGTCTTCAAATATGTAAATGCTGCTGTAATGAGAGGTTGTATACCAGTGGTTCTCAGCCTTTTTAGGCTTATGGCATCCCTCCATAACTTTTCTGAATTTAGTAACATTGTTTTCCAGGAGATGCATGCAGGGCCAGACCAGGAAGTGGTTATGGGAGGAAGGGGCGCACCCCTGCCTGTATATGTTTTTCTGATATCTGGAAGCAGAGGCAAGTGAGGCTATGGTGATGGGGGCAGCAACGGCGCTGCCGCCATGGCACCCATGAAAGTGTCTCATAGTACCCCAGTTTAGGACTACTGTGATGAATAGTTCTCTGTGTCCACTGGGGATAGGGACAGAAGAAATTTGGTTAGCTTACATGAAGGGAGATTTAAATTAAATGTTTAAAATGGTTTCTAAGTGTAAGTATAGTTATGGACTGGAATAGGTTACAAGAGGGAGGTTGTGGAATTCCAGTGACATTCCAGTGTGTAGCAAATTATGTCCCTTGATCCCAGTCCCTGGACAGTTACAGTGACCAACATGGATAAATGGTAGTTGAGTGAGATTTTTTTTACCATGTAAAATAAAAAATGACATTTCTGTTAGCTACAGGGAAATGATTCCAAGGTATCGCAATGTTTCCTGACCCCTTTTTTCAACATCGTGCTTCCTGTCAGGTGATAAAATTGGGACCACGTCAAATATAAATGGTAATCAGAAGAGCACCATATGCGTCTCCATGAAATCTGAAGATGGGCTTGCTTGTATATTTGTTAGTGTAGGAGCTGTGCACACTAGGTAGTTATTGTGAGGTAGGGGGTCAGGATTTACCATGCATCAGCTACTCTGTGGTAACTGCCCATGTTCACACTCTTTTCCCATAGTAGATGAAGGCTAAACTGGAATAGCTTGTCTGGAAGATACTTGGCTACATAACTTCCTGGATTGATACTAGTTTTCATTTCCTGCTACCACTGAAATTTCAATCACTATGAAAAGATGGATCTTGGTTCCATCTTGAATCATTTAAGCAGCTGACAGTAAAATGTTGTAGAAAAATGGAGGAAAATTTCCCTCTTCGTATTGCCAGAGATGTTGGTGAAATTGAAAGATATTTACAATGAAGAGGCAGATAAACAAAGCACATGTCTCCTGGAGGTTTGCCACAATGGCAGTTTTCATAAATATCACTTCTCCCAAAGAGTAGTGATTCTTATATTGAACCATCAAGGTGGGAATCTATGCCAGTGAAAGGTTTGGTTTCTACCAAAGGGTCTCTTATAGCAGTGGTCTCCAAAGTGGGGTGCACGCACGCAAGATGATCCATTGGGGTGCGGGAAGAAAATATTAGAACTTCTATTTCTGTTTCTATTTATATAAATGTACATATATTGGGGGTGCATGCTCAAAATATTTTTACTGATAGGGATGCGCTATCAAAAAAGTTTGGAGACCGCTGTCTTATAGGACTATAGCTAGGAAGTAGCAAGGTAAAGCTGTCAGCTTGTTTTGGTTAAGTATTTGTTGCCAAATTCCAGAGCTGGCTGAGACCCCTGCAGTCATTACATGTTAATCCTAGCATAAATAGTAATCCTGCCACATGTTAAAGGAATTAATGGTACAACAAAATGGGAAAACAGCCCAAAAATATTCCACAAAGAATACGCAGGGTTTTTTGTGACTGGTTTCCATTGTGATTTAAATTAAACGTGTGGCATGGTAGTGACAAATTGGAGCTATTTCCAGACTCCTGTGTGGTTTTGGGTTAGAATACAAAATCACCTGATTGTCAGCCCCAGGGAGCAGGTTCAGGACCCTGGTGAGGTGCCAAGGCAGGAACTAACAGTCAGCTGATTTGTAGATCTCAACCCTGAGACTTCTCTGGAGCTGGTTCCAGACTCCCCTGTAGTTCCAGACTTGGGACCAACAGTCAGCTGATTGTCAGTCCTGGGGCACACCAGAGATGGTTCTAGACCTTGGTTTAGTCCTGGGGCTGGGACAAGCGATCAGCTAATTGTCTGTTCCCGGACCCCACCAGAGTTGGTTCCAGATTTTGATGTGATACCAGGGCTGGGACCAACAATAAGACCCTGGTGTGGTCCCAGGGGTTAGGACTGACAATACGCTGATTGTCAGTCCCAGCTCTGGGACCTCTGGTCTACTCCAGGCTGTCATCACTTGGCATTCAACCTGCAGGTGCAGGGGGAGTGGGATTATGATTCCTGTGTCATCCTTCACGGGCAAGTTATCATAGCATCATTTGGGATCTGATCCTTGCCATGGCAGGAGGTGTAGTTGCTGGGCTTGGGGGATCATTTTATTAAATGAACGTGTGCCAGTGGCCTAAGCTATTGACAACTACTAGCATGGAACAAATCTTCACTGTGCACGGCTTCATGGTCTCAGATCAATGTCGAGGTCTGGCAGAAAACAGTGTGCTTTGGACAGCATTCCCTTGCTGAAATGCAAATAAACAGTATACATTTTGTTCCTTTTTCATTTTGTAGGATATTTTGGTATGAGCTTCATAGAACTTGGTTATTTAATATTTTTGTAATCTATTTTTATAATCAAGAAAATAATGCAGCTCTGTTGCAGGATTCAGTGTGAGAGGAAGGGTGATATTTTTGCCCCAGCCTTATAAATCCAGTGGGTCACAACAAAGACGGTAGTGGCTCAAAATATGCAAAGTAACCACTCTCATGACTTTTTCACTATTGGATGAGGATAATATGTGGCTAGGGAAAAATTATGTAATGCCACACTTTTAGTAAAAGTGGCAGGAAATTCAATATTTTTATTAAGAGAGTTTAGAAACTGTCTTCTTTTGAGGCCAAAAAAATTAAACCAAAATTAATCATCATCAACTTCCTTATGAGAGAGTACTTTTGCAAGGACTGCTGGTAAGATATTATATACCTGTGGCCAAACTCTGTTTAAGATTCGTGCACACAGCTCCCATTGACTTCAATGTGAAATGCATGTGCACCTCCCAAGGTAGAATCTGGCCCCATTCATTTTTAAAATATGATATGGAAGTGCTAAAAGGTATGTGCTTTGCTTTTGAGGAGGCATTTGTGCATCCAGTGATTTTGTTTAGCTGTTAACACCATCTTTTTTATTTTGCCATGTTGTAGCAGGTTTTTATATGCATTTTAACAGTTATTTAAGAGTCCCCATATGCTTAGAAAGGAATCTGAATATATGTGCCTTTTTTTAAAGCTGCATCATAACTGGGTTATTCCAATACAATAGAATGACTGGGAGCTGTAGGTGGAACAATATGTAAAAATACAGCTTGTAAAAGATTTCCTTTTATTAACTGTCATCATCCACAGAATATATGTTCAAATAAACGTTGTGTAATAACTAAATTTGAGATTAATAGGCCCCTTAAGAAACAGCGAAGTCATTCAGGATAGTCAGTGAAAAATAGCCTGCAAGACTGTAACATGCACATATTGTCCTGCTTACATGCTCTCTCTGGTGTCATTCCCATTTATCAATGTCGGCAGGCTCTGTTCTCATTAAAACACTCTTGGACAAAAGCAACTTAATTTTCTTAAGAGGAGAGGACACCTGATTCAATTTAGCACCCAAAACCAGGAACTTGAATATATATATTTTCCTGTCTGAATTCAAATGAATAGTTATGAACAGCATTGTAGACTAAATCTATTAAGTATATTTATATTCTGTTGATAGTAAAGGACCTGTGGCAAACATGTTTCTCCAAAAATATAACATCTTATTACTGGAAACAGCAGTTAAGACATAACCTACAGTAACAATAAGGATGAGATTTTATTTTTAAATAGGAGATTGAAGTAGTCATTTAAGAGATGTTGTCAGCCCATTTAAGCCAGTCTTGATGTCATCTGCCCTTTTCCTCCACTACTCTTGTTCTTTTCAGTGTTGATCTAATTGTGTAGATACAGTTCTCTTCCTGAGGTAGTCTGCCAATGCAAAATTCCCTCTCATTTAAAGCTCTTAAGATTCTCTTCTGCAAATTCTGTAAGAAATAGGTCCTCATGAACACCAATGTTGTACTAATGCAAAAATAAAAAAAGATTGTACCACCATCTTGTGTTCTCTATCTTCTGCTGAGTAAGCGCACAGTCTTACTACTGAAGCCGTTGTCTGTCCTTTCTTTCCCAACATCTTCCTACTGTTCTTTTGCCTCCCTCCGTTGTGGCATGTCTTAAATTAAGATTTAAACTCTTTGAAATAGGCCTTTGCTTTGGTATTTGTACTGTAAAGCCTTTTATGCACTTTTTACCACTCTAAAATTATATCTGCTAATAATTATAGGCTGCCTGACTGCAGACCTGTGTAAAGTGTCCTTGTGAGATTGTTGCGACTAAATCCCACCTGGTTATGAGCCTCTTGGGCCCTGTCAGTGGCATTATACTGCAAATGCAGATGTGGCTGTGGAATCGCCCTTTTTCTGTGGCGTCATGCTCTGAAATCAGTATTTTTAACTTTAAGACAGTTGCTTTTGGTAACAAAGGAATTTCTTAAAAATGAAGTGAGCATAAACCTATGTAATAGCATTTCCTACAAATGTGCAGGGGGGAAATAGTAATTCTAATGAAACTATGAACATCCATCTCCTTTGGTATGCAGATTTTGAAATCTAAAGATGACAACTTAATGACAGTGGTTTTTTAGAACTCTTTCTTTGCTGACCTTTGTTGTAGGAGCATAGAAGTAATGTGCTATTCCTATTTTTTAAGGCGCTGGTCGCCCTACCCAGTGGTGGCCCTGTGGCGGTTTTAGGCTTTTAGCTTTTTTACGCTTTTAAGCTTTTAGCCTTTTAGAAAACCGCCAGGAAGACATCAAGCGCCAGATGCCAACAAGCTGCCCTTATCCAAACTGTTTTTAGCTGATGTCTTCTGGTGCTGGTTGTCCCTCGCCGCAGTGACACGCTGACCGACGACAACGACCAGTGGGAGCTACCCCTCCAGGGGTGGTTTTAACATCCGTTCCCTCCCCGCACCCCATCGGGGGTGCGGGATGCACGTTCACCGCCGGCCGCCATCTGCAGGCGACCCATAGAGACTGGCAGTCTACACCGCGACATCGTGAGGACATCAAATAGTCCCACTATTCCAAACTTCACAAGTCCCAAAAGCTGCTCATTGTCCTCCTTCAAACAGCCAACACCTCTTTACAACTTCTTTGTTGCACTTTGTCACCTTGGGTACTAAAAGTAATACAGTGAAACTATGTAGAGAGGTAGATTGCTAAATATCACAAGAGAGATTGTACTGGGTATAGAATGTTTCATATTTAATTAAACTCAAACCCTAGCTTATCAGTTTTTCCCTGCATTTGCTGCAAAATATCTGGTCTGCTGGACTTGAATGCTGTAGAAGCCAGTTGTCCTGCTACAGAATTTGGGTTTTGCTTGCTATAGAACATATGCAGTCTTGGTTATGGTTTTGTCCCATTTTGTCTCATTTTTAGGAAGCACTTTGGAGTCTTAGGCTATTGATGTTAACAGATGTAGTAGTCTCTCTTTATTTTTGTTTAAATGGGTACCTACAGTGTGAGAGGAAGTGGTGAAGTTTTACAGGAGGATCATACACAGACTTGCTATCAAATACAGAATTAAAGTCCCCCTGTATATTGACTCAGTTTGTTTTTCTTTGAAAGAATTTGAGTCTTGAGTCTTCTAGGAGAGAAGAAAGATTGTACAACCCTACCGAAATAACTGAAAAGTTGTTTAACTGTTTGATGAGGCTTATTGTTTTAAACCAAAGTAGAGGTATAAACATTCCTATCTACCAGTCCCCAGCATTACAATATCCTTAGGTCTGTAAATTATGTTTGAATTGTTGGTTATCCAAATAACAGGTCTGAATGGGTCAGTTGGGAATGGGTTGGCTGGTACACCTTTCATTTTAGACTGGTCTGATTAAGCATGTAAATAGATTGGTTATAACTTTACAAAAGTATCTTGCCCTTGGTTGTACACAGAACTGTCTCTTAATATTACTGGGGAGTGGAATGCACACATTAATTTAATCAAAATCTGAATACATTTAAATCTTTCATTATCTCCTTTGTACCAAAGTTAGTGTGAAATACATAACAATGCACAAGATACAATAATGCTCAAGAAACACAAATAATAAACATTTCAGGCAGAAAGTGCATAGTGCTTAAGCAAATGCTTGTTTGCACTGTCTGCCTAAAGATTTTGAAGTGTTTTTCAGAAAATGAATTAATTTTCACAATGCGCTATGAGATGCCTAAGCAGTACTATTCATAGAAGGGATGGTGGAGGCAAAAAGTGGTTAAATTCCATAGGGTCAGAATCATACAGGAGTATATATACACAAGTACAGCCCAGCCTAGACCAACGAGCGAAACATAT
>NW_017729030.1:47948521-47949089 GCF_001723915.1 Gavialis gangeticus | reverse complement strand
AGGTCCCTTCTGACCCTAGAAACTATGAAACTATAGTTGGCTGAAATGTGCAACCTTTGGCTTTGTTACTATTCGTTGCTTGATTTCTGTTCTTTCTTTTTTGATACGAGATTGAGCTAAGACACTTTCTTACAGAGTGAGGTACTTAATATCACATTCATGTGACATAGTCCTTCCTCATGCATCTAGTCCCAGGGTTTGCAGGGTTGAGGTTGACAAACTTCAGCTGTACATCCACTTTGTTCTCCTTGAGTAGGATGTGAATGTGTAATCACCATTTTGATTATAATAGAATTATCAGTTCTTGAATACCTCTTTAGTCAGAACTTTACCAAATGAGAGTCTATTACATGCCCAGGGTGATTACACCAGGAAAATGTATATCAGCTTATAGCCATGAGTGATGCATTTGCTCAGCACCCTTGCAAACTTGTGAGAATTGGACACTGAGTTCCTATAGGTGTTTTTCAGAAACTTACTTTTAATAGACTATCAAAATGTTTTCAGAGCAGAAACATGCTACCTACATGTTAACAAGGATCAAAGATTTCCTCTAAAAAAAATATAT
>NW_017729030.1:47942212-47948393 GCF_001723915.1 Gavialis gangeticus | reverse complement strand
TATATATATATGCCTTCCCCCAGTGATTCCATGCTCTTCCCTTCCCACTTGAAATTTGAGTCCTGCACCTACCTCTCTCAACTTCCATACTTTCTCTTCCCAAGAAAGGCCCCTGTGGGGGAGCTTGTTTGCTTGCCTGGCAGGTGTTCCACTTGCCAGCACAGCTGCTACTTATGAGAATGTCCTGCTGGAAGACATGAAAGCAAGCAGGTCATTCTGTGGCCTTTGCCGTGAGTTGGCTGGTTGTATGGAATGCCAGTCTTATCTAGTAATTAGTTGGCAGGTCAGTTGGGGACTGGATTCCCTCTGGGTAATTTTTCTGTTGCACATGTAAATAGTCAGGTCAGCAACCTTAGTCAGGACAGGCAGCTGGTTTTGGTTTTTTTTGTTTTTCTTTTTTCCTGGATAGTGGTATTGGTTCCGAAATAGGCTTACAGCCTTCCTCCCAGAAACAGTTGTAAAACTCTGGCACAAGTTTCCTCAAGATAAAGGCCAGAAAACCATTATGTTATCTAGTCTGACCTGTATCACACCATTATATTTCTCTGAGAAACTGCTATACTTTGCCCAATGAGTATATTTAGGCTAAAACATTTTCCCTACTCAGGAGATTATGTTGTAATCTGCTGCTGGCAAAGGATGGGAGACATCAAGATGCTGCAGAGTTTAGGACCAATGTCCAAGAAACCCTGAAAGGATTTGATAAACCTGATTTTTTTTTTTTTAATATACTGATATTATGATCTGGAGGGTTTATAAACTGAAGGTGCATGCAGGAATATATCCCATATTTATGCTGATCATATGCAGAGTTTATTTGCTGCACAGGTATTTTGTATCTCTTGTTATGTGAATATATCAGTCTTAAGGTTTCGAGGGTAGGCTAAAAACCATGATTTAAGTTTAAACTTGTTGAAGAATTAGTATAAGTTGGGTGCACACTCTTTCACGGTGCTCCCTGGCAGAAGAAACCATTTGGACTGGTGCCTCCTTTTTATGTTCAAAAGAGAAATGCTGATGAGGAAGAAGTGTTAAAATATGTCGCTGTAGTTTACAACTGTCAACTATAATGTTTTATTTAGCTGTATCTATTCAGACGCTCCCTTTGCAACATGGAGTGCCATATGCCATTGTCCCTGTTAGTAAGCAAGTAAGCAAAGGTTTCTCAGTCTGCATTTGTTTTTGTGTTTGGGCCACTGAGGAGCTGCAGTCCAGTGCCATCTTTTATTGATAGGGCCAGCAGAGGAGGAATCTAATGAAATTATCAAAGCTTTGAATTAATTATGAACTTGAATAAGAAAGCTAAGCTCTCTAGAGCCAGGGATCTCATTACCCATTCACTCTCATTGCATCTTCTTATGGAGCAGAAGGCAGGTTCAGCTACAGCTCTTATTCTGGATTTGGACTTTATTCAAACTTGCTCAACTTGCTAGCATCCACTTGTTATTAATCTATGGCTGAACATGTCCATGGTGATTAATTTGACTCTGTAGATCTTCTTGTACATGGTAGGTCCCCCCCACCCCTGCTCCCTGTGTAACTTGCCTCGTGGCTTTTCATCACTGAACTGGATGCCATACAAGACTTTGTATGCTTTCTTGGTAATTGGGGAAGCTTTTGAGACTTAAGTTTTTACTTAAATTCCTGGAATTAAGTAATTTAAAGTTAAGAGATTAATACTGCCACCTTATTTCCTGGATATTTAGGTAAGCAAAAAGGCTTAATAAGGTATTATCAATTGCTTAGTTACTCCTCTACAAAAACAGTAAGTCTTAGGAAATACTTAAATATTTTGGCTATAGCATTAATTGTGTTTTTCTGCTTTTAATGCATTATTCCTACTTGAAATTCATTGTTCAATTTAAAGAAACTTCTGAGTCTGTCAATTATTGATTGTTCATAATAATTATTCAGGTTTACTTGCCCAAGTACTATGTAAAATTCTTAGTGAATTATAACAGAATCAGTGACAACTTTCCATGTGGTATGTTGGTGATTTGATTGGTACCCATTATAAGTTTGTAAATAGCCAAGCTTCTCTTTTTTCTTTTTTGTTTTGCTTGCTTTTTGCAACACATTATTTATAAGTTCATAAACTGGAACTCATCTGTCTTCATAAGCTGTGAGCCATTGGCAATTTTGTAAGCAGGGGCTAACTTTGCCTAGTGGGGAGGGAGTTGTATGTGTGTGTGTTTGGAGAACATGACGGGTTTTTTTCAGAGTACCATATAGTTTTCTCTCTCTCTTTTCTCTCCAGGCAGCTGCTATATTTAACTCAGCCTTTGGAAGTTTTTTGGTAAGTAATGCAATGTTTATGCTTAGTGCTGTAGTAACATTGTAATTTTGTATATTACGGGTTAGTGTTTAGCTAGTCATTTTGTTAAGTTGTGGTCCGTAACCTGTTTTACCTTAGTTTTTTATTAAATACTATTTATTTATCTTGTATCAGACTCTCAAGAAAATGAGCCTATAAATTATCTCTGATCAATGTAAATGAATAATTCTAAAATAATTTTAATTGTTTTCCTTAATGAGTTAACACAATCTATTATTATGCAGATGTTTTAGATGTGTCAATATATTGATTTTTCTAATGAGGTCTATCAGATGATCATTATTTTCCATCAAGAGGCCATGGATTTTGAAAAGAAAACATGACCCAGCTGATCAGAGAGGAGATGCTAATTTACTCAGTGACATGTCATTTGTTTAGCATATTTCACTGGCACTGAAGCCACTTCTACTCTGTCTCTAAGGAACATACTGAAATAGCTAGAAACAAGATGATCAATTCAGCTGAAAATGTAACTGTTTCTTTAAACATCTCTCACACAATTTGTAGATGCAGTGGTGTGTAAAATGTTAGACAATAAACTGCAAAGGAGGGCTTAAATCAGTTAAACTTATTTGTGAAAAAAGGAAAAACATTTTTTTAAATAATATGGTGTTTAGAGATGCAGAGAATTACAAATATACATTATTTTCTATATATGCAAACAGTTGAGGCCTTTTGGTTAGTTTTAAAAAAACCTTATAGTATGATTGCTTCTTCTCACTGATTTGACTTCTCGCCATGTGTATATGCCATAGAGAGATGCCAGAGTGATCATTCTTATGTTAACATACTCATAAAAAAAAGAAAAGCTGTTCAACAAATGAACTAATAATATGGTGCAGAATGGTTTTTAAGATCAAATTTATTGTAAAAAGTTAAATTAAGAGGTCAATTAATATGTGCCAATATTCAGAAACCTACTTTCATGTTGCAGCTTGAAAATGTGACTTTTCATGGAGTAGCATGTATATATATGGCATCTAGTATATCACAGATAGAACAGTATGATAGAACTGTGTTGGCTCTTATCTGGTAAACGTACATGCAGTTGTTCAATTTTGTACTCAGTGGGCTTATCCAGAAGAGCGCAGACATTTGTTTCCCTTGAAGTGTGCGGCAGGTTACCCTGGGTGGGGTAGGGGAGGCTGGGGCCAGCAACTGTGCTGGCCCCAGCAGCCTTACCTGGGGGCCTCAGGGAGCCAGGCTTTGGTTTTGGGCGGTGCACACTGCAGCCATGTATACCACCTCACTTTTTTTTGGTGTGGGTTTTTTTGACCCTGGGATTCCCCCCGCCAAAGTAGCAACATGGGGAACTCCTGCATATGTGGTGGGTGGTGCTGCAGACAGGTCTGTGGTGCCACATACTGCATGTCCATGCTCATCTGGATGTGCCCAATGTGGCTATTCTCATACATAATGTTAAGGGCATAGGGAAGTGTTCGTCAGGTAGGGTCCAGAATATACAGGTAAATTGCAGTTTTGTACTGGAGTATATTGTTCTTTGTGGAGTTATTTCTTATTTTTACCAGTGTGAGATCAGAATGTGGTCCATAATTTTTTTCTGTATAAAGTTAGGGTGATTATTCAGAAATCTAAATTTAGGGATGGAAAAGTGGCCAACTTCTCAAAAGTTAATGAAAACTACTGGCTGCTGTTTAGCACTCTTGTTTACAGAGGTGCCTACATCTGGACGCTGGGTATCTAGAGATTTGCTGCTACTTTGCAACTCTTGACATCACATTGCATCTAAACTACAAGCACCACACACTGCTTCAAATATCCTTTTATGTATCCATTTCAAAACATGGGGGGTTGTGCTCTGTAGTTGTGATGTGGGAAGGTTTGAATTAGACAATTTTCAGATGTCTTTGGGTAAAGCTTGCATGTGCACTTTGGGGAATTGACCTGATGGCCTGTGAAGCCCCTTCCAATCTTGTGTTCCCATATACAGTTACACGTTCTAAGGCATATTGGTATCTGTTTGTCAAAGATGAAGTCGAGTTCTTGAAGTGCATAAATAAAGCCCAGACCTGGCCCTGACCCTGCCAATGATGATAGAGTAATAGTAAAATATAATTATTTGCCCAGGAGCAAGTAATTTTCTGGTATTCAAACATGCTTATTTGAATATCTATTTTGATTGGTGATCCTGTTTTATATTAATTAGATTCACAGGTTTTTTGTTGGGGAGGTGGCTTTAAAAAAACCCCAAAAAACTAAAACCCAAGCCAGCTTCTTCCAGGAACCCCCCCCAAAAACATGTACTCTCAGAGATTGCCAGGCACCATGATATAAAAAATAAAAGCGTACATGTTATACTAAGTTTAATAATGTCCCAGGTCTAATTAAAACACAGTGTTTTAAAGAACTAATTGTTACAGAAAACTGTTTTTATGTAGCTAGACTGGTAATAACTAATGATAGATGAATTCAATTTACATAAATTTCAGACCAAAAGAATATTTTAGAATCATGCCACAGAGGATTGCTTTAAGTTGAGAAGTTAATATCATTATCTCCTCCTCTCATTTAAACAGTTTGGTTTACAATAATTGTGGAGCATAATAAGTGATTTGAGTTTTCCCCCTTGATGGGGTTT
Organism: Gavialis gangeticus; assembly: GCF_001723915.1. Taxonomy (NCBI): domain Eukaryota; kingdom Metazoa; phylum Chordata; order Crocodylia; family Gavialidae; genus Gavialis; species Gavialis gangeticus. Next base: position 47,943,459 of record NW_017729030.1, on the reverse strand, counting down.
TAATAAAATCTGATAGCATTTTAGTAATTCAGGGAGGATAGGTACCAGAGTGGCTGCTATTCTAAAGCATGCAAATGTATTGAAGAACAGTACCATTTAGTTCAACAGCATTGCTGGTAACTGTTCTCATATCTATAAGGAAAGGACATATTTTTTCAACTAAAGAACTGGTGATTTACATTAAACATGGATTAGAATTTCAGACATCTTAACAGCCTAGGTCCTTATGGTCCATCACCATGGTATCAGAACACCTCTGTTTTATTTCTAAAGGTTGTGCCAATTAGACAAGAATAAATAATTGTTAATGTCCAAAGTTAGACCATCAGCTATGATAGGAGCGAGAACTAATTATTATAAGCCTGCTTAAGGAATTCAATTTAAATTGAAATGGAAAGGATACAGTAAGTTTTCTTCTATGGAATTGTCTGTATCCAAATGGCAATGTTCATAGTATTCAGTAAATTGCAAGGCTTATATTCTGTGTTGGCTATGGGGTGAGGTTTGTCAGAAGTATGACTGACCAAATTTGTGGTCAGAACATTTTCTTTTTGGTCAGTCTTTGTACCCAGTACAGAGAGAAGCTCAGTCTGCTTTGAATTAGTAATATGGCTGCTTGTGACTGTGTTGGAAGTTGCTGTGATGAAAAATTGTGTTTGTATTTTATGTTCTAATGGAGTTATTTTTCCCCTCTATATTAGCACTTTTTCAGATTTGTCTACTTGGGAGCTTCAACAGAAGAGAGCCAGCTTCCATATTGGCTCTAGCATTGCCTCTAGAAACTTGAAATCTATCTTGTCAGTGAAGTGTCACCTGTTCTTGAGATGGGTCTGTTCATACCACAGCTAAATTTTGGCTGCTTTGGTTTTATCATCACAATATACTAGCACATGCTTGGGAAAGGAGAGAAGGCTTGAAGATGAGTAGAGAGGCTAGCCTTATAGTATGCTCTGTATTGTTAGGTTATATGCCAGACTGTTTTTTTTCTCCTTTCCTACCTTTATTTTTCTTCTTCCTGAGCCAGCGAGCTAAAAAATCTGCAAAGTTTCTGATGTGAGGGTCTCCCCTGTCTCTGGCAGCAGTGGTCACTCTTCAGCAATGTGGGGTCATCAGCTCTAAGTTTCAAAGGAGCAGTCATCCATTCTCCACTGACAAAAGAAACATGTCCAGGGATCTGGGTTTTCCATTTCCCACGGAAAAAGAGAGTAAAACATGGATTTTTCCCCTTAGCAGAGTAAAGTGTGGAT
>NW_017729030.1:47939745-47942066 GCF_001723915.1 Gavialis gangeticus | reverse complement strand
AACATGGATTTTTCCCCTTAGCAGAGTAAAATGTGGATTTCTCATTTTAGCAGAGAAACCTGTGGAATTTGCAGTTTTGCCATGAGCTCCCTGGAGGCTGGCAGAGTTCCCGCCTGCAGGTGGCTCAGAGGGAGTGGGAAGAGGGTGATTAGGCATGTACATGCACACGGCCTCAGGCAGGCTGGAGCGCAGCTCCTGCAGATAAGCTGGGGAGGGTGGGGTGGGAATTGAGGCCCCCATAGGGAGGGAAGGGGGAAGTTGGGCAGGCCTGGGGCTAGGGCTGCTGCCCAGGCTTGGGGCCCAGGGCTGCAATGCTGGTGGGGAGCGGGATGGGGCTGTGGACAGCTTGTTTGGGAGGCGGGGGTGGGGCCAGCTCCCCAGTGCCACACACAGTCCTGGGGGGCAGGAGGGACCCATGCCCCTGAGATCTGTGTGTGAGGTGGGGCAAGGCAGGCTGCCTGCTGTGGGCTTGGGCTCCTGCCCTGCTACCCTTCCCCAGGGCCTCCACAGCCTGGCATGTGTGACCCGGCAGTGCAGGGAACAGCGGAACCACACAGGGATCTCCTTGCTGTTGCAACTCCGCATTGCCCCAGCAATGCATCTTCAGTGCACAGGGGCAGCAGGGGAAGTAGCGCGGGGTTGTGCTTGTCACTGCAGCCACGCATGTGGAGGATGCGTCACCAGGACAGCGCGGAGCTCGCAGTGGCGAGCAGCTTTCCTGCACAGCTGTGCTCGGCCCTGCAGCTCTGGGTTACACCTGCTGGGCTGCGGGAGCTCCACGCAAGGGCAGCAGGGCAGAAGCCCGAGCCCGCAGCAGGCAGCACGCACCCACCCTGCCCCACACACAGATCTGGGGGGACACGGGTCCTCCCTGCCCTGGTGACATGTCCTCCATTTACAGGGCTTCAGTGAGCAGCACAACCCCGTACTGCTTTCCCCTGTTGCTCCCATGCATAGAGGATGTATTGCCAGGTCAGTGCAGAACTTGTACAGCTCTGCTGTTCCCTGCAGTGCCAGGTTGTACATGCTGGGCTGCGTAGTCCCCAGGGGAGGGCAGCATGGTGGGAGCCCAAGCGCACAGTGGGCAGTCTATCCCCATACCTGCCCTGTGCCGAGATCTTGAGGGTTGGGGGGGGTCCCCTCTGCTGTCCAGGAGTGCATGCAGCAGCATTGAGCTGGCCCCCACACCTGAGCCTGAAGCTGGCAGGCAGCAGATGGAGGGGAGCTGGGCTCTGCAATCTGCTGTGCTGTAGCAGCCGTGGCCTTCTGCCTGGGGCAGGGGGCTGTGGACCCAAGTCTCTGGCAGCTGGGGACCCCTTCTGGCAAAGCTGGGGGTGGGGGGGCAGGAGACTGGGGGGAGTGAGGGGCAGCAGCAGGTCTGTGAGGGGCCTTTTATTTTAATCACAGATTTGGGGACTTTTATCAGAGAATTTGAGATTTTTTTTTTAATCAGGCAAATCCAGGATCCCTAATAATGTCTGTGGGAATCTGAGAATTAAAACTGGGAATGTTAAGGGAATCCTAAAAGGTCTGGCTTGGAGCTTTTGGGCCCCTATTTAAACCAAGACTTTCATTTCAGACTATTTTATACATTTTTTAATTTTTTTTTTTTAAACTCCTATTGCTCTGTCTTGGACTCCTCTAAATCTGTCACAGCCAAAGGGAAAATGAGGGCATACAATATATTATATAATCCCCAATGAAACATGTTAGGTTGAGAGAGAGACCCCACTCAGATGTGTCATCAATGGAAAAATCTCCTTTGTGTAAATTAAACATACAGTTATGCTTGTTTCTGTGGCATTACTTACTTCTATGCCGCAGAGATGGTTTGTTCATATGGCTTGAAAATTTGAGAACACCTGCATGACTTTGTACTTAGAGAAGCAACTTAGCTTGTCATATCAAGGCCCATGTGTTTATTTGGAATCGGGTATACAATTTAGACATATGCCCACATATCCAGAAGCTTTGTTAGTTAATAAAAATGTATGGAATTCTTATCTACTTGATTTTAGCAGGCATAATGATTTACACAGCCTGACAGGACTTATGCAGCAAGTAAATGCATTAGTCATAGTGTCCATTTTTCTTGCAAATTTGTGACATAGATTTAATTATGGGAATGACCAGCAACTTACAAATCTAATTTTGGTAGGCTGAGCCAACTTTTGTATTTTAATAACGATGGATTTTTTTAGCAATGATTTCATTACTATTTAAAGAAATCCAGCAGTGTGGAACTAACCAATTGACTGAATTTAGGATGTTTTACCAGATGCTGTGTGTGTGTGTGTGTGTGTGTGTGTGTGTGTGTGTGT
>NW_017729030.1:47937918-47939604 GCF_001723915.1 Gavialis gangeticus | reverse complement strand
TGTGTGTGTGTGTGTGTGTGTGTGTGTGTGTTCTTTTATCTAAATTAGTTTTAAGATAAACATTTTCAATAGTGTCTCAACAACTGGAAAATAAAACTTGATTGTATAGCTCCCCTATCCCCCTTGTAAAAGTCTTCAGGAACTTTCACTGTTTGTGTTTATGAGAAGAACTTGCCAGGAAGCCTGTTCACTATGGCTAGGGATAGAAGTTGCACATAAACTGGTTTCAGTGATCAGAAACAGGTTTAAACCTGTAACAGAATATAAATTCAGCGCACATAAACCAGTTTCAAAATGGCTGGAACTGTTTTAAGATAAATCTGGTTGAGTGTAGTATCAGATTTAACTGATTTGGGTCAAACTGGTTTATGAAACTTCTGTCCCAGACCCCTTCCTAGTTCAAGTTAAATCACAGTCCCCTAGCATGCTTTCCAGCCCTGGGCTGGGCTGTGGTGCCTGCTCCAAAGAGCAGGGCTGGCGCTGCCCCTCTGCTCAATAGTTGGAGCAGTGAGAGCTGGCTGACAAGCGGGTGCGGGAGGCAAGTCTGGCTGGGGATGCAGCCCAGTCTACTGGGCGGGGGGGAGGGGGATTCACCCACCCAGCAAGCCCCGGCTGGGGTCTGGGACCAGGGAGGGGGGTTAAACACCCCTTCCCCTGCTCAAATTTACTGCTGGCTGCAGCTGTGGACTACAAATCCCAGTGGCACCTGGAAGCAAGAACAGGAAGTGATGAACAACCCTGCAGAGTCCTGCTGCTATGATTTTGGACTGCAAATCCCAGAGACCTCAGGGGCAGCAGGAAGAGTAAGTGAGCACACAGCTAGAGAGCCATTCTCTAGCACCAGCTTCTGGCCTAAGCCACTGAGGCATGTGGCTGCATTTCCTGATTCAAAAGTAAATGTGTGTTAAATTTAATCTTTTTATGTTTCAATTGAATCTGTGCAGTTTAGACTAAGCTGCAAAGACTGAACCAATTCAGCCTTGGGCTTTTTGACTGTCTGTATGTAGCCTACAGGTGCTGAATTCTAGATTCAGTCTTGTTAATTTCAAAGTGGAACGACTGCTGTTGCTTTCTGATGTGCCACTGCACTCTCAGAACTCAGCTCTGCTTTCTCTGTGAAGCGGAATAATGGTGCTGCTGGATTGTGCTCTGAATTTGGTTCTGGTAGCTCACAAAATCCTTAAAACGCTCATCCTGTTAATCAGCCACCTAATCCTCAAAAGGTGGGATTTTTCATTGGGGAAAGAAGGGCCTGTCTCTATGGCAGAGAATCCTTGGACCACATATTATGTAGAAGGCATACAAGGAAGTTAAATCTGTTTAGAAGCCATTTATATCGCATCTCTATCTCACCTGTATTTTGAGGATTCAGTCCCCCATGTTTATTGTTATCTGCATATTGATTTTTGATAGTTTGAGCTAGAAGCTCAACATAATGAGGGCATTGCCTGTTGCTCCAAACAATGTTATTTTATATGTGCAAAGTATTATTCTTAGTCGCGTATTATATATCTTAACTCCCAATTAACTCACCCCTTGAAATAGTGGCATAGGCAAGAATTATACAATGAATATAAGAAAAGAAACACCCTTGTGGCTACAGTGGGCCACAGCTGTTGCTAATTCGGTCACCTAGCTAAGAAATGGGAGAAAAAGGAGGAAGAGGCATATCAGAGTAAAAGCAGG
>NW_017729030.1:47924338-47932918 GCF_001723915.1 Gavialis gangeticus | reverse complement strand
GTGAGCACACAGCTAGAGAGCCATTCTCTAGCACCAGCTTCTGGCCTAAGCCACTGAGGCATGTGGCTGCATTTCCTGATTCAAAAGTAAATGTGTGTTAAATTTAATCTTTTTATGTTTCAATTGAATCTGTGCAGTTTAGACTAAGCTGCAAAGACTGAACCAATTCAGCCTTGGGCTTTTTGACTGTCTGTATGTAGCCTACAGGTGCTGAATTCTAGATTCAGTCTTGTTAATTTCAAAGTGGAACGACTGCTGTTGCTTTCTGATGTGCCACTGCACTCTCAGAACTCAGCTCTGCTTTCTCTGTGAAGCGGAATAATGGTGCTGCTGGATTGTGCTCTGAATTTGGTTCTGGTAGCTCACAAAATCCTTAAAACGCTCATCCTGTTAATCAGCCACCTAATCCTCAAAAGGTGGGATTTTTCATTGGGGAAAGAAGGGCCTGTCTCTATGGCAGAGAATCCTTGGACCACATATTATGTAGAAGGCATACAAGGAAGTTAAATCTGTTTAGAAGCCATTTATATCGCATCTCTATCTCACCTGTATTTTGAGGATTCAGTCCCCCATGTTTATTGTTATCTGCATATTGATTTTTGATAGTTTGAGCTAGAAGCTCAACATAATGAGGGCATTGCCTGTTGCTCCAAACAATGTTATTTTATATGTGCAAAGTATTATTCTTAGTCGCGTATTATATATCTTAACTCCCAATTAACTCACCCCTTGAAATAGTGGCATAGGCAAGAATTATACAATGAATATAAGAAAAGAAACACCCTTGTGGCTACAGTGGGCCACAGCTGTTGCTAATTCGGTCACCTAGCTAAGAAATGGGAGAAAAAGGAGGAAGAGGCATATCAGAGTAAAAGCAGGTGCCACTCCTCTTCCCTCTAGTTTCATGATTGCTCAAGTTTGTCATTTGGCACTGTTGGTTCCTCTGAAAGCAAAGATTCGAGCAGGAATAAGTAGTACATGCTGTTTCACAAAAAGTTGCCTTACAGTTTGGGGAAAAATGTAATGAAAATGAAAAAGGAGAAGAAATAGGCAACTTAACAAAAATCCATAGAGTTAAAAGTACATGGGAGGGGTGGTGTGGGGGCAGAGAGGTAGCAAAAAGACAGAATGAGTTTGTTCTACCACCAGGAATGAAAGGGTGTGTTTACAAATGTATTAGAGATCAAAGTGGTATTGGAAATGCCTGTAAAATTTGAAGGGTATAACCTTCGTCACATAGCCCAGTAGTGCTCCCACAGCTTGGTGCTCACCAGACTTGCATTTGGGTTGCACCAGATTGGGCATGAATACTTTTAAGCATCCTCTATCTGAGTGGCTGCAGCACTGCTTGGCTTCTCTGACTCACTTCCTGGGCAAAGGTTCTCTTTCTCTGCTATTTTTTCACAGAAATAGGATCCAAGAGCCCAACTGTCTTAGGCAGCCCAGGGCCAATGTTGATCCTCAGTCTCCCTATCAGCTTGTGCATACCTTTTTCAGATGTCCAACTTTGTGGGCATTGTGAGTTCATAACTCAGAATTTACTTCACATGGCTTTGTAAAAGGCCCCTCCCCCAAAACCAGTCGTTCTAAACTTCACCCAGCAGATGATATGTAGATGCAGACGACAAAATAAATGTCTTTGTATATTTCTTAACCTCAGTTTGTTGATCACTCTCAAGCGTTCCTTTGGTATAGGCCAGTGTCCCTCCTCCCTTACATAGCTTCTTTTCCAAATTATAGAGTCCCTTGCATTTTATGTATCCAGTTTCTTTTTCTTTGGCCTGTCTCCCTGCAGTGAAAGTATGCCCTCTCTTCCTTTCTCTTGCCCATACTTCCTGGGAAGCTAGGAAACTCGACTTTTAATCACTCTTGTTATTGTTGGTTTTGGTTTCTTTCTTTCTTTTTTTCTTTTTAAGCATAGTAAATACAAAGAGGAAAATGCACTGAACACCTACAAAATAATGAAAAATGAAGCTATTAACAATAGGTAACCATAGTTTATTTTTAAAAATCCTAATCCTGTAGATGGCTAATTTTTTGACAGGTCTACAGACTTAGTGGCTAAAGACACTAGGTGGAATGGGTTTTAATGAAGCACTTTTATACCGCTTCACAAAATCTTATACTCAGAATTTGGTGTGGATAAGAAAACTATCTCATATAGTGAAAACTAGCTGAAGGGCCATTATTAAGTTTTAACTTCTAAAATTTTTTTCCCCTAACTTCTAAAATTTATCAGATCGAAACTGTTTGCATTTAATTGCTCAACATTTTTCCAGGCAACATGCTCCACATTTTCTTATGAAAATGTAGAATATTTGTCAAAGGTGTATTATGTATTTCTTTTCTTCATATTCAATTTCAGGGTATTTCTGGCTTTGTTCAGGGCTTTTTGTAGGCCAGGATTTGGGGAAACAATTGTAGTTTGAAGAAATTTGCATGCGATTCACAAGTTGATACATTAGATGTTGTTACCAAGTGTTGTACATATTTCAGACTTGTCTTTTTTCTGTTTTATAAGGACTTCTTATATTTTTTTCTTTAAAAATGGAAAACAATAACTTTCCAAGACTTTTCTCTTTTTAGCCATAGTAAAGTTACAAAGAATTGAGAACAGATTGTATTGCAGATTAAGACCAAGATGTTCAACTCTGAGAATAATTTTAAACAAAAAGGGTTCACTACAGTAATATCACAGAGTAGATTTTCAAAAGTAGTTGGGCAAGTCCATTTTATTTATTTGAATCTGTAAGTATCTACAATAAAGAATAGCTGTAAAATGTTTTGTTTCAACAGGATGATAAATGTTGATTGCATTCATTATTAAACAAGAATGTAAGTTATTTCATAAGCTTCAAACCCAGATATTCTGCGAAGGCTTTAATGTAATAGCCCTTCCTAAGGAGAAGCCCAGATGTGGTTATGCCTTTTGGAGTATCTTGCTCTCTGGTCTCTTCAAAGACTTGTGTTCCTTTTGGATAGGTTTTACAATCCCTTGATAGCTACCATATTTACTTGAATCTAAGATGAGCTTTTCTTCCCAAGTAAGCACCAGTGTGGGGCAAGCCCCTCATCTTAGATTCAAGTACAGTGGGGAGTGGGGCAGGCAGCTGCTGCTTCTCTGAGTCTGGCCCTAAGCCCAGGTCAGGGCCAGTCAGGCCCACAGCAGCTACCTGCCCTACCTCTGCTTGCTCCCTGCAGCCTGTGTCCCTCCTGTGCCCTTCCCTTCCATTACTGTCAGGTAAGCTTGGCTCCAGCTCAGGCTGGAATCCCTCCTGGGTATGGAGCACATGGAAACTCTGTCCCCTGCCTGGCCAATCAGCAGCACCAATGCTTCTGCATCTCCTGCCCAGCTAGTCAGCAGTGCTGATGCTACTGCATTGCTGGCAGGGGCTGTGCTTTAACGTGCTGTGCTCTGGGGAAGGAATAGAGCCTGAAAAATATCTAACAGGAAAGGTCGGGGGGGAGTGGAGAGGCAGAGACTGGGGAAGTGGGGAGGGAAGAGGCAGGGAGTGGAGGGAAGGAGGCAGAGGCTCAGGGGAGTGGAGGGGAAGAGACTGGAGGAGAGAAGTAGAGGCTGTGGGGAGCTGCAAGTGGGTGGGGTGCAGGTGGCAGGAGGGGCATGAAGGCTGCAAGGGGAAGAAGTGGTGAGGGGTTGGGGCAGAGCACAAGGGAGCCACCTGCCTCCCTCTCTCCCTGCTTTTCCTGCTGTAGCTGTTGGGGTGGGGATGAATTCAATACAATCCTGCAATATTTAGATTCTATGTCTGGAAAATTGTAACAAATTTATAAATTTTCCATATATAGAATCTAATAATTGGAGGGGTCCTCTTAAATTTGGGATAGTCTTAGATTCGAGTAAGTATAGTATTTAATGGAATGGTTTTCTGTATTTTAAGGGCATGCCACCCATTCAAGTTTATGGCTCCATATAAACAAGCCACAAACACGTTACATATTTTTTGAGGAATATCTTTGTGGCTGGTTTTCCATTTAATGATGCCATAAATTTGTAACATGTACCGGGGTCTTAGTTAAAGGACCTTTGTTTGACATGGCAAGTGCTTCAGAATTCAGTACATTCTAGGTGAGGATCCCACAAAAGCATCAGGTGTAGCAGTGCTTGAAAACTAGCATCTGCATGGGAGGAACAAACATAGTAGTCATTTAAAACTAAAAGAAGTTCAAAGGAGTGGAGTAATAAGCAGCTATGGTGGTATAAATAGGCGGAAATGATAGATTTAGGTTGGGATAGGAGAGGACTTGGAAGCTATGTAATTTGAGACCTAATTATTCCTTAGTTGTAGAGGTACAGATGTGGTTATTAAAAAAAACAAAAAAACAAGCATTGTAATGTGTATGGGTCAATTAGCTTTGTTCTGTCCTATCTGGAGATTTCTTCAAGACTGTTGTAAGAAATAAAGATGCATTCCGCTAGGAGTTGGTATGTGTACATGTGAAGTTATGTTACCTGTACTGCTTGTTAAAAATGGTGGGTATTTTCTGCAAAAATTCTGTGAGAAATGGGTAGTTTTTGTCCATGTTTTATGAACTATTTCTTCGCTTAAAGGAAATGTAATATTTAATTTAGAACCTATAATTTGTTAAATTTAAATGTAAAGGAAAAAAGTACATTTTTGACTTTTCCCAATTTTCTCTCTTTGCACAAGAAAAGTGGAGACAACAAAGGGAGAAAGCTCTAGAAACCTCTAACTTTTTAATTTTGAATTGAGAGAATGGAAATGTTTTTGAATATTTTAACTCTTTGGCTTGATGTCATTGCAGTAAGAAACAGCATCATCTCATATCTGTCTTGTTTTAAAAGATAGACTTCTATTTGGAAGAACTGATTAGACATGTGCAGTGCTGAATCTGTCATGGATTCGGACTTCAGCACACCATAGCAGATAAATTCTAGAAATCCAAGGTTTAAATGTATGCATCTATAATGACAGTCCGATGCTGCTGACATCTGACACCATGTCATTTATTTATGTGTTAATCTTCTATCTTGTATTGAATATTTGGAGCAAAAGCACAGGTATATATTAAGCTTCTTTGATATTGTTTTGGAACAAATGTAAGTGGTATGTTGTCTAAGTCTAAGTCCATTTCTTGTTTTGATGGTTTATCTTTTATCTGTCATGCTACTGCCTATTTAAAACTCAGAAGTCCCTAGGGGGTAGAAGGAAAAAGGACATCATTGTTACTATAAACAGGCTAGCTGCAAGCCTTTCACCTTGCTGTCAAGGTGACAAATGTTTGTCTTTATGGAAACACTGGAGGTTAAATCAGAACCTTCTCCAAAGTCCTTAACCAAACTAGCAATCAAGAGTTTTTTCCCAAAACTGGAAAGTCTTTTAAAAATTCCTATTACTTATTACTGCTGACCTTTTAAAAAGGCAATCTTGGAGAAGCATGAGGAGACTTAAAAGGAAATTATTATTATAGATTTAGCCTGTGATGGTTTAGTAACTTTTCTGAAGGGTGAATACCTGTGAGGTTACTGAGATGTTCCCCGCCTTTTTTATTTCCTGACATACTTTCACAGAGTCCAAACAACCTATAACTTTCAAACTTTCATGACATATTTGGAAACATCAGTTATAGTAAGGGATAGGAGAAAATGTCTTGATTAATGAGTCTGTCATAATTTGAGCTCTGCCAGTGATGCTACGGTAAGAGCCTGGAACAGGTTTTTTAAATATATTTGTAAAAAGTGAACTCATAGAGCTTTTGCATCTTCACCAGTCTGGAGGTTCAGGTTCATTCTTCATGGAAATTGTATGCCATCTTGCTGCCATAACTGGGCCCATGGTAGTAAAGCGTATCCCACTCACTTGCTCCCTCACTGTGTTCACCATATCTCAGGAATGAGGCACTGTAGCCGTCAGGGTGGTGCTGAGAGCATGTTGTTAAGCACAGCCCAAAAAGCAGAGCTTTTCTATTTTATTCTCCACTCTTTTTTTGGTTTTCTACCATTTGAGGTTGTTGCTTAGAGCGTCTTCCACATTCATCCAGCTGGTGGTAGAAGCATATGCTGTAAGATTTTGTTGAGAATGACCTTTTGAGAATTCCTTTTCAGTATCATTGTTGTGCGTTTCTTCTAACATCCAACTATGTGCTTAGGGGGGCCTCACAAAATTAAGCACGGACAGACACTTTTGCTGTCCTGAACCAAATTAGACATGGCCCAGAAAAAAGGCCACATATGTGGGGAGAGGGGGGCAGAAGTACAAGCAATAACTGTTTCCTGCTAAAGCTTTTACACATCTTGGTGGAGTCAGGGATTTAACATTTTTTTGCTGTTCTTTTGTTTCTCAACCCTTATTCAAGCATTTCTGGTTGTTGAGACAAATAGCTCACGTTTTCAGAAAGGATGTGAATGACGTGAGAGTAGGAGAGTTGTTATAAAGACCTTGGGGAGAGGGTTCCACGTACAGCAGCCACAAAGAAGGAAGCACAATGGTGAGCCCAGGAGAAAGAAACAAAAGGGGGTGGGGAAGAACCATCAGAGTGACTTGGTCATAGCAGATATGACCACCTCCTCCTTGTCTCTGAAGACATGTCTGTGCTGCTTCTGTAGCAGTCCTGAAAGGGGTGCCAGAAAGCATGCTTTGCCCACTAGCTTCCACGCTGCATGTGCCAAAAGCCTGGTTAGGCAATGTGGCCAGGTTAAAGCAGCCACATATACATGCCACAGAGCGTGCCTGAGTTGGAAAATATGAGACTGGTTTTGGGCATCTGCTTAGGGCTGCTTTAGGGCCAGCTATACCGCCTAATTTCTAGGTTTTGGCAAGCACCGAGCAGTTATAAGTGGGCACAGTGTGCTCAGTGATACTCCCAGGGGTAGATGCGCCCTAAGTTTGCTGCAGTAGTCTTAGGTGATTTTTATATCCATGCAAAAATCCATTTGACGAAAGCTTGTTTATGATATCGCCTAACTTATACCCATAAAAATACTTCTTTAGGTTATCTGGTCCTTATCACAATAATAGGACGTAATTCTAGGGTATATACTAACGAGTCATTGGTAAACTTGTTGGTGTTTAAGTCATTCTGCTTTTGTCTGCCAGCCTTCCATTGCACCTGAGGCATGCAGTAATGGCCCATTAATGCACACCCTGTCGTGCCTCATTGCTTAATTGTACTGTAGTTTATTTTCAGCATTTTTGCTACTGTATGTAAAATTAATGTTAACTTTTTGAAGGGAAAATATATTACATAAGATTAGATAACATTAATAATGAGGAAGGCAGAGCTTAAAAAAACCTTTTAATAAAATGGAATTTCAAATATACGAACATGTCTTTCAAGAAATGATCAAAAAATCATGTGAATAGTTTCATATCCTTTTTATAGCTAAATAATTATCTGCCATCATATAATTTTTTGTCGGATGGACAGTGTAAAGATGAAAGAAGATTTTACAGATAACGTTGCACTTCACAGCTGACTGAAGCAGGTGTTAGAAATGCAGATTAAGTGTATTGACTAAAGACTATACAAATTTGAAGTGAAAATGCCATTGGTCTGCTTGGAGTGCACTGCACATGTTGAAGTTTCAGATACTTAAATTATTAATTTTATTGTGTGAGATAGTTCAGCAGTTAGGGAAAAGGTGCCTTTATATTACGTTGTTTTTCCTTATCCCTTTTATCTGCATTTGACAACAAGCAAGCAGACTTTACTGTTAGTTTTTAAGTTTTATTCCATCCAGGTAATATACACGATGACAAGATGCATATAAATGTACATACATGAATTCTGTGAACATACATTATATGTTGTTCAAAGATGCAGCATAAATAGGGTGTGTGTCTGTGTATGTAAAAAATCTCTATGAATGAAGTGGTCTGTATTTTAGTAGAGTTCAGCATGAGTCACAAAAAGTTGGGAATTTCAGTTAAGAGATATAGTCAATTCCTCAGTATGCTTTTGTGAAAATGGTACAAGGTTTAATGAGTTGTTTAATCCTGGACATTCAGTGCCATCACTAAGCTCCATGCTTTCCTTTCTCCCTTACCTTGTCTGACCAAGAAGGGAAAGAGGACTTGCAGCCTCTTAAAGGGTAATGTACTTCTGCCACATCCTTATGGCCTTGTGGAAGAGGGCTCTATTATTCTGGCCAATCAAACTTTTTAGCTCACGCACACCCAAAGGGAAGGCTTCTGTAGCCTTTCCCGCTTTTCAGGAGTATTGTGCTTTGCCAAGAGAGGAGCTCCCCCTGGTCTCCACCTTGCCCTCACCTTGGATATTAGATTAGGGATGCGGTTTTTGTGGCTACATTGTGGCTTGATGCTTGTCACCTTTTGGGAAGTGGGCAGGAACTTTTCCTTGCTGCCAAATTGGCAAAGGAATAGTGAGGATTTCTTGTGGTAGGTTGCACTGTGCTTTAAAATTTAGGCTATAATCTAAAATTAATTTAGTCTCAACTTGGCAGGTGTCAAGTGCACATATATGATTTATCAGTGGTCTGGTTCCCTAACAAGCAAGAATTAAAAGCAGATTAGGAAGAGGTATCTTCTAAAGAAGTTGGAGATAGGGATTTGGACTCCCTCCTCCCCCCCCCCCCGGCCT
>NW_017729030.1:47919463-47924213 GCF_001723915.1 Gavialis gangeticus | reverse complement strand
TTGGGCCCCCCCCCCCCCCCCCCCCCGGTCTACCGGCTAACCCCCACGTAAGAGGAGGATTTAGGGTCCCAGCACTAGAGTAGAGCTTTTGGGTAGGTGCCTTTCACTGGCTAAAACAAAGATGGCATTTTGACAACAGCAATAGCTGGAATGGAAAGGAAAGACAGCCTGTGTAGAGAGAGTTATGGTCAGGTCATTCCCAAATGCACAACTTGATAGAGATACAGATTAATTATATGACAGTTTTTGACTTCTGTTTTTTTGTGTTTAAACAGAAACCAAACATTGGTAACTTCTCTCGGTGCTGAAAAGAAGCATCGTGGCAGGGATTTAACTTAGACTTGAGAAGCATGTATTTTTTCTGATAACCTCAGAAACATCTTATTTGGGGTTTAAGTTTTCAGACGGATCAGGACTTCCTGTTTGAATTTGATGAGGACCTATGGTGATGCTAGGGACACTAGGCTGATATTCACAATAGTCACTGTATTTGAGCTGCTTTGCTTTTATTTATTTATTTATATCTATCTATCTGTATTATATCTATCTATAAATATTTGTGTGTATACATGCATATGAGTGGGTGTGTAAATAAAATAAATTGATGGTTTGCACATTAGTCAAATCACAACCCAGACAGAAGCAAAACTCAAAGGATTTAATGCCTTCAGTTTGGGTGGATCAGAAAATCATCATCTCAAAATTCTTTAATGAATTCATAGGTCCAATAGTAAGTATTTTTAATAATACTGTCAAGTTGGGGGTAGCACCAAATGATTGGTGATTTAGCAAAGGTAGTATCAACCATATTTTCTTGATTATAAGACTAGGCATTTCCCCTTATTTAACACTGGGGGAGAAAAAGTCCCTCCTTCTGGAATCATGTATGAAGTTGCAGGGGGGTTGGGATCAGGCAACTTCTGCTGCTTAGGTCTAAGCTCTGGCTCCGGCCCTGACCCTGGAGCTGCCTGCCCCCCTCCCACCACCTCTGCATTCCCTACCTCTCCTCACCACCACTGTGCCATTGCTATGGGGTTAGGTTGGGACAAAAGCTCCAGACTGTCCCAGGCTGGAGTGGGGACAGAGCCTGCTGGTGCTGGAGCAGGAGTAAGCAGTTGGGAGTTGAGGGAAGGGGCAGCAGGGACACAAATTTTTGCGAGGAGGGTAGTAAAGGGCTGAAAGAGGTTACTTGGAGGAGTTGTAGAATTTCCATCCTTGGAAGTTTTTAAGACTTAGCTGGACAAAGCCTTGGCTAGGATGATTGCATTGGGGTGGGCCTGCTTGGAGCAGGGCGTTGGGCTAGAGGACCTCAGAAGGTCCCTTCCAACCCTACTTTTTGATTTCTATGTCTCCTGACTCAAATGAAGGGCACTACAGTCTCTTTACCATACCCATCTCTATTTCATCTCCCTTCCCAGTCAGCTGTTTTGTTTTGTCTAGAAAACATCCCTCCAGTGGCTGATGGAGAATTTTGAAGCACTTTCTTCAGCACCTCCTAAACATACCCAAGCTCTAGAGTAAACATATCCTGTAGATTGGTGTAAAAAAGCGATGTGGGACTATCCAGGGCTATTCTCTCTCCCCCATCCAACTGTATGCATCTACTTTTCAAACTACTTGCCCAAGCCATTTCCTTTAAAGATTCTGTGAATTAACATTGTTTGCTTCAATTCCTGGATTCAGGTACATACAGAGACTTAAGCCCATATACACAACCTTTAGAAATTCTGGCTCATAATTTTGCTCGTAATTAAAAAATAAAGCCTATAATATAAGATAACTTTGCAAATATATTTTGCTTTTCACTGAACTAAATTTGATTTTAGTCTTTGTCACACAGGCTCCTTCAAAAACACATTGCTATGTAACATATTACAAGTGATATTGGAAATGCTACTAAATTGTGTTCAGAGTAATATAATTTGAAAATGCATTTATTTAGCTTTCATTTTAACACTTTAGGGAGGAAACATTTTATGTACTTAGAGTATTATATCTTGTATTCTTATGCTGTACTGAAGAAAGATTTCAAGATTTTGAGTCAAGTTAAATTCTGGCAGAAGTGAATATTTTTTTTTTATCTGAAATTGGCCATTTCCTTGAATCCGTTCCTTAACCTACTAGGGTTTTGCATTTGGAAAGGAATAAATTATTTATTGAGGGAAATTAAAAGCTGTCTGCAAAATATTCTGGAATCCAGAATTATGCCAGATTCACTCTTGTTGGCTATCGTCAGAGTGTGAGAGCTGACTAAGTTTGGTCAAGCAAAAAGAAGTTGGCTTCTGTGACAAAGAAGAAAGAGTGGCATGTACAGAAAATAATGAATACATGGCAAGACATTTTAAGCAGAGAGGCTATTGCCTGGTCCTGTTGGAGAGTGCTATATATGAAATCATGGAATAGCTCTTTATCAGGACAGCTGCTTCAGTCATAGTTCCTTCAGGATCCAGTTTCCATAATAGAATAGAGCAAGGAGGAGAAAGTTAGAGCCCAAGGGAAAAGAGACAGGACAGTTCTGGTGAGCTGTCAAGGGTCTCAAGGGTAGCCCTGCCCCTTGACAGGAGCTCTGCCTCCTGGTTGCCATCTTGGGAACTGAAGTCCTGCCTCTTAACCCCTGACCTTTGCCACTGGAAGTCCCTCCCCTTGCCCTGGAGGTACTCCTTTTAGGAAGGGGGTTTGCCATTTTAGAACCAGAAAAAAAACAAATTGTATGCTAAAAATCAAACATCCACAATAACATATTTTAATTTTATTTTTAAAAGATATGTTTGTCCCGATTTGTGTGTGTTAATATCGTGTAAATAGAGGTGATTGCATAATTGCTCAAAATAAAGTCTTGCTGTTATATATTGCAGGGGGTCGAGGTATGGGGGTGTCAAGGGGTAAGGGGTTTGTGGGGGACTGTTGGTGTATATCAGGTATGAGGGATAGTGTGGGGGTGTGCGTGGATGAGGGTGGGGGGGGTTGTGGGGGTGTTTGTGGGGATGTGTGTGTGGGTGCATGTGTGTAGGGTGCGTGTGGGTGCAAGTGAGCAGGGCTTCCCCCAGAGGCCTGCGGGTTTGGGGAGGTAGCATGTGGAAAGGGGTGTGATGGGTTTGGATGGGGACAGTGTTTGTGGAGTGTGTGACTGTGTGTGAGAGTATGTGTTTTGGGATTTGCAAGGGAAGGGAGGGTTTGTGGGTATGGTGGGGTGTGCATGGGAGCCCCCCACATTTCCTCCTGAGCTGGTCAGCACCTGCCCTGCAGCAACCTGGAGCCTGTGCGGCCTGCAGCACCTCCCCGCCCCTGCCAGCGGCATGCAGCCCCTGCCCTGCCTTGCGCCTGCTCTGGACTCACTCTGGCAGGACCAGATCAGCTAGACATGCGCAGAGCCCTAATCCGGCCCCTATGCCTGCTCCATACCACCTGCCCATGGCATGTCTTGCCACCCCCTGGGCTTGCAGCTGGGCTGGGGTGGTTCCACACTGGACTGCCTTTTTAGGCAGCCCAGGTGGCAGCAGCCATTGGCCCCAGCCCCCTAGGACTAGCGGGGACCCGCATGCAGCCCTGACCTGCCCAGCACCTACTGCAAACTCACCTGTTCATGCCAAACAGCTGCATCAACAGCAGTGCCAGTGAGGCAGAAGTGTGCTCGGCGTGGGGGAAAAGCATCTCCTCCCCCACTCTGCTGCCCAGTGCTTCCTGCAGCAGCCATGTGGTGCTGCCCTACAGCTCCACCACTGTCACCACCATCTCCGGGCTGCGCAGTGGGGCAGCACAGAGGAGCTGCAGGGCAGTCTAGCATGAGCTCTGTGCAGCTGCTGCAGGAAGCAATGGGCAGTGATGAGGGAGAGGAACTGCTTTCCCCCCACACTGAGCATACTTCTGCTCCACCAGCACACTATTGCTGCAGCTGTTTAGCTGAACAGAAGAGTCTACAGCAGGCATAGGCAGGTCCGCAGCAGGCGCAGGTCCCCGCTAGTACTGCCAGGCTGGGGCCAAGGGGCGGTAGCAGCTGGAATTAGCTGCCGTTGCCTAGGCTGCTTAGAAAGGTAGTCCTGCTGCAAAGCCACTCCAGCCCCGCTGTGTGCCCAAGGGGCAGCAGCATGCATCACAGCTGGATGGTGCCTGAGCCAGGCAGGATCAAGGGACCCACCAGAGGTCGGACAAAGCCCCTTCATGTGCCAGATCCAGCCTGTGGGCCATATTTTGCCCACCTCTGATATTCAGGGAAGTGTCCTTTGTTTTGTCCATTTTGTTGGGAATTTTTGTTTTGAGTGAACCGCCAAGGACATATGGGACACATCTTGATAAATGGTACTTTATGGCAGCTCACTGTTCACTGAATAAGCAAGCTTGATTGGGAAGAGAAGCCTTTCCCCCCTTTGTAAGGTGATATGTAGTTTGTCAAAACAAATGGGCTTTACCATGATCCACCAAAAACAGCAGCCTGTTGTCCATTGTAATGCAAAAAGCAGCAACAGAGTTGAAAACCTGGCTTAGTTGCATCGCTGGCACCCTTCTCTCATGCTGCCATCATACAAGTGTCCTTTTCATTGGAAATAACAGTATAGTTTAAACATGCTAGAGCAAGTTGTGCTATACTATTATGCTTTGCTTCTGCTGCGCTGCAAGCAATATGTGCCCAAATCCCTGCCCCAGGTTTGCTAGTGGGCAGGCAATATGCAGCTGTTTAAACAGTTACTTGAAATTTGAAATTGCTATAAATGTCAAAATTCATGTGTGTCAAGATTAATTTGAGTAAATAAAT
>NW_017729030.1:47907238-47914463 GCF_001723915.1 Gavialis gangeticus | reverse complement strand
ATGCTAAAAATCAAACATCCACAATAACATATTTTAATTTTATTTTTAAAAGATATGTTTGTCCCGATTTGTGTGTGTTAATATCGTGTAAATAGAGGTGATTGCATAATTGCTCAAAATAAAGTCTTGCTGTTATATATTGCAGGGGGTCGAGGTATGGGGGTGTCAAGGGGTAAGGGGTTTGTGGGGGACTGTTGGTGTATATCAGGTATGAGGGATAGTGTGGGGGTGTGCGTGGATGAGGGTGGGGGGGGTTGTGGGGGTGTTTGTGGGGATGTGTGTGTGGGTGCATGTGTGTAGGGTGCGTGTGGGTGCAAGTGAGCAGGGCTTCCCCCAGAGGCCTGCGGGTTTGGGGAGGTAGCATGTGGAAAGGGGTGTGATGGGTTTGGATGGGGACAGTGTTTGTGGAGTGTGTGACTGTGTGTGAGAGTATGTGTTTTGGGATTTGCAAGGGAAGGGAGGGTTTGTGGGTATGGTGGGGTGTGCATGGGAGCCCCCCACATTTCCTCCTGAGCTGGTCAGCACCTGCCCTGCAGCAACCTGGAGCCTGTGCGGCCTGCAGCACCTCCCCGCCCCTGCCAGCGGCATGCAGCCCCTGCCCTGCCTTGCGCCTGCTCTGGACTCACTCTGGCAGGACCAGATCAGCTAGACATGCGCAGAGCCCTAATCCGGCCCCTATGCCTGCTCCATACCACCTGCCCATGGCATGTCTTGCCACCCCCTGGGCTTGCAGCTGGGCTGGGGTGGTTCCACACTGGACTGCCTTTTTAGGCAGCCCAGGTGGCAGCAGCCATTGGCCCCAGCCCCCTAGGACTAGCGGGGACCCGCATGCAGCCCTGACCTGCCCAGCACCTACTGCAAACTCACCTGTTCATGCCAAACAGCTGCATCAACAGCAGTGCCAGTGAGGCAGAAGTGTGCTCGGCGTGGGGGAAAAGCATCTCCTCCCCCACTCTGCTGCCCAGTGCTTCCTGCAGCAGCCATGTGGTGCTGCCCTACAGCTCCACCACTGTCACCACCATCTCCGGGCTGCGCAGTGGGGCAGCACAGAGGAGCTGCAGGGCAGTCTAGCATGAGCTCTGTGCAGCTGCTGCAGGAAGCAATGGGCAGTGATGAGGGAGAGGAACTGCTTTCCCCCCACACTGAGCATACTTCTGCTCCACCAGCACACTATTGCTGCAGCTGTTTAGCTGAACAGAAGAGTCTACAGCAGGCATAGGCAGGTCCGCAGCAGGCGCAGGTCCCCGCTAGTACTGCCAGGCTGGGGCCAAGGGGCGGTAGCAGCTGGAATTAGCTGCCGTTGCCTAGGCTGCTTAGAAAGGTAGTCCTGCTGCAAAGCCACTCCAGCCCCGCTGTGTGCCCAAGGGGCAGCAGCATGCATCACAGCTGGATGGTGCCTGAGCCAGGCAGGATCAAGGGACCCACCAGAGGTCGGACAAAGCCCCTTCATGTGCCAGATCCAGCCTGTGGGCCATATTTTGCCCACCTCTGATATTCAGGGAAGTGTCCTTTGTTTTGTCCATTTTGTTGGGAATTTTTGTTTTGAGTGAACCGCCAAGGACATATGGGACACATCTTGATAAATGGTACTTTATGGCAGCTCACTGTTCACTGAATAAGCAAGCTTGATTGGGAAGAGAAGCCTTTCCCCCCTTTGTAAGGTGATATGTAGTTTGTCAAAACAAATGGGCTTTACCATGATCCACCAAAAACAGCAGCCTGTTGTCCATTGTAATGCAAAAAGCAGCAACAGAGTTGAAAACCTGGCTTAGTTGCATCGCTGGCACCCTTCTCTCATGCTGCCATCATACAAGTGTCCTTTTCATTGGAAATAACAGTATAGTTTAAACATGCTAGAGCAAGTTGTGCTATACTATTATGCTTTGCTTCTGCTGCGCTGCAAGCAATATGTGCCCAAATCCCTGCCCCAGGTTTGCTAGTGGGCAGGCAATATGCAGCTGTTTAAACAGTTACTTGAAATTTGAAATTGCTATAAATGTCAAAATTCATGTGTGTCAAGATTAATTTGAGTAAATAAATCCCAAACACTTATCCATTCTCACTGCTGCCCATGTACTTCCACCCACAGGCATCCAGGCTACCTGTATTGCTTTCATATATCTATTAACCAGTGCTGAGACCTTCATTTGTGTTTCTTGACCCTGACAGGCACTAACATGATGGGGAGGGGGAAGTGACAACACCCCCTTGTCTTGGATTTGAGTACAAGTTGGGCTGGGGGGTGGGTGGGCAGGGGTAGGAATAGGAGTCTGCTGTGAGTCTGACTTCAGCCTTGACCTGGGCGTGGGCTTCAAGTTGAAGCCACAGCTGCTGCCCCCACCCCCTATGGCCACACTGCCACTTATCCTCCATGATGGCTACAACTCTGGCTTTGACCCCCGTTCTAGCCTGGGCCACAGAGCATGTGGTTGCTCTGGCCCCTGCCTGGCCATGTAGCAGCAGTGACAGCAATTCCAGGTTGTGGTGAGGGGGGTGAATTTAATTATATTCTATATATGGAGAATTATAACAATTTTTTAATAAATTTTCCGTATATAGAATCTCATTATTGGGGCATTGTCTTAAATTTTAAATCATCTTGGATTTGGGTAAATACAACATGTTTCTTACAATGGTTGGTGAGTCTTAGGAAGCCACATATAATTCCTTGCCACCAGGTTGCTTGATATATTCATAAGATGCATGATGCATTTAATGCAGTAGTCCAGAGGATAATGGTAAAAATTCACTCTGGCCTATAAGATGTATCTAGAACTTCCAGTGAGTTTTAAATAGAGCCACTATTCATTTCATCCAGTTTTAGTTCTTGTTTCCAGAACCGAAGTGCAGTGGTCAGAGTCCAAAGCCATCAGAATCACATTTTGCAATTTGTAAACTAGTCAGCATATGAATTCGTGTTATCACTTTCATTTGTTTATCATCGTTGCTGTCCCTTTGTTAGTAGGGGTGTGCAAAACGGGCCGTATTCAATTTGGATTTCGATTCAGCCCGAATCAGGGACAACGATTCAATTTGTTGATTTGGATCACTGTCCCCAATTCGATTTGGCAGAATCCAAATCTGAAGATTCGATGCTGATTCAGAGAATCAGAGATTTGGCCATAGACACAGCTTTAACTGTCTTTTTCTACGTACCTCAAGGTACCAGGCACAGCTCGTGAATGCTGCGATGCTGGGGTGGATGGAGTGTCCCACAGGAGTGCAGGGGGGGCCCCCCCACATGCTCAGCCATGAACTCGGAAGTGGACCAGAATTATTTCCAGTCCGCTTCCGGCTCTGCCGTTGAGTGTGCTGCTGCTCCCCCCTGCCCCAGCACCCTCCCAGCTTGGCAGTTGGCTGTGGGGGGACCCCGGGTGCTCCCCCAGACCCAGGAGGCATCAGTCACTGAGTCGGGGGTGGCATGGGAGGGCCCCCCATGCACTCCCCAGCAGACCCAGAAGTGGACCGGAAGTGGGGAGCCCCCCTCCCCAACTCCTGTAGGATGCTCCATCCGCTCCAGCATCACAGCATTCACAAACTGCCTGGTACCTTGAGGTATGTAGAAAAAACATTTAAACCTGTACCTATATCCGAATTGCCATATCTTTTTTAATTGATTGAGAGGGTTCCAATTTGATTCGGAGAAATTAAAGGTCTTCTGATTCGATTTGGATTCAGAGTTTCGGCCACCGAATTGAGCTGAATCTCCACTGAATCGAATCGGGGACTGAAGCTTCGCACAGCCGTATCACACAACAAACTAAGAACAGCATTATAATAGCATTTGAACAGATGAAATAAAACTTAGATAATGTTTAAAATGTGTGCAGCTCTCTCAAGTATTGTCTGATTTGTTTGATTACAGAGTTTAATAAAACGCAAATATTTTTTATCCTCCTTTTTTTGCATAACTGGCTTTTGGGTGCTACAAGCAGAACCCCTTAGACCTTATGTGGCACTTCCTCAGCTTTCACAGTAAGAGTGCGTGGTCAGCTGGCTTATGCACACAGGTCAGTGAGCTGAAAGAATAGATCAGCAGTCACTTACTCTGCCAGGCCCCAGGGAGATGAAGCAGAATGCTAATGATGCCATCCCTCCTTGCTTATACAGATCTGGGAGAATGGGAACCACTAGTGCCTACTGTGCCTTGTGAAAACTCCTCAGATACTAGTATATAGAGCTTTGGTTTGTTTACGACATTGGAAATATGGGCAAAGTGTAACAACAGCTTTCTAGTGACAGGATAATCTGTGTGTCTTGTTTGATCAGTTGTAAATTTCCACATTTAAATGTATTGTCACAAACTCAGACATCAGCAGCACAGTTGCATTGCTTGAGATGCATTTCGGTTAAGGTTGTTGTGGTTAATATTGTTAATTGGTGTGGTTTATATTCTTATTTGGTGCTGAAATTATTGTGAAGACCCTTCAAACCTTCTATAGCTACTCCCAATCGACTTGTATGCCTATTTGTTAGAGCAGAAGAGGTCCCTTTTTTGAAAAGTGCTATGACCATGTTATCTAAGCACAAGATCTATTTAAAATTGTTTATCAAGCACCGTGGATTACTTTCTCCTGGAAAAATGAATCTTGTACGCTTCCCTGCTTCATGACTCTTCCAGGGGAGTTGGAGGAGTCGAGTGGCAAGGAAATGCTCAACAAGCCTTCCCCAGGCCAGTCTGGAGAAGGCGCAGAGGGCAGCTACTCCCGCTCTTTAGACTGGGAGAGGCGTGGGAAAAGCAGCTTCTGCTTGCTTCCTGCCCACTCTTTATGCTGGGGTCTCTGTTCTGAGGACAGGTGGTGGTTTTGACCTGCTGCTCCCCAAAGGATCACCCCTTGAGAAAGACATGAGGAGCAGGGGCGAGGTGGCAGTTGCAGTCTGCATGTGCTGCTCTCTCTCCTGGGAATGTATGTAGCAGTGAAATTTTTTCAGCTGCTAAAACTGAGTGCCTTTTTACAACCTATAATTGAGATGTTGTGTGCATCTGAAACATTTATACTCTAATGCGGTGGTTACTGCTGGTGGGGATATGATTAGAGGTAGGGGTCATTTTTTACATGTTTCTTGTACTCTCTCCGATCCTTGCCATTGTTGGTGACAGGTTACTGGGTAAGACAGACCTTTGGTCTAAACTAACATGGCAATTCTTATGTGAAAAATGGGTGGCTAGAGATGTTTTTGACATTCTTATAACATTTGTTTTCTCAGAATTGGAGCTTGTTTGCACACAGATTAATTGTTCCTTTCTAATTCAATTTATGGATATATTTTTTCCTAGGTCAAGTTTGAAAACGAGTTTAGCTTAACAGGAAAATGTGTGCCCAGCTGTGAAGTTTTTCAGGGTCATCTCTTGTGCCTTATATTCACACTTGCCTAAATCCAGGTTCATTGAAGTGTAGACAAGACTAGCGGTTGCCAATGTTTTTAGACTCAAGTGAACCCTCAGAAAATGCTAGCTCTTAGTTTTCACTCATTTTTAGAGTGTGGAAAAATAATAGAGCAATTTTTCTATTGCCAAGAACACAGGAAGACCACAACAGGTCACAATGTTTTTGACACTATGGATTCCTGTTTAAAATCTCCAGGTTTGTCTTGTGAATCGTGTGGGTGTTTCCATACCAGCGGTGCTAATATTGCACAGAACCCTGAAAAGGGTGTTATACCACCGCAGGGTGTTGCAGCACCCTGTTTAAGAATCACTGCCTTAGCTCCACCCTCTTTTGAGAAGTTTGTCTATCACATTACACCATTGTGTGCAAAAAGTTTATATTCTGCAATTCAGTAATTATACAATTACCCTTCCGTTTTATATGCAGAATTATTAGGTTTGCCCTTGCCATTGCAAGTTCTTAAGTTAAACCCCTTGCTCCCTACTTTGACAATTTGATCCACATTGTTGAGTGGTACCTGTGAGTGTTGTATCATTTCACTCAGCAAAATTACTTTCAGGCATCTAGATTGCTTACTTCACAATTCCACTTTATGTTGTTTTGATAAATACCAAAACAACATATGCGGAGGAGAAAGGAAAACATGGGGAGACAGAAAAATCTTTGTTTAGTAAGATTTAAATGATTATATCTATTTAGTACTTGGAATTTTTATTAGCTGCTGTGAGATTTTATAGTGTACACTACAAAACCATTTCTGAAATCCTTAAGAAAGGATCATTCTTTTTCTTCCGCATCATGATGAATGCCATGGTTGTGTGTGTGTGTGTGTGTGTACTGGAATAGATCATGTTGAACATCCCCTGAGCTCCGTTTGCAGACAAGTCCTATCTCCACCATGACAAAATTCCCACAAGATTTTAAATTATTAATGCCCTGGAATCTGCGGGGTTCAGCAGATATGTTCAGCATTATTGATGGCAAACTTTATCCCTTTTATTTCTAAGACACATAATGAAATAGGGAGTCCCTCAAATAACTACATCTAGTGTTTAGGCTAATTTTGTAGGGGCCAGTGGGCTTTGCCTTAATGTGTATAAATACAATTTTCTCTCTCACAGCAGATTGCATGGTAGATAGAAAGGAGACTGATTTGGCACTAATTTATGAATCCTTCCAGCATTCTCTGTGTGCTGCACCCTGTGAGGGCAAGATGCTCTAATTACACTTACTCTGTATAATGAGAGCTTTTAATGACAATTACTGATTGTAGTTAGAGATGTTTAGGGACCTTTTTCAGCTTAAGAAGATGTATTGACTTTCACAAGAAAAGACTATCTGCACTTCATACTCTACCCCCCTCCCCCCTTCTGTAACTGACCAGCTATTCAGTGAAATAGCTAAAATATAGCTGTATAAAATTATTTTCCAGTCATTAGTGACATCCTTTTGTGACTTATTTCTGAAGTCAGATCTTAAATAATGCTTTGTGTCTTTTATTATGATATAATTTGTAATATTTAGAATGATGTCATATGCTGCATTTTTCTATAAGATGAGACAAAACTATACTTCAGATTCTACTTACCAGATGCAGTAACATGCACAATCATGCATAGATGTCTTGTTTTACTTTTAAAGAATTAGTGTTAATTGTAATAGTACTGTTCAGAAAATTTTGAACAGAACTGCATATTTTAGTATGTATAGAGTTCTGAAGTGGGAGTTGGAATTTAGACTTTACAGTGGAAAACAAGGTTATCTTCTAAAATCGTAGATTTCAAAGGGGTGTGTGTGTGTGTGTGTGTGTGTGTGTATATATATATATATATATA
>NW_017729030.1:47860369-47902238 GCF_001723915.1 Gavialis gangeticus | reverse complement strand
ATATATATAAAAGGGGTCCTGCTCTGTTCCCTTCAGTCAAGACTAGGATTATTTCTCATTGGGTGCATCTACATGAGATGCTTACTGCAGTTGCCTAATTAGCTCCACAGTAAAGCATCACCTGTCTATACAAGCAGTGATATTAAGCCGGAGTAAACTAATTAACTCCACTGTAGGATGATATTGCTCAATGCAAGTACTATTCTGTGGCAGAGTTATTTACTCTGCTGCAACACACATGTAGATGGTAACCAGGGCTGGCTGGGGACAAGGGTGGACCCATGTCTTACATGCCAGCTCTCTGGGTTTAGCAGGTGATCAAAACAGGGATGTGGCTGTTAAATTTGACTCTTCACATTATAACCTCTCAACCATAGTCAGCACACACAGATAGGAGGAGAAAGCAAGAAAGCCTGGAGTTCCACCATTGGCTCACAGCTATTAATGTAACCACATGCAATGTGTATGCTGGTTCTGTGTGTGAAAGCTGAACCATCAACTACCTCTTTAATTGAAGTGGAAGATATTTGTGACACGGTCTTGTCCAGTTTCTGTCTCTAGGCTGACCCCAAACGGTTGTAATTGGATCTGGCCATCAAATCCCACATGCTTATAAAAGCCTTGAGTCTGTATGGTTGACTAGTCACTGATCCTAGCTCTAGCTATCTCAAGTGCACTCTTACGTGCAGACTTCAGCCTTAATTCCTTCTTCAGCAGTGGCACCTGACATTCAAACCTGCTACATCCTTAAATAAGTGTCTCAGGTCTACTGAGCCCCCATTAGTTGAGTATGTTTCCCCCACATACATGACCTTTTTTAGTATTTCCTTATTATGCTTGTCAAGAATCATGGTAGCAGAAAAATAAGGAAAAGCACAATTGGCAAAGGAATTTCTTATTCATAAATAGTGAAAAATCACAGAAGATTACAAATGTATGGGAGAATGGCAGATTCTTGAATGCCATCCCTCTTGTCTGATCTCATTGCTGCTACAGGTTTGCTTAGGTCCTAAAGGCAACAGTACTTCTGCCTTCTTGACCTGATCTTTCTTTTGGTATCGGTTGACCTCCCTTGCTCAGAAGAGCACCACTTTTAAATCTAACTCTATCCTGTTTTCCCAGTTCTCACCTATCTTCTTGTCTCCATGAAGAGAATCATTCAAAGTCAAAGATCATAGCAGGGAAGATGCATTCAGGATTAAGGACCCGTAGTCACTCAGCTGCTTGCAGACATGGAAAACAAAACAAAATGGTACTTTACTTTAAACTCAGCACACTACTGCGCCGAGCCCAGCACATGCCCAGAAGAGCCATTGTATTACTTGGACCTGGCTTTCCCAGTGGCTATATAGATTGGGTACTTTAGTGGGGCTTTTTTGGCACTTCTGTCTAATACCTGATTTGAATTCGCTTTAGATAGCGCTAAAAAGCCCCACTGAAGTGCCCGAGCTATACCAGTGCTGCAGAGCTGGGTCAAAGTAACGTGCTGCTGCTTCCTTTAAAGTGTGTTGTTTGTTTGTTTGTTTTGTTTTGTTTTTTTCTACATCTGTCAGCACCCTTTGTCACAGCTTCTCTGACATCATCTGTCCACTCCTTCTGTGAAGCAGATATTCTAATCCACCAGGAAAGATACAACTATACCTGCTATTTACATGACAACATGGTAATTAGAGGTATACTGAAACATCGGTCCATATCGTATCAGCACCAATAAAAGGCAAATTGACATTATTGGCAGTTGGCTTTTTTTGGCCGATGTGGCCAATAATGCCTCATGCACGTGCAGAGCCGCAGCATGCACACGGCCAGAAAGGCAGCCCAGCAGCTTGGAGAGCAGCGTCCGAATGGTAAGTCTGGGAGAGGGGATGTGGTGGCAGGGCCAGATCGAGGTCCCGGCAGTGAGGAAGGGAGTGGGGCTGGGACTGGAGCAGAAATTAGGGCACAGCTGGGACAGGGTAGGGTGCAGCTCCGACCATTGTATGCACCCCCAGGAGAGGCATGGGTGGCTTGTGCCCTCCCCCCAGATCTGTGCACAGGGTGAGGGTGGGCTGCTGCTGCACACCTGGGGCCAGGGCTGTGCTGGGCTCTTCCGGCAGTGGTGCTGGGGGGAGGGGGGGACTGCAGCACTGCGAGGGGGAGCTACAGGCCCCGCCACCTGCCTCACCTGGCCTGAGCGCAGCTGCTGGGAAGAGCCCAGCACAGACATGGCCCTGAGCGCACAGCGGCAGCCTGTCCTTGCCCCACATACAGATCAGGGGGGGAGGGTATGTGCCCTTCATGCCTCCTCCTGGGGTACGTGCAGTGACGTGAGCCTCCTCGCACCCTCCTCCAGATGAATCGCCGGCTCCTTCCCCTGCCCCGCCCTGTCCCACCTTGGCTGTGCAGCGCCTGTCCACTCCCTCTCACATGCCTCATGCCTCCAGCAGACTTGCGAGATGGATGCTGCTCTCCAAGCTGCTGGGTTGCATATTGGCAACCGGATTGGTATCAACCGATACAGCTGGTCAATAATTGGCCATTGATATTGGCCAAAAAAATTTTTATCAGTGCATTCCTAATGGGAATGCATGTTGCCAAAAAGGGTCAGGACTCAGTTGTCCAGAAAGACCACTTCCAATCTTGCACTTCTTATAGGACACGGATATGTCTCCAGACTAGCACAATCTGTGTTGTGGACCTGAAGGCTGAGAGTTAAAACCCTGCCAATAATTCACAGAGGCAGAGGGGAGGAAAAAAATAAAATAAAAAATATATATGTGTATACAGCACACATATAGTATGTGTTGTGAGTCCAGCCAATGGTGCCGCATGTTCACGCAATTTAAGGTGACATAAAATGGCAAAATAATATATATATGTATATGTGTGTGTGTATGTGTGCGCGTGTATATATATGTTTATGTGTGTATATATAAAAGTGAATGTAAGTACTCAGTGTAATTGTGGGGAATTCATGTATATGACAAAACATTGAATTAGAAAGGAATTTAGGTTTGGCTGATACCTGTTTAACTTTTTTAAATTTAGCATCGGTGGTTAGTTGGAGCTGTCCCTTTTAGGCTAGGGCGCAACAGACTTAGCAATGTGCAAGCATGTCTGACTGTGGTTAGAGAGTGGGAGACCCTATCTGTGTAAATTCCAAATAGGTGAGAACTTCAAAGGATTCAGCCCTGATTCAGCCCAGTTTGTAAAAATGTATTGTGCCCTCCCATTAACCCTTAAGGAGAGCTTAGGGCATTGCATAAAGAGTGGTAGAGCCTTGAACATGTACTGAGATTGAAAGTTGTTTCTGTCTACTGGAAGTTTTGGTAGCTGCCACATGAGATGATTTTGAGTCCTAAATCCAACTCATATGTTGCAGCTTACCACCACGATTGTAGGTTCTGCAGATCAGAGAGTGGACTGTCTCCTAGGGCATCTTTACACATGCTCCAGGGGCAGGGGGAGGTGCTTTAATTAGAACAGATCTTGGTAATTAAAGTGCCTGCAATGTCTCGTGTATTCAGCATCCCACGCTCCAAATGACAGTGGGGGCACTGTATCTAAAGCTCATTCAACAGTTAAATTGCCTGCACCACTATTTTGAAGCATGGGGATGCTGAACACATGAGATGCCAAGGCTGCTGGAGCATGCTAATTAATCAAGTCTGCTCCAACACACTGTAATTACAGCGCATTGGAGCAGACGTCTCACAAGTCTACAGGCACCCCCATTGTCTATCTACTGAGCCTGTCAGCTTGGGTGCTATTTCTGTTAGTTCCTGTAAAGAAGAAGAATTGAAAGAGGCCTGTAATATTTTGTTAGTAGTACATGCTCTTTTTGAAGATTTGCTGTAATTTTAATAGATGCTATTTGATTGTTGAGGGTTAATTCAGTCATAAGCTGACCAACATGTACACAGGGAAGGCAAATGCTTCTTCTAGCCCTCGTTCACCAATACCTAAAGGACAATACTGAGATCGACTGCTGTGAAGTCTGTTCCTGACCCCCTGTGGTGAGATGCATAAGCCAATTTGACCAAGTACACTTGGCCCAAGACAGACAAAGAAACTTGGAGGAGGATAAAAGATTTTTCCATGAAGAATGGGGAGAGGAGAAACACAGAGACTGTAGGGGTGCAGGCTGTCTGTCATCTCAGCCACAGAAATGGTGTCTGGATGCACATAAGCCTGCTTAAACGTCAAGTGAGATAGAAGTGTGTGGATTGTTTATTTTGTTCAGAATCCTTTTCTTGTTATACTCTGATTCCCATTGTTGATTCCTACAATGAAAACTAAATACCTGCTTTGAAAAGGCGCTTTTTATGTCACTGTATTTTCATGGATTCTAGAGGGAAGAATTGCAGGCATCAAACCTTGCTGCATCCATTGAAGATTCACATCTAGCATGCTGGGGTCTGTACCCTAGTACTCTTCTATGAGAGTGGGAGAATCATGGGATTATACTTCAAAGCAAGGGGTAATTCAGGGCACCCAGAGACAGAGAGGGGGTCAGTGGAACAGCTGGCTCTGAATAAATGCAGATCAGACAGGGACACTACACAAAAGGACTACTAAAGAGAACTCTTCTAGGAGGATCAAAATTGCCTTACTACAAATTTGGGAAAATTGGGAGCAGTGCGCCTATCACATGTGATGCAGGTAGGCAGGAGTAGTTCAGGAACTAGGCAACAAGTAAAAAAAACCCAGAGCTGATCTTATAAAATAAATTGCATTATTTTGGGGCAAATTTGTGATTGTTTTTGGTGGAAGGGAGGGGAATGCAGGGTACAGTCTGAATTGTAATGGGCAGTAGGAAGTTTTCAGTCTTTCAGGCCCCTGACACGTTACATTTCTGGTGTGAGTAGCATGTGCTGTGAGTCCAGCCTGGTGCCACATGGTCACCCAATTTGAGGTGCCATAAAATGGCAAACCAGCCATAATGTTGATACACAAATAATATATAATGTGGAATATGTTTGTGACTAGTTTATATGGCACCTTAAACTGAACATGTGGCATGTCCACACACCAGGGAATGCCTGGGGCCCAGTGCCAACAATTGCAATCAATACTGGGTCTCCAGTCAGCCCAGTGCCGACATCATCTGACTGTTGGCACTGGCCCCAGGTTTTTAATGGGAGGCAGAGCTGCCAGGCTTGGGGAGGATCAGTCTCCTGCAGGCAGAGCCAAGGGGCTCTCCCAAACAGGGAGTTTAAACCCCTGCACTCAGGAGACCAGACCCTCCATGCTAATCTGTTTAGGAAGAAATTGGTATGAAACAACTTCAGGTTTCCGTCAGCAAAATGGGATGGGATTTGTTTATATGAGTGTACATAGGTAAAATGTTGACCTCTCATTGAAATCAATTGTAAAAGTATGTTCTAGCATAAAAGATGTAATGTTTTAATAGAGAAGAAATGTTTTTGTAATGTGTTGTAGTTTTTGACCAACTATGCTCTAATGTATTTTGTAGTTAACTTTTTGAGCTATGGAGTAACTTCATGCTATATTTGAAATACCTCAACACTTCATGTTGCATTTCTTTCTATGAATGAATCCTTACAGGAAGTCCTCTTGTTTGTGGGGGAAGGGGGGGAAGATGCCCTATATCCATGCATAGTAGCTGCACTGTGAACCACAGTAGTTGACAAAGCAGAATACATTATTCTTCAAAATACTAGGAAGAAGTTAGGTCTGCATAAGTAATGTTTATGGGAAATTATCTGCAATTATGCACAAAGGCAGTTTAAAAAGATCAAGAGCTCAGTCTCTATTGATGACTCAAGTGCCATATGCCTATAATCTGAGTTAAAATTATAAGAACATAATCTGATCCTATAATCTGAGCTAAATGATGAGGTGTTTTTTTTAAAAAAAACATGAGTCTTTCTAGCAAACTCTTTTATATAGCAGTGCTTTGCTCAGCCTTCCTCAACACTGTGTTACAATCAGAGACTTGATATTCTTTCCCTTTTCAAATGGGATGAGCTACTTTCCAACTGGAGAAATTCCTCTGCATTCTCACGTAGGCAATCTCTTTGGGAGAATGAAGAATCTACAGACGCTTTGGCAAGTGATGTACAATTAAACTGCTTGCCAGGTTAGGCTGAAACAGACTGGCTCCAAGAGATGTAGAAACTGGTACTGATAATGCAGTTAACCTTGTTTCAGAGCTGCCTTGTATAAAGTTTGTAAATATCTGCTACTTCACACAGTGGTTATGAAGATAAATTCGTTATTTGTGAGGCTTTTGCATCCTCTGATGATGGGAACCATGCAAGTAGTGGTTTGGATAGGGATGATAGAGTTTGGACTAGATGACCTCCAGAAGTATGTACCAACCCTACTTTTCTATTATTTTATTATTCTGTCTAGGTAGATGAAACAAGTTTCCAGAGATTCTGTGGTCTGGATTCTTGTGGTTCCTTCAAGATGAACAGGAAAAATACCTTATGTTCATAGTATCCACTTTCTATTCCATTAAGAGGCAACTGAGACTGTCTCTAAAGGGACCCCAGACAGTTGGCCCTGAATTTATGACCCAAATACCTTGTTCTGGGTGGACCCAAACCTTCGGACTGATCACGACCTCTCCATTTGTTAATAGGTGAATTTTATTGATACACAGTGACAGCAGATAAGAATAATGCAAACAATTCTATATCTACCAGTTCTAAGGTTGTAACAGAGTGGTACATCTGGCTGATATGCGAGCTTTAACCTGTGTTTCTTTCTTGAAAGTCAACTGTCAGCAGCCTGGAGGTCAAGGGCCAAGACCCAATTTCCAACCCCCCCCCGCCGCCTCCCCTCCAGTGGGTGGGTGGGTGAGACAGGCAGGTGGTGTGCTCTGTGTGCCTGATGGGCTCGGGTTCCCCTTTCAGTGACCCTTTGCTGCTCTAAAATCCTTTTATATCCTTTTTCTCCTCAGATGACTCTTCATCTCTAGGCATCGTTGATTGGTTTCCCTGTGGTCATCATACTGTACACATTCTGTTCTGTCAGCGTATTCTTCTGTTTCCCATACCCATCACATGCACACATCTTAATTTGGTTATTTACTGGTCCTCCTAATTTGGTCTGTTCACCAAAACTGGAAATCTTGGAGACTCTGCAGTTGGGCTATGTGACCTAATGCCACCTTATCTCATGTTATGGAATCCTGTGGAACATTTCTTCAATTTCCCAACCTGTGTGTGCCCACAGTGTCTGCTGGTTCCAAACACAGTGGGCCTTGAAGGAAACTGTCACAAACAGGCTTTTAGAAATCAATTAATCCTTGCCAATCCCCTGGACTATTATTATAATGTAATATCTACTTTATTTACAAGCCAATTCCCAAAAACAGACCTCTAAATACCATTTTCTGGCCATTGCAGACCAGTTTTGTGTGCTCTTCAGTGAGTCTATTAGGGAAATTTCTGAAGCTCCAGTAGGGCTATGCATCTTTTCCTCCCCACAAAAGAAAAAGCTGGAACAGTTATGAGAGAATTAAGTGGAAATAAATTAATGGAGTTAAAATAATATTTTGCAAGCATTTGTATATTTCTTATAGTGTGTTCCACAAGTTTGTTTTTCTTATCAAGAGGCCTGTGATGTGGCTATAAACCAATTTTTGCCAGTGTGTTGGTTATATTTGGTTATTAAGAATCTATAAGTGGCTTAATATATAGCTTTAAAAGTCAGTTATTATGCTAGATTTCTGTATCCTATGTCTTAACCGTATTATTTAAACATCTGTATACCCATCATATTCATCCTAGTGATAGAACAGATATAGGAGTTTATTGTTAGCACCTTCAGATGGCTTTATAAAAAAAATTGCCTATTCCCTGTGCCTAAGATTGTTTGATCTATATGTTGTAATAGAGCTTAAATTCTTAGCGAAAGGTATTCTTATGAATAAGGGTGTGGAATGTGTATTACCTGTTGGAGGCTCAAGTCTCATTTAATTGACTCAGTATTACTGTAATACACCAAATAAAAGAAAGCTTCTCTGCCTACATCTCAGTCTCCTGCCAGTTTGTAGTCTAAAATATTCATATTCTCCACTTTTGTTACGTTGCTCTCCTTTTCTTTTTAGCGAGTGAAAGTCCTAGACAAATGATATAAGAAGCTAATAAACTGACTATGCCAAAACTGTTCAGTTTACTTGACAGCCATTTTTGTAATAAAAAGCTAAACAGGAGAAAAAAAATCTTTACTATTTTTCAGTCATAATAAGCAAAAAAGATCCTGGTAACAACCTAGTTAAAAGTAGTCCCACTTCTATATGAATTTAAGCTTCCTAGATTCCTTTTAAAGAAAGTCTGAACTTTCAGTGTTGAGAACAGGAACTGTTTTCCGGTAGAGTGTTAATTAAAGAGAGGTTATGCCACTATTTCTTTCAAGCTACTTTGATAACATTTAGACCGTGACTTTTAATTATACAGGTAAGATTTGAGATGAGAGAACAAGTTGAAGTGATGAGCAAGAAGAACATTTTTTTTAAATTGAAAGTAGTCATCCTTCCATTCATCTGTTCTTTTAATTAACAGTTGTCTGTTTATGGTCCTCCATATAAAATCAAGGCAACACTTAAGGTAGGAAATATTTTGTTTCCATATGTTATTTTATAGAGGAAAGACAGAGATTTTGTGAGGACAAAGGGTAGGGTCATTAATTTGTATTCATTACTTGCAACATGTATTGCACAGAAAGATTTGATTAAACCATTCTGAAGTACTCTGTTCAAAAGACTGAAAGAATTACAGCTATAATTATCTGCACTTTATTGCCATAGGAGCAGCAGTTAAATACTGGATAGCTGTTTGCAGGTTTTTCTGTGGAAGTATATGTAGTATATGACAAGCTAAAATCTGCCTTTGGATGGGATCAGCGAGTGCCTTTGACATGAGTAGAAGATACACATGCATATCTGAGAGGTAGATTTACCCTGATAAGTGCACTTTGGACTAAGCATGCTCGTTACCATGATATAGGTATCAAATAATAGGTGTTTAAACACAAGCCATTTTTCTTTTTGTTTATAATACTTAAACATTTCACTCTGCAGACTCGCAAATAATAGTTACAGATGGGTACACGGTGTACACAAGCATGACAGAAGTTAATTGTGTAGTTACAAGACAATAATATGTTTTCTATTATAGTAGCTTAATAGTAACATTTTTTTAAAATTGTGACTCATGTTACTAATAACTAGACACTTCACTTGGTTATACTGAGAAATATGCCTGAAAATTTCACCTTAACATGCACGAACTTACATTCAGTAAACTCATTTGCACTTGCAAATCCATGTATTTTCTTGACTTTGTTCATCTGAGCACTCCCTATTATAGTATGGCATTGAGAAACTACTGGTTTTTGAGAGGCTTCTTTTTCCATTGGATATCAGGGGTTTTTTCCTAACAATTTAGCTCTGTCTATTCTCCTTTTCCAGAGGGATAGAGATCACATTGGAAGAAAAATTGGTACATTTTGCTAGCTGATCTCTAATGCTAAAGTGCATAATTTGGCAAGAGCTTGGGGCTATTCTCCAAGCTATCGGGCATTTTACATCCCTCAGCCATCAGCAGTACATCTTGATTCATTACAAAATAGCGAGAGAGTAGGCTTTGTTTTTTCTGGAAGTGTTCAGTCAGACAGAGAATGGTGGCCATTATGGTGTCTTAGCTGTCTGTATGGGAAGGAAATACAATACAGTGAGGC
Source organism: Gavialis gangeticus (assembly GCF_001723915.1). Lineage (NCBI taxonomy): Eukaryota > Metazoa > Chordata > Crocodylia > Gavialidae > Gavialis > Gavialis gangeticus. The sequence goes on along the minus strand of NW_017729030.1, from coordinate 47,892,545 downwards.
ACTGGATAGCTAGAAACCATTTAATTGTTAACAGAGATGACATCCCTCAAACAATATTCTTGCTGACCGAGTGGGCCTGAAGGTTGTGGCTACAGATGTGTTCACCGAGACTTGCACTTTGGAGGAAGCTTGTATTTTATCTGGATTTTTTTTTGTATGAATTATTAGGAAAATGTCTCACTTGCATTAAAAAAAAACCTGTGCTAGCTTCATCTTTTAACCTGTTTCTGGAACTCTGTTCATTCATAACACTATATCTTTATTGCTAGGGAGCCTTCTGTTAGATCCACTGTTCTTCAAGGACTTACTGACTTCAACTGCATTGAACTTTTTGGTTTTGAGAATGTTGTTTAGAAAAGTATAATATGGACTATGCATAAAATGAATATACTACAAAGAAAGACATTGCTATAAATGCTAAATAAATTGACAGGCTGCTGGATTCTGATAGTATAGGAGAATTTAAAATATATACTTGTGCAAAGAAGGGGCAATAAAGCTCCAATATCCACGTGTATATGAGCAGTTGCAAGTGTATTGTAGTAAAAATCATGTGTGAAAAAAATAATTGCATTGAAATAAATGTCTGTAATGAGTGTCCCTGCAGTAGGCATAGATGGTGGATGATGCCATCATCCTCTGCTTGGGCTGCACAGTCAGTACTTAGGATGTTTAATCAAACCACTAGGCTAGTGGTTCTCAATCTTTTTAGGTGCAAAACAGCCTTCACAACATGCTAGCTCTTAGTTTTCACTTGTTTTTTTGACTATAGAGAAATAATAGAAGAATTCCTCTATTGCAGAGAACTTCAGAAGACCACAACAGGTCAGACTGTTTTTAACACTGTGCATACTTATTTGAAATCTCTGGGTTTATCATAGTTTCATAGTTGGTAGAGTCAGAAGGGACCTAAGCAGATCATCTAGTCCGACCCCTGCCATGGGCAGGAAAGGATGCTGGGGTCAAATGACCCCAGCTAGGTAGCTGTCTAGCCTCCTTTTGAAGACACCAGGATAGGAGCAAGCACCTTTTCCCTTGCAAGTTGGTTCCAGCTCCTAGCTGCCCTGACAGTGAAGTGTGGTGCCTCCTGATACCTAGCCTGAATCTGCTCTCAGTCAACTTATGGCTGTTGTCCCTTTTTACCCCCGGTAGTGCTTGGGGGAACAGGGTCTCTCCCATTGCCTGCTGGTCCCTCTTGGCAAGTTTATAGGTGGCCACCAGATCTGCTCTCAGCCTTCTTTTGTGGAGGCTGAACAGTTTCAGGTCCCGTAGCCTCTCCTCATAGGGCCTGCCCTGCTGCCCCCTAATCATGCAAGTGGCCCTCCTCTGGACCCTCTAACTGCTGTCCACATCCTTCCTGAAATGTGGCACCCAGAACTGGATGCAGTACTCCAACTGTGGCCTGACCGATGCCACGTAGAGTGGGAGGATCACCTCCTTGGACCTGCTTGTGATGCATCTGTGGATGCATGATGAGGTGTGGTTAGTCTCCCTGACCACCTCCCCGCATTGGTGGCCCATGTTCATCTTGGAATCAGTAGTGATTCCAAGATCCTTTTCTGCCTCTGCACTGATGAGAAGGCAGTTCCCCAGCCTGTAGGTATGCTGCTGTTTCTTCCTCCCCAGGTGCAACACCTTGCACTTGTCTGTATTGAAACCCATCCTATTCTCATCCGTCCACCTCTGTAACCTGTCAAGATCTAGCTGTATCCTGTCCCTCTCTTCTAGCGTGCTCACTTCTCCCCACATCTTAGTGTCACCTGCAAACTTGAACAAGGTGCTTTTCACCCCCTCATCCAAATTGCTGATGAAGATATTGAACAGTGCGGGCCCGAGGACTGAGCCCTGCGGAACCCCACTGCCCACATCCCTCCAAGTCGAAAATGACCCGTCCACCACCACACTCTGGGTGCGGCCCTCCAGCCAATTTGCAACCCATCTGACTGTGTAGGCATCAACACCACAGACGCCTCATTTTTTAATGAGGTGGGGTGAGAGACAGTGTCGAAGGCCTTCCTAAAGTCCAGGAAGACTACGTCAACTGCGACACCTGTGTCCAAGGCTTTTGTGACCTGGTCATAAAAGGCCACCGGGTTGGTCTGACAGGACTTGCCTCTGATGAACCCGTGTTGATTGCCCCTAAGCATAAACTCCCCTGCTGGCCCCTTGCAGATGTGCTCCTGGCTAATTTTCTCAAAAAGCTTCCACAGGACTGAGGTAAGACTAATGGGCCTATAGTTTCCTGGGTCCTCCTTCCTCTCTTTTTTGAAAATGGGGACCACATTTGCCCTTTTCCAGTCATCAGGCACCTTACCAGAGCACCACGAGTGCTTGTAAAGCTGTGCCAGGGGTCCTGCAATGACCTCTGCCAGTTCCCTCAGCACTCTGGGGTGGAGATCATCAGGACGTGCTGATTTAAACACATCTAGTCCCTCCAGAAGTTTCCTGACTAGGTCCTCACTGACCCTGGGCCTGGCTGCGCCTCCCCTGGGTACATCCGGTATCCCAGTGCAGGAGGATGTCCCTGTCCCTGCTCAGAAAAATGGAAGCAAAGAATCTGTTAAAGAGATTAGCTTTGTCGCCTGGTGTTATCACCAGATTACCAATCATGTCCTGCAGAGGCCCCACATTATTTGGCACCTTCTTTTTACCCTGTTTGTATTTAAAAAAGAACTACTTGTTATCTTTGATCTGGGTCGCTAATCCCAGTTCCATCTCTGCCTTAGTCTTCCTAATAGCCCCCCTACAATCTTGAGCCAAAGAGGTATAATTCTCCCTAGTGATGGCCCCTCCCTTCCGTTGGGTGTACGTCTCTTTTTGGCTTTGAGGTATTCATGGATGCTTTTGGTGAGCCATGGGGGCTTTTGAGCACTCTTGCCCCCTTTGATCCGCGTGGGGATTGTCACGCTTTGGGCTTGGAGGATCATCTTTTTAAGGAACGACCACTCTTCTTGGACTCCCAACTCCCCTCCCCTCTGGGACCTCAAGTGCCTCCCCGACTAGTCTCCTTACCTCATTGAAATCTGCCCTCCTGAAGTCCAGGGTTGCTGCCTTGCTGCAGGCCTTTGACACCCTGCACTGGATGGTAAATTCCAGTAGGCGATGGTCGCTATTGCCCAGGTGGTCGAGCACCCACAGTCCCCTTGCCAGGTTGTCGCCTGTGGCCAGGACCAGGTCCAACAAGGCATTACCCCTGGTGGGGCTGTGCACCTCCTGGGTTAGGTGGAGGTCCTGTAACTCGACTAGGAACCTACATGAGCGGTCAGACCTGACTGACTGCTCTTCCCAGCTGATGTCTGGGTAGTTTAGGTCACCCATGATAACCACGTCCCTCGACTTAACTGCCTCCGTGAGCTGACCTGAGAATTCCCGGTTCAGCTCTTGTCCCTGGTTAGGTGGCCTGTAGTAGACCCCCACCATTAGGTCCCTTTCCCCCTGACCGCCTTGTATTCTGACCCAGAGCACCTCCATCTGCCCTACCTCAGACCCAGTGCTGTTTGCAGAGGATGTGTATTGCTCTTTGACGTAGAGCTCCACACCCCCACCTTTCCTCCCTGTCCTGTCTCACCTATACAGCTTATAGCTCTTGATGTTTACCACCCAGTTGTGCGTTGGATCCCACCAAGTTTCATTGAGTCCCACTATGTCTGGGATTGTGTTAGCTAGCAGGAGGGCAAGTTCCTCCTGCTTGTTCTCCATACTGCGAGCATTAGTGTAGAGGCATTTAAGGCCTCCTGAGGGTGTATGCACCTCCCCCCATCCCCGGACTGTTTGGGCCCCTGTCTCTTACCTGGATATTTCTTGTGCTCGTTGCCTGACTTGGCTGGGCTGTTCTTGTGGGTGTCTCTTGGTTTGGTGTTCTATGGCTCCCTTGGTCCTCTTCATCCCCCTCCCCCCGATGTGCCTAGTTTAAAGCCCGCCAGAGGAGATCGGCCAACTTGGAAGAGAACACATGCTTATCTTTGGGGGAGAGGTGAAGCCCATCGCACCCGAGCATATCTCTCGTTCTCAAGTGAGGGTCATGGTCCAGACATGAATCATGTTTGCATACCTAAGAGTTCTTACATTGTAAGTCATTCCCTGGTACCCTTGAAAAGGGTCTTAAGACACCCCAGGGTGCTGTGACACCCTGATTGAGAATCATTTCACTAGGCAATCAGTATCTCATGGCCTCACATACTGAATGGAAAAGCAGGAGCTCAAATATAACCAGTTAAAGGACTATGCCTTTTGTTTAAATTTAAGGCTACTGTCTCCAAGCACAAACTTAAAACGGGCATTGTCAAAACATATTTGTTCTGTCACTTGGATTATGTCTGTCATTCACACTTACAGGAATAGTCTCTTAGAAAATTTTCACAGGGAAACAGTTTGGAATAAGGAATAAGATACTGCAAGACTTTTTACATATATAAGCTTTACTTCTCTTTCTGCTCTTCTTTTTCTGTTCAAAATAATACCAGCAAGTATATTTCTAGTAACAATGAAACAGACAATAAAGACTGCATTAATTGTTCATATACACTTGTCTTCTACGTTAAGGAGCATTCAACCTTGGTCTGTTTTAAACTTTCACCTTAGAAGATGAGGTAGATGCTTTAGAATAGAGGTTTCCAACCCCTGTGCTGTGGCCCTGTACCGGGCTGCGAAGTGTTGACTGCCAAGTCCGCAAGAGAGTTGGCTGCCGGACCAGAAGTCTGGAAGTGACCAGCATACTGTGGACCAGCAGCCAATCCATTTTTATACTCAGTATAAACCATTTTCACCCTGTCCTAGTACTCAGTATAAAAAAGGGTTGGCTACCAGTCCTCAGTATGCCTGTCACTTCTGGTCTGCAATTTGCTGGCCCACAGTTTGCTGGTCCGTGGTCTAAAAAGGTTGGGAACCACTGCTTTAGAATGCCTTTTGAATGGAAACTACATTGTAAAACAAATTTTATTCCGTCTTCAAGTACTATAGGAAGTTAAGGTAGCATACAAAGTGCATGGTATTTTCCTAGTAATCTTTTTCTGTATAATAGATAAAGGCAAAAAGAATAAGGTTTCCTTGCTGTGCGTATATCAAACAGCTTTCAGAATCTGATCAGAATTATACAATCATATTACAAGGAAATACATGCCAAAATAACTCTTTTCATCCTATCCTTAGTACTTTTGGTGCCTCGTGTAGGGACTATGAATTACCAAGGTTTGGAGTTATTTTTGGAGGGGGGAGGGTGTTGTGTAGTTTTAACCAATATCCACTTTTGTTGCTAAAAATGTTTAAGTGCAAACTGGCTTAAAATATTTTTTCTAATAATCTTATAACAGCAATAAAACAACAGAAGCAATAGCAGGACATAAAAACATTTATCATTTCTTCTTGTATACATTTTGTATTTAGAATTTCTTACAGTGATATCTTTTATTGGTCCAGCTACATAGTTGGCATAGAATTAAAAAGCTTTTGAATATAAGACATTCGTCTTAAGTCTCTTGCATAATTTCTAGACCATCACTCTTATGTTATCTTTTGCATTCATTTCAAGAGGGATGGCTGATCTGGCCATGAGCTTTTTAAAATGCAGAGAACATTTTTATTTGTAATTTTGTAATGACAACATTTGAAATGTTACAGTTAACTTTCTATTTTTAATAGAATGTCTATGAATTGTCACAAAGTGTAGAGTACATGGGCAGTCTTGCTCAAGAAATGCACCAACCTTATTTTGCAAGCCCAGGAACTCAGTGGGAGGTTTAGAGGTGGTCAAGTCCTGTTCTATTCCCATTTTGCCTGTCAGTTTGTATAATGGATATTTCCCACAGACTTCCCTAAGTCAACTGATAAAAACACCAGTTAAACACTAGTTTTGTTGGTCACCTGGAATGTAAACATCTATGGATGGTTATAAGAAAAATTAAGCAGGATAAAGATCAGCAGTATAGCTCCACAACACAGACAAAGATCAGCAGGGTTGAACAAAATGGGCAAAGTACATGCACAGTTATCAATGCAAAACATTAGCAACGGAGTTTAAATTCTTTGATTTGTGTCAAGGAGGGTTTTCCACACTGTTGGTATAGAAATTACTCCACCTGACTTGTGCTCTTCATGCACACACAGTACCTAAGCTGAAGATAACAATGCCTCCCCCTTCAATCCTCATACTGCTTCTGACAGGGTACATGACATCAGTGATGATAATGAGGCCATGGAAAGCAAAGGGAAAATCAACTGCAGTAGCAGTATTTGCAGCAACAGCCTGGTATGTGACTGTCTGGTGCCTTCCTGATAAGTTGACTCTGATAGATTTTGGATTAAATCTTCTGGTTAGAGTGGCCAGGGTTGAGGAAATTATATTGTGGCACCTGGTGCCAAATCATCAATGATAATGGCCCAAGATAATAGTATCTTTTTTGGACAAAAACCTTTTCATCATCTGAATGAAACAGAGAAATGTGCTCCTAATTTGTGAGAGAGACCTTATATTAGGAGATTAGTGATGGACTCACTTGACCTTCAGAACAACAAAAAGAAATTGTGCTCCATTTGATACAACTGGTCAAATGGTAGTTTATGGGAATGCTGATGTAAATCTTACTATGCTGAATCCAAACTTTTCAGAGAGAGTTTGAATTAGGGCTTTGAAAAAGTAGGTCTGTGAACTGAGATACAAGTTTCTTGAGACAGAAGGAGCGTGTATTCTGGGTAGGCATGACTGAAGGAGGGTAAAGAAGCAGACATTAATTTCTGACACTTAAACTTAAATAGTTTGTAATCCCTATTAAATGATTACTGACCTTCCTTCTGTTAATATTCACCCTCATCCAGCTCCAAGAGAGTCTTTCATCTTCCCAGCTCAGATTTGGCATTTCAAAAGTCATTTTGATCTTTGCCATACTTGCCATCTTCAGATCCAGTTATGAATCATATGTCCATCTTTTTGGCTTAGTGCTAAATCGTGCGGTCACTCCAGGTGCAATTTGTATGATGGCTCGTCAGAGACAGAACAGCCTTTTCATCAGTTGAATCTCTCTCATCAAATTTAACTTGCAATGTAAAATAATTTATGGTGTTATATGTATATCAAATCCTTAATCAGTTTTTCTCAGCCGTATTTTTACTGGTTCAAAGGCCATTCTTGAGACATGAACAATATCTTATTGAGATATATTTACCATTTGGTTTACATGCTTAAGGGAACTGTTTAAAAATACAACCTGCTCTTAACCATAGGATTATGACCTACATGATTAAGGGTAGGTTTTTCAAAGATATGTGCATAATTCCCACTGATTTTTTTTTTTCAAGAACTGGGGTACATACCAGCTCTTTCTGCCTCAAAAATCTCCCTCGATTCTTTTAGCAGAAACTCTTGATTCACAAACAAAAGTTTCTGGGTAAACCACATTTCCATCAACTAAAGAATGCTTACATATTCAGATACATGTATGAGATCTATGCAGGGATATAGGTTGTAGCCATGTTTGTCTAAGAACATAGGCAAACAAGGTTCTTTGGGAAAATCCAGTATCTTTTATTAGACTGACACAAGATTGTTGGAAAAATTCTTGTTTGCAAGCTTTTGGGTACAAATACGTTTCATCAGGCTGAGGAAGTGAGCTCCATGCACACACAAAAATTACTTGTATACCATTTGACAGCTTGTCTCATAAAGTTAAAACCTTCTTTTCTGTTTTTGTTTTTTAATTGAACAGTTGAAATAAGAGAGCAACACAAATGTAACAATAACTAAACAGCACCTTTGAATCCTGCTTCACAGCGAACATCAAAGGAAAACACTCTGCCACCTGTTACGGTTGTATGAAATGTTACACTACGTTCAGGCCGTCATTGTTTGCTAACTTATATCACAATATTTAAAACAAAATATGTTAAGCAAAACAGATATAGAATTGCTACAGTAACTAGACCTGAATTTAATGGTGTTTGTCCAGACAGATGCTACTTGAAGTTACAAAATCGATGTCAAGGTACTGGGGTAGCCTGGTTGGAAGCCTTTTCCCATGCAATTCAAACAAATATATTTGTTTATCACCAAGTCATGTTTTGTTTTTAGTTTCTTTTATTGCACAATAACAGGAAAAATAAAAAGATAATTGAGGACAGTGTTTTATTAGGAATCATTATTAATCTTTTTACTGGTCTGTCAATACGTTTCTAGTGTACCCCAGGTTTTGAGGAATATTTTTTCCATCAAGGTGGTATTCTGCAGGGCAGTTGCAAATATAAGTGTTGTATAAAAAGGGAGAAAGTATTTTATACATTGTATTATGCAAGTAGAGATGTTTTAATGAATATTATTTAGTTTAACTAGAACAGTTATATTATATATGAATGTCCTCTTGCTGTTTTACTGTAATCTTAACCCAAATTTTGTAGCACTGAGTTATGGCATGAGAACCTGATGATGAAATCGATGTAGTAATAGATTATGAACATAGTGAAAGTGACTAGTTTCTTTCTTCTGTCCAGGCTGAAAGGAATGGCAAGAGGAAAGCAGAAGTGCAGGTAGAGGAAGGAAACTAAGCTTCAGCATTCTTTCTGTCTCAGGAATCTAGGTTTTTAGTGATGACACAGGTAAATTGACATGGCTCTTAAACATGTCTGCTTAACAAAAGTGTCCTTTATAAATACAAAATGTCAGAGCCTCTGCAGGATACCTTTTGTCTTATATGCTTCCATTTATGTTGTAGTTTCAGGCACAAGAAAACATTCTGTTCCTAAGTCTTTCTGGGTTCTGTGCTATTTTGAAGCTTTGGTCTTGTTTACGACTGAATGCCCTGTGCAGAAAGGATGCTTCAGAATTATTCAGCATTTGTCACTGACTTTCAAGTGTTAATATCATTTTGAAAAAGTTGCAGTCAGAGACAAATCGTCATGGACAGGCACAGAAAGCCATGTCAGTGCAATACAGGCAAATCTTACACTACAGTGCAAGACAGTATTGTTTCTGCAGTTTGGTCCAGTGGGGCAGATGCCTGGAACATACAAGCCCAATAAAGAAAAACAGTAAGGCCTGTAAGTTTCCATACACGCTGGCTATTGTGGGGAGCTGGGGCTTCAGAAGCAGGAGAATTCAGCACTAGAGGGAATGAAATTCTTGAAGGCTGTGCAGAGCTAAAAGCCTTATTGTTTCCTTGCAGGTGCCCCAGTAAAGTCAGTGGAGTTTATTATTCTACTCCTGTCTCCACCAGTAGCAAAGAGAGGTGCAATATACCTTGAAATACACTGCATGGTATGCAGGTCAACATTCTTGAAGGTGGCCTATGGTTGTAGTGTCTTTCTCATGTGTGCCTTTGAATTAGTAAAGGATGGACTGAATGGGCTTGCCCATACCTTCATGAGCAGAATGAAATGGAGAATCTGCAAAGATCCTATGGCTGTAAATGTATACTGCTTTCTGTCTTAAGATCATCTCTTTCTGAAGTCCATGTGGTGAACCCTTAAGTGAGACTTTTGAGCATAGTTGGGCAGATGCTTCATAAGTAAAATGACTACATAGCTTACAATGAATTTGATAGAGGCATCCATGTTCCCCAAAGGTGATCTTGGTACTGCTCTTTGTATATAGCATTTTCCTCTGTGATTATTGTGGCAGGGGGAGGAGAAAACCAGGTGAATATGAATCAAATAAGAGAAAGCAGTTCTCCCTGTGAAAATTAAATGAATTACCTGTATCTAAAACGGGGAGGGCAAAAAGAAAAAAAATGAATTATTGGTATTTATTCGGTGCCTGCAAAGCCTACATATTTTCCCTTTGTATCATATAATTTTAACATAGCAGCACAGTGAGATGAATCCTGATTTGACCTTAAGTGCCTTGCCATTCAGCTCAGTGGTTTCCCTGTAGGAATAAAAGCTGACACTGCCTTGCCTGAATTTCTTTCAATCAATATGAGTGTGGCACAATACAAATTATACAGATAGGCAGGCAGACATGAAATAAAAGCATATCTGTTGATACAGATGAACAGATAGATAGGCAGGTTTCTATCAAGGAGCTTTAAAGATATGCTACAAGTTTGGAGCATGACCTCATGGGATTTAAGAATTAACTTGATAGCAAGTAAAATCTTACATGCAGGCATTAATTTATTTCATGTTTAGGGGATGGGGGGTTGAATTGATGGTTGGCAAAGAACTGTAAGCAAATAGCTGTTGCTGTGCATTTGAAATATAAATATGCAATATATATGTACACACACACGCGCACATGACTTTTAGAATGAATCCTTGGAGAGTTATACATTGTGTGAATGTAAATCTACCGTGGCAAAACTGTGTTAATTTGGCTGACTAGTAATATTAACCATATTATATCAAATAACTGCCAGAAACAATCCCACACCATTCCCCGTGACTTCATTTTAATTGATTTTTTTTTTTTTTTACTTCCAGCTTCTGAAATTTTGTTTACTCTGACACAATGTTTATTAAATGTGTGAACAAGAAATTGTTTTGTAAATTATTTCTGAGAGTGTTTTTATCTGCCCTAAATTGGTGGGCGGGTTAATGTTCTCAACCTACATTGGTGCCCCTTCCCCCTGTTCCACCTCATTTGTTTTCTTATTGGATTTGGTGATTAAATACTGATCAGCTGCTGTTAACACTTGTCTAGCTTTTACTCAGAGGCTCCCTGTAGGTGCAATTACATATAAAATAAAGCAGAGGATGCTTGTGTTTAGCTCTCTTACTTGATCTCTTTTATAGATGTTGGTGCATTTAAAAATGCAGATTTGAGACAGCCGATTGCGATAGAACCATCAGACATATCTACAAACGATAGTAAAAATAAACTATGTGCTGTAGTTCATAAGAAGGGCCCATGTGTTTCATTTAGTACTTTCCATGTTTCCATGTTTAGTACTTATGTTCAGGCCCAATTCTAAATGAAAAGTACCTATAGACTTCATTGGAGGTTCTGTTCAGCCATGTTCTCCTTTTCTGTAATATACAATAGACCCAGTTTTAGCATAGTAGATTCTTACAGAAATTCTGCTTTACAGGTTCATGAAGCAATAGGGAATTTTCATTAAAATATGGAATGGATATTTTCTATTACAATCCAGAAGCATATTCCTCCAGGCACATACTAAGAAGTATAGTACATACTGGCATACTTACTCACCCTATTGCTTCAGTGGGACAAACCTGGATGGAAAGGTTGGTAGGAGTTAAACTGTATTAATCAATGACTATATTAAGTAGGACTATTATTAGGTTTACTATTTCCCCCCTCTTAATCCAGCTTCTCCCAGGAATAAATGAATTTCACATGAGTAGAGGGAGGGGTTGGGAAAGGCTGTATATAGTCCTTGAATCAAATTAAAGGCTAAATCCTGAGCAGTCATTGAGAGTTTTGCAATGAAGTTCAGTGGGAACAGGAACAGTGTAATGACTTACATAGGGCCTTCTCCAAGTCCCCTGTACTATGGTGAATTTCAGTCTGCATAACTTCATAATCTTTCAACTCTTTCTTGCAGCATGTTATACTTTTTTAAGCCCAGAAAGAAATGAGTTTAAAAATTCTAATATAAACCCCAGAAGAGAGATGGTAGATGACAACTAAAAAACATTATAGGACTGATTCATCACCTTCTCCAGTAGCTCCAATTTTGTGCCATTGCAAATTCATTGGAATTTGTGGGCTCACGTAAAGCTGGAGGAATACAGCACTGAGGCAAGCCTACACAAACGTTGTCTCCAGCATACTATTACCTTCTGCCCATGCATGATGTACACTCACAGCTCCCATTTATGTCAGTGAGAACAGTGAAGAAGAAACCAGGAGCAGAATTTGTCTTTTAATGACTTGCTTTTAGCCTTAAAATATTTCCAGTTATTAACTGAACGTTAACATGGCTGTGCAAACTGTTGGTACTCCTGAGGGAGCGCTATTTATTTTTGGCTTGCTTTTAGGCATGCAGGTCTGATGACCAGAGGATCCTTTGACCTCAAAGTCCAGCACAACAATTGATGCACTGAGGATGAAACTTTATGTAATGATTTAAAGCGTCCTAAAATAACACGTTTAGTTCAGGAATGTAATTGTAGTGTTTAAATATGCAGGAGGAGCTCTCTGTAAAAATCTACAAAACCACTCTAGGTAAAATTTTCAAAAGCATCTAATCTGTTTAAGCATTTCTGAAAACCGTGGTAGGCACCTACCTGTATTTTTAGTCACCTGAATACCTTTTAAAATCTAGCCCTGTTGAAAGCTAGTGGAACTGAGATACTGAAGTCACTTAAACATGGTTGATAACTTTATGTTATATCACTTTTCTCCATAGCACTCCATTAAGTTACATGTGCCAAGAGGTGTGCATGACACTTGACAATGGCTAGTGGACCCTTTCCCAGCAAAGACTACTGCTGAATGTGATAGGAGTAATCCATCTAAATTCAAAAGTGTACTCAGCTCCTTTGGAGGCTCTGTGCCTTTGTGTGCAGTGACTATATATTACTCTAATCATATTAGCCTCACTTTTATTCTGTCCTGTTGTCATCTGTTCTATCATATCAACCTTTTTCTCTCTGGTCATATGCTAGAGTTGAATATTTTTTGTGGCATTATATCTATAGAGGGATTAATACAATCAGGACTTCCTAACTGTACCATAATACTACCAAAATACAAATAAATAATTTTTCTCACAAACGTTTTATTAATAGGTCTGTAGGAAAAAGCTCCAGTCAGTTGATACTTCTTTTTATTAGTCTGGGCATCTTTCCAGACTTCTCTGCATCCTTCAGCTTCTAGCACTGTGGTACTTCAAGGTTTTCTGTTAAAATTGTTTCTTTCTTTTTTCATCTGAACGGGCTAAATATTAACTATGGTAACCACAATAAATGCATTTTGATCATTAATGATAAACAAATGGAACCTTTTCAAATGGATTTGTCTCATTGGTTGTCAGAACTGCTAAAGATGAGTAGCAAACCCAGTTAGTAATGTGTAACATTATCATTGACGGAACATTTCTTACCATTAAGCCTTCAAACTCTTATTCAGCTGTCAACTCATGGGCACTTTCTAGAGCCAAATTCTCTCATGCTGTGCACTGCCTGCAGCTCGCCTGAAGCTCAACTTTGACTAAAAGTGTTGATTTCACTTCTTTTAGCCTTGTTCTCATTTAGCGTTAAAACCTGCTTAGAGTCTGCCTTTTATTCTGTAAAGTACACATGCATGTGTCATCCCTCACACACTTCTGATGTGAAGTTAAGGCGCTCAAAAGATATGCTAGTAATCGTAATGAATAATTGATTAGAGAGGAGCCTGGCAGTGTTAATTGTGAGGTGCAGCTGAGCGAATGCCAAAACAAAAGCTCTTCTGAATGTTTCCAAAAACCTTGTAAAGTCTTTAGTATTGAGCAACAGGGTCAGTGCGCTGAAGTGGAATTTAAAGGAGATTCTTGAATGTAATGGGTTTTGACTTGCCTTTGTCATGTGCCTCAGTGCATCATTGATTGAGCACTCATTTGTTAAATCAGCTGTATTTTTTGCTGTTTGTCAAACCATAGACACTTACTGGAGCAATTTTTTTTTTTAAAGCACAGGTTTCCTGTTTTAATAAATCAGACATAATTAGCAGATTTTTTTTAAACAAATATGGTCAGTTCTTATATAAGGAGAAATGGGTATGTGGAGGGGCTCACAAGAAAACACTGGGAACTTTTTATCCTGTCAGCTCCTAGAAAAAAGACCCAGCCTGTACTTTAGCCAGAACATTGATAATTCATGTTTTTAAAAGGAGTCTTTAAATTCAGCTCAGAGCAAGTGCTCAAAAATCATTTCATTTGGAAGGCTTTAAATGTGTGCATTGAAGGAGCAGCAAGCTCAAGGTAGTTAGTGTTCAGTGAATTCCTTAGAATTGAGAATATAGGAAATCTGAGAGTTAAGGAAGAATGTTATACTGTAACTTTCTCAGCCATGAGAAACGCTCTCTGATTAGTGGAAAGGCTAATCATCTGGAGTGTGCTGGAGTTGTGTGGGTGCTATGCATACCTGATTAGAGCTTTGACAGCAGGACAGAAGGAGGAAGACCTTGAGAACGTGCCAAAAATATCCCTTTATGTGAGCAGATGCTATTACCCTTGGAAGGAATAGTCGCTTATCCAGAATGGTTATTGCTGATTGTGATAAGTACTCTACAGATGGGCCATCAACTTCTAAGAAATGTACATATGCAGTATTTAATATGGCAATTACTTGTCAAATCTGGAAGTGTTCATCTTGGTGCTCTATTCTTGTTGGATAAATGACCAAATCAGATTTATTTGCTAATCACCATTGCGGCTCAGGATCTAAGGAAGCACTTTGTAGATGAAACAGACTGAAGATAAACTAGCATTTCATTTTTCAGCTGTTGATTTTGGTAATGAGATTTATGGGGGAGGGAATCCTCATCTCTGCAGTAAATGTGTTCCTTATGAGAATGGAGAAAGGAAGAATATTGCTAAAAACTGGAAAAGTATGATGCCTCTGTCTCTTACTGGACATGGCACTAAATGAAGCCTATGAAGAGGAAGACCCTTGGATTTGGACCAGTGGAGCATTCTTATGTTCATCAGTAACACCCAGATGATGGCTTTTAGAGGATGCTGTTTTTTCTTTTTTGAAGGTGTGGAAAAGAAACAGAGGTAGAGAAGAGGTTGCTTGGAAAAATGGGTAGGAAGGGGCAGAATCAAATGTGTGGATGCAAGGATTTTAAATATGCAGTATTACTACAGAGTATGTAACCATAACTCACTTAAAAGTGCATGGACAGAATTAAAAAAGCATGAGTGAAGGCTTTACTTTGTATCCTTAATATTGTTAAGGATGCTTTTTGCAAAGTACTGAAATCCTTATTTCTTACTGTCTTCAGTAGCAGTTGAAAATACTTAGTGCCACCAGGATTTGGTCCATAATGAGTAGAAATTTGCAAGATTTTGTGGATATTAAGCTGAATTTAATGATAGGCTACTTTCTTTTTCTGCAATACTGAAGTTTAACTATAATTGTGTGAGGATTACATATGTATGTATCTATTTTTCTTAGTGATACCTTTTTGATAAATATATTTCACTGCGCATCAACTATAATGGCACCTTCTGCTGTTGTGAAAGCTGCACCGGTCAAGGCAGATTCCCTTGTTCTTTAAAGTCACTGGCCAAGTATCTCATACTTTAAGCATCCGTTTCTATTTTTTTTTATGGTGTCAGGCACATAGGGACACTCCTTTCTTCTCCCTCTGAGTCTCCAAGCTCTTTCAAAAATGGAGTTGTCTGAAACTGAAGCCAAACAAAATCAAGCTTCCGTCCACATCTTTACCAAGGCTTTACATGCATATTTTCTTGTTTTGTGTTCAGCTATCAAAGACTAAAACAGTGCTTCACCTATTAAAGAACAAAAACGATCATCCAAGGAATTTTATTCTCCGTGAAGCCAGATAGCCAGAGCTTTATATTGCTCACTGACTGAACTGTAGGTGTCTGTCTGTCTAGGTCGTTAGGCCACCCACTTACCATAGTATCTGATGTGTAGGGCTTCTCATTTTAGGTGAAACTTAAAAAAAAATCATATTTCAATTTTTAAAAAGATTTAAATATAATATTTCCATAATGATGCTACAGTATTTCCATAATAACACAGCCTTATACTCTTTATGGAACAATTCAGTCAGCATCTAGAGATCGCAAAGCAATCCTGGAGCTGATTCCTTAGAGTATGTGGTTTTGGACGGAGACTTTTTTTTTTTTAAATACAGCATGTTTTTAAAAAAAAACTTTAAAAAGGATTTTTTTTAGTTTTTAGACAAATCATGTGTTACTTAAAACAGATTCACAAAATTGGAAGGAGAAAACATCAAGAGCTAGAACCACTTGTTTATTTGAATGCACAAATTAGTTTTCTTAACTCTGTATAGAACTTGGCTTGTGAGATCTCCTTTAGTTTTCATTTTAACTTACCATAGAAATGACAACTCCAGTGATAACAATGCATTTAAACAGGGTCTTCCATTCAAAATACTTCATGAGGTCTACCTGTTAAGTATTTATATTCAGATGCATTCGATGAATTTTCTGGAACCACACACACAACCAATACAATCACTTACCTCATTAATATCATGCAGTTATCTCTAGGGTGAATCACAGCAACTGTTAAATAGCATGCATCAAAGCTTTAGAACAGTTTAGAAAATTATGCTTAGAATTAAATCAGGCAGCATATGCCCTACAATAAATGAGGGTTTAATCAGAACATAGACAAAATCCCCTACCCTGATAGTGTCCCTCAGCACTTTTTAGACACAAGGACCAGGACCTCTGTTTTACATTAGATCATGTTAATCATCAATAGCTAATACTGAGTGAGATGGTTATACAATCTTTGTAATTTTCAAAGTGCTATAACAGTAGTTGAATATGATATGTGGCTGTTTCACATAATCTGATTTGCTTTTGTATCAAATGAGGTAAACTTAATGCATGTGAAGAATATTTTGCTAAGGATGAACATTATTTTAGGATGGAGGAAATAAATTGGTTCCTGTAACTGAAATATATAGATCCTAGGTAGATGAAAAGGTGTGATTCCTTCATTCACTGGATCCTGCAGTGTGCACAGTCTGCCGTGTACCAGATCAAGTAGTTTATGAATAGTGATGAACACCAAGATAGACACAAGCAAATCCTAGGAATCCCCAGCAAAACTCAGCCTTGCCTTGAGTGCCTAAGGACATGCATCATGTATCCAACTAAGGGGAATTCATGTGGTTCTGTGGATGTGTGTGCCGCATGTCATTTGCTTCATTAATTATACTGGTTTTTACTATTAAAAAATCTGTACACAGGCTTTGCAGACAGGGACATGGAGCTTGAATGATTTTTCTTTGGAGGGGGACACTAATGCAGAGGTCTGTGCTTTTTGAAAAGTAAGCATGTAAATGAAAAAATCTCCAGAGCAGCAGTTTTACCAATTCAACCACAATGTCCTAATGGGGGACTTAAGGAGGGAGTGAAAAGGGAGGTAGTGGAAGCATATAGATCTCCTTTGGGAGCAAAGAGGGCAGGAAGACTGTTGCCTTGAAAAGGGGTACTAGATTTTCAAGAGTATAACATGCCACTGTTGGCTTATTTTAAGTTAACAGTGGGGACACTTTCCAAAGCTCTCTTGTCATTTGGGAGGTCTAACCAAGAAGCCTTCTTGGAGGTAGCTATCAGGAAGTATTTTATCTTCCTACAGTTCCTTTCAGTCATGCAGTCTTTCTAGTCTGTTTAAGCAGTCTCTTTCCTGAAACCTAAAGAAGTTCGTTCTTAGTAACAATTTTCCCATCTGGAAATTTTCTTTATGCTCCTGAATCAAAGATTCACAGTTCATGACAAACCATATGAACACTAGAACGGCGTTCTGTGCAAGCACAAACAAAGCTAGCTCCACTTACCCACAAGTTTGAGCAGTGCAGTCAGGGAAGGAATTAAAACTCAGAGCCAAGGATTTGGAGGTTTTTTAAGGTTTTATTTTTTAAAGGTTAGTTATTCAGAGCTCAGTTGCCAGTAAACGTGTATCATGGTTTTTCTCTGGCTAAATCTCTGCTCTGTACTTGAATGAAATGGACAGACTATCCACTGCATGTGCCACTATGGCACTGTTGTTACTGTGCCATCATGTAGTACTCCCTTTTGGGAGTACTGCTATCTTGTCTGCTGCCCTACATGCTGCCCTGCCAGAAAGCGCCTTCCCCTCCCAGCAACAAAGACAGCTGGTTCCCTCTGGGAAGCCAGTGTTTTATTTTTATTAAGGTTTTTTTTGTTGTTGATTTCGCAGATTTTGCAGGGCAATCCTGGATTTCACAGTTTCTGTGAAATCTGCAAAGTTAAAAATCTGAAATTAAGCAAATCCCTTGTTATAAATGCTGAGCTGTTTGAATGGATGAATTATAGTTTGATAGATAGCATCTACTTTTAAGTATGCAATACATCTCTTACCATGAATGAGAGTTTTTCATTTATATCCAGTGAGGAACAAAAAAAACCATGCTTCACTGGAGTAGATAGGCCACATCTTCTTTTCTTTACCTCTCTAAAGAAATATATGGGAATATTAACAAATAAATGGACCTGTAAGTGTGTTACTTGAACATACTGAGTACATGTAGGTGCATTTGCTTCTGCCTGTCTTGATGGTGAAAACACTTTGGGCGCCTGTACGCATACATTGAGGCTGCTCCAATGCACTGTAATTACAATGCATCAGAGCAGACTTGATTAACCTAATGGTGGTAATTACTGCACTCCAGCAGGCTCCAGTGTCATGTGTATCAGCATCCCCGTGCTGAAAAACGGTGGCAGGGGCACTTTAACTAAAGACACCCCCCCCCACCAGAACATGTTTATAAACACCCACTGTTATTATCATAAAGGTAACAGGTGCCTTTTTATAACATAGATGATTAAAACCTTCTGAAATGTTTGGACAGTGTGCAAGGTGGATGAGCTCAATGCTTAGGAAAACAAAAAAGACTGAGCAGAAAGGAAAGACCCAGTTATATTATAAAATTAGCTAAGTAAATACCTATCAAACAGATGTTCATGTAACTAATCCCTGGTTGCTGAAATGCACTTCAGGGTTTTGCTTATATCCACTATAAAATAGTTTGAAAACTTGCTTCAGGAACATTGTTGCTCACTAATAATGTGATCCTGATCTTTAGCATATTTAAATTAATGTGGTCATTTGAAAAAAAAAAAATCATATTTTCTTTGTTTTATTTTTTGGTGGTTTTTTTCTTTCATATGATAGTCTGTAGATTATGCTTTTTTCTGGTTGTTCCACTATCTGATTTTCTTCCCTTCTTTTATCCACCATCATTAGTAACACTTGTCTGACTAGTGCAAAGAATTGCTTATCAATATACATAGAATTGGGCCAAATTACATGATATCTTACATTAGCCATTACAAAAAATCCACACAAGATACCATTAAACTAGAGCTTTGGAGAGGCTGCAGAAAATATACTGCTGCTTGCTTGTTTTGCGAAGATTTTATTCAGTTGTTTTTAAACCAAATATTTTATTTTAATGTTTTCAGCTGAAAAGCATGGTATCACAGCATAATTTGGAATGAAACATCTTGCAATTCCTGCGCAGGTATTTAGGTTCAAAGCATGTGTTTATATATTTTTATTCCTTTAAAAAATAGTCTACTTTCAAGCTTTTTGAAAACCAGGCTCTTACGTAGCTTCTTAAACCTCATCTAACACCTCAGAGGAAATGTAGACTGTTTACCCATCTAGTATAGTAGCTCCGGGAATACTAAGGTTAGCATTATGAAAACATAGTGTGAGACATCTTCTGGAATTTACTCAGATGCAGAAAGCAACAAAGGTTTGGGTTTACACTGGGATTTCAATAAATTTAGTTTGTGTGCCTGCTGTAGAAATTTTGTTATCCCCCACCCGTCCTCCCAGGGGGGCTGGATTGGTAGTGTACCAGCTGGTGCGTTCTGTTTGTAAAATGTGAGATAATCACTCTCATAATGCTACAGTTGCAGTATCTATGGAAATGTGTTTGGAAGAGTTGGAAAGAAATACAAGACATAAAATAGCCAAATTTATTTTTAAACGGTGGCAAGCTACTTTAATTTAGTAGGAGCAGTAGATCAGTTAATAATGCTTTGCTTTTCATTGATGATTGTATTTTTGGGAAATGAAAGCTCGTATTTAATACAGATCTTATTTTAGATGGATTTTGGTGGACTTCCTAGGAAAATAAATTTGCTTTTGTTTCGTCTCTTTCTAATAACTGTGATGATATATATGTGCTCTTAAAACTAAGCTACATTTTCCTCAGAAAACCAAGCTTATTGTTGAATTCTCAGGCCGTTCCACAGTTATTAGCATTGGTTGCATTACAGGTAAATAATTTTCTGTTCTGTTTTATTGGAACAGGAAAGCTTCAGTTAGTATTTTCAGGGGTTAAAATCATATTTTCCCTTTTCAAATTTCCCCTTTGTTTTTTTTTTCCCTGTCCTGTTTGCTAAAGAAGGTACAATCAAATGGCAAACCTGTGTTTTTGTTCCTTTTCAGAAATCCCTGACAAGCCCATGACACAGGCTACTGCTGTAGCTGTACATTTCTATTAATTATTGATGACTTGGGGCCAGCACAGAACACGAGCAATATAGATTACCATACTAGGGTTTGGGGGTTTTTTAGATCTTTGGATTACCCAGTTATAAAAGGAAATAATAAACCTTCCTTATAGGAAATTCTGGAAAACAAATCAAGCGAGCCTTGTACATTTTAAAACAATTTTACAGCACTCAAGTAGTGGACGAAGAATATGTTGTTGAACTCAAAATGTACTGATCACTTGCAAACCAATTAATATTGGCTTAACTTTCCAGTGGACTTTGGGCATGATCCTGAAAGGTACTAAGCGACATGAATTTTAGCGGGTTTTGAGAGTGTTTATTGCTCTGCAGAGTAGAGCTAGTACCCGCATTGATGCTATTCTGGTTTTATTGAGAGATTTTCCTGAGAAGATTGGTGTAAATTAATTAATTTTTTTAACCATATATTTATAAATTATCTTTTTTGTTTCTTTGGCTTTTGCCTGATTTCATGGAGAGAGTAATTACATTGAGACTATAATGGTTTATCTGCGATGGTACCATATTTCTGGATAGTAAGTAATCAAGAGACCTTTGCAAAACTAAGATAAGACACTACCACTAATTGGTGAATGAATATTTAAGTTGTTATGACGCAACATTTCTGCATTCATAACCTGAATAATATATATCTCTGATACATTTTTTATATTTAAAATATCCAAGGTTCTTGACTTTAGGAAAACTCTTTTTGTCTGCCTAAATGTAATACATCTTGCTCATATATGAAAAGAATTAAATGTATTTTGGTTAATACATTGATGTCAATTTCTGATTAGATTTGTGTCCTGGAACTGTTTCACTTGTAAAAAAAAAAAAAAAAAAAAAAACCCAAACAGGTTTCATAAAGAAAAAACAGAATCAGTTTGGAGATTTATGCTTAATTCTTCCTTTTCAGTTAAATAATTTATCTCAACTCTTTTCTCTTAGGTACATGGGGAAGAGTGTGTGTGTGTGTGTGTGTGTGTGTGTGTGTGTTAAGTTTCTCTTTTCTTTTACACACTTTCGCATGATAATTATCACGGCAGTGAAAGTAAATTCACAGTTCAGGACAAATTTGCCAGAATCTTTTAAATTTATAAGAGAAATAAAAAAAAAATGGGTGCTGGAAAAATCACTGCCTTCAGATTTTTAGGAGGAAGAGAAGATGTCTAACAGGAAGTTTGCTCTGCACCTGATTATGACTTCAGAAATCTGTGTGTATAATTATTTTAGACTTATGTACCTTAGGAATAACCTTCATTTTAGTTAAATGCATCTAATGAGTAAAGGTTTCAAATGTGTAAATTAGAATTTACATTGGTGTGATGACTGTGTTAAAGTAAAATGAATTAAATTAAAGAAACCTGTTTTCTCTCATTTGGGAGGGAGATGAGAAGCCATTCTAGAAGAGGATTGAATTTCATTTCCTGAAAAGGAATATCTTCCAAAAGTTAACATTTTTTCAGTGTATCTTTTTCATCCCTGTATTGCTTTTGTTCCCTCTTGGAAGTGACTTAATGCTCTTTTATGTAAATTTCAAAATACAGAATTGACAACATGGCTAATTTAACACCACAAAACTTCTCTTAGGAGGACCTTGGCTGTCTGGAAGGTCCCACAGCACCACCTAGTGTAACATCAATTCATGTTAACAGTAATTTTGTGACTGCTCAGGTGTGATGAATTTGATTTTGGTTTTAATATCATGCTGATATCTATTAAAATTAGCATTCATTGCATGACATACTGCAGATCAAAACAAAACAGAACTTCAAATTGTTCTTAATTATCTGTGGGGGGATGTGGGCACATTAGAGGGGAGCAACAGGCTACAGTTGGACCTAGACAGGTTACAAGGATGGGCGGAGGAGAACAGGATGGGGTTTAACACAGACAAGTGTAAGGTGATGCACCTGGGGAGGAACAATCAGCACCATACATACAGGCTGGGGAACTCCCCTCTTGTCAGCACGGAGGTGGAAAAGGATCTGGGAGTCATTATTGACTCCAAGATGAACATGAGTCGGCAATGTGGGGAGGCGGCTAGGAAGGCCAACTGCACCTTGTCGTGCATCCACAGATGCATCTCGAGCAGGTCCAAGGAGGTGATCCTCCCCCTCTATGCGGCACTGGTCAGGCCGCAGCTGGAGTACTGCGTCCAGTTCTGGGCGCCGCACTTTAAGAGGGATGTGGACAGCATGGAGAGGGTCCAGAGGAGGGCCACTCGTATGATCAAGGGACAGCAGGGTAGGTCCTATGAGGAAAGGTTGCGGGACCTGAACCTGTTCAGCCTTCAAAAGAGAAGGCTGAGGGGGGATCTTGTGGCCTGTTATAAACTGGTTAGGGGGGATCAGCAGGCACTGGGGGAGTCCCTGTTCCCCCGAGCGCCGCAAGGAGTGACCAGGAACAATGGTCACAAGCTGGCGGAGGGAAGGTTTAAGTTGGACATCAGGAGGTGCTACTTCACAGTCAGGGCGGCTAGGGTCTGGAACCAGCTTCCAAGTGAGGTGGTGCAGGCTCCCACCCTGGGGGTTTTTAAGAGGAGGTTGGATGACCACCTTATTGGGGTCATTTGACCCCAGTGCTCTTCCTGCCATGGCAGGGGGTCGGACTAGATGATCTGCTCAGGTCCCTTCCGACCCTAGAAACTATGAAACTATCTTCTGCAGTAAAGAGGATTTTTAAAAATAAAATAGAACATAAGCTTTTCTACTAAAATATTAGTGTTCTACCCTGTGAAGCAATAATGAAATATCACAGTTTCCTAGGTAGTATTGTACCTAGCTTACAGCCATGTCTTTCTAAGTGTATGCTGTTTATTATATCGCTGCTATAACTTATTTAAATAAGTATGTTCGGTACACAGAAGTATTTGACGTTATGATCATAGGCTCTAATCCAACAACCAGCTCTGGATGGGTGGACTCTGAGTCCATACTGTACTCCCTTGAAGTTACTGGAATTCTATGTGGGTTCAGAGTCCTGTCTGCATGAATGAACCAGTGGGATCAGAGGCTAAATAATCACTGCAAAGAATGCAAGACCCACCCAAAAATCCATAGGTTTGGATAACTGAGAGGTTTCTTTATTTTATACTCGTATACTGGGAGGATCCATTTGTTGTTCTACAGTGACTGGTGACATAAACACTGCCCCTAAGCTAGGCATCTGGAATGATAATGACCTCACTCCCCATGGGCACAGCACATGAAGTATGTTTAAATAAGAACTGGGTGGTGGTTTAGTGAGCTGGGACTGAGGAAACATTCGCCTGGAGAGCAGGAAGAGGAAATAAAAGAGGTATCAAGGCTGCCAGTTCTGGCAGAGGAGGTTGAAAGATTTGATAGGAGAGTCCAAGTGCAGGATGGATTAAAGGGGAGGACACGTGGTATGCAAGCAAGGGCTAACAAAAGAAAGTAGGGAAGGACATACAAGTTTGTGTGTGGTACTAGTCCTAGTCTAGCTATGTGTGTCAAGGTTGCACTAACTTGTAGTGGTTGCCCAGACCCTTTCATTGGTGTGGGGCTGTTCAGGCCAGCCTTTTTAGCAGGCATGTCACTGATTAAACCAACACCATCCCGGGTACTACTTCTACTTCCCATCTGATCTACTGCTCTGTTTCCTGCTCCCAACCCTGTACTCCCTTCTTAATCTGCTCAGCTTCCTTCTCTGTGATCCCTGCTCAATCTACTATTTTGCATTCTGCTCCCTGCCTTATCTGCCACTGTGCTCCCTGTTCCCTTCCCAATCTCCTGCATGCTACATGCAAAGGCTGCCTGTCCCAAGTGTGGCACTAGTGCCACTGGTTGGCTACCCCTGTTGTAGTGGTTGCTATGCAGGCTATACTCTGCTGGAAGATACCTCAGTATCCCATATGTGTATAAGTTGGCTTTAGGCAACTTTTGAACCAGGGAAGCAAAGTGAAAAACTCTTATCACAGCATAGGGTTGCTGCCTCTTTTACTTTGTTCATTATCCATGGTGCCTGAAGCGTAACTGGATCTCTTCCTTTTTAAACTAGAACTCTGAGACTGAGAGTTTTGCTTTGGTCAGGTAATACCAGAGCTACAGTTTGAGACCTACATTGTTATAATATGTGGTAATGTAGGTTATGATATGCATTTCATATATATAGAAACTGTGGTTTGTTTCTCAGAAAGCCACTGTCTTTTATGTATGTCATTTGGATTCTAATAGGATGCTATTAAAATATCAGCTTTGGAAATATACAGATGCAAATACTTTATTTTTAAACTTCACCTGGTGTGTGCTTTAAACTATTACTGTTCAAGTAAGGGAAAGGATTTCTTGTGTGTAGAAGATGCCCTCTGCTGGTAAACTGGGAAAACTATATTACATGGAGTTTTAAATTTTTGAGCTGTCTTGTTTACATGTGTTTTGACTTGCATACCAGATTGAAGTATTTACCACTCAAATACATTTTAGGAAAACATTGTCTTTTTTGGGGGCTTTACTAGTGGCCTGTGATTAATATGCCTGCCTTTTATGCACTACTAATTGTACGCGTCTGTGTGTTTGTTCTCACATTACACTTTCTGGTGATGCTTATATAAGCTACTAGAAGTAATTGTGGAGCTAAATTCTGACCGCTCTTGTGTGATCTTGTTGCCTCCACCTGGATTTCATATGTATAAGCAATGGGAAATAATTCCCAGTGTCAAAAGCTACTAACTGCCATTAAATGATAAATGATAGAAACACTATCAGTGTCTGGCATCTAATTCTAGTAGTGCTTTTTAGCATCTGATGTGAGTAGCAGTGTTAATGATCCTCCCCTCTCACAGTACAGCATAACATTCTGTCCCAGGGGAATGAATATTGTGCAACATCCGATTGGGATTGCATGCCCAGGGCATAATCCCACAGCCTGAAATGAAACCTGGCAGATTATGTCCTCTCTAATAAAGTGATGCCTGTCTCAAGATTGCACTTCTGATGTTACAATCCGGTCATTAAAATCCAAACATTGGTCTCTTTGGAGACTTGCCATAACCTTTGGTATACTTACTATTTACAATTGATTTAGGAATATGTACAGTTGCATATCTTTAATTGTTTTGTTTGTTTGTTTTAATTTTGTGTCCTGATATCATATACTGAGTATGTATAGCTTTGTAGCTGTGTCCTTTGCAGAAGGCTAAATTAATATAAAGTCTTTGAAAAGAGCATAAAATTCAGTTCATGCATTTATTCAAATTTTGGTATTATTTGTTGTGGAGAAGTTGCAGCACTGTAGTGCCCTAAGAGTTATCAGGTCAGTAAAGCTTTTATTTTTCCCTTCATTCATCATAATCTTTGGGGATAATCCAATACTTCGTACACGTAAATTAAATTTTTCTCGTTAAATCTCAAACTGGAATGCAGCCTTCCCAAAAATCAGAAAATACTTTCCTTTTTAATAGAGGATGAAAAAAATATGTGGAAGAGGAATGTTAAAGGTCTATGTTCTGTAACTTGGGAAATATTAAAAATAATAAACATGGTAAACAAAGAAGGAAAGTAAAGGTGATTATGCAGCATCAAAAGCTTCCACACAGAGGAAAAAGCATGGATCCTTTGAAGTTCCAAAGGGGAGCAATGACTGCTACAACGGAGACATCAGAAAGAGCTATTCTGACTTGATCTGTGAAGTGATACAAAAGAGAGAGTATCATTTAATTTGAAAGCATAAAAATTGGATTGTTGATGTATGGCTTGTTTAATTTGGCACACTATACTAAATACTTGTCCCCACCGTCTTCTTCAAATACGAAGGGTCAATAGCATCATTCATATACCTGGTACACAAATGTTAAAGGGGGTGGAGGGTGGCAAGGCAATTATTTGGGCTGGAGGGCCACTTAAGGAGTTTGGTGAGGTGTTGTGGGCAGGGACGAAATAGTGACCCGGCATGGTGGAGGAGGGTGGGGGCAATTTAATCCTATCCAGGCCAGGCCTGTCTGCCCTGCAGAACCGCCAGGGGCACTGGACAGAACAGGCTGCTGTGTAGGCAGGGCATGTTCGGCTGGACAGTTCAGATGGGTCTGTGGGTGGGTGGGGAGCAGTGTCTGGGAGTGGGATGCATGGCTGGGGTTGAGATCATGGGGTGGTGACAGTGCAGGGCTGGGGCCTAAGGCAGAACCTCAGTCTGCTCCTTGCATGGCCCTGTGCCATGACCACCCAAAATCCTGGCCTCAGCCCCCACCAGCTTGTCCTGTTCCTGGATGTCACTCCCTGCCTGCCTGCATGCAGCCCTATCCCATTCACCAGCTGAGTGCTCCCTGCCAACGGGGGTCCTGAGCCAGTGTCTGTGGAGACTTCACGCACCCACTCCATCCAGCACCTCTCCAGTGGTAGGTTTAGGGCAGATGGGCTGAGGTGCCTAGGCAGCAGCGGCACCAGCAATACTGGTAATGGCCGGAAGGATCCACCACCACTACAGCTGCCAGAAAGCTGCATCTAGCCTCTGTGCCACCCCTTCCCCACTACGTGCCCAGAGGCAACAGGACCGGCTGCATGGCCTGGGTGGGGCCATTGGACCTGCTGCGGGCTGGATACAATCCCTTGGTGGGCCACATGTGTCCAAGAACTTTATTTTGTCCACCCCCATGTTAACCATTACTAAAGAATCATGTTTGTGTCCCACAAAAAACTACCAGATTTCACAGTGTATAAGTAGGGTTTTGAAGCCCAAATTTTTGTCTTAAAAATCAAACTCAACTTGTACACCATGCTGGTGCTGCTCACAGAGGATAGGGCCACACGAGCTGAGCCCATCCCCATCCCCTGCGAGCGGCGCTGAGCCCAGCACCACTCACAGGCAATGAGGATGGGGCTGGGCTTGGCTGATGCAGCCCCATCCCTGTCCTCTGTGAGCACCACTGGGCTCGCAGGGGATAGGGCCACTGCAAGCAGCACCGCCGAACACCAAGCCCGGCACTGCTCGCAAGAAATTCATAGATTCATAGATTGCGAGGCTGGAAGGGACCTTGGAAGATCATCAGGTCCAGCCCTCTGCACCAGGCAGGAAAGACAACAGGGGTCAGGTGACCCCAGCAAGAAGATGAGGCCGCACCAACTGAATGCCGTGCCCAGGCCCGTCCCCTGCAAGCGGTGCTGGGCTCAGCATTCGGCAGCATTACTCACAGCAGACGGGGCCAGGCACAGCCCCATCCCCTACAAATCCAGTGCCGCTTGCTGGGGCTGGGCTCAGCCAGGCTTGGCGCTCAGCTGGCACAGCCTCATCCCCTGCAAGCGGTACTGACGGTGCCACTCACAGGGGATGGGGCCATTCTAGCCTAGTGCTGAGCCCAACCAGGCCCAGCCCTATCCCTGTCCCCTTCCCCATCCCCTGCTCACAGGTTTGCAACCTCCCCTGTTCACAAGTTTGCAACTCCCACCACATTTTTCAACCTCAATAAGTGTTGGGGGGTGGGGGGGAGTTGCTCACAATGGTATAGACTTAACTTATAGTACTCATAGTCATAACCCTCTCTTCTGATATCTTCAGGGGAAAAAAACAACCCTGAAGAACATAGCAAGGACAACGAAACTAAATTAATAGGGAGTTTGTGGTCCAAAGCATTCTGCAAACATAAGCCAAGAAATTGTGTATTAGGATAATCAAGAGTTCTTTACCATTGACTTGAGTAGGAACATAGACTAATGTTGGTTCCCTGTGAAAAGCCTACTCTCTGTTATTCACACCTGACCCAGAAAGTGTTATAGAAACCCTAGCCTGGTGTTTGGGAGGGAGGATATGAGCTCTAGCCAGCTGAAGTCAGATCCAGAAAAGAAGTGATGACAGCCAACTAAAAGAAGCAACCAGATAATAGAATGAGGATGATTTCTCACCATCGAACAAAGGGCAAGTGCCCCCTATTTGTAACTCATGATCACATTTCAGGAGCTGTTTTGGAAGATGAACACGTAGCATAAAACTCCACAGCATCTTTTACTCTAAGAGAATGAGCACACATTTCTTTTTTTGTCTTGCTACCTTGATTCATATCAAGACTAAATTACCATGGTGCAGTTCATATTCTGTGCAGCACAGTTATGCTTTAGGTGACAGCTGTCCTTTAGGAGGAGGCTCAAACCTTTGAACAAGTTGTGAGGTTTTTTTCAACCTTCAGGACACCCACTGAGGCATACTGTTCTGGTTTCTCTGGAGGCTTGGACTTGCAGGCACTTAGATCTAGAGAGTTGAATTCTTTGTTCCATGTTAAGGAGATCACGTCTTTAAGCTCTTAGTGTGTGGGCTGCTTCTCAAGTTGTAATTTTTCTTTGTAACTTGTCATTGATCCCTAGAGCTCCAGATACATATATTTTGCTAAATTTTGGAAAATGCAGATAAATTAATAAAAATAGGACTTTTTTCTGGTGTTTCTTTTGGGTAGGGGATTGGGGAAAGGTGGCTGTGAACAGCGCCAGATTGCATTTAGATTGCGTTATATTCTGTGGACTGAAGTATATATATCTATATTCTGTGGACTCAGGAATTCAGTGCTAGCTTTCCCCTACTGCCCAAGAAATGTGATTCAACTCAAACCTGGAAAAACATTTAGAGGAATAAAGATTCAGTAATTCACTTTCCTTTATTGTCCTTCACTGAGATTGCCAACATAGTTGTTAATTAGTGATCCATCACAGAGCCATTTTCATTAACCTAGCCCAAACAAGTAGAAATGCTGACCATTCAG
Source organism: Gavialis gangeticus (assembly GCF_001723915.1). Classification (NCBI taxonomy): domain Eukaryota; kingdom Metazoa; phylum Chordata; order Crocodylia; family Gavialidae; genus Gavialis; species Gavialis gangeticus. The sequence goes on along the minus strand of NW_017729030.1, from coordinate 47,863,700 downwards.
TAGTGCTATACATTGAATTAAGTGAGATCAGATTCAGAGACAAGATATTTAACTTTTAATCTTGTTGAACCTCAGTCCAGGAAAGAACTCCAGCACATGCTTAACTTGAAACACATGAGTAGTCTTCTTGACTTCAAACATTAAGCATGTACTTAATTATTAGTATTGATTACCAATAATTTTGGCCCTTCCAGTCCCATCTCTTAAAACGAAAAATATTTTAGTTGAGATTTTATTGATTGATAATTCTTGCGTAAATGTGTCATTAATTGCCTGCAAGGATGGCAAGAAATTTTCATGGCAAATTTGTGGACATCAGAACTAAAAGTCTGCCTGATCCAGTCCAACAATACCTACACTTCTTCCACCATGTGCTATACTGAAGTTGTACCCATTATTATTACCTATTTGCATAATTTTTTTCTTAATGATTTGTTATCATTACTGTAAAATCCTTTATGCTGCTTCCCTTTGCTCTCCATTATGGCAACTGAAGAAGAAAACTTTGCAGTATCCAACCCTCAGGAATGTTAAATGAGAAAAAGTGCAGAAAACCAGGCTGATCTCTTTATGAAGATATCTTGTCTTTGTCATGGAAATATGATGAATGCCCCTCTCAGTACCAATTTTATGTAAAAGAAATAAATATAAATATAACTTGCTTTCTTAACTGTGACATGTTTTGTGATCCTTACTGTAAAGGGAAGTGCATTTACAGGTTTCTAATATGACTGATTCTTTGTGGAATCGTACTTTGTATCAGTGTTTCAGGTCAGGCTGTGATTTTTTTTTTAACTCCCTCCCACTAAAATCATTGAAATATATTCAACCAGTCTTTCACATCAGAGGTGTAAATGGATTTCTTGAAAGTTTTCTGCAGATTGCAAACAGCAGTCACTTTACAACTTCAACTCCATTGTGGGCAGCAGTCAGAAAGCTTGACACTCCACCCTAACTTTGAGGATGCTAAAACTGTGTAATGACCTTGCATCCTCAAGGGCAGATGCTCAGTTTCTGCTAGAAGTGCTAATCTACAATCTGTTTATCTCCATACACTATGTATTTGACAGCACTTGCCCAGAAAGTGAGACAGAAAAAAAGAGTAGGCAAATTAAGATTTTTTTTTTTATGGTGTTTGTGGGCAGAAATGAGATGATCTGTTTTCCTTTTTAACCTCCTTTGTCATGTTGATATGACCGTGTAAGATTATAGTTTACAACCTAAACCTTAGAAAAATTCTGTTTTTGATCTGTCTGGTTAGCACTCCAGAAGGGTAACACACAAATTGGGCAGCACCAAATAGCTATTATTTTCTGTTCTTGTTTGAATTGTTTATTCGGGAATGAAATCAGGTTTTGGTTTTATGGCTTAACCATAATGTTTTGCTTATAACCTTTACCAGTAGATTTCTAATTGGTATAGAATAATTTCATGTTCTTGGTGGCTGTGAATTCAGAAATATTTTTCTGCATCTGATTATGGATACTTTGAATAGTACTGCTCTTTAAAAAAGGCAGATCACTGGAACTGATGTGTCCTTAGTTTTAACTTAAATCTTTGTTTGTGCTAGAAATAATACTTTTGGTCTAAATAAAGTTTTTGCATCAAATCACTCATTTTCTCTTTTTAAATATGGGCTTGTCTCCCCTCAGATAATTTTGTTGGCTCCCCTGAAGTTCTCTGGAGATTGCTTGTGTACATCTGAAGGCAAAATTTGACCCTGTAAATATTTATTGTGGTGAGACTTGTACCTCATTCCTTAGTTTATTAGGATCACCAAAACTGGCCATAAAACTTCCTCAAGAATTGCTAGAATTGCCTTTTAGGTGCCAGTTTTTCAACAAGACAGTCGGGGATCTATTTGTGATGTACATGGAGATTCTCACAGTTATTCCATTTACATTTCTGCAGAAAAGAGTTAATGTGACGGAAGTCATTTTTCTTTGTATGGTGCCTATGTTTTATCAGCAGCAGTAGTTACTGTAGTTGTACCCAAAGGCTCCAATCAGGATCCTGACCTCACCCTATTCTGGGAGTTATACAAACAGATTGGATCTTTGAGCCTGGTTGAAATAGGAATAAAAAAAAACCATTGCTCCCTAGATTTCCCAGCAGGACAGTCATTTTTAGCTTTTCTTTACATTATTCCTTTGGATTATTACATTAGATCAGTGATGCTCAATATTTTGGCCCCATGGGTTAGCTGAATGTTGTGGTGCCCATTTGTGGGCCAGATCAGGCCCTGCGGCCCAGCGTTGCCCCCTTCTGCCCCCCCTCCCACATGCTAAGATTGAGTTCCAAGGGCCTGGCATTCCTTCCTTCCCACCCTGTGCACTGGGATTGATTCCTGGGGGCCTGGAATGGCCCTTTCCACCCCCTTCCTTCCAGGATTGGGTCCCAAGGGCCTGGTGCCACCCACCCCCACCCAGCCCTGTGCACTGGGATTGGGTGCTAGAGCTACAAATACAAGGCCTGGTGCTCTCCATGGGTCCAGAGATTTGGCATCTGGGAAACAGTGCTATTGCTCCCCTGCTGCCAAATGTCTGGACCCATGGGGACTCCTGTGGGCTAGGTGAGGGGATACCATAGGCCAAATCTGGGGCCAGAGGTTGAGCACCCCTGCATTAAATTGATTGTGTAACACACAAGGAATGAAGTAATGCCTCCACACATGGAAGACAGCCAACCACATTTACAGGCTAAAGCAGTGGAACCAATGACCTCAACTGTTCCCTGCTGTCTTTTGAAATGAATGTAGACCAAGAGTTGGCAACCTATAGCCTGTGGGTCCAGCAGTAGGAAGCATAAGGCAGCTGTTGTGCTATTCTGCCACCTAGGGATTTCCTTGTACCTGGGGAGTTCCCAGTTCTTAGAGCTTCCTGTTGCATCTGGTTTTGAGTAAGATCTTCCTGTTGTCTTTGTGACTAAATCAATGGCTTGCCTTGAGCAGGGTCTTTTAGAGTGCAGTCTGTCACAAACAAATACAGAAACGTTCATACAAAGCTTTCTGTTTTATCTGTTGGAAGATTTGAGAAGCCAGAGTAAAGCTGAGTGATTGAAAAGAAAAATTACCAAAAAGTGTTAACAGCTTTTAATCTGTTCCCCGTCCCCCCCACCTCCCCGCCCCACTTGTAACCAAAGATAGACTGGCATAAACAAGTTGGAAAATAAATAGAGTTTTCAAATAATTTATGGAATAAGGATGTCTAATAAATATTTTGAAGAATAATAAACTTGGATTAGAATATACATTCTAACTAAGATTTGTGAATTTATATGTATTAAATGACAGGGTGGTTTTATCAAATCACAATAAAATATTGATGTGTGA
>NW_017729030.1:47851004-47855369 GCF_001723915.1 Gavialis gangeticus | reverse complement strand
AACCAAAGATAGACTGGCATAAACAAGTTGGAAAATAAATAGAGTTTTCAAATAATTTATGGAATAAGGATGTCTAATAAATATTTTGAAGAATAATAAACTTGGATTAGAATATACATTCTAACTAAGATTTGTGAATTTATATGTATTAAATGACAGGGTGGTTTTATCAAATCACAATAAAATATTGATGTGTGATGGAAGGGTGAAGGAGAATTGCCATTTACAGCTGTGAAACTGAAGCATGTCAACTCCCAGCCCAAACAACTCATTTTAAGATTTGCCTTCGTGAAACTTAGTCTTGCATTTTGTCCAATCATCAGCCTTAAACCTGTTCCCTGTCAGTGAAGAAAACAAATCTTTTGCCTGTCTCTGCCTGGGGGATGTGGAGAGCTAAGGTGGTCCTGTGTGATTAAATTAGATGAAAGACTTGCCTTCCACCACTGAGACATGGAGTCTAATCAAGTGAAATGAGTTTTGAGATCTCAGCTCATTTCCTAGGGGATATCAGTTTACATTACAAAATCACGACACCTAATTCATCACAGTTGATGCAGCCTTTGCTCAAGAGAGGATCGTGGCTTAGGCAGCCTGGGACTGAACCACCTGTCTCCTTCTAAAGAGGGGCATTTTAACCAAGTTAGGTTATAACACATTTGCTGGCAAAAGATTTACAAGGCAGTGAACTATACTTCCCTATTGTGTGTGTTGGGAAAGGGAGACTCCAGTCTAAAATGGGAAAAGCTAGGGAAATAATTTAGATTTAACTACACTGGGTGTACATACACGTGCTATTAAGGCACCTGAATAAACTCCAGCACTGTCATGGCAGAGTTTATTGCTCCTGGGTGTAGCGTCTTTACGTGAGCCTGGGACCACAACACATTGAGCCGAGGCAACACAGCCCCAGCTGGCAGAGGACCCCTGGGGGCAAGCCTGCCAGCCTGGGGCTGCTCCCCCCAGCCCAGCACAAGGGTGCTACAGTGTAGGGCTAGCTAACAGGCAGCCCCCACACTGTAGCACTCTCATGCCCTAGCCAGTTGGATCCCTATCTACATGTGTGTTGCAGTAGTGGTATTTGCCCCACTGTGGAAGAGCACTTTTGGTCAGTGCTATGCTACGGCAGAGTAAATTAATTTACTCCAGCCTAATAGTGTTGTATGTGTAGATACTGATGTTTTACTGCAGAGCCAATTACTCTACTCCACAGTAAGTCTCATGTAGATGCACCCAGTAAGTATAAATAATTCCTATGCAGGTGCTTAAGAATGTTTGCAGTGAAGAATTAAACTGAACTTGTCCTTTCTTTGTTGCTTAGCTTTCTGCTAAATTACAATAAGACTGTGTTTCCACACCAAGGTTTTAGATGGCAGTAAGAGTATTTCTGCTTCCAGGCTAACAGATGATCATCTTTTGTTTTTTCCAGGGCATTGTTATAACTCCACTGCTGCTGCTGCTTTTTGTAAGTATTTTGATATTAAAACTCCAGTCTCTTTTATAAACTAATTCACTACCTGTTAAATACTATTCCTTAAACAGAAGTTTGATGATTTCATGTTGCTTATACTCAGAAGAATTTATTGTCAGTAACTGAAACATAACTTCTTACAAACAGACAATGGAAAATATGTAACATCAAACTCAATACCTGCTACTTCCTTTTCTAAGAAGTCTAGGTCTATTCATTTGACAGTACCACAAAAATATATGCTGTCAGACATGCCGAGTCAAAGAAAAATGCTTGCAGTGTAAGGTATGATGTAAGAAATCTATCAGACGGCCAAAATAGGCCTAAAGCCAGTTGAGGTTTTGTCCGGGTAAATTTAGCCTCACACTTGGGCAGTTAAACCCCTGGGTATTTTTATATAAGAGGTCTGTAAGATATAGGAAATAGGATGACAGATTACTAAAACCTTTGGGCAAAATTAACAAGGCACTTCTGGTTGTTCGAGTCTTACTCAGTAGTTGGTCCCAAGTCAGGGCCTGATTACTAACTGAGATCGAGTTCCACATTATATTACATACAAGTAGGTCCTGAGGAGCTGCCAACTCTCTTGAGAAGGCTTAAGTTAGAATAATAGAATCATAGAAAAGTAGGACTGAAAGGAACCTCCAGAGGTCATTTAGTCCAGCCACTACACAGGGGCAGGATCATCCCTATCCATACCACTGTAGCAGGACACTGGGGTGTGCCTGCTCCTTTAAGGGAGCTAGCAACCTGCAAGGTTGCTTGCAGGTGGTGCAGGGGGCTCATGAGAGAATCACTTGACCGGAAGAGGGCTCAAGCCCAGAGCCTGAGCTGGTCAAGCAGTTTCTCCCTGGCAGCCACAAGGTGAGGATCTCTGGGCAGCAAGGTTCCTGAAGGGACTGGTACTTACATAAACAACTCTTCAGGCCTGGGAGCAGAGGCAGGTCGGACTGAGTTTTACAAGTAAGTAGCCTCTGTTTTATTTTGAACGCACAGAGGATCCTGGTGCCCGGGGAGGGGCTAAGCCACACCAGAGGGTCCCTGAGTCCAGAGAAGGGCTGCAAGTTGGACCAGGGGTCCAGGAGCCCAGAGAATTGGCAGCGTGTAGAAACTGGGGTTGGGGAGCCCAGAGAAGGAGCAGCATGCAGACCCAAGGGTCTGGAAGCCCAGGGAAGGGGTGGTATGCCAGACCAGGGGTCCAGGAGCGCAGAGAAGGGGTGGTGTGCAGGACCAGGGGTCTGAGAGCCCAGGGAAGGGGTGGTGCACCGGACCAGGGGTCTGGAAGCCCAGGGAAGGGGTGGTGTGCTGGACCAGGGGTCCGGAAGCCCGGGGAAGGGGTGGTGTGCTGGACCAGGGGTCTGGAAGCCCGGGGAAGGGGTGGTGTGCTGGACCACGGGTCCAGGAGTGCAGAGAAGGGGTGGTGTGCAGAACCAGGGGTCTGAGAGCCCAGATAAGAGGTGGCATGTAGGACCAGGGGTCTGGGAGCCTAGAGGAGGAGCTCAATGGACCAGGGGGGTCCAAAGGCCCAAAGGGGCTGAGTGCATAAGTAGACAACATCACAGAGGGAGAACACCTGCAAGGCTTGGAGCATGGTGTAGGGGAGGTATGGAGTCAAGCACTAGTCCTCGACAGGTACTCAGCAGGGTACAGACAGGCTGAGAGGGCCTGCTTGCTTGGGGCACAAGACTAGGCACCAGGAGAGGCCCAGTAGGGATCGACATAGGCTCAGGCTTATGCAGAGCCCACAGGCAGCCTCCCTTTTATAACCTTCATTTAAGAGCAAGGCATAGCAGGTGAGATTCAAGGGAAGGGCTGCAGCTGAGCCTGAACCAGACAGGGGCTGCACGGCCCTGTGGCCACAACCTTGCTACAACCACCCTATAAAAATCCTTGTCTCACCTATGAATAAAACTACACAGTCAGCTCTGACACACAAGACATAACATCCTCACCTGCCACAAGTAAAACAAGAGGACAACAGTGGCCAGTGCCTTGCTGCTGCTACAGAGGAAAACTCCCACAATCTGTATAAGTCTGCTTATGTAATAATACTCCTTCCTGACCCCAGATATGGTGATCAGGTTGATTCTGAGCAGAGGGGCAAGATCCTTTTGCTAGAAACCTCTGGGTTTAAGGCCCAGCAGGTGCACTGACACACACCAGTCAAAATCACCAGCCTGGCTGCAGCTAATACCCAGTGCTTCTGAGCACTGGTTTAAAACAATACCACTGACACATGTAGCAACAGAAAGAGGAAAAAAATTCCCTCCTGGCCCCGTGTGGTAACTAGCAAAGTCCAGAAATATAGGAAATACCCATAGCAGATCATAGGCATAGTTAGTCCTAAATCATCCCTTCATCCCTGACTAATGCTTGTTCAAGCTCTTCTGAAACACTTCCAATGATGGAGATATCACAACTTCCCTAGGCAGTCTATGCCACTGCCTCACTGTTCTAACAGTGAAGAGGGTTATGCTGATATCCCGTCTAAACCTACTTTGCTGCAACTTCAAGCCATTGGTCCACATCATGCCCCCTGCAGCAGGAGAGAGAAAGTGTTTTCCCGCTTCTTTATGGCAGCCCCCTTCATATATTTGAAAACTGCTATCGTGTTCCCTCCCAAGCACCTTTTCCACAAGCTAAACGTGCCTGTTTCCTTTAACCTCTCATACGACTTACCTTCCAAGCACTGTATTATTTTTATCACCTGCCTCTGGATCCTCTCTGACTTCTCCATGGCCTTTTTAAAATCTGAGCCCCAAACTGCACATGGTACTCTATGAAGCCTAACCAGCTAACTAACTCAGGCTGCCCTGCAGCTCCTCTCTGTCTCTTTCTCTCCTCCTGGACTTCAGCCCCTGCACCAAGCCTCTCTAACCCCTGCTGCCATTGTCTGT
>NW_017729030.1:47842177-47846004 GCF_001723915.1 Gavialis gangeticus | reverse complement strand
TCTGACTTCTCCATGGCCTTTTTAAAATCTGAGCCCCAAACTGCACATGGTACTCTATGAAGCCTAACCAGCTAACTAACTCAGGCTGCCCTGCAGCTCCTCTCTGTTGCCTTGCTGGGCAGCCCAGAGGTGGCAGTGACAGCAGCAGAGAGGAGCTGCAGGGCAGCCCAAGCGCTGGGCAGCTGCAGCAAGAAGGGCACTGCAGTGGCAAGGGGAAGGCAGCTGCTTTTTCCCCTGTACATAGCAGCAGATTCTGCCTGGCCACTCCTGCTACAGTGTGGGCAGGTGGTCCAGAGCAGGTGCAGGTGCAGGGCAGGCTGGGGTCGGGGCTGAGCGCATGGGTTCCAGCTAGTCTGGGGCTGGTCAGGGCAAGTCCAGAGCAGGCAGCGGGGTGGGACTGAGGCTAGGGCTGTCCACTCAACTGCTGCTGGGCATTGGTGGTGGTGGCAGGAAGGAGCTGCAGGGCACAGGGGAGAGTGGCAGGTGCTAACTGGCCTGTGGTAGCTCCCCAGAACAGCCTGTGTGGTCCACAGACCCAAATAGTTGCCCACCCCTGTATTACAATGTAATTAACAACATTGTATTCTAGTGATACTATTTATGATGACTACCTTAAGCTTTTTTGAGGAAGAAATGGTCTTCCCATGTACAGTTGAAGAAACATTGTGCTACCAGAATGCAAATAAGTTGTTTGGGAGTTCCCCCCACCATGGGATGGTTTGCCCCTTGGTGATCATGGTTTTAAATTTTGCCCTCAGGTGTGCCAAAGTCAATTTCTGACAGCATATAATGTCTTCAATTGCCTTCTATGTTTGTAAATGTCTCTTAATGTAAACATGAGTCATTTTAACAAAGTTGTTAAAGACATGTTGAAGTGCACACAGGGAAGAAGAGTGAAAGCTTGTAATAAATTATGCATTTCTCGCAAATAATTTATCATCTTAAATGAAGGGTGCTAAATGTGAGATTGTCAGTCACACTTCTGAAAAGAATACTTCCACTACATAACTTATGTTAGTATAAAGCTTACTGAGAAAGAAATTCTGGGACTCAAGGATTGCTATATGAAACCTCATATTTTATACCCTTGCTTATCAGACTTTATCTGTATAAGTCTACTTATATGGATTTTTTAAAAATGCCAACTCTCATTATAAGCTTCTCTGATAAACACTTGACTTCCTGGGAGACAAAAAAGCTTGATATTCAGCTACATTAAAGCCCAGCGTAATCATCCTTATTATAACTCTTATTTTTAACACTTAATATTTTAGATTCTAAACAATAGTGTTGTGATGGGTATGTTTCATGACCTCTGAAAAATTGGAATTCACATTTGGGTTCATATGTGACAAGCAGAAAAGTGTTGAAACATAAAGCACTCTAGAAGCATTGATTGCATGCTAACATGGGAATATGGTGTTCACATTTCTTTGCAACATTTTGCAGGGTTTTGTTAAGGGTTATCAGGTCTTGTATATGGGATTACTTTGGCAACATTCTATCCTTTCAGTTTAAGGTTAGATACTGAAGAAAAACAAGCAGTAAAAGTATAGTAATTAAGAGTTTTAAGACAGAATGTCAGGAGTTCAACTTTTTTAAAGTGGAAAAAAATCAAGACATAAAAAGGAAAAATAGCTAAATATTTTAATTGAACAGAAGAAATCCTCCTTTGAAGGAGTTTCTGTATGGGTGATAATTATCACATTAAAGCATTGAGAAAGTTCATAATTTAATTCTTAGGATTTTATCCTGTCATTGGAATTATAAAAGTGCCTTATTTTTCCTATTATCTTACTGTTTTGATCCCTAATGATTTGATTTGCTAATACATTTACCGTTCCTATTTTCAATAACAATTTTCCATTTATAATAATTCACTGAAATGGGTTACACAGTGCATTACAAATATTGCAATCCAGTTGTTCAAGCAGCATTCTTTGCTGTGAATATTGAAATACCTGTCACCTCCTCTGGAGTGAAAGCAAAATTTTAACTGCACACAATAATATTGACCTAGGTTATAGTGGGAAGTGGCAAACTCAACCCAAAGAAGGGCTTTACATATGCAGAATGTAATTATTTGGATTCTGTATCTGGCACCTCTGCTGAAGCTGATTAACTCCAATTTTTAACAGGACTATTGATTTGCGAAGTACATGGGTTGTTTGACATGAGTACATGTGAAATAATCAAGTCCTTGAATTGTAATTTGGCTGGGACAAAAGCTAACAAGTATAATTGTGCATGTTTGCTTATTGTTTGAATTGTACAAAACGTGCTGCCATCACCAAAGCATCTGGGCACATTTACATTAATCAAAGACAGTTGAACCAAATGTAGCATCATGCTGTGAAGATAATAGTGCTGTGATCTCTTTATTACCCTCCACTTGTCAGCACCTTTGTTTTTACATCTTCTCTGTAAGACAGAACTTTCAGAGCATGGCATTCTGTATCAATTTTAACTGTATTATTATTCCAGTGTTTCCTTAAAATATAACTTCATGCAGAAATATTATAGTGTGCATGTGCGTATATGTATTTGTATCTTTTTGTTAAGGGCTGGGACTTTTTTTGTAAGTACTGCCCCAGGATGAGGAGCGGTTTGAATGCCGCACTAGATCTCAGACCTCCCCTATGAACAGGTGATCCTGGCTGGCATGTCAGTACTCCACAGAAGGCAGCATTTCCCTTCCCTGTATAAGCAGGGTTCTGTCTCGAGCCCTTTTGGGATGGCTAGCACTGCTTTGCTTGCTGCCCTAGCATGTGGATGAGCACATGGACCACACTTTTATGAAACCAAGCAGGCTGGAGGTTTTTTGGCTTCACCTTCCTGTGATACAATTGTACTAAAGCTTTTCTACATAATCCCTAACTATTCAAAATAGTCCCTAACCTGTTCTTTTGCCACTGTCAGCTGCTCACCTCCTCCCCAAACTGTGCTGCCAGGTATCTGGAAGCTGACCTTGCCTGTGAAGACTGAGGTGAAAAAGGCATTGAATACTTCAGCCTTTTTTGCATCCTCTGTCACTAGGTTGCCTCTCCCATTCAGTAAGGGACCCACACGTTTCCTGATCTTCCTCTTGCTACTGGTGTACTTGTAGAAACCCTTCTTGTTACCCTTAACATCCCTTGCTTGCTGCAACTTCAGTTACACTTTGGCCTTCCTGACTTCATCCTTGCATGTCCAAGCAATACTTTTATATTCCTCCCTAGTTGTTTGTCAAAGTTTCCACTTCTTATAAGCTTCCTTGTTGTGATTTAGTTTACTGAAGAGTTCCCTGCTTAGGCAAGCTGGTCTTCTGCCATACTTGCTAGTCTTCCTGCACATCGGGATGGTTTGTTCCTGTACTCTCAGTAAGGCTTCTTTAAATTACAGCCAGCTCTCCTGGATTCCTCTCCCCCTCAGTCTGGCTTCCCAGGGGATCCTGCCCATGAGTTCCCTTAGTCCTGCTCAGTGTTTAATCAACTTCATAGTTGGTTTGCAGTGCTGAGCATGTGTAAGGTTACCATATGTCAAGGTTTTCCAGGGCATGTCCTCTTTTTGAATCCTTTGATCTCCATCCGGGTGGGTTTTTAAAATCTGACCAAATGTCCAGGCTTTTGCTTTTTTCCGCTGGTGGGAGCAGGGCAAGGGTAGTAGGCAGGGAGCACCAGCTGTGTCTGCATGTGCCCCAGGAGCTGAAGGCAAGTAAGTCTTTGTTGGGGGACTGGGGTGCGGCAGGATGGGGGGGAGGCAGGATTGGCTGCCCCTTCAGCGGGGGAAGGGAGGAAGGGAAAATAAAGGCCTTGGGTTCTGTGGTTCCTTTGCAGTCACTGATGTTT
>NW_017729030.1:47833963-47837177 GCF_001723915.1 Gavialis gangeticus | reverse complement strand
GGAGTGGAGGGGCCTTTCAAAGGCAGTGTGGAGTTCTGTGGCTGGGCTGGCAGCACAGGGGCCAGTGCCCATGCTCACAGGAGACGCTGGGGGAGGGACCAGGGGTATGACCGGGACTCCTGGCATGGTGCAGCAGCCCTATCCTAGGGAGGAGAGGTGCCACAAGCCTCCCCTGCTCTTCACTCCAGCCTGTGCTGGGGCCGGACTTTCTCCAAGCCACCGTGCTGCAGCTCGGTCTGGACAGGGGCAGCTGGGGGGAGCAGGAGGCTGCGGGTTGGGAGTTAGGGGTACCAGCATGGCCCAGGAGAGCAGTGTACTGTGTTTTGGGAGTGAGGGGCACTGGCAGGGCTGGGGTCTGTGGGTTGGGAGTGAGGGGCAGCAGCAGGGCTGTGGTGCTGTTGATTGGGAGTGAGGGGCAATGTGATGAGCAGACTGGGTGCCAGCATATCACTGCACCCCCCACAGTTATACCCCCCTCCCTCCCACTGCGTGAGAGAGGTCCTCTTTTTTGGAACTGAAAATATGGTAACCCTAATTCTTGTGCTGCTTTTGGCAGCAGTGTAATCAGTGAAATGTCCTTGTATGCAATTATAAGATCAGGGTTTTTTTCCCTCATGCTGATTTGAGTACATACAGTAAATCACATACTTAACCTAACATTCTCTTGAGTGACTTTCAGTTCAGGATGGGTGATGTTCAGTTAAGCACTCGGAAAAGAAGAAGGTGATTAGGAACAGTCAACATTGATTCACCAAGGGCAAGTATTGCCTGACCAAGCTGACTGACTCTGTGGATGTGGGGAGACCAGTGGATGTGGTATATCTTGATTTTAGCAAGGCTTTTGATACAGTCTCCCACAACATTCTCCCAGGCAAGCTAAGGAAGTACGGGCTGGATGAATGGACTGTAAGGCAGACAGAAAACTGGCAGGAGCATCAGGCTTAGAGTGTAATAATCAGTGGCTCAATGTCTAGTTCACCACCGGTATCAGGTGGAGTGCCCCAGTGGTCAGTCCTGGGACTGGTTTTGTTTAATATTATCATCAACAACATGAAAGATGGCACAGAGTGCACTTTCAGCAAGTTTGCAGATGATACCAAGCTGGGGGGAGTAGTAGATATGCTGGAGGATGGTAGTACTAAGATTCAGAGTGACCTAGACAAATTGGAGGATTAGGCCAAAAAGAATCTCATGAGGTTCAACAAGGACAAATGCAAAGTCCTGCACCTAGGACAGAACAGTCCCATGCACCGGTACAGGCTGGGGACTGACTGGCTGGGCAGCAGCTCTGCAGATAAGAGCCTGGGGGTTACAGTGGACAGTAAGCTGAATATAAGCCTACAGTGCGCCTTTGTTGCCAAGAAAGGTAACGGCATACTGGGCTGCATTAGTAGGATTGTTGCTAGCAGGTCAAGGGAAGTAATTATTCCCTCTATTCAGCACTGGTGAGGCCACATCTGGAGTACTGTGTCCAGTTTTGCTCCCTGCCCCCCACCCCCCTTTGCCCCCCCAGAGATGTGGACTAATTGGAGAGAGTCCAGCAGAAGGTCGAGAATATGGTGAGGGGGCTGGAACACATGACTTCTGAGAAGAGGCTGAGGTAACTGGGCTTATTTAGTTTAGAGAAGAGAAGACTGAGGGGTTTTAATAGCAGCCATGAACTACCTGAAGAGGGGGTTCTAAAGAGGATGGAGCTAGAGTCTTCTCAGTGTTGACAAATGACAGAACAAGGAGCAATGGTCTCAAGTTGCAGCAAGAGAAGTTTAGGTTAGATATTAAGAAAAAAATTCTCACTATGAGGGTAGTAAAACACTGGAACAGGTTTGTCAGGGAGGTTGTAGACTCTCCATCCTTGGACATTTTTAAGACCCAGCTAGATGAAACCTTGGCTGGGATACTCTAGTTGGGGATGGTCCTGCTTTGAGCAGGGAGTTACACTAAATGACCTCCTGAGGTCCCTTCCACTCCCAATTTGCTATGATTCTGTGACTATAAAACACATGGTCCACATTGGGCAGGCATGCTGATGGGAGCCTACCACAAGGATAAGTTAGTGCAGCCCATCTGAATAAGACATATAGTAGTGCCCATTTAGCACACTCCCCCTTACCGCCAACTCATTTTTTCAAGTCATGGTGAGAAACGACATACTCAGAATCCCTCCATTGGCCCCTCTCTCAGCCTGGCGCATATGATTAATGTGGCTCTCCACAAAGTGAAGCCAAGCAAGATTGCCCTGTGCCTCATCTGCACATAGATTTTTAGAGATCCCAGGATATGTGGCAAGAACACCCTGTTCCAGTTGTGAGTGGGGGCTAATTTACACATGGATCCTTCGTGGGAGGTATCTGGAGTACACACACATACTGAGCCGTGCGGAGCTGCGGGGTCACTGTGGAGGATGGGCCCACACTAATCATATGCGCCAGGCTGAGAGAGGGCACCATAGAGGGATTCTGGATAAACTATATGCAGTGTCATGGTTCATCATGGCTTGAAATGCTGTTGACTCTGGCGGGGCCCGGCCCAGTGAACTGTCATAAATGATGAGCCTTTTGGCTTTGGACTAATACCATGCATAGTTTATACTAGGTATAAGGCCAGTAAGGGGATGTGTGTGTGTGTATGGTGTGTGTGTGTGCACATATATGTATTTGCAAAAAAAATAGTTTATGCTAGATATAATTAGGTGTCAAAGTGCTGCTCAAAATTGTGTTTATGAAAGACTTGTGCTAAAACTTGCAGCACTTTCAAAAAAGGTAACATGCATCAATTCTGGATGAACTAAATCTATAGGTACCATATGAAAATTTCTATAGCCATGTTTAATTTCAGGATTGTTTTCAAATTTTTTCCTCATGTCCACATGCTTAGGGAGATCAGGGTCTGGAGATCAGGAGGGGGAGAGGGCTGCCAGGAGAAAATGTTGGGGAGAAGCAGAGAACAAAGGGTTACCTGATCCCCCAGATTTATTTTTTCTGCTGTAGCAGTAGCAGGGAGCTCTTCAGTAAACTAAATCACAAAAAGGAAGCTTATAAGAAGTGGAAACTTGGACAAATAACTAGGGAAGAATATAAAGGTATTGCTCAAGCATGCAGGGATGAAGTCAGAAAAGCCAAAGCACAACTGGAGTTGCAGCTAGCAAGGGATGTGAAGGCTAACATGAAGGGTTTCTACAAGTATGTCGGTAGCAAGAGGAGGATCAGGGAAAGTG
>NW_017729030.1:47803837-47833858 GCF_001723915.1 Gavialis gangeticus | reverse complement strand
TTAGATTCTTTACCTGGAAAATATTTTAAATCTAATTATTGGGGGGTCTTCTTACAATCGGGGTCATCTTCTCTTTGAGTAAGTACAGTACTTCCTTATATACTTTACTTTCTTCAGATGTGTGCTTGAAAAACTAGCTAAGTGCAGAATGTTAAAGAGCTTTTGCAACATTCACGTGTACTTTTAAAAATATGTTTAGCAAAAACTCCATGTTACTGTCATGTACTAGTTCGTATTCTATCAAAACTGATTACCAGGACATTTATGTCAAAGTAGAAGCTTTATGATGCCTAATCACCTTGTTTCTTCTGTTTTATATATTCATTGACTCTTTCCTTCTAAATTCTGTATTTTATCATCGTTACTTTAATGATTAGATTATAAATAGTAATGTCACAAACACCAGAATGTTGCATTACTTGAAAGAAGCTGGGTTTAGTAAAGAAAACATGTTTAAACATCTTGAGAATACAAGCAATAGGAAAAGAACCGGCTAAAAACAAACATGAATGAAACTAGTTTAGATGCACTTTGTGTTGACTGTCTCTAAATGGAACTACTATATCTTCTTGCATGCCAAATCCTCCAGAATATAATACACACTTTGTTTTTGAAAGGCAGAATTAATTTTAAAAGATACTTTCTTGTACTAAGTAACTGGGGACCACAGGGCTGGTCTAGGCACACTCTGGACCCAGCCATGTGAGCTGCTTGCAGTGTATGCATTGGCTTCAGTCCCATGGGCCATATGCAGCATGTGCCAGCCACAGCAGCCCACATGGCACATGCAACCTGGCATGACATGCAGCACGTGGTGCTGGTTTGGAGTGTGTCGTGGGTGCCCATTCCAAACCAGACTTAAGCAATGGATCCAGCACCAAGGTTGCCAATTGTCAGTAAAAATATCAGGTTAAAAATGGCTATGATTAAAGTTCATCTAAAAAAAAAAACTTTTAGCCATCAGTAAAAATGCTAAACAGCTGGAGCTTCATTGAAGCTCTGACAGGCAGAGCACAGCAGCTCCACCTCATGTCTGAGTAGAAGCACAGATTGTGTTCTCTTAACCACATGCTGCAGCGGTGGCTGCGGCTTCAGCTGGGTCACAAGTAGGCTTTTTGGGGGTCCATGCCAGGACCAGGAGAGTGGAGCCAGCGGGGGTAATGCTAGGAACTGGGCTGGAATGTCTGTGCAGCTTGTGCCCATGCACCACAGTGCAGTCAGGACCATCAGGGTATGTAGGGGGCTGTGGCCATGGGTAGGGGTGTAAGGAGAAGAGAGGTGGGAGAGGCAGCACAGTGCAAAACCAGGGTTGCAGTCAAGTGGGATTGCAAACCCAAAAACTTTTTTTTAACTGCACAATTTTTATTAACAGCCAAACTCTTTTTACCGTGCTTCATATTAAATCCCTAAATTTGAACCCAGCCCTTTCTAACTGGGGTCTGGTAACAAGGCAAGGCCTGACAGAAGAGTTACATTTACATTATGTAAAGCATATATCAATAAAAACACGTGTCTGTAAAATTTTGGCTGTCAATTAAAAGCTTGAAGGTTGTCTGTAAAAGCCGTTTTCTGAGGCCTAAGGTGCTGCGACAGGAAATGAAAGTAAACATTGTTTACTTTTGTTCCCACCCCTTGTCCCTCCCCTAGCCCCTCAGCAGATTCCTAGTGTGGGAAGAGGAGTAGCTATGTGCTGCTTGGGACAGGATGAGCCCAGTCGGAGCAATGGGGCGTAGCTGCACTTTCTCCCTACCTGCACTGGTCAGTCCCCAGCGGCACATGGGTCTGCTGCTGCTTCTGCTGCCTGGTGCCGACCGGGGTGGATCCATCCCATCCGGAGCAGCACGCTGCTGAAGCTGGATTCCCATGTGCTGCTGGGGACGGGAGGAGCCCGGCCGGGTCAGCACTGGCCAGCAGAAGCGGCAGTGGAGCCATGTACTGCTCAGGACTGACGGATGCAGGTAGGGGGAAAATGCAGCTCAGCCCCTTCCTCTTCGACTGGACTCGTCCCATCCCAAGTGGCACATGGCTCTGCCGCCGCTTCTCCTGGCTGATGCAGACCCAGCCAGGCTCCTCCTGTCCCCAGCAGCTCGTGGGAAGCCAGCTTCAGCCGCATGCTGCTCCGGATGGGATGGACCCAGCAGGTCAGCACCAGCCAGGAAAAGTGGCATGCATGCAGCTGAAGCTGGCTTCCCACATGCTGCTGGGGATAGGAGGAGCCCAGCCAGGTCTGCACCGGCCAGCAGATTAGTATAACGTGACAAGCCTATGGCGGGGGAGGGGTCAGGCTCCCTAGATCTGAGACCTGATGTAGACTATGGCACAGAGACTCACTCTGGAACAACGTGCTAATAAACTTGTGTCTGTACCTGCCAGGAACCCAAGTAGCAGGTGGTTGATACCTGGTAAGCTCATGTGAGTAAAGACTGCTTATTGCTTTCTGTGTGGCCTTCAAAATGTTTTTATCTTACTAAAATATGCCATACTTTGTGAGAGTCATTGCCTCTGTATGAGAAAGCAGAATCATAGCCACTGAACTAAATTAATGCCCCGTGGGAATAATCACAATTCAGCAAAATGGGCGAGAAGGAAAAGCCAGAGTTCTAAGTGTGCACCCTAAAAGAGGCCATGAAAGAGTCAGAAGCACGGCCTTAGAACCAGGACAGCTGTCTGGTGACGGCAGTCCAGTAGGCATCATGGGAATCCTCTACTCTCATGAGATTTAGGAAAGCAAGAGGACATGAAAGCAACCTGTAGGCAGAGACAGTGCAGGGCCTTGGAGCCATGTTAATAAGTGAGGACAACTGTGTTCCCACTCTGGTCAGTGACTGACTGTGGGTACATCTTCACTAGCTTCAAGCCACTCAAACCTGCTGCCAAAAAATAAGCCCTTCCTACCCACTTACACTTTACCTGCTCTGAACTGGAAACGAGGCAGTGATGGCCCTTCTAGGGTGGTCCAAAGGCAGTAGAAGCAGATCACACACATAGAGTGAGAGATGTTCCCAGAATGTCCTCACCACCACATTTCTTCTGAAAAGCAGGGATATCCTGAGGTTCATTTAATGTTTGTAAAATGCTTGGAGAGCCCCACATAGATGCATTGCATAGAAATGCAAAATATATTTTGACCTTTTTGGTTGGCACCTTGGGCTGAGATTTTCAAAGCTGAGTCAAAAGGCCAACTTCCATTAAAATGAATGGGATTTAGTGGGCTCCAAATCTTTTATGACAACTTTGTAACATGCCTATCTACCCCTTTTTGCAAATCTCAGCCATAATTTGGAAGCTCAGCCAAAGAACATAAGAGCATAAAAAGTGCCATGCTTGGTCAGCCCAATGGTCCATCTAGCTCAGTATCCTGTCCCGAACAGTAGCAGAGGGAGAGTTTTGAACTGGTTAGACCCATTTCATTGTCACTTCCCGCAACTTCATTGGTGTTAAAGGTCACATGACATCACTTGCTGATGTGATACCGCTTCCTGTGAGGTCTTTGAATATGGCTCACCGGCCCACTGGGTGATAAAAAGTTCATGATCCAGCCCCACATTCAGAAAGGTTAAACACCCCTGCTCTAAGGCAATAGAATCTGGACTGTATGGGGATGACTTAATGCAAGGGAAGTGTCAGTGCCATATGCTCAGTAAAATGGGTAAAGCTTTGAAGAGCAAGTGAAAAAGACGAAGAGCCATGAAACTTGATGTAAGAGCAAAAAGTGAAGCTAAAATTAAAGATTACTCAGTCTAGAAAAGCTGAAGATCCTGCCATTTAGTCCAATAGCCCGCTATTCACCACCTCCCCTTCCGCTGTTATATTTGGTGAGGCTTGGATAGCTTATGGGCAACACTATATTTAGTAGGGTGCAAGGACATGCCTAAGAAACCACACATTTAGTACAATATAGTGCTTCCAGAGTAAGGCCCCAGGGCAGCATCTGAACTGAACTCAGCATGGTCAGGAAATGTGGCACTGGATTGTAATTTGGTATGACTGGCAAGAGGTGTTTGGTTTGAATCTGTGGCAGATGCAGAATCTTCCTTGGGGAAGATACCCCAGCTGTGAGGTCTGCCTAGTCAACCAGAACAAAGATGGAGCATCTGTCTTGAGGAGCAGATTAGGACTGGAACCATAGTCTTATTTTCATGCAAGAGGATTTCTTTCTACCACTTAACTTTAAGTGTACCCTATTGCTTAAGAATCAGTCAGTATTTCTGCTGTGAACTCCACAACAATTATTGGGCTGCTCTGAAAAGTTCCATCTACAACTGAAGTAGGTGCAGTGCTGTGGGTCTGATTTGGAGTAGTACACACTGAGAGATGTGTGAAGAAGCTTATGTGGAACGTGGTCCCAAGACTGTCTTAATTTAGAAACCCTCCTTTTTATATATGTAATCCTTATTCATATGATTTGTCCTATTGGGACTACTTAAGTGAATAGTGATTACTGTTTTGAGTAAGCAGTTACATCTGGGGCCCTTGGTTTGATGGGTTAGCGTCAGGAGCCTGTTACGTTAATGGGTACCACATTCAAACATAACTATACAGAATAACTCAGAAATCACTTTCCGTTTAATAATTG
This sequence comes from Gavialis gangeticus, assembly GCF_001723915.1. Classification (NCBI taxonomy): domain Eukaryota; kingdom Metazoa; phylum Chordata; order Crocodylia; family Gavialidae; genus Gavialis; species Gavialis gangeticus. The sequence continues at coordinate 47,829,282 of NW_017729030.1, read as the reverse complement.
CTTATATGTGTCATGACAAAATACTGGGGTGGCCAACCTGCAACATACGTGTCATGTGCAGCTTTTGGGTGTGAAATGTAACAGACAAGGAAAGGGATAGGCAAAAGAGTGGCAGATAGGACAGCGAACAGAAAGCACAGCAGCGGATCAGGCATGGAGTAGAAAGCAGCTGATCAGGCAGGAGAAGGGAATTAGAGTGGCACTTGGATGGGGTGCAGGTGTGCTGATTTATGGCACACCTGCCAAAAAGGTTGGCCCTGACTGACTTATTGTTTTCAAACTAAGGATAGTGTCAAATACTTTTAAGCAATAATTACTACTATATTCCCTATGTTGTTTCTGAAATCTCTCTTCTATTTTTGTTCCCTATAGAAGAAAAATTCCATTATTAGGCATTAGTTTGATGGCATTAAGGGAGGTGATATGGTCAGTCAGTGCACAATATGTGCATTTTTACATAAAACAATGTGATTTTTTTTAAGTACAAAAAGGTTTAAGGTTCTGAAGGCTTGTTTCACAGCAGCAAATGAAGTACCTGAGCTATATTGTTTACAATAAAAGCTGAACCAAATCTTTACCCATCACCCCAAACAGAACTTTTGATTTTTTTTATGTTTTGAAAGATTTAGAAATGTGCGATTAGTTCCTAAATTCACTTTTAATTTCTCTTACTTCCAGCTACTAAAAGTATTAAATGCAGTGGTTTATACTGTTTTTAGATTTCTAAATACAAGTGTTGAAATTAGGAGGTGATAGGATCATAGTGCAGAAAAAGTGAAATTGTTTTTTGGAAAATGACTGGATGAAGTCCCCCAATACTGCCATCCCTTGCTGGGAGACAAACTAAGCAGCTGTGCAGGAGCTTATCCAGACCCACAGTGTGCGATTGGAGGGATCTGAATGCCATATACATCCAGATTGCTGTGGTTTAGGTCAGTGGTGCCCAACCTTCAGCCTAGATCTGGATCACAGAGCCATATCATCCAGTCTCTAGTTCTCTCTGGAGGTCTGGATATCTGGCAACAGAAGAGCAGTCGCAGTGTTAATTGCTGCTTCACTGGTGTCAAGTTTCCAGACCTGTGGCGAGCCTGCGAGGCAGATGACATGGCTTTGTACACTAAATCAGGCCAATGCATGGGATCAGTGAGTGGGTAGGTTTGATCTGGGCTCACAGGGCCTGATAGGTTGTGGAGCACTAGTTTAGGTGAAAAGACATATTTGAAAGAGGTTTGCTGCTGACTACCTGGCCATAGGCTGATTTTGCAATAGGGCAGGTATTGCTTTTTAATTAACTTTTGAGAAATAAATCCAGTGTTTGAAGACAAAGCCAGCAACTGATGATTTGTAATAACAAATAGGCCATATTAAACTTGCAATTATTACTTTTTTTACAGCCGTGAAATAAAATGTACTCATATTTTTAAGTTTTGAGTTGGGGGGAGAGGGGTTAAGGAAAACAAAATACCCTCAAAACAACTCTACTATGTCTTTCTTTGTTCTATGCATACATATAGTAAACTGCAGTGGGCAGACACAACAGAATTAGCTATTGCCTCTTAATGGATCTCTTCTCACATATGTCTTTTTAGGACCTTATCCTACAAACATTTATATAAATAACTTTGCATATGCGAGTAGCCCCATTTAATTCAATAAATAAGTATAGGCAGGATTTTTGACCTTTAGATTATAAACACCTCAGGCCAATATTGTTCTTTATTTTGTAACTGAGCTTAGTAATTATGCAAATATATTTGTATGTATATATGTATAAATGTTAATGAGTTGTATTATACAAGTAGATATTGCAGATGTTAAAAGAAAGATCAATATTGATGTTTATTTGTATTTTTATTTTGTAGCTTGGATCATCTTCCTCTGTGCCTTTTACTTCTATATTCTCACAGCTGTTTATGACTGTTGTTGTTCCTCTTATTATTGGACAGGTATGTCTCTACAATATACATTCTCAGATTTTTTAAGAGTAAGATAAAGAGAGCTATCTTGAAGATAGACTGGCAACCCAGTAAGCTGCCACATAGGAAACAGCCTCAGGATAATGGAGTCTGATATTGAAGAAAAGATGCTAGAGTGCTCCCTGGAGCCCCATTGATCTTTGTTGAGATTGAGCATCTGTCCCTCACTACCACAAACATACGCTATTGCATATCGAAAAGGGAGCTGTGAACATAAAGTGGGGGAAATGGCAACCCAAACCGAGAAATTCCAACCTCATACAAATGAGCTTTGAGAATACTGTATAGTTCTTCTGCCGCATGCCCTTTGCCTGGATGATGGAAGAAGTCCTGCCTATGTAGCATCTACTACTAATTATATTAATAAAAATTAGTATATTAAAAGAGTATATCAAGATTTGCAAAGTCAAACACTTATAAATTAGGAAATGCTAGGTTGCCTATGCCTTTGTGCATGTGCGTTATGATACAGGATTTAATTACATGATCACAAACAATTTTTTCCACAGGACCTTATTCTGTACACAGGATGGATGGTGCTCACTGAATGAGCAGCTGTTCAGTATTTCATTTTAGCCTCCATTCACTGTGCGGCACCAGACCTTATTTATGGCATGTGACTGAAACCCTGCAATGAATACAGAATTATTAATTATCTCGTGTTTTTTTCTATGCCACTTGTCACTGTAGTAGCTGAGCGCTTCAGAGATCTTTAAATCAATACACAAGAAAGGGAGGTATTATTTTCTCCATTTACATATGGGGAAATGAAACATGGATATTAATTGTGAAATTCTCAATAATGTTCACTAGTTTTGGATACTAAATTTGAAATTTTTGAAGCCTGCTTTTTTTTTTAAACCTTGGAATTAAAAGATCTTACTAAAGTGCAAATACTGCACTTAGGATGGAACAATGAAATGTACAGGTACAAAATGGGAAACAACTGGCCAGGCTGCAGTACTACAGAAAAGGATCTGTGGGTCATAGGAGGCTGCAAACTACATATGCAGCCCCTGGCAAACATTAATTTAATGACCCAATGGGATCTGATTCCTGATCCCAACAGTTGGATTTCCTGCCATGCCACACATGCATGGCAGGAGATGCAATTTTGGTATCAGGAATCGCATCAAATCATTCCATTACTTCTTGCTGTTGCTCTGGCAGCCCAGGAACCCAGGCTCCCCCTGCATCAGCAAGTTGAGCTTGGGCTGATAGTTGGGTGTTTTTTGACTGTAGCCCAAGTCTTAAACAGGCCGCAGTGTGGTCCCAGAGCCAACAATCAGCTGATTGTCAGCTCTGCCCCCAGACTACACTGGGGAAATGAGCTAGCACTGAGTTGATTGTTGGCCCCAACCCAGACAACCTTGGTTCCCCAGGTCTTTCTGAGTAGGCAGTCAGCTGATTCTTGGGCCCAGCTGGACAGCCCCAAGTCTCAAACCCAAGGTTGTTGTGGCGAGGGCCCACAATCAACTGATTGCCAGAGCTGGCTGAACTACCAGGCACAGGGCATCAGAGGCTCTCAGCAGGGGATGGCTTCACTGCTGGGATTTTTCAATCCCCTGTGCCCAACAGCCTGGTCAGAGCTACTGGGCAAAGGGTTTAAAATCCTCTGTGGGGAAAGTGCCTCCCCACAGCCTTCAGCCAGGGCTAGCGATCAGCTGATTGTCATTGCCAGTACCATTCTAGACCCCAGCTTGGTCCTAGGCCTGGGATTGACAATCAGCTGATTGTTGGCCTTGGCCACACCTTAAATATGTAAGGTGCCATACAAACCACCCATAAAAGTGTCGTACATACAATGTAGAACACCTTTGTGGCTTGTTCCCCTTTTCTGTCACCTTAAATCCAGTGAACATGTAGCACCCTGCCCATTTATGCCATGATTAACACGTTAATTATGGTATAAATGTAACATGTAGAGTGGGCCTCAGTCAGCAGCATAGTAATGTTGGGAGGGAAAAAAAGCTAATCTTTTAGCTGTATTAACATAAAAGCTGTGTATATATTAACAGGACTGTCTCTTTCCAATCATGGGAAATGATTCTTCCATTCTGTTTAGCACTGGTGAAACCTCACCTGAAGTACCGTTTTCAAAATGGGGACAGATAGAAAAAAGTCTGAGGAGAACCACAAACATTATTATAGGTCTAGATTTATGAGGAAAGGCTGGAAGGATTGGAATTAGTCTGGAGGAAAAGAGGGGAGTTTTGGTAACAAAACCGCCGTAAGGACGATGGATCAATTGCTTTCATTCTTCATAAGGGACAGGACAAGATCTAATGGAATTAAATTGCAACATGGAACATCCAAGGATTACTGTTAAGAAGTTTTGGTGGTGATAAGGATGTTTTTAAAATATGGGTTGTCCCTACTATTTCCTTCTGAAAAATGGGCTTTACAATTTTGATTGAAATTTCCCCAAAGAGTTTACTCTGAGCCAGATGCACACAATGGAAAATTTAAATCCCTGTGGTTACATCTTAGCAAAAATATAAAGAAAAAATACCAGATCTCTGTAATGGAAATATTGGACAACCTTAAATTTAAGTATCACTATCAGTGCTACCTACAATAACAATAATAATAAAAGTAAATCACCTCACAAACGGTAACTATTCTTGTTTGATAGAAGTTAAAATCTCATATGACTTGAATGGTAACTGTAGTGACTCAGGGGATACTGATTGCCTGCTGCATAGTATTTTGTGACCCTGATTGTGTAATATGACAGGGGCTAGGTAATGGACCCTAATCAGTAGGACATTTAAGCACATATTTAACTTTAAGCATGCCCCTGCCTCCAGATTTCTGCACCAGTGGTGGGGCAAGAGGCACCAGGCTGCAGCCCAGCTGGAGCTAGGGCCCAGCAGTGGTGACAGCATGATTTCTGTACTGACCACAAGGTGCAGGGATGCAGCCCGGTCAGAGCCAGCTCCCGGCAGCACTGGGGGCAGCCGTGGCTTGGAGTTGTGCCTCCCTTCCTCCCCCCTGCCGACAACATTTTCATGTCATCTCTGACCATAACAACCATAAAGATAAGTATCGACCCCAGGGTTGATGTTTCTTTTCATGCCTGCCCGGGGCAGGGGGTCAGACTAGATGGCCCACTGAGGTTCCGTCCAACTCTATGAATCTATCTATGAATCTTACAGACATTCCTATGCATCTCACCTTTAATACATATTATCAGAGCGATAGTCAGAATATGTAAACTGAAAGGGGCTAGGCAGAAAGCTGAAAGATGAGGTTGTGCTACTTCTAAATTTCTTAGAAGCAAACTGTATTGCAGCAAAACTGGAGAAAGTGAAATCCTTAATGGTGCCAGGTGCAGAAGTCCTGGAGACGTTAGCAATCTCTGCTACAGTCTGATGTGAGTCAGAAGAGGACTGCCAACTGGTAAATAAAGTCACTATAAATTTGCAGGAGTACTTTGATCTATTCACAAAGGGATGTTACTCAGGAAAGACGCATTGTATTACAAGAAACCGACAGGCAGGTGATATCACTGAATATTTGTTTACAGACCTGTGTAATAAATTTAAGTCCTGTGAGCTTGAGTAGTAAGCAGATGAACTAATTAGAGACCGAAGTAATTTAAAACTCGGATTACTTATTATATAACTGAGCACCAAGCCGAAACAAGAATGATTGTGAGAAGCATGCATGACTTATAGGAAACATACTATAAAGAGAATGAGCAAACAGTAACAGCAAGGTGATTGGGAAGAAATCTTTGCTGTAAGGAAGACTCAAGTGCTAGCTATTTTCAAAATATAGTGCAAACTGGGGGAAAAATTATTCTCATTTACAAGTGCTTAAGTGTGTTTATTGATTAAAAGCCAGCAAAAATAGCCCAAGGACTTCTAAGCATGAGCATTTTAAAACTGAAGGTACTGCATTCTGTAGAATATGTGCAAACAACACTGTCATGGAAATGCTAAGTGTAATCTACAGTGTCCATCTCAGAATGGAGAAGTGTAAGACGAGACCAACATTTTTGTATTCCAGACAGGAATTCATGCTCTCATTGAAAGTTAGGTATCCAGGTATGTGACTGCAGTAATTGCAGGAAAAAAAATCCAAGAGAACCACCAACACCAGGTGATGTTTCTGATTGCCCTTCATCCAAGGTTGGCACAAATCTATTTTTGAAATAAATGGGAAGGATTACCTCTCATTTGTGGGCTGCTACTCATTTTTTTATTGAGCTGTTGCACAACATGCTGAGTAACAATGTAATAACGCTTTGTAAATCACCATTTGCTCACCATGGGATTCTAGATGCATTAAGAGATAATGGCCCACAAGTCATGAGTGACACATTTCAGCAATTATCCTTAATTTATCAGTGCATGCCCACCATGTCAAGGCCTTACTATGCACAGTCAAACTGTTCAGCAGAAAAGTCTGTCCACAAATATACAGTAAGATTGCCCAATAAGAAAGGACCTTATTTAAAAAAAATCAAGCTTGTAAATGGCTTCTTTAAAGGGTCTCCTTTCTCTCCAAGCCATATTGGCTCAGTTGTGACTGCCAGAACCTTAAGCTTAAGCCTCTTCATTAGAAAACAGATTGGTTGCAGGTATAGTATTCTTCATTTCCTTTTAAAATGCTCTGCCCTTAGAAAAAGCCTAAAGAGTCCCAATTTGTTAACCTTCTGGGCATGCTGTATAGTCTATTTATTTGAGCAGCAATTGGCAGATAAATGGCACATATGGTGTTTCTTGCTAATTGACTGCATCAGATTGTTGTCGATTTTGGTTAATATTATATTATGTTATTTTATTTCATTAAAAAAGCAAACTATAACAGTACATACTGATCCCTCCCGTGTACTGAGGTAATATTTTTCACAACCTGGACCCATGTCATGTTGCAGCATCCATTAATTCCAGTGGTTACTGTTGTACACAAGGTCCACTTTTCAATTTGTGATCACATTAATTGAACATTTGGGCAACCTGAACAGAATGTATGAATGTGGGCTTTGTGCTGAAACCCATCTATGTACCACAAAATCCATATTGTGTGCACAAATCAGGTCCTGGAATTGTGTGCCTAATTACTTGTTTTAACTTCAAATTTAGAAAATTCTTCCATCACTCAATCTCTAAGCACATGTATTAAAATGAAAATATACATAGTTTATCAGTGACTAATGTAATTAGCTTCTCATCTCCAGAACTAACTTTTTTAACCGACACAATCACATTCTCAAAGAAAGGTCTTGAGTGAATACTTGGCCTTCCCTATAATCCTCAAATCAATTAATCAAGGCCATGTCAAACTAAAGAAGGGAGAAAAGTCAATACTCAAATGCTGTGCCTTCTAACCTAAAATGTTCAAATTAAAGGGGGTCCTAGCACAGAGCATTACTTAGGAAAGAGATTGGCCCAGGAGCCAGAAAGTAAACAAATATATATTTGTAATAGATTTGAAAATCCAGTATCAACTACTGTTTAAAATTGGAACTAGCAAAGTTTCAGTGCACATACCTCAAAACAAAACTGGAACTCAAAGTTGATTGTAGAGACATGATGCCATATGCCAAAGATAATAAGTCAATACTTTTCCAATGGAATGTTGTTCCACTGAATGATTTTAAAAAAGCATCAAAATCAAAACAGCCAGGGAGAAAAAGACAATTCCAACCAAAATTAAGGTAGGTTAATGACCAAACTCGATCTGGTATGCTGCCAGCTCATCCATTTTGCTCCTTGGTAGCCTAAGCTTACATTAGCTCATGGTTTAGGCCAAGGTGCTCAACCTAGGTCTTGTGGGCCAGATTCAGCCAGTGGCACTGTGTCATTTGGCCCACGGGGCTCCGCACAGGTCCAGAAATTTGGGGACAGGGAAGTGGTGCCACTGCTTCCCTGCTACCAAATCTCCAGATCCATGGGGAGCCTTAAGCCCTGTGAGCTGGATCCAGCACCTGACCCCAGTGCACAGAGGCAGCTCCAGGCCATTGGGACACTCCAGATATGTGGGGCCCTAGGGCTTCAGAGGCCCCAAGCTTCCTTGTTTTGTTCTTTTTTCAGCCTTTTTTTGAAATTTTAGCATTTCCCATGGAAATAGGAACTCCATCTTTCAATCAGACTCTCAAGTAGCATTACTCTGTATTTACTCCCTGGTACTTTTCAAGTGTTCTTAGATTATTGTAACCCAGTGCAAAGGTCAAAAGCATGAATACTTATGGTGAAGTCAGTCAAAAATAGTTACAGTGACCATTAAGGGTTATTTTGCATTAATTCATGATCCTTTGAAAGGTTGGCCCATTGTTTGCATGGTTTAATAGATAAGAAGCTAGTGAAGTTTTAAGAACAATAACAGATGTGGGATTTTCAAAATCTATTAAAATTACATATCTTCTTTCTGGTGCTGAGTACACAAGCATTGGTAATCCTCTTAGACAAGCATGGGGTAGTAGTGACTGGAAATCTGGACCAGGCTAGTCACCTTTTCACCAGATTTCAGTGATATCATCAGTGAGAGACTGGATCTTCCACTGGAGTCCTATCCCCTGGAGGTATATAGCAAGCATGCCCTGTAGTTCACCATTCTATACCCATATGTACATACACCATGACCTATTGTCAATATTAGTTGAATATTATGTTTGCTTTACTCTGTTTGAGGATTAGTAGTGTATAACAATCTGTGATTTGTTCCCCTTATTGTATACGCATATAGAGAGCTGGAAAATTCCTGTAACGTAAGCAAACATATACCAGCTGTTTTAAGGAAAAGGAATGTTTTCTGGATTTCACAGATTGTCTCCAAGTTCTGATATACTCTTCTTAATATAGGACAGGCTTATATTTAATTTAATGTGAGTACTGGAGACTGCTATTCATGAGCTACATTGGCATGTTAGGTTAATGTTTGCCTTCCTTTCAGTGGGTGGTTAATACTTGTCAACAGAGTAAAAAAGAGCTCAGAACATCCTATAAACAGTTCTATCATGTCCAGCAATTTTGAGAGTTTGGCCAAAGAACATTGTTTCTTTGTTTTATTTCTTTTTTTTTAATTCCAGAAGTGACATATAACAGAAACAATGCGTGCTACTGCAATATTTCCTTTGCCTTTTTTTGCAGACTTTCTCCTTTCTCTACACCTAAGTGCTTATGACAGACTTTTATTTTATGTTTTATATTAAAGAGCGATTTATGATTAAATGTTAATGAAATAGAATTTTCACTGTGCTTTCATTATATTCTACTAGTTTGAACATTTTTCAAAGCAGCACACCAAAACCCACTGTTTTCTATGAATAAATAATAAAAAGCATGTCTGTACATTATCATTCATGCATTCTCTAGTTGCCCCATTGGTGATTTGTCTGCCAGCATAAAATGGGCACTTCATATTCAACAGTCCTTAACTAAAGCTAAAATTAATGATTCTAGCAGTTCTCCCGCACCCCTTTCTGCCCTCCCCCCAAAATCTATAGAGTAAGGTAAGTTGTGTACATTCTGTAATGGTTCATGGAATCCAGTCTAGTAAAAACATATGTGATATTCTACAAACATGAGATTTCAGATCCATTTCCTACATCTGTGTCCAAATTGTCCAGGAGCTTTTCCAACATTAAAAATGAATATTTGTAAATGAAATTTAAAAGGGTTGCTTGCTGTATTGTTTTACAGACTACCAGCAAAGGTGAAATAGAAAATATAACAGTGAAATTCTGACTATGAATCCTACCAGCAATCAGTCTACAATTGAAAGGAAAAGTCATACTGGTACTGGGGAAGGGAAAAGTAGAAGCATAAATGATGAAAAATGTAAATTAAATATAATTAAGTTAAAACAGATTTAAAATGGAAAAATAAACCAAAGTTTACAGAAATGTCCATTAAAAATGTCCAGTAGAAATGTCCATAGAAGTAGCCCTCCTTTTCATAGTTAAACTTCAGGTGAGTTGCAGAAACGAAGCCTTGTCATCTGGGAAATTAGTACAGAAATGCTTCTATGGAAAACTGAGATAATGGATTAACAAGATTCAGACCAGTTGTTCCCTTCTGATATTTCACTTTAACAAGAAATAAGACAGCATCTCCACAGAAATGTAGACAAAGAAACAAATATATAAAGGTATCAGGAAATATCCTGTTTGGTCTTGCTATATTGTAGTTGCTGTTTTTTAGTGTTATGAAAATAAAAGTTGTTAATTGACCAACATCTTAGTACATGATTTTTAATATCACTTAATCTGTGGAATCCACAGGGCCCAAGTTAAATGGAAAGTTAACTCACCTTGAATGAGTTCTTATGCCAGGAGCTAATTTATCAAAGTAAAACAGAAGAAAGGGCATGGTAATTTAGACTTTCTCATTCAGAGAGGCATGAGTTTTCTTAGGCTACAGCCTACACTGTCAGATGCTATGAAGAAATAGGCAGTAGCCTACGAAAGCTCATGTCTCTCTGAATGACTTAGTCTCTAAGGGCATTTATACACATACTTTTTGGTCCTGTGACACACCGCTTCAGCACTGACACACAAGCTGACACACATTGCGCTGTCTCGCATGCAGTTGTATAAGTTGCAAAATGCGCGTCAGCACACACAAAATGGCTGCAGTGTGTCTTTGAACTAAAGCACCATCTATGTGTTTTAGTTCAAAAGCATGCCACCACCATTTTCTCAGCACTGATGCACATTTTGCCATTTGTACAAAGGTATGCGTCACAGTGCTGGGCGCTTGCACGTGGAAAAATGCTCTAAGGGCATGTCTACATGTTCATTAATGCGCTTTAGGTAACACGCATTAAATTTAGTATCTGCAGGCATTTGTACACAAATTGTGCCGCAGCACAGGGTGCTTTTAAAAGCACCCAGCACAGCAATGCACACATTTGTATAAACAGCAAAATGCACATCAGCACTGAGAAAATGGCACCAGCACGTTTTAGAACAAAAACACAGTGAAGATATTTTAGTTCAAAAGTGCACCACTGCCACTTTCTCAGTGCTGACACGCATTTCACTGTTTATACAAATGCATGCAATGCAGTGGCAGGCGCCTCAGCTTGTAGGTGGAGCAAACTCAAGTCTGCATATAAATCAAGTTTGTACATAAATGTCCTAAGGTGCCACCCTACCCTGTCTTCTGCCTAACTTCAGACTAGCTCAGCTAACCACCTCTCTCTGCTTATAAAAGTAGGTCAACTGATATAATTTATATGGATAGTGATCAAGAGTATCCAATCAGTTCAAAAAGAAAAAGGAAGAGCCTGGTAAATATTTGCTTCTCAGATTGTAAGAAAGAAACAGTTCGTGTTTCTCTGTACCAATTTTTATGAAAAGAAATATTACATCAGAATATGAACTGAGTGCTTAATGGGAAGAAACCCTAGGAACAGCCAAGTTCGCAAGAAGATTTAAGTTAAAATATGTTACATTACTGTGTATTTTTTATCAACAAATCTGAATGATGTGAGTTAGAACTCTTCTCTAGTTTATTGGACTCCTTGTATAGAGAGGGAGGGACTATCCATTCAGGTGCTGCTTTGGTTGATAATTCCTCCTTTGAAAGGAGCAGTGAGGTTCAGGTGGCACATGAAAGTAGTGTCTGAAATTGCTGGCATTAGCACAGGCTATGTACTGGTAGCTTTTTTTTTTTTTGCTTTTTTTTGTTCATGGACTTTTCTTTTTCAGCATTTTACTTTAGGCTCCAATTAGCATTCCGGATTCTCCTTCTAGGAGCAATCCATATTACTCCTGGCACTTCAACCTAATATTTGATTTCCTGTCTGAAGAGTAGAGTCAGTAGGAATCGCCAAGGTTCACACCTGCCTAGCTTTTCTCCTCTTCCTCTTCTTTGCAGTTTATTTCAGTGAAAATCTTTAAAGGTGGTTTTTGGGTTTGTTGTTGTTTGTGTTTTTTAGTCCTGCTGGAAAGTATTTAGACTTTCAAAATTAAGCTAATTAATTCAAAGCGTCTTAAAATATAAATGTTTTAAAGAACATTAATAAATTCCAAATGTATGAGTTTTTGGTTTAATAGAAGAAATTGAAGTGAGTTTCTCTACTGAACATCTAGCACAATCTTCAATAGCTCAGCCTCTCCTCTTAAAATTAATACTATTTTAGATTTCTTCCAATCCAACAGTTTTAAGCCCAATCCCTTAAAGTTACTTCACCTTTTACATTAATATAAAACAAAAGTAGAGTATTGAGTCTACAATGAGGAAGACGTTCTCCAAATGTATTTACTGGGCGCGTCTACACATGCTGATTTAAGGCTTTTTAGCCTGATTTAAGGCGTATTAAGGGTGTGTGTCTACACGTGTATACTCCTTACAAATGGTGATTTTAGGGTATTTTCACCTAAACTTGATACCTACAAAAGCAGATACAAAAGCAAATTTAGGCGTGAATAGCTAAAGCATGTTAAGGCAAGTATAGACACATTAAGGTGCATGGACACTGTGTATGGACTGGCATGGGACTAACTTTAGTCTGACCTCAGTCCACGCACACAGTGTTAATGTACTTTAACATGTGCACGTGCAGATGCAAGCCTAAATCGTCTTAATGTGCATTAAGCTAATGCACATTAAATCTAAGCATGCCTAAGCGCATGTGTAGACATGCCTACTGTGTACATTTCTTTAAACTACTGCTGCTGTTAAAACAAAATTTAGTTCTTGTGGTCTTGCCTACGTGATTTCATAAAGAAAAATATATTGAGAAGCCAGACTGTCTTTAAATTTTGTGGACTCAAAATAATCCCTGAATTATCAAAAAAGATAATTGTGGAAAGTTAAACGAGAAACTTTAGAAAGCTCATTAGATATAGCAGAAGATTTACTGGGAAAGTATCATTCTGATATTGTAAGGCATTTTTTCCTTTTCTTCCATATTTTGAATCTATAACATATTTCCATATGTAATATAAATACCAAAACAATTCCATAGGTAACCTAAAATAAATTGTCTCAGTTTGGCACAGAACCTCTACTCTAGTTTCAGTGATAAATGTATTTTTACTAACCTATTCAAATGTATTTATATTGCATTTTCTTTTTCCTTGAATCTACTAATCACAGTTCCTTCCCAGGTCAGAGTATTCTAATTCAGATTCCATGTATACGGTCTTAAATAGCTTTTCTTTTCCCCAAAAGTACACCCTAAACTTAGGGGGATTTATTTTGAAATAGATCATGTTAGAGGCCAGAGACCTTGCCTCTTGCCTTTAGCAGGTCACAGAATAAAAACATTAGCATACTTTGGGCTTGATCTCTCTTCACATTATCCACACTGTACATTTTCATTAAAATTTTATAACTCCATAATAATGGTTCATCCCTGTACAGTGGCTTTTAAGGGGATGGCTGAAAGAAATTTTGTATATTTTACCACAGAAATCCTCTTCAGCTTCTTCAAAAGTTTTGTCATATTTTTAGGGTATGATCACATCTGGCAGGCATCACATTTGGAAGTTGGGAGATATCACTTGGGTTATTAGGATTTCATTATATGGTTTCCCATAAGACTATTATTTTACTCAGCAGAAATTTTAGAAACATTCTAAAAGGGTGATCATTATGCCACTTCTGAAGGGGCCTGGAGTGTGGTGCAAGCACTAAAGTTGACAGCCCAGAGGTTGCAAATTCAAGACCATAGCAGAAGCACTCATGAAGCGGTCAGATTCCAGCAAATGTGGAAATTCTGCTAAATACCTTGTCACAACAGGGACATGAGACAGGAACTGAAGGGAAGGGTGTCTGAATACCATGTTCAGAATACTAAGTGGATGGTAGGCACACAGGGAGAAAATGAGGAAGTTGAGCACGTGATTTGGGATGCAGCTGGCAAGGGACATAGAAGGCAATAAAAAAGGATTCTTCAAGTATGTCAAAAGTAAGAAGGAAGACCAGAGAAACTGTAGGTCCCTTACAGAATGCAGAGGGCTTTATGGTTATGTATGATGCAGAGAAGGCTGAAGTATTTAATGCCTTTTTTATTTCCGTCTTCACAAATAGGGGCAGCTACTGGATGACAAGTGCAGTTAATGGCAAGGATAGGGAAGGAGACATATAGCCTAAAGTAGCAGAAGAACAGGTTAGGGGTTACTTAGAGAAGCTAGATGATTTCAAATAGTTAGGGCTGTATGAGATGCACCCTCGGGTACTGAAGGAATTGACTGAGGCAATTGCAGAGACATTGGCTATCCTCTTTTAGAATTTGTGGAGGTTGAGTGTGTTCCCAGATGACTGTTAAAGGACAAACATAGTGCCTATCTTTAAGAAAGGGAGGGGAATTACAGACCAGTGAGCCTGACCTTAATATCTGGAAAGATTGTGGAGCTGGTCCTCAAGGAATCTACTGTGAAGCACCTAAAGGAGAACAAGGTGATCAGGAGCAGCCACCATGGTTTCACCAAGAGCAAGGCATGCCTAAGCAATCTGATTTCCTTCTAGAATAGGAAATCAGATTGAAAGGCTTATGGATGTTGGGAGAACAGTGGCTTTGATATAACTTGACTTTAGCAAGGCTTTTGACAAGGTCTCTCATGACACTTATTAACAACCAAAGGACATACAGACTAGACAAAAGTACTGTAACATCATAAATAACTGGTTGAATCATTGTATTCAGCAAGTAGTCATTAATCACTCAATGTCTAGTTGGGAGGAGGTATAAAGTAGGGTTCCCCAAGGGTCTGTCATGGGTCTGATATTGTTTAATATCTTCATTTAATGATTTGGACAAAAGTACTGAGTGCATGCTTAGTAAATCTGAGAACAGAATCAAGTTAGATAGAGTTGTAAATTCTCCAGAGGTAGGACTAGGATTGTGCACTAGGGATGGAATAATTGATTATACAGATGCAGACTGGGGAGTGACTGGCTAGGCTGCAGTAATGCAGAGGAGTACCTGGGGATTATAGCAGACCATAAGCTGAGTATGAGCCTAGTGTGCTTTTGTTGCAAAAAAAGCCAACAGCACAATGGGTTGTATCAACAGGAGTGTCTCTTGAAAATCAAGAGTTTCTTTTCTTCAATACAGCACTCATGAGACATCACCTGGAGTACTATGTTTAGTTTTGGGCCACGTGCTTCAAGAAGGATGTGGACAGATTGGAAAGAGTCCAGCTCAGAGTAACGCAAATAATTTAGAGGCGTGGCAAGTAAGACTTATGTGGAAAGGCTGAAAGAACTAGGGTTATTTAGTTTAGAGAAAAGAAAACTGCGGGGGTATTAGATAATAGTCTTCAAATATCTGAAGGGCAGTTTACAGAGGATGGAGAGAGGTGTTTCTCCTTGACTGCAGGAGACAAGACTAGAAGCAATGGGCTCAAAATGCAGCCAAAGCAATTTACGGTGGAGATTAGGAGGAACTTTCTGACTATGATAGTGGTCAAGCATTGGAACAGGCTACCTAGAGAAACTGTGGAATCTCCATCCTTGTAAGTTTTCACGAGCAGGTTGGACAGACACCTTGGCTGGGACAATTTAGTCAGGAATTATCCTGCCTTGAGCAGGGGGCTGGACTAGATGACCTTGTGAGGTCCCTTCCAGCCCTACTTTTCTATTATCTTGTTTTGCATGTAGTTGATCAAATTTACTTCATGAAGTTAACAGGCTAGGCAGATCCTTATAGGATTTACTGAGAGATTTTAAATAATCTAGGAAGGTGGTGATAGGGACTGACAGATCTACAAACAATTTCCCAGCCCTGGCAGCTAACTTGTGAAAAGGTCTTGTAGTGATTTTGATCTTGCATACTTACAAATTTTTCCATATTACTCAATTAATGGTGCTGATGTTTATTAATAGTAATACTCTGTGGAGGCGTCATGGCACTTTTAGCACCCTCTCATTGCAATGGCCATGATGAACTATTATTTATAAAAGAGCCTGGTAACAGAATGCAAGGAGATCTCCTGAGAAATTAGACAAAATAATGGGATTGCTGAAAGCTTAACACAAGTCATGGCTATAGGATAAAGGCTTTAAAAAAGTTTTTCAAACCATTTAAAAATAAAGAGGAAAAATGCAGTTCCCCACACAGTGCTCAGATATGTGGTGCTCAATTTTGTATAATTTGGCATAATTTTAAAGTTAAAACTACTCTTACATTTAAATTTGTCTCTAAGACAAAATCTTGCAAAACAACTTCAGATTCAATTTCCTGAAAGTAGAAAAGTTGCACTAAGCACTATAGGTTTGTTCATTTTTATGTGTTAATTCTGGCATTCTGAAAGCGTGCAAATGGCATTTGTCTTTGGATTTACAAAAACTCTAGATATTCAGAGTTTGAATTATTTAAACTCCCACAACACATGCACTTTTGCTTTTCAAGCATGAGTTATAATTTAATTAAAAACTTCTGGTGCATCTCTGGCTATTTAAATATTAAAATGTTCCATGGATCACTTTCGATTATCTACCGTCATGAAATTCCTGAAGATGTCAGATTTTTAAGATTCCCAAAGTTGCACTTGGAATTGTCTGTTGATGCAAAGGGGACTGTGATAATTACATACATCCATTAGTATCAGCAGAGGAGATAAACTTTGGGGAGGCTTAATGGGCATGTCTCAGTGACAGCTAGCAAAGAACATTTGGCATGATTAAGGATGGATATGAATGTACTTGAAAATATACTCTCATTATGGACACCCAGTGGAAGTTGCACTACAAATGTTAAATTCCCCAGAAGAAGAGTTGTGTGGCAGCGAAGCTTTGAAATCCACTGTGGCCGTCATCCAAATTATTCTCTTCTCTTTATGTCTTTCTGCTGTCAGATTCATTTTGTGATGCCCAACTTGGCTCCCTGCATCTTTGAAAAAAGGCAACCTGTTGATTTATGTGTTTCAGATTGTCCGAAGATACATCAAGGATTGGCTTGAAAGGAAGAAACCTCCATTTGGTGCTATCAGCAGTTGTGTGCTCCTGATGATCATCTACACAACATTCTGTGATACTTTCGCCAATCCAAATATTGACCTTGATAAATTTAGTTTGATTATAGTCGTGTTCATAAGTAAGTTTAGTCTTAAAATATTCCTTTGATCAGTTAGTCTCTTATATACAATGAATAGCATCTACTAGAAGGAGAAGGAAAGTTTAACTAGCATGGAGCTGAATTCTGTATTTTTAATGCATCTTGTAAGCAAGATAGATTAGAAAAACTACTAGAGGTTGCATGCTTTTTAGGATGTTGAGAAAGCAACAGCATTAATAATAGGATAAATATTGTCATGTACACTTAAGATTGCTCTGTAGTATTTCCTTTCTGAAAGGGCATAAATATTATGTTTTCAAATATTTTTGCCCATTCTTTTGAGGTTTTATCTATTATTAAAGGACAGGATATGTTTTGAGTTAGTATTGCACACAAAAAGAATAGATTCCATTTTGAGGTATCAGTCACAGAAAATTGTTCTAATAGCTCTTGAACCACTGGTCCTGTCAGTCTTATACAAGTAGAAATTATTGGGATTTTCTTGGTGGGGGATACATTTCCATGGTTAAAGTGATTTGTTGCAAAGTATGTTTCAGGTGTACCTTATTCATTCACATATTATGGAATTAGACCCCTGATATCCTTGCTGTCAGTTAGAAATACATTAGTTGATCATGAACTCCCAACAAAGGGCAGCAGTGTCCAATAACTGCCCACTCTTCCAGTCAATTACTCTTACTCGGCTCCCCCCTTTTGTAGGCACAGACATTCCAGGTAGTGCAGAAGATCTGTAACTCAAATCCCCCAATAGTAGCAACTCAAATCATACCCTGCACAACAACCTACCACCATTGAATTTTGGAAAATCATTTACACTCTTTTTATCATATGTGTATCTTAAACACAATGAGTGAAATCTAGGCCGTGCGGAATCAATAGAAGCTTTGTCACCGACTCTCACCTGGAATTTGAGTTAATCTCAGATCCTTTTTTGCAGTATGTTAAGTCCTCAGGTTGTTTCTTAACATGCAAAAAAAAGAAACAGTTTTTTGGGCTTTTTTCTAAATGAACAGAAAAAAAGCAACCGTACCTTTTAAAATAATTAGAGAACTTGCTTTTAGTTTAAAATTATGCCATTCACAAAATATCTGTTGCTTAATTGAAAAATAACTTCATAATGTTGACTGAGAAAAAACCTGCTGTTTCTTATAGCAGTGGTTTACTAAAGGAGAGGATGGCTTCTTGTCTAAAATTTGAGTCTGAAACACAGGTTTAAATCCTAGCAGATTGGACTTAGTCTTTTGGCAAAGATGCTGCTAAATAGAGTACCAGACTGCTGAATGGATTTTAGATAGATTCCTGTATAATATCTGTAGATTTCTGTAATGGTAATATTTTTTGTAAGAGTGACTTAGAAATCATGGCCACTGACAGACGTGGAAAAAACAAACAAACAGCACTTTTCCTGAAGAGGCATCACATCAGTTTCACCCGTCTCGCCCAACGTCTGTATAGATTGTGCGCTTCAGCAGGACTTTTTGGCACTTCTGTCTAATAGCTGATTGTATCAGCTATTAGATAAAAGCACCAAAAAGCCCCGGTGAAGCATGATCTATACAGATGTTGGGCGAACCATGTCAAACTGACATGATGCCTCTTCTGGACATGCACTGCCCTTGGTGCGTAGGCTCACAGAGCTGAATATAAAACACAGTTTTGTTTTGTTTTGTTTTGTTTTTTTTACCATCTGTAAGCAGCCTGTGTGATTATGGTTGTTTTCCAGCAGCAAAGGATCTGAGGAATACTTTCAGATGAAAAAGCACTATATACACATGTAAAATATTACTTGCAATATTGCAATTCTTTATTGCTGCTGGTGCAATTGATAGCAAACTAAAAATCAACATTTTAAGCTGAGAGCAAATAAACAGAGCCTGCATCTTACAGACTTTTTAAAAAGTGATGGGAAAGAAATGTTTTAGAAATAATTTAGATGAAAAATAGACGTACTCTGAGGGACACTGTCCACCTGCTGCACTTGTTTTCTATTCATAGATTTGTGTAAGGATGTGGGGAGGTACCTCATAAGCTCTCACAGAGGTTTAATGGGGCAGCTTCATGCTCTGAGCAATCACAATACACTGGGTAGCACCAGCTACCCATGCTACCAGTACTGGTGGTACAGCTAGCAACCAGATATAGCGATGCCTATTTTTGCACCTTCCCCACAAAGTCAACCCTCCCCCCCTTAGTTATGCTCTGAACACTCAATTGAAATGTAAAGAAAGTAAAGGGAAAACTGAGAGAACCTCATGTTGCTGTGGTGTCAACTCGTGTGAAAAATAAGCAAAGCTGTTATTTCAGATTGGTGGGTGTATCTTTCTCTAGTTCTTATAGTCCAGCTCCTTCCATTGTTTCTCATGCCCTCTGCAAAGCTAATCTACACATTTACCATATTCAGGATTAAAAGCAACGATCAGCACAACATTGTGTTTCCTTAAATTGTTAAAATCATACAGATTCAATTCTTTTTGGGGAGGATTTTTTTTGTTTCTTTTTAATTATATCATTTTCAGTCCTTATACAATTCCAGTGTGCACCAAAATTCCTTAGCAAAAAATTTTACATAAACTTTAAAACATAAAGCTAATACTTTCTACAGGTAAAGAATTGCTTCATTCTAGAATGTAGCAAATATTGAGAAATAAGGCAAGTTGATGAGATGAGCAAGTCATATTTTCTAATATTAGAATCTGTACAACTCTAGTGGAGATATTGGCTGTGTGAGATGTTATATAAGAGCTAAATTTGGCCTGAGGAGTTTTGGAGGAAGTTGCATTTCTTATTCTCCAGATCACTGTTTTATTGTCATTTTCATGTTATAATAGCTGCAGTAAACCATACATAATGTGAAAGTGGCAGGAACTTGTTATGAAACAGGGATTTTTTTTTAGTGCATCTTAAATTAATACATTTAGCCCAAAGAAAAAATATCATGTGAGGCAAAAAATTTTAGTTTCACCATCTCAGAAAATTCTTACTATAACTGGAGAATATCACTGATAGTTACCATCCCGATTGTGCTGCCTGCTTATTAACTGGAGGTAGAGCCATATTATTGCTTTGGCTTACATTGTACTGTAGGGCACCCTAGTTTCATAGTCAATCCATACTCAGGTTCTGCCAGCAAATGTTTATCAAATACCTTCTGGTATTTGATAAATGTAAAACTAAATACAAAAATAAAATGGTAAATATAAAATCCTGCATAGACCCTAGTCTTGTCTTTCTAATATCCCACAAGGAGGTATGTCTGTGGCTACACAGATTCTTGAGATATCACACAGCCAAGAGAGTTCCTGCACACAAGGGCTGTGACATTTGAGATGGTGCTCACTTGCCTCGTGATTCCCTAGAGGCCCCTTTTCCCATGTGGGGAGTGTATTGCATTGGTCTCAGAATCCACACCAAAGGAAGGTGTAATGAGAGCATAGTCTGTCTCAGGAACACATCCACATTTAAAAAAACTCAGCCTTGTTGAACAGTTACTGAGGGTCCACCCTATGAATGCTGCTTGGTTCAGAAATTGGCCTTGATCCAAACTGAATGAAAATAGATAATATTTTCATCTCCTATTAATGTCAATAGAAAATACAGGCATTCTTCAGAAGGGTTATCTACCTCAGTATGCATGCATGTTTATATGTCTGAAGTATTCATGCTTACGCACTGTTTTTGCAGTCCATTAAGTATGGGCTAAATTAAAATACATTGCTCCTGCAGTATGTCAAACAGGTGGTACTGTCATCATTCCTATCAAGCAGAATTGTGGAAATGGATGCATAGTATTCACCAGTGAACTTGTCTGTCAATTTGACATCATGTTGAGGAGTACTTTATTGGGAGGCATTACTTGTGAAAATGCTGCTATAAACACGGTAATGGATTTTGCTAAAGAAATGCTTCCTCAGACATGGTGATGCCTGTTGCTTCTTCAGAAATAATTGTCCTATTTATCAGCCTTTAAATGTCCACAGGTTAGGCAGTAATCAGATTTCTCTGGATCCATTTGGTCCATGAGGGTGCATCTACATGTGCAGTTACCCCACACAATAAACTCTGGCGCAGTTTGTGCTGGAGTGAGCTGCTTCTGGGCACAGTATTTATATATGCCCAGGATCAGCAATTCAAGCTGGGGCGGAGCAGCCCCAGGCCAGCAGAGGAGCTGGCAGGGGCACAAGGGTACTACAATATGGGGCTTGCCAGCAGGCAGCCAGCACTGTAACCCCCTTGTGCCCCAGCCAGCCCTGGTCACCGTCTACACGTGCATTGCAGTGGTGTAAATTATGCCACTGTAAGATAGTACTTGTCCCAAACAGTACTATTCTATGGCACATGTAGATGGTGACACTTTACTATGAAGGTAGTCAATCAACTCTGCAGTACAGCTCCTGTCTAGATGCAATGAGAGTGGTATAAGTTGATCCTTTATGCCACTATGAGGCATTTACATAGAACATAATATAGAGGTTTATGTGATTTTTATTTCTAACGTAAACTTAAATTTTAAATATTTATTTTTCAGTATTCTTTGTACAACTGAGCTTCATGTTTGTAACTTTCCTCTCTTCTACCAGGTATGTGATTGGAATTAAACAGAATGTTTAGATATTTTCAGTATTTGTACAGAACAGTATAATCATAATATATTTGTGTGTGTGTGTAATTATATATTTATAATATATAAATTCAGATAGATATCTCTTAGGGTTGTGTGAAGCTTCAGTCGCTGATTTGATTCGGTGGAGATTCTGCCCGATTTGGTGGCCAAACCTCCAAATCTGAATTGAATCAGAGGACTCTTTAATCTCTCCAAATTGAATCGAACCCTCCAAGTCGATTTGGAGAGATTCGGTGATTCAGACGCAGACCCAGTTTTAAATGTTTTTTCTACATACCTCTAGGTAGCAGGCTGCTCGTGAATGCTGCAGTGCTGGGGCACATGAAACGTCCCACAGAAGTGCGGGGGGGTTCCCCAGCGTGCTCAGCAGCAGACCCAGAAGTAGACCAGAAGCACTTCCAGTCCTCTTCCGGATCCCCTGGAGAGCATGCGGGGGGCCCCCCTGCGCTCCCTCAGCTTGACATCTGTTGCCTCCTGGGTCTGGGGGGGGCACTTGAGGTCCCCCTGCAGCTGATTGCTGAGCCAGGGGGCACAGGGGGGCTCCCCACGCTCTCCCCAGCAGACCCAGAAGTGGACTGGAAGTACCTTCGGGTTCGCTGCCAAGCATGTGGGGGCTGCCCCCCTGCACTCCTGTGGAATGCTCAATCCACCCCAGCATGGCAGTGTTCACGAGCCATGCCTGATACCTCGAGGTATGTAGAAAAAGCATTTAAAGCTGTGTCTGTGCCCGAATCTCTGATTCTCGAAATCAGCATTGAATCTTCGGATTTGGATGAATCAAATAGGGCCGAATCCAGATACGAATCAGATAGGACCCACTTCACACATCCCTAATATCTCTTCAGTATTTCTCAATACTTTCACTTGGCTGACTCTTGTCTCTGTATTTGTAAACTAAGCAAATTTGCTATGAAAAATCTTGGAAGGCATTGATCTTGACTACCTTGTGTTGAACTCAGGTTTGCTGCACCTGAGGTCTGGGAAGCAAAATGGTATCACTTTTTCCATTTTCCCTGGTACCAGCTAAGCGCCATATTCATTACCAGTGAATGTTAGAGCAGGGGTGTGGATACTCTGACCTACTCTGACTGGAACATCCAGGGACCAGGGAGTGCCAGAGTGCCCCATACCTCAACCATACCCCTTCCCTGAAGCCCCCTTCATCCACAGCTGAGCGTATGGTTGAGAAGAGGGAGTGCAGGCAGCAGGGACCTTCTAGCACCGTCGGAATTAACACTTCCACTGCTTCCCTTGCTGCCAAATTTCCAGATGCATGGGGAGTCCAGCCGGCTGGTGGACCAACCCCTCCCACAGGATCCAGCCCATGGACTGGCCCCACGCCATTCATCCTGCCCAAGGTGCCAAAAAGGTTGAGCACCACAAGTCTTATAAATACATATTCTGAATCTCAGAAAAATCTCTGCCCCATTTGGATTGAAGGTGTGACCATGCCTGAGCAATAATACACCTCTGTTAGGCAGTAGTCAGATTTCTCTGCGTACATTTGGTACACAGATTTCATCATTTTTTCACCCTTCTTGGCTTTAATTTTATACCATCAGTCCTGACCCCAGATTCACTCTTAATAGAGATGTAGATAGCCATATCTCCTTATATGCAGCTATTGAAATTTAGTTTCATATACTGTTTGGATAATAAAATTGATAGCATTATCCACTAAAAATAAAAACTGCCTGTTGGGCATTTTTTCAAAAATGACCTGGTTACTAATGCAATACAGAATATTTGAAAAAGTAACCTGGCCTGAAATAAAGTTGTGTCCTACATACAGCTTGTTTATAATGCTGTATGTTTCTTGTGGGAATGTATTCATTAGAGAGTTTGGCACAACTGAGAAACAATTCTGTAAAAAAAAAAAAAAATCAAACACTACTGTTCATTTGTGGGTAGAATTATTTCTGTCACTAGTACTGATCAAAGTGATATGAACATGCATATGGGTACTTAAAGTACTACATTTGATCAATGGTGTTTTAAGAAGGCTTTTACTAACAAGGATTATTAAAACTCTTTCTTTCTAGGAAGAACTCTGGTTTCACGCCAGCAGACACCGTGGCTATCATTTTCTGTTCTACACACAAATCCCTCACCTTGGGTAAGTCAGTGTGAGAGATCAAGTTTAGCTTTTTTGATGAAACCTTAATAGTATTTGTAGTTCAGTTTGTTATTTTTTTAAATCAAAGTAGCTCTTCGATTCAGTGCAACAGCAAGTACCCTTAATAACATACTACTAATATTACTATATAAATTATAACATTTTTGCACAGGGAAAATAAATGTTTATTAAAAGGAAGACAACATAGTCTTCTGAGCTGGAATATCAGTAGTAGTACTGTTAAACCATTAATGTGTTCCTCCTTTAAAGAAGGCTATTTTATTTCCTGTTTTTGATGCTCCATCACTAATCCAGTATTGATAAAGTTTGAGGTTCATTACTGATAATGTTCTCAGTTATTTTTATGTCGTCACACAATAAAGGTATTATTGCTCAAAACTGGTTAGCCCAAGGCAAATATAAAGTAAAGTTTGGAAACAAACCACCAAAGACAGTACTGAGTTTTACCAAATTCAGTATATTTATCTTGAGAAGTGCATTTTTCTTTATCTTTGTACTACATGTTTAATTTATTATGATTCGTCAGTCTAAAACATGATTGAAGTATTTTTCATTCAAAATTCCTTATTGATAACAGACATGTTATGGTAGAAATTAAAAAAAATACAATTAAAATATAGCTACACTATATTTGGGAGGGCTCACATGGCTGGTGCCTGGAGCCAAGCTGCAGCCACCCCTGCCTACCTTCCCCCATATCCCATGCCTTCACAGCTAGACAGAAAGCAGCAGACAGAGCAGCCTTCAGTCCTGGTTTCTGATTGACCAACGCTTTCTCTCATGGAGCCAGTGTAGCACACGGCCCTGGAACTGGAGTGCCAGGTCTGATCCTGGGTGCCAGGTCCAGCTGCAAACTGACCCCACGCACCAACCTGAACCAGTAAGTGGGGTTATATCATTCAGCCAGGTGGAGCTCCCCATACATCTGGAAATTTGGCAGTGGGGGATCAGTGGCAACATTTAATTGCTGTGGCTTCTAGAGCTACAGTAATTAATGCTGCCACCACACCCCCGCCACCAGATTTCCTTGCCTGTGCAGAGCCATGCTTCTCGCATTTGCCCCAGTTGCCACCGACTGGTTTTGAAGGAAAAGTTATATACATGAAAATGTGGTATTTGATTTGTTTTTTGACTCTGCTGTAGTACTTTGAATTATTTTTTACCAAATTAGTTTCTGCTGGTTTGAGTATAAAGTCAGACCATACATAGTAATAACATAGCCCTGCACTTCTGCACTAGCGCATCACAACACGTGATTATAGTATGGAACTTGTGGACCTACAGCACAACTATGACATAACAAAATAAATGCTACATGCATTCAAGCACATATATATGTGCAATGGTTGAAGATTCTTTTTCATTATTGTGTGATTTTTGTATGGGAACTGTATACACTTGTGTAACCTCTGATACAGAAGAAATCTTTATTTAAATTTGAAATATCTCTTGGGATTGCTTTCACTGAAAATGAGCATGCTATGTTCCTCTCTTGTCAGCTATTCTTGTGTCAGCTACTTACAAATAGATGTATCTGGATCTGCCTCTCATAGTTGAAAATCATCTACGGCCTCTCATAGTCTTCCTTCCGATAACATTTGTTTTCTAGTGGTGGATACACAAATTAATAGGAGTTAATAGTGGTGGTAGGTTGCACAGTGTTGGAGTCCCACCTCTTCTACTAAGATTTTGTCACAGTACTATTTTTACCTTTTTTTTTTTTTTTTTA
>NW_017729030.1:47772987-47803673 GCF_001723915.1 Gavialis gangeticus | reverse complement strand
TTTTTTTTTTTTTTTAACTTCAGGGTGGATTGCTTCATTTTGAGCTTATCATTAAAGAGCACTCAGACATTCCAGCTGGTGCCTCATGCTGAGGTTTGCCTCTCCAGTGGGCAGATCACTAGGAGGGTATGACTCATGCTTTGCTTTTTTTGCACTGGCTGCTTATTTACAAGTTTCATTGCAAGCTCTGAATGGTCAGGGATTACATCTCTTTTTGTGTTCCATCACCATGGTTAACATCTTCCTTCAAGCCCATCGGGAAGGATTTGTTTCTGTTTACCTTCAAGGCTCTAGTGCCACTATTCAGCTGGTAGTATATAAGTATATAAGACCTCCTACAACTGCAGTTTCACTGTTGGGCCTAAGATTGATTTCTCTCAGCTTGGCATTTGTTGGCATTTAGAGCTCCACTAGGTGCTTCTCATCCATTCCCTAGGGAAGTTAGAAGGGAACCAACAAAAGAGGAAGAAGAAATGACAGCTTTAAAGCTTTAGAAGTGGTAAAAGGAGAAGCATGAGAAGACTTGTATAAGGCACTTTCTCCGACACCATATTATGAAACCAGGTAATTCCCATGCAGTGTATGCTCATGAGGCAAACTGCCACTTCCACTGTTGAAACTATGGAAAAGTGTTCACTCTGCACTGAGATGAGTGGTGTTTCCACATGCTGAGTTTTATTTTGTAGACAGACTACTTGACACACTGGTTTTTTTCCCTCGAAGATCGGGATATAAGGCATGTTTGCATAAAGACAAATTATATTGACTAGGTCTTTTTATATTTTTAATTTAATATCACAAACTGATTCATATTGCCTAATTTAAATGAAACTTTCAGTGATTTATAAATCAGGTAGACACACACAATAATATTTAATTATATTTCAGTATCCTAGTGGGTCAGGCCTACAAACTTATAGAGTGGATAAATGCAGTACCCACAATACCCTCTGGCTTATTCAACCGCACTTGTTCTTTCTTCCCCTTACTCCCTCCCCATATACGTGCACCGTTCATATGAGCACACACATATGCAGGCATTTGATTCATGGCTTTTATTAGTGCATTTGCCATTGATTGATTAGTACTTAGTATTAGTACTTCTTCTATTGATTGATTGCAGATGAAGTGACTATTTGACCTTTAATTATGAGTCTTGCTATTGAAAATGACATTGAGCTATGGCTTCACATAATCCATCTGGAAAGCCCGACATGATGCCATTCCCTGGAGTTCATTCAGCAAGAAAGAAGAGGCCTGAAGGAAGTGCAGAGCTATCAGTATGGTTCATCTAAAACAATACTGCAGGGTTGTTGCCTATATTTGCACATAGTTGCAGTCTAATATAGGGGATTATTGTATTTTCAAAAGAGAGCAAATTACTGGCCATCAGTCACTGCAGGAAAAATAAACAAGCAGACTCAGCAATATTTTGTTTTTTAATTTAAACCTTCAAGTACTTGAATAACTACAACTTGTAGGTGTTTTGTTCAGAAGAAAATAAGTAGTTGCTACCGACTCCAACTATCAAAAATGCAGAATGTTAGGTGTGACTGACAATAGATTGTTTAAAAGTCCTTAATGGATTTTTTTCCAGTTAAGGGTACATTTTCCCATTTTCTTTCTATTGTCACATTTTTAAATCAGGGTTGGCTAACTCGCAGGCTGCATGCTGTGCACAAGAGGTTAATTTGCAGCCCCTATGGCATGCAGCTTAGAAGTTGGCCAGCGCTGTCTTAAATTAATGTAATTCAAGTTTCGAAGTTACATAAATGCTCTTAAGTAGTAAAAGTATTTATTTTGGTGAACTAAAGTCAAAGTCTTAAGGTGTGCCGCCGCTAGTCCCCAGGGAACCAAATGTCCACACATGTCTGGAAGCAACCAGTGTGGCTAACCTGATGAAGAGTCGGAGATGGCTTTAAGCTTCCTGAAAATCAAAATGGATACATACAGACAGTGGAAAGAAGAACATGTCACTAAGGAAGTAAAAAAGGAATAGCATGAACATATGGGAATAAAATTATGAATTAGGAAAGCCCACAAAAAGAAACAAGTTACAAGTGGCAAATGTTAAAGGCAATAAGAAAAAGGTTATACAAATATGTCAGATGAAAATCAAAGACCAGGGAAATTGTGGGATCTGGTGTTAGGGCTCAGCAGATATGGTGAGTTATTAATAGAAGCTTTAAGGAAGATAGGTGCTCAGTGTCTACTTTGCTTCAGTCTTCATCCATGCCCCCATGATAAGTGAAGAATGTGTAAAAGAACTTTTAATAATCTGAATTAATTTTGTAAGTAGAGTCTGAAAAAAGTAATCCCTGAATGCTGAAGAAACTAGCTGAAGAAATCTTGAAGCCCCAATTGATGAGAATTGCAAACTCATAAGTGATGGGCCATGGTTCAAGAGGATGACAAAAAAGCAAGCATTATTCCCATCATTTAAAAGGAGAACCCAGGGAATTAGAGATTAGTCAGACTGACTTCAGTAGCTGGGGGGTTACTAGCTAAATTCTAAAAATATTCCTCAAATATTTAGAGGATGAAGAGGTGATCCCTAGCAGCCAACCTGGATTTGTTAAGACTAAATTATACCAAATCAAATGCATTTCCTTTTGTGCATGGTAATTGTTTCCTTAGATGTGGTGAATGCAGTGGTCATAATACACCTGGATTTTAGGAAGGCATTTGACACATTTTTATAAGTTAGCAGGAAAAATGAGAGCTATATAGAATTACTGTTAGGTGGATACATAATTGGTAAAATAACTACACGCAAGAACAACTATAAATTGATTGATGTTGGACAGGCAGGAGATCTCAAGTGACGTTTCACAGGGGTCTGTTCTGGTGCTATTTAACATTTAATTAATGACATGGATGTGGGACAGCAGTGTGTACTGATTACATTTATAGACTAAAGAAAAGTGGGAGCAGTTGCAAGCACTTTTGGGGATAGGATTACAATTCCAAGTGGTTTTGATAAATTGGAAAGAAGGGCAATAGGCAGAAAAATGAAATTCAGCAAGAGCATATACAGGATGCTACTCCTAAGGGAGAAAATGAGGGAAATTGGTTTGGTACTGAATGGTTTGGCAGTAGCACTGTCAAGATCTAGAGGTTATGGTGGATCAAAAACTCCACATGAGCCAGAAGTGGGATTGTTGCAAAAGATCCAAATGCGGTTTTCAGTTACATTAACAAGCAACATGTGCAAGGCATGGAGCATGGGCAGTAAGTACCTCTCTACTTGCTATTGTTTGGGCCTTAGCTGGAATACCCTCTCCAGTTCTGAGCAACGTATTTTAAGGACATAGAGAAATTGCAGAGGATCCAAAGGTTTCTCTGTGTTCTTGTTAAAGTATGAAGTTAATAACTTAATTGGAATGCAAGCTATATGAAGAACTAAGTAAGTTTGGGTTAAAGATAAAGAGATTTAGAGAGGGCATAAAAAGGAGTTTTTAAATATTTGAACAGCTGTCATAAAGGAGAGAGAGAAAAACTGTTCTGCTTTGCCACAGGGGGCAGGACAAGAGGCACTGGCTTTAAACTACAGATTTAGATTAAATCTCAGGAAAAAATTAATAATTGTAAGGACAGTAGAAGAGTGGAGCAAGCTGCCTAGGGAAGGTGTGGAATGTCGTTCAATAGAGGTTTTCAAGAAAAGTCTGTGTAGTCATCTGTCTGGAATGGTTTAGGAGTAGGATCCTGCATCTGTGCAGGGACTTCAACTATATAACCCTGGAGATCCATTTAAACTTTGATTCCAAGTCATTTTATGGCTTTACATTTCAGAGTCTTTGTCATTCATCTGCTTTCCCATAATCCTCCACTTTGTACCTCATTATCATCTAACATAGGTTTTAGAGTCCAGAGACTGCGTGCCATCAGGTGCAGAAGCACTCTTACTATGGCCCACTCACCCCAACTGTCCATTTCTCTATATGCCTGCAAAGTGAATTGATTTAAATCAGCAACTTAAATCATGATTTCAGTCACCAACTGGGAAGCACTGAGTTTGATAAACAAGATTAAGCCCTTAATGTAGTGCATGACTTACTGTGCCATATTCATAAAACTTAATTTCAAGAGTTAGATGTTTCCCTCTGTAAATTTTTTCTTTCTATAGTAAAATATGCAGGCCTTAGCTCAGACAACACACAAACTTCTGGCAGAGGCTCATGATTTCAGCATATTTTTTTAATATTATAGGAAATCATAAGTTTACACCTGACCATATATCTAATAGGTTTATTTTTAAGGAGGAAACTTCTGAACACTATACTCATTTACTTGGGTCTGCAAGCCCGCTTGAACAAACCCAGTTTAGATCAAGTTGTGGTTTCTTTGCATCTTTTTTTTTTTGCCAGCAAGATTTCTGTCTCCAGGGTTCTGCACAAGGGTTTTTTTCATCTGTTGATAAAGACAAACCAGTGACTTCACCCTCATGTTGTATATGCTTTGTAAGCATATCATATTTTTATAGGAGAAGCATTTCAACAGCAATACACTAGAATAGTAAAATACTTTTCTTTAAATGAAGTAGTTCCCCCTGGTTTGCCAGGCTGCTTTCTTGGTGTTTCAGACTGGCGTACGAAGTGAACATTCACAGTCGTTTTCAGTGTGACAGTTAGACTACAATAGCCAAACAGGCACTTCTTAGAGTAAACCCAGGCCTGCTTTGATATATGCCATTTCATAGCAGCCAAAAAAAGCAGCATTGTTTTGGCAATACCTTTTCCCCCACCACATCCCCACGGTCTCTCTATACTGCCAGAGCAGCCCAAAGGGGCTACAGTGACCCTATTTCCAGGAGGATAATCTCTTGATAGGTGTACTGCAAAGTAGGAAATATTATAGTTTAAATGACTTGTTGTGAGGCTTGAACACAGTGCATGCTTTTCTGTTGCTGTGTTTAACATGATGTTCGTGATTCTGTCATTTTCCAAAATTTGATCTCTCTGTGACTGCAAAAGGGGGCTTCTCCAGGAATTTAGGGGAACTCCCTTCTTATCTGACCTGAGACATACGCTTTTTGATTAGACTTTGAATATAGGCAAGAAATTCAGCATTTGTTCCCAGTGCTTCCTATTCATCTGTAGTCTCTGCCAGTAGTAGGGTTTTTATTAATATTTAGAAAGTTTGCCTCCAGCAGTACTAAAATGTGCATCAGAGAACAACAGTTGTTTACTGTGTTTGAACTGAAGAATCTCACCCAGGAGATCTCATTCACTTGAAGTTTACATCTCTCAATCTCGACTTGCAAAAAGAGATCGATGAATAACAATTGTCATTTCAGAGTTGCACCTCTCCAATTATTTATTTGGTTGTGTGTCTTCCCAGATGTATGCTTAATTGGATCAGACACTAAAAACCAGATTGCAGGTTTTTAATGACAGCAAGTTCATACCTCTTTATAACAAAAAAAAAAAATAAACACACAGATCCAGCTGTAAAATGATAATGGCACAAGAGAGGCCTCCCAACCCTCCCTCCCCGCCAAAAAACAGTTAAAGTTAATTTATCTGCTTTAAGAGACTATGTTATACTCAGCAGGTAGCTGACAGATTACCCCTGGGGAGATCCAAGTTTGGACACAACTCAAGATTCCTTTATCCCAAGCTGGCAGAGGCTACAGATGTCATCTGTACTAAAGTTTGAGAGCATTGAAGAGGATGCTGAATCTTCCTGAGACTGTCGCATCCACATGTACTAATTTTAGTGCTTCTTCTGGCAGCTGGTCTCAGATGCTGACTCGAGACACTTCTGAAGCTTTGGGTGCAAGAATTAAAACAAAGAAAACATCCCCTATAACTACTACATTCCTAATTTTCAGCATTTTAAAACAGGAGATAGCTATACACAGTTCTTGTTACTAACTCTGGAGAAAGAGCTAATACCCACAAAATCTTAAGTTATTGTCCAAGTGACAGCAAAGGTAAATCATTTAGTTCCTCTGGGGTTTCTTTCACCAAGTATACTCTTTTTCTGGCCAAAAAAAATCTAAAAAGAGAATCAAAGGTAAAGTCAGTGCCAGCATTTCTAGCTTCTAATAGCTGTCTTTTCCCATAGCCCAGAAAAGTAAATAATAAAGTAAGGGAGAAGAAGTTCTGTTTAATGTTTGCAGTCAGGTTTTCATTTGCATTGATGCTTCAGGAGAGATTTTTTTTTTAAATAAAATATTCTTAAAAGTCAAATTAACTGACAATTTGAAACAAGTTTGGAGCATATCCTTCCTTGCGTGTTCCCAAATACAGTAGGAATAATGCATGTGAGTATCTTATAATGTCTGTGCTAATAATATATTTAAGTAAAATTCACATAGTCAAAATTTTTATGCTTAGTCAATTCTAGCATCAGCTACATAGAAGGTAGAATGGTTGTATTCAAGGAAAATGTGAGTTTATTAAAACAAAGCTCTCAGTCTGTGCGATAGCTCTCTACCTCTGTAGGTACTTCTTTTTAACCATTATAGTTTCTAAGGCCCTATCATAGCTCTCTTCTATTAAAGTATTGGCTACTGGAACTATAGACAAACAAGGGCATTTCTGGAGTTGACTTTGAGAGCAAGAAACTCATCGCTTTGGTACAGCTGATGAAGTAGGAGACAAACTCCTAACATACATTTTCTATATGAAGAATTACTTGATAAGGTGTCTCTAAATGTCAACAAAATGTCTCTAAAATAACTAGGGCCAGTGCTACCATATTGCCATGTATATGCAAGGGTCTCATTGTAGGTATTAACCAGATTCAAAATAAGACTCATGGTGGTTTGATTTGTTCTTGAATTCCCTTTTAACTAATTACTGTTACAATGCTGTCAAGCAGGTAGAGGTGCTTCTGAGTCTAAGGAACCAGTCTTCAGTTGTTGGTGTTAAATGTTTCATTGTTAGCATCTGGTGAGATGGCTTGGGTCGTTCATTAAACATCACTTCCAATCTGAACATACTCATTGAAAAACCAGAAATAGATCAAACTGCACTTTCTCTTTTTTCCCCTTTACATTTTTATTTACTTAAAACTTTGATAGCACCAAGATGTGCCGTTTCTTAGTAACTACATTTTACATTGCACAGTCTCAGACTTCTGTGGTAATCTGAATATAGTAAACCACTGACCTGAACAGCTAAAAACTAAAATTAGTAAAAGCCTGCCTAGGGCACTAGCTTTTCTCCAGCTTTTCTTTTGGTGTTAGTGACAAAAGATATATCTGTCTCTTTCCTGGTGAATCTTTTCTTCCTCCCTCCTCCCTTCATTACTTGCATTGCAGCCCTGTCAAGTCTCTTGCAACTGGTGTCATCTCACACAGGCAGGACTGAATAGCACAAAGTGGTTCTCTTACAACCCGGAGTAACTTGCGGGCCAGTAGAATCATCATCAACTGATAATTGTGTTGTAACATTTTTCATGCTTTTTGTGAGTTTGGCTTTCCTCTCTGATCTTCTGAATGGCTTGTGGGATTCAGTTCCACCGCAGCTTTGTCCCTGTTCTCAGGCCTCTGCGCTAGGGCCCTGAAAACTCTTTTGAAGATTCTTTATCGTTCCTATGGTGCATGGGTTGCATTGTCCATCAGGATAAGCACAGACCTGCCAAGGCTTCCAGCTGAAGTAGGGTTATCTCCTGTTTGGAGTGGAGGAACGGGTGCAAACTGTGGCAGCTTTCACTCCCTGGGTTCTGGAGCCTTGCCAACATAGGCTTTTGTCAGTAGCCACATGGACAAGCCACGGAGTTCAGAGAGCTCACTGTGCATGCGCAACACCACACCTGCACCACCCCCTGAATCCAACTATGATCAAAGGCACCTGTTCATATCATCAAAATGATGTGCTGTCCCAAGGTCCTAGAGTAACAACAACCAGAAAGCTAAGCAAAAACAGCTACCCAGAAGATTTTGCCTCTTCCTTTAGGATTCAGGGCCTAGCTATATTGTTCTTCAAATTCTGCTCCCTAAGAATAACTGCAAAGGTGAAATTAAAGTTCCACCCAGTACAATATGAAACCTCTCTAAAACAAAAACTAATCA
This sequence comes from Gavialis gangeticus, assembly GCF_001723915.1. Lineage (NCBI taxonomy): Eukaryota > Metazoa > Chordata > Crocodylia > Gavialidae > Gavialis > Gavialis gangeticus. Next base: position 47,795,650 of record NW_017729030.1, on the reverse strand, counting down.
TAATGTTACCAGTGCGCTGCACTCGCTGATAGCTCTCCATCCAAGAATTTACCTGCTTCCACAACATCATTCCCATAGCTGATCCTTGGGGCTAGAAATAGATGTTGGATTTGTCCCTGCATAAATTGTGCCTGTGTTTGTCCCAAAATAAAATATCCCAGGATTGGCATGTACACACATTGCCCACAGTTTAATGAGCAGCTGAATGCAGTGCCACTGTTCTGCCATTGATTCGGTCGCACAATCCTGGGATAACTGTACCGACATACGTTGCTGTATCCTGGGATAAATTACTACTACCTCTTATCAAGGAAACTTTTTTAGGATTTATCCTGAGACAACAGTTTATCCCAGGATAAATGTGATGCCCATTTATAGTCTAAATGGTTTAGAACTAGCTTCTGTCCACAACTGTCCTTTCTTTTCTTGGAAATACCTCCATCGAGAGGAACAGCATGGTTGGCAAAATCATGAAGCACGTTCCCTGGAGTCAAGTTTTGGCTATGAAATTCCCCACCACAGGAGGCCCAGCTGAAAGGGCCTTTCTCTGACAACATTCAGTTCAAGACTTTTTCCTCTCTGCAAAGGACTTTACTCAGTATACAGTATTCTTAAATGGCCTGGCAATGCTTACACTATCAGCCTCAAACAGTCCTATAGAAAGGCAATGTAACTTGGGTAGGGACAAAGAAGCTAATATTAATTGTACCCCAGTAATGCTTCTATTTAGTCTTTTCTTATCTACAACAGTTTTAAGCAACATGGTAATCAACAGATTAGAAATGTACAGATAAGTAGAATATAGTACTATAAGCCGTAAACTGATGTTTGTGTTTTAATATTTTCATTTCTTTTTGTGAGTTCTGCTTTCTTCTCTGATGGCTTGTGGGTCCATAGGCTCAGCAGTATTCTCTTTCTGTTGTACCAAATATGTTTCTCCAAGTAAAAATACTGCAGTGTCTCATATGTGCAATGCACAAGTGATTTGGAATGTGGTTCAGTAATGTAAGCAATAAAGTTTTAGGATAAATTGTTAGGCATACAGACATTTAAGGGGGGGAACTATACAATAAAGTAAATAAGTGTAGCATCTAGCAATAATTCTGTTTTGGGTATGAGGGATAATGGCCCACATTTTGGTAGTAATAAAAATGTTCTATTAAGTTCTTTCAAATCATAGCAGTGATGAAGCACTGCTATGAGGGAAGCTTACAAATTCAGGGAGCATAAAATAAACATATTAAACTAGAAAAAAAACTGAGTTCCAGTACTTATTGTTTTATCACTTCCATCATGGGCATAGGATAAAAGAAAACTCTTACTTGCTTGTTAGAAGAAGAAAGCTCTTACTTGAAGTTCTTACTTGGCAGATGTCAGTTGAAAGCTCTGCTATGGAATATGCCGCAATGTCAAACTCTGTTGGGTAATTTTAGACAAATGTGTCATGTGTGACATGGAAATATGGCATGCTGTACATTAGTGATTTCCCAAGTGTTTGGATCAGGTAGTAATGTGCTGAGAAAGTGCTCTTTATCTATCCACACTGTGTACTTGTATAGCAATGGGGAAATGCTTTTGGTAGAAATTACTTTAGTCAGAAAAAGAATCCATTTACAATATGTGCCTTCTAACATCTTTCAGACAATGCATTGTATTAAAGAGGCATTTTTTGATTAATGTTTTATAAACATTTTTCAGCATGACAGCTTAAAGTCCCTGTAAAATTGTAAATGCGTGCATAGTGCTCACTTCCATAAAGTCAAATGCCATCTCATAAAGTCTAGTTGGATCCTGTCAACTACGGTGACACAGAATCAGTACCTTGGAGCATTAAAATTAATTTGCTTCATTTATATTACTGCAGCGATAGCTAGATGAAAAGAGCCCTGTATTTAAATTTGCTTAAAAATACCTTCAAATCTTGTAGGTTTTTTATTATTATTATTATTTTACATTTAACTAAATGTAGTGAAGTGCAGCATGATATTTTCATGGGCCTTGTATAAAGGAGACTAGAAAATGAAAAAGTAACAAGGGGAGAGAGAAGGAGGGAGGGAGAGATGTGTGAGGTTACATTGGGTGCAAGGCTGGGGGAAGGATAAATACATTTCAGTTGAGCTGGTTACTAGGGAAACAGTAGCCTTAGATCAGGGCTGGTCAAAGGACAACCTTAGGGACAAATCAGAATACCTCCCTGGTGAAGGGGAGCACACATAGCTCTTCTAATACTCGCACTCTGTACCGTTATGGTGTCACTATTGTTGGCCATGTTGATAGCCATGGAGAGAGGATGAACAGATTTTCTCTTACTTGCAGTTTTTTTCCACGTATGCTAAGAATAATAACAAAGAAGTCGTGAACTCACAGAAGAAGAAACCGAGTATCAGGGGGAAATGGGATACCAGTGCCAGTTCTCTGGAGCTGGGGAGTCGGGTGGGGGGAGAGGAGAGAAGCTGCAGACACACAGCTCCTCCTAGGTTGGTTCCAAAGTGGAGCTTGATCCCCCACACTCCTGACCCAACAGCAAGCGTCTGTTGGGTCAGGGGGGTCAGTCTAATTCATGGCGCTTTCTGTGAAGCACTGTATGTTACATGAGTGAGACTGGGGATCTGCGCGTCTGTCAGCACCCTGCATTACACTGTTAGTGAGCGGACCCTTGTGAGCAGCAAAAGCACACAGGCCAAACGAGTGTGTGGTAACACAAAAGAAGGAGCAGGGAAGAAGGAGAGAGGGGGAAGGAACAGAAAAGAAAGAAAGACCCCTGAGTGCAGGAGCCAAGGAGTGAGGAGCATTGCAAAGGCAGTGAGCACAGACAAGAGGGAGGCGAAGGGAGCAAGACCAAAGGGGTGATAAATGAGAAAAATACAGCTGGAAAGTGAGTGGGTGGCTTGGCATTTCTTTGGTGTTAGGGTGGGAGGGTGTTCCTCTTAGGAACAAGGACATATTTTGAAATAATTCCTGATGTTCCTCCCTTTTGCTTTTCCTCTCTCTAACCTGATCCCACAATAAGCTTTTCTGTTACATGCCTGGGCCCCATTTCTCCCTCTTTCTTTGGAAGTGAATGGGATATGGCCCTGGCCACACACTCCCAGAGTGTTCAGCTACTTGTTCGTTTGATCTGTGAAGTTATATGAGGCATTGCAGGGGAATGTAAAATCACAGATAAGCAACAAACCCCAGAGCAAATCCCTTTTACACTAGTGCCATTCAGGACAAATTACACTACATAAGAGATATGACAAAAAGCAAGAAACCCAGTTGGTGTGAGTTTTGTATACGTTACACCTTTTAAACTATTGGGTCAGACTGCAAACAAGATGTGCAGAGAAGGGGGTGAGAGACCTTCTTGCATTTTGAAAAACTGTAAGGGGAGTATGACGAGGCTAATTTTTGTAATGCGTATACTCTGGTACTTTGCAGACTTTGTCTGAATTAATGTAGTGTTGCTGTAGCTATCGTATTACATTAGGGTTGGTTGCTGTATGCTATAAGTGATGAACAAAACAGGAGCAGACAAACAAAAATAAAGATAACCATATCCTTTTTGCTTAGCACCTTCCTTTCTTGCTATCCATCTGAAAAATTTAAACTCAGCCCTCTCACTCTATTATTTTTTGTTATAGCAGCACCTGCTCATGTCAGTACTGTTTCAGTCAGTGTTTTCTGCTATAAAGTCAGTTAACAGCAGTTCAAACCTCAACATAAAAATATATTTTCCATGCAGGCTTAGCCCAGGAGTCATAACAGTAGCATTCTTTGTGGGCTTGTTTGTTTTACAACATCTTACAAAGAAATAAAGTGATATGAAAGGTTTCCCGTTCAAGTTTCTTTCTTGCATAACATAAAAATAATGTATTTTCCTCACTTGCTTGGATTCAAAGTTATGAGTAATTCTGGAAGTATTACAGAGAAATATTTTAATTTCAACATTTATTTTCTTGGTGGGATTTTTTATTATTATTCAGTTAAAAGCAAAACTTCTGACACCTTTCTTGTTGTTTTTGTTGCACTGTTGCTGACATGAGCCTCTAAGGGTCCAATCTTCATAGTCTCTCTGGTGTGATATTTACTACGTGCTCTTGACAGCTAGCATCGGCTGGAATTTCAGTAATCAGGAACTGGATAAAAAGAAAAAAGAAAAAAAAAATTTCCGTACTTAAATAATCTTTACCGGAGAATTTGCCTATTTTTCCCCTCTTCCAGTTAGTTTTTCCTAGTCATTTATAGAAATGTTGTTGTAATTGTACATTTGTAAAAGGACCGATTGTTCTGACATGTATTTTAAATAATCAGTGAATTAAGGATCCCTTAAAACTTTATGACATACTTATAATTATATAATTATAGTGTCAGAGTTGTTACAGGGTTTTGTATTTATAGGTGGTAACTCTCATTTTCCTTCCCTGTTTTACTGGCATCATAACTTTACCCTCAAAAAAGTTACCTTTTAGGTTATAATGTCTGGTGTCTGTTTATGTCCCAGAAATGATGTATATGTTTGAAAGCCAGGTCAAAGTAGAGTTGAAGCTGTGATGGTTCAGGAAAAATGCAAGAGACAAGGATTTTTGTGAGTGACACAGTTGCTCCAACAAAAAAATATTGCCCACAAAAATCCATGCCTCTCAGACATTTGAAAAACATTTTGGTCACTTTGGATATGGAACAAGCTTGAGATCATAAACTGTTTGTTCTAATTTTGCTTCTGCCTTTTGTATTGTTATATAAATATTGTCATAGCATGATGGTCAATTAGGACATGTTCAGATTTTTATTTTTATTTAAAGTATCATATTTTTTTTTCTGGCTGCATTTTTGAATGGGTTAAAGTTTGAGGTGGCAAATTGTTTGGCTAGAAAACCATAATCTATTGTAGAAAGACAGTATGGTGGGATTGTGTAGTAAATTACAATCTTTGATAATAGAGATATCTGTTAATGTGTACAGTCAGATACAGTACATTCATGAACCCCTAAACACACATGAAAGAACAAGAAATTCTCTGCACCTTGGCAAGCTCTTCCTGCCCAACAGGTTACTGTGAATCCCATATTCCTTTCAAAAGTACGGTCGGTCTAGCGGCCTTTTGATTTGAGCTATGCATGCCACAACAAAACTAACTTTTAGTATTGAAAGCTAATTTAGCTGTGTTGATGATAAATCCAAGATGCTGTCTGAGCATGTTTACTAATATTGAACCTAGTACTGCAAACTGATTAATTTTAACAGCCTTTCACTGGAAATATGTATGCCCTTACTCAAGCATGGGTAAGGGCTTGGAAGTTCAGACTCAGTAGTTTAATATCATGAAACTAAAAGGATTAAAACGATTGGAAGAGTGCCTTGATCAGTGTGAGGCAGCATCTTTTGGATCCAGGTATCCCGGGCAGTGAAGTGCTAGCTGTAGCAGTAAATATGTGGCAAGTAAGTTATGCTTCCTCATTTAGGAGGGTGGCAACAGTTGATCTGGGTGGCCAGGAAAGTTGAAAAGAAAAAGATTCTGGCCATTATAGGCAAAGCAGTGTTTTTATTAGAAACGATCTCTTTGTTTGGATCCCAGTTATGGGCTGCTCAGTGGTGACACACAGATGGTATCTGAAAGAATGTCTCTCCTGGCTAGCTTTTGCTCAAAAGATGGAGGTAACCAGTGTGTGTCCACTGCATTTAAGTGAGGAATAAAATGTGCTGAATTCTCAGGGGTTTCCCTTTGGAAAAGTACATTCATATCTGATCCTCTGCATGGTTAGTGCAAGAACTGGTAGATTACGACCTCTGTGAACACCCCTCATTTTTGGGGGTAATAGTAAAAGTCTTAGGAAGAGATTTTGAACCAGAAAAGGGTTTGAAGTAAATAGCTGCATAGCTATATTCCATTTTTTTCTTTAAAAGAATGCACTACTTTTTCTAAATGTTAGGTAGCCATTATTGCTTAGGAAGACCGACAGTTACAAAGGCAGCAGTCCTTCTGGATCAACATGACAGTATTCAAACAGTATCAGCATAAGTTTCCCCATATTCTTCTCTCAGCCATAACCATGGGCCGCCCTATGAAAGAAGAGAGAGTGTGGTTCATTACCTAATGAAACAGTCAGGCTTCATCTGACCTTTGGCCAACCAAGAGCAGTACTAATTCTGCAAATGATTTTTGTGATATAGTCTACTGAGAAAGGAACTCGCATCAGCAGCAGTTCATTTCACATAGGTCACTGAGCAGCCATCAGATGGTTTGGCCTCTTTCATTCTGTGCTAAGACTCTGTGGAACCTGGCAAGTCTGACTCATGGCAATTTTTTTCCCCAAACCGCTTGTGTTTGGTTTTTTGCAAGTTGTTACCTTCCTGCTTTTGGTGTCGTTGGTTTGCATCTTCTCAACATTTACATCTGTGCTGTACAACAATGTAAAGTGTTCATGATCTGGAGAGGACAGACCACCTGTTGCCATAAGTCACTGCTGCAACAGGTGCTATTATGGCATCTCACCACTAGGTGGGAGGGGACCACGTAAAACAAGAGTGGGCAAAATACAACCTGCGGGCCAGGTGTGGCCTACTAATTGATTATATCCGGCCTGTGGCTTCCCACAAAACACTCTGCATGCGGCCAAGCCCCGCCCACTCATCCACCCAGGCCAACCCATGCCATGCTCCTGCCCACACCTGCCTCATGCCTGCAGATGGCACTGCCCTGCCCTCAGTCCTGCCCAGTGTGCACAACTTCCTGGCAGGACTGCTTTGCACCCACTGCTGTCCCCCCGACCTTGACCCTCCCTTCCTCCCTCTTCCATCAGCCAGCTCCCAGCACACAGGCATCCCCCCACCACACACCCCACACACAGTATACAAGAGTAAGACTCAATCTTGAGCTGTTATGCAGTTGCCTCTATATATACGCTACTCAAAAAAGATAAATCAGAACAAAAAATATTTTTGAAATAAAATAATATTTGAAATGAAATAATATTTTATATTAATAAATGAAATAATATGAAATGATATTTTGCACACAATAGTGTACAAAAATAAGTTATCATAGATTATTGATTTTTAGTATATGATTTGTGTTTTAGCTATAATTTGTTCAAATTATTTCTTCTGAAAGACTTTGTGTGTGGCCATCAGTGGCTTACCAAAACTCAATAAGTGGCCCACCAGCTAAAATAATTGTTCACCACTAGTGCAAGATCCTATTTCATAGAAGAGTAGTGCTAGAAGGGACCTAAGGAGGTCATGTAGTCCAACCCCCTATTCTTGGAAGGATCATCCCTCTCCAAGTCATCCCATACAAGTGCTGGTCTGTCCTATTCCTAAAACTACATTGAGCAAGTCTTTATTTTTCGTGATATTTCTCAAGTCTGAGCACCCTGTGTTCCCCAGTGACCTCTAATTACCCATCAACTCCTTCAATTGATCTGTTGTGCTCCATTAGCTCATTAGGCCTTTTTTCTCTTTTCTGAGAGGCAGGGTTGTTCTCTACCACATGAATATTCCTTAAACTGGCACTTGGCTCTCCACCTTGGTTACATGCATCAATCACAGCAGACAGGGCCAGTGGCTTAGTGTTTAACTATGGAAATGGCACAACGCTCCCACAGTACTGATAGGACTGGAAGAAAATTGTGAATCGGAGGAGATAAGTAGGTTGGAAGGCAGGGGGTGGGGAACATGGCACAAGAAGAAAAAGTAAATGTAAGGCTCCCTCCAGCACCTGCACAATCACCCTCCAGGAAGGAACAGATCTACATCAAGCCTCTGGCTGGAATTTGGCAGCTCTCAACTTAATTAGGAAACCTCTGTTGGGAGCTGTCCTGGTATTTTCCAGCTCTTTCCTTTTTGCCAGAGGGAAAGAGGTCCTTTGCAGTGAAGCTGTTGTGCATTCATATCTTCTTTTGCTTCTTACAAGCTAATTTTGTGTCTTCATTCTTGCAGAAATGTGGGGGGGGGGGGGGGGGGGGGGGTTCTGGTTCAAAATCTTAGTAAAATGCAAAATGCTTTGCTGTGATCCTACATATAAAAAGCAAACTCAGAAGCAAAATCTACTGTCTTTCTGCCCACAGGGATTCCAATGCTGAAGATAGTATTTGCGGGCTATGAGCACCTGTCTTTAATTTCTGTTCCCTTACTTATCTATCACCCGGCTCAGATTCTTCTTGGCAGTCTACTGGTACCAACAATAAAGTCTTGGATGATTTCTAGGCAAAAGGTAAGACATTGCTCTCATAGAAGTATTTGTAATGCTAACTATTATTTCTTTAATATAAGAAATAGTAATGGTAAGTAAATGTCACTGAAACCTTCAGTTTTCTTGATGCAGACCATCTATACCAAGGGTTTTCCTCTATACCTTTACCTGTTTTATGACAATGATGATATTCACAATAGATTAAAAAAAAAAACCCTCAAGATTCAGCAAGACAAAGTTCTTTGGGTGAATCTGATTTCTTTTATTAGACCAACTTAAATAATTTTAAGATTCAGTCATCCAAGACTTTGGAGAAGGTCAGATCCAGCTCATATCTCTGCATCTGGACCTATCCTCATACTTAATATAACAAGCCAGGTTCTTGGCTCGCATCATACCTAATAATAATGTCCCTTGAAGTCTGGGTCAATCTCTAGCTAATATAGCTAGCTAGCTAGCCTTACAATTTATTCTTATGAGGGATTTCACAGATCTGCTAGCTTGGGGTCCTTTCTATCTACTGGGTGTGTTTTAAATGAGATCCTGAATTACAATTAATTAAAATCATTCAGAACTAAGGCTCTTACTGTTTTCTATTATTCGCTGGTTATTATATTTTTTAAAAACTTTAGATTTTTGGATGGTGGCATTGTATCTCATATCAGGTTTTAAAAACAGGCATGTGGCATGGGAGAGTTCATAGGCTTCTAACAGAATATGCAAAGATTTTCACATTTAAGTTACTGGCTTATTTCAGTAGGGGTAGAATCTGTTACTCCATGACAGCTGATTAGTAGTCTATGTGAAATGCATTAAATTGTCTCAGTCCAGTTCCTAACACACAAATATCCAGATCACAGAAACCAATCTTCGTGATTAAAATTAAGCAGCACCTTTGGTCAACAGATATGACAAGGTTTAAATAGGTGTGGAACAGGAGAACATCCTTGCCCAGAGAGGGTGTTCTTGTTGTTAAAGGTCGATAGTGTGCAAAAGCTTAAACCTAGCATAATTCAGCTGAGGACTTCAGCCTTCAGTGCTGTCATAAACTCTGGGGCTCAGATTTCCCAAGCTGGTGAGTGAGGATGCTTCAGTTTTTGGTTTCCCAATTTAAAAGACCTGAGTGGATGCTCAGGACTCTCTAAAAGTCCAGTTCCATTAAAGCATCTCAAAAATCTAAATCTAATCAAGCATCAAATCTAAAACCATCACTAGCCTTATCCCTTAGGGCCACTGGTTATAAGTTGTTTATAGCTTGTTCTGTCATTCAGTTGCTGCATTCCATACGAATAAACAATAAATCTCAAAAATGTTGAGATATCCAGAATGACTGGTCACTTCCAGAAATCTTGGCCTATAGCTCAAACTAAAGATTCCTAAGAAATTAACTTAAATATCTCCTTTAAGCAAAAATCAGTGAAAATATAGTAGACCAGACCCCCAGATATACAAAGCTCACTTTGTGCTATTCCTGGCAACAAAAAAAATCAGATCTAAAATTGACATCACTGATCCTAGGACAATCACTGAAGTGCTAGGGCATCATGACTTTTATATCATCCTTCTCCTTTCTGTAACCTGTGTAACCGTAACTAAAATGCATTTCTGTGATCCTCAGTTACAGCAGTTGTCCTTGGAGTGCTATCAGCTGTTGCAGTTTAGGCCACCCTTTAGGCAGGGTATAAAACCACAAATTCTTCAGTTTACGATTGAAGGAGAACAAAAGTGGCTTAGCGATACCATTGCACCCTTTTTCTGAGCTTCTCCGAGCCATGAGCCTTTTACTCATTAAGCTTCAAATTGGTCACTTGTGCTAACCAGACTATAAAGTTACAATAAGGATATACTGAGAAATTTTTGTTCTATTGCACCCATATTCTGCACTTGATGTTCTGGGTTATCCACGTTAATATTATTTTAATTACTCCTATAGTTTTCAAATCAATGAAGTTGTTTAGCAGTACCGGTGCAGTAATTACACTAGAACTGAATGTTATGACTGGATAATGGTTTCCTACTTTGAAAACAAACATGTCATCATCACCTTGATGTTTATTTTCTGTAAATATTTTGGCTTCACTTTGGCATCTCGCTTGCAGTGGGAGACGGTTATCCAGTCACAGTACTCAGTTCCACTGACATTCTTGCTTAATTATGATAGTACATGTGATCTGCTTGTATGAAATTGAATTTAAATATTTAGTGGTTCATCTATAGTGAGGTCTTTCTCGGTTGAAAGTATGGCAGCAGAATCTGCCAAGCAATAAAATAAAAGAAATTATGCCCCAAACAAATTGTAGAAGGGTTTCTCTCCCCTAAACTCTTTGCAGTATAATACCCAAGAATATAGTTTCTAATGGCTGCATTTAACAATACTTAATAGTAGTGTTTGGAAAGGGGCGTCACATTACATGCACCTCATTTGTTCCCACAGGTTTTTTTTAAGGAGCTTTTATCAACTTTAAAATATGTACACAGTTAATGATACACTAAATATCTACAATAAAAAGACTCTCACCAGCCCCTATCTCTTAGAACATCCATCACTTTTTTTAACCAACTCATCACAATAATAGTGTCCCCCCTCACATCAGCCGACATCTGTTGAAGCACCCCTTCAGTTAAAGTGCAAGGAAAAAAAAGAGAACTGTGCTCTGAAGGTTGGCAAAAGCAGTCTGTCTTGGATACAAAGGGGTATGTGAGTGATAGGGCTTGAGTACCCTTCATGAGGAAATGCCTGCCCTCTCCCCCAACCTCACAAACTAGCAAGCTGTTAACTTTAGCCTGGTTGTTGATAGCACTTGCAAAAGTATCCCACAGGAAGAAAGTAGCCTCTTAGATAATCATGTCTTAGAAAGCTGTTCTCCCAGCACTTTATATTGCACCTAAAAGCTAACTAGAGGGTTGTATAAAACCATTTGTAGGATATTTGCAACTGCCTGACAAACACACGTCTACATACAGTTACTGTAAATCTACATAGGGTGCACAGCTGTAGTTTTATCTTCAGGGGACAGAGACTTGGATAAATAAGATCCACACTAAAAATAGTTCTGTCCAAGTGCCGCTGATTAAAATCATTCTTAAGACCTTCTATTTTTTGCATGAGGAGCAGGTGAGGGTCTAACCCAGCACACACATAGCAAGTGAGAGTATTAGCCCCTCTGAAGGACCTCTCTGTTAACCCACAGGCACCCAACTCCCATTAACCAAACTGAGTAATTTAGCCAGTTTCACAAGTTGGGTCCTACTTGATGAGACCATAGAGATGAATTTTGTTAGCATATTGAATGTACGTGGTCTACATCTGCCTTACATAAATATTGAGCAGGAGTGGTAGCAAGCTATAGGGACTCTTACAGACATAACTCAATGGCAACAGTTATCCTCAGCACTGAGAGGTTACTGCTTATTTTTTTCCTCTGGGGATGTATTGGAAAAGGAAGGAATGACTGACAGAGGTAGCCGATCATCAAACAGTGCAAGTAGTACAGATTCTGCAGTGAAAAGAAGTCTTAAACTAGATGGTGTGAAGTACAGTGAATAGGAGGATTGCAGATATTCTCTCTCCACAACCTTCTTAACCATCTTTTCCAAAATAGTGAATTTAAAACAAGTCAATAGATGGATTAGCCACTTCACAAGATGGTTTCTTGAGCAGGAAGCTTAACTTTTGCTCTCAAAGATAGCGAAGACTTGATCCATCTTCCTTCATGAGCACTTCTAGCCCTTTTCCTGCTCGTTTCTTCTGCTGTCAGCCACCCAGTAGTGACCTACGTAGGTGAATCATAAAACCATAGAAAAGAGCCTCAGAAAGCTGAGTCCACCCCATTGCCCCACCTTCCCCGTTGCAATGGGCACATGGGTGCTTCCCACCCCTGTTGCACCATGCAGGCACAAGGGTACATGAACCACAGCTCCACAGTGACTGCAAGCACGGGTGACTGACTCCACTGCTTCACCCCGCCTCCCAGGGCAGGGCAGGAAGCAAAAAGTCAAAGGGGAGCCTGGAGCCTCCAGCTGCAGCTGCTACAGTTGGGAGTGATGGGGGAGGTCGCAGCCAGGTGGGACCCTGGAGGCCACAGATTAACCCCTTGCACGGTGCCAGTTGAACAGCCCTGGTCTAACCTGTTGGTTGTGCAGTTTCAAGAACCTTTTCCAACACCTGCCAAGCACAATGCCTGGCTATGGGAGAGTGCATTTAGAGGTCCCAGTGTCAATAGCTAACAGCAAAAGATCATTATACAACCTAAGCAGAGTAGTTTATCTTCTGCATGCTTATATTTCTCAGAACCACCTGGAAATCCACTGTCTTATTGTAGCCACTAAAATAAAAGCTTGTCTTGTGTATGTTTGTATGACTGTTTTGTTTCGTGTTTGCAGGCACTGAAGTTAACAAGGCAGCCCAAAGCACCTGTGAAGGTATAACAGTGAAGTTGGTCCGTGTCACAGTGAATGTATATATGTACTATACTGTACACACACAGACAATGACAGAGACTGGTATTTGTGAATGTTGCTTCAGTGCATATTTTATTTTTATATCTGTAACTAAAAAGTTATACCCATTTAAGTGCCTTAAAAATGCATTTTTGGCAAAAGCATTGTTTCCAGAAGCCACTTTGTCGGCTACTGAAAGAGGTTGTACAGTATTTTGAAGTCATTCAGTTTTTATTTTTCTATCTGAGTGGATGATCCTAGTAATTAAAAGTTGCGTTCCCTTCATTGTCTCTCAAGCTAGGAGTCACCAGCTGTAAGTTAATGTTTTAAACTAGCCAAAATTACTAGCAGCACAATTCTCTGCTAGTTGACTACAGGGAAGTGCTTGCTGAACTTTGATTCAAGACTGACTTGAATTTCTCTGTGATTCTGTTACCCTCCCCAGTCATATAACTGTGACATGCCTTTTTCTTCTGAGTTTGTGTACACTCAGCATGGGGCCATCCATTGTATGGAAGCTGAGAAGCATAAATTATTTGCATGTGTTGACGCAGTTGTCTAGACATTCCTTCAAAGCTAATGGTTTTCTCAAGAAATTTCTTTCAATTCCATTTTATGATATTGTGCCATTGTATATCTTAAATGCATCATAGGCTTCTTCAAAGAAATGGTCTACTGTTTGGGTTCTGAGTGAAGTTATGTTGTGCAGCTAGGAGACTTTTTATAATTTACCCAAGGTGAACAAAAATTTTTGTTTTTCTTTTTTCATTTCCAAATGTAACACAGAGATCTGCAATGACACAATTGCAGATGCTAATGTTGAAACTGTCATAAGCAAGCTAAGTTATAAATTGTCATATTAGAAATGAATAATGGCTTATGAGAACTAGAATGTTGACAATTATTTTTCTCCAATTAAGGTTGTAACAAGAATTAAGAAAGATGTTTGTGGTAGCAAAGACGCTATTTTAATTAAGTTGACAATCAATTGCAGCATTTTTTTTAAATAAAATATTTATTTATTTTTGTCATAAAATTATAAGAAAAAAGAATCTGGATACACAATATTATTTATGTGGAAGGAAGAGGTGTATAATCTTTAAGCACACAACAAGCACTGCACCTTATTCAGAAAATCAAGGAACTAGAATGGGGATGCTACAATTCACCCACTTGTAAGAACTGGATAGGGCATGTACATCAAGACCTCAGAAGGAGTAAAAATCAAATCTCAAACCATAATAAGCACAAGTGCAGAGTTCAAGGGTTCCAGGCACATCACTCTTACCCTTGCATTCAACTTGTATAAGAGTATAGGTTCCCAGCTCATGCAAATGGCAGTTTATACCAGCTGAGAATCTGATCTGTGCCAAGGGGAATAGACCCTTGGGATGAATGACCCCATATGTTCTTCAAGTCCTGTTTGGTGAATCTGCCATGTTATCCTGATTTTGATGTTTGATGCCAAGCAGAGATGCTTTACGGTAGAATGGTCTGAGCTGCTGACAAGGCTAAGACATCAGCTCTCACTATGGATCGCCAAGAATGTGCTGTAAAATCAACAGCCCCTATTGATAAAACAAGCAACTACCAAAAGTGCATGGAACTGCAAGGTACAGAGTCCCCCTCATCGACTAGATTAGAGCTAGGAATCCTGCCTTAAGCAGATGGAGAGATGCCTCTCCATACCTGAGGTTGAGCTTGCATCATCACTAAGCTTACTGAAGTATGCCACAAGTGCGTGCCTTTTGAGGGCAGCTCAAGCCCTCTAACAAGCTAAACTAGTAAATTAAAAAAGCAGCTCACACCCGTATTTTTAGAGCCAAATAGTAAATTCTCCTTTATCATTAGCTGGCTCTGTGTGCATCCAAATTCCTTTTCGATACTTAACACATATACTAAAAACATCCAAGGGTTAGATAAAGGGCACAGGGTCAGTACACCTTCTTTTGGCTTTGTTTCCTTGACTGTCTTTTGAACCTCCAAAGTGTACATACGTAAGGGCCTAATCCAGCTTCCATGAGACTGAGTGAATTTTTCTACTGGCTTTAACAGGCATGAGATCAGGCCCAAAGAGAGCATGAGTTTCTGGATGACTGGTTTAAACCCCAGAGAGAATTCTTGCACACATTTTTTTTTCCCCTTCATTGGATGTGTCTACACTGAGCAGTCAATACACTGCTAATATTCCAGCTGATCTACCTCAAAGTACTGAATCTAATGCCTTCGCTATGTGCAGCAATTAGTTTAGATTCCTTTGAAAATGTCTTTGTTATACATTTACTGCGTTACCAATATGGTGGACTGTTTTCCATAGAGAATTTTGTTAGGTCCTGTTCAGTGTGATTATTGAGCTTAAATGCTGTATGTTTATTTCTGTTTTTACATAAATGAATGTTGGATATATTGTTCTGAAAGGGGTGCAAAGCAAAACAGAAATACATTTTTAAATCCATACTTAGTGGAACTTAATTATTCATATCCCAAATATTTTGTTATGTTTAAAGACTGTTAAGCTGTTCATGTCATGCCTTCAATTACGCTTACACGTCTTTATAAAAATAACTTTGGTTAATGCGAAATAAGAGAAAATACAAACTTCCTTATGAAACAGTTCAGCATTATATTTTTGTAACTTGAAGTTTCATTCTTTTGACGATGATGTTTTGGAGGTTACTGCTTGTCCCTTTTTAAAAAAAATGTATTGTAAAAAATATATATATTTTATCAATGGAATTTGGAAATCTTTTTCTCTACATACAGTCCATTTTATTCTGTTGTAAATAACTTCAAAGACCTGATTTTACTTGGAAGAAGGGGGGAGAATCAAGTAGAGGATATTGCAAATTGTTATCAGATTAAAGAGAATTAAATACAGAGCTGTTTTTACAAGAAGAAGATGAGGAATCTTCTGAGGGTTCCTGAGCTTTGCTTCAGAGTTGCCAAGAGAAAGCTGACTGTTCATTTTCAGGCAAAACTCCTTTTGCTGGCAATGAGAATTTTGTCTGTGTTAGGACTTGAGAATACTGTTCACTCGTTAAATGCCTTAGATTCTGCATATCTTGAATTCTATATATTACTGTCAGTGCAGGAAAAAATAACACAATAGAGCTGAAGAGTTGGCTATCTTTTGGTACGAAACTAACAGAAGAGTTGATTTTCCCTTATGTGTCTAAATCAGATGTGAAGCACAAAACCTAATGGGTTAAAATGGTCCAAGTAATATGTTAAAGTAAAATAACCCAACGATTTATTTGAAATCAAGTTCCACTACTTTTTTGTCATTATTTGTATGTTCCTTCCTTAACGTGAGCAGCACACAGCCAACAAAGCTGCGGTCCCAACAGAGACTGGTGACTTACACCCATCCACAGAAGAAAAGAAGAATTCAGCCGTCTGTTTTTACAAAAAATACAGCTGCATAAATTATTCTGGTGAACAGGGAAAGAGGAGCCCTTTGTAGTATGCTCCCTAATCACACTTTTCATCTTCAATTTTACATGTGTATGGTTTTCTGCAGGAATAGCTTGACAGGAGGAGGAGGATAGAAAAGGATGAAAATTTGTGTATGTAAGCACGATATATATGTGTGTAAGTGTACACATACATACATACATATATGTATAAATAATGAGAAAGGACCAAGTCCAAAATATATAATTGTTTGCAAATCCACATATGTAAGAATAGTTACTTTTCTGATGTTACTCTGGCATTAAAATTGAAATGTCAAATACTGAATTGTATTTTGTATTGAATCTTGATCTTACGCCGAACTCTGTATAGGGGCCTATTACAGCATGATTATTTTCTTTAAACTTGGATCATACAGGCTGTTTTGCAGTTAAATAGATAGATGTTGATGCATTTGGGAATTACCCTGGGGGGGGGTAATAGGCTGTATCATTGTTTCTTCAGTTTATTTTAATACCAATGACTTTACCTTACTATTATGGCAAGGTATCATAAACATGTAAACATGTTAAATAAACAACGGCCTAAATTCCACCCTGGATGGTACTTGTGCAGCTCCAGTGACAGGTCTGTTAATCTGTGGCATAGTCTCCCAAGGGAAGCTATTGGAGAAGTATCTGTATTGTTCTGAAAATGCTCTGCATTATGTAGCATGTGAAAAAAAAGTAAATGAAGAGTACTTTTGTATCATCTAGTGGCTTGTTCTGGCTAGCATATAACAACCCTAAAATCTGTTGGCTCAGAGGTATGCCCACTAAAAGTGCATTCCCTATCACAGTCTTCCATATTGACAGCCCAGCTAAATGGATCTGACCTGTTTAGGATAGATTTTATCTCAATCTTTTCCTATGTGTGAACCATGTCATTGTTAGGACTTGAGTTATTTTGGATAGGCACTTTGGTTCCAAATCTCCATGGTTATGTAAGCACAACTACAGAACAATAAAACCTGTCTCTCAGGTAATTATACATATGCAGTGTCGCACTTTTGTTTAGATTTTACTGAAATTTAATCAGTGGCGCTGCAAGTTATCATAAAAAGTGGTGATTTCCAAATCTACTACACACTGGATCCTTCAGCTTTCCATCACAAAGAACTGAGTTGAGGCAGGTCTGCTTCAGGCTAGAAGCTTGTGCACAAGCAGAAGTTGTAAAATGAGCTCTTTAATTGTTTCCTTTGTTATGGAGGTTGAGAGTGAGATCTTCAGTAGGAAGTGAGGTTTAATTTGTAACCAATGCAATGATCAAAGGAATGGAGGAAATGTGTTGGAGGCATTTGGTGTTGATGGGATTTCTCAGCTGCTACCCGGAATTGCAGTCTCTGTGGAATATCAGTTTCAGAGTCCATTAAATTTCAGTAATCCATTCTGGACATGATCAGGGCATGAGTCACCACTTAATTTTCTCATCAGTGGAGGCCAAGTTTTTAAAATATTTTTAGATACGCCTACAATAGCAGTCCCTGCCTGCCAGCCACCCTACAGAGTAACAATGAAGTGAGCAACAACTATCATTGAATCAAGCTCCCTACTTGACACACACCCTTTCTACTTCAAATTTGCGCAGGAAGGGAAAGAAAGTCAGAGGCTTCACCAGCATAGTGAAGAACTGAATCCCTTTGTGTCATATTAACGTTGTATGCCTGGTTACTGATTCTGACATGCACATTGGTAAAATCTAAGAGCTATACTTCACTTACTGCTCTTATTCCATATTCTGAAACCAGGGACCCAGTTCACTTCAGGAAGTAAACGTGCATGAGCTGATAATAGCTGTGAGTGAAACATAATCTAATGACACTAGTGGTAGATAGCTGCCAAAATAGCCATAAACTAGACCCTGCTAGTTGTTAGTGAATTTATGTTGGTGAATATAGTAAGCTTTACTGTGCCAAACTCACTTTCTTGTTTTTGCTGTCTCAGTCCAAGTAGTGGGTCATCTGAACTAGGGCATAGTACCAGAAACTGCTGGGACCCCTGCTCAAACCAAGGGAGCAAGAGTTGGCCATGACAGTACAGGAAATAGGCTGGCCTGCCTAGGAGGCACGACATCTCCAAATGGCCTTCTGCCAGTTAGTTGTCTGTAGAACACCAGGCAGACATCTGGTGTTCAGCTAAAAAATGATGATTCATCTTTGGTGGATGTCTGTACAGCCCATCCATTGGTGGACTGTATACTTACAGATGGTGATATAATAGTAACACAATGTTACTCAACATTAAAAAGCTTGCACTTTCTGAATATGGCTTTAGTTCATTCTCATGCAAAATAATTCTTGTTTATAGCAATGCCTTCATGGGGGGGGGGAGTTTATTTTAGTCTACTTTAGCCAAAATTGGGGTGTCCATGGAAAAGAATTATTTCATTAGGCTATTTCATAAGATGCAAAAATATAGGGAGAGAATGTTAATACTGGCCTTTTACTAGAAGAAAGTAAACTGAGAGCTGCAGAATCACAAGGCAGAATTTGTGAGCGAAATTCTATTGACCAGACATTTGGAATTGCATATGTTTTGTTCATTTCTAATCAACTTCACTGGATGTCTTCCCAAGCAGTCTCCTGCTGCCTGCTTTTCTCCAGAGTGTCTTAGAAGTCTATAACAAAGAGAGACTTGTGAGCTTATCTAAGCCATCTCCCAGTTAATGTAAGCCTGTGTTCAATTTGTTAATTCCTGTTTGCTTTGTCCAGAGTTGTTCTAAATGATACAGCTGCCACCACTTCCCTTGAAGACTATTCTGGAGATAACTGCTGTAGAGAAGTTTTTGCTTATACTCTGCCTGATATGTCATGTTCTAAAATTCATGCAGTTGTTCTTAGTTGAACAAACTGGTGTCATCATAAGCAAAGCCTTTCTCATAGGGCTGGATTTTAACAGCCCACAACCCTGACTGGTAGACATCCCGAAAGGAGTTTGTGGAATAGGCTGGGCTTCAAAGAAGTACTCAGTGGTTGCCACCGCTGGTCTTGGGATACCATTGCATGGCTGCATAACAATTCAGGGGGAGCCAGAACTGGGCATCTAGATTCCAAGCCCATCGGGGTGCTGGCGATTGCTAAGTCAGCTGGTTACATTGAAATTGGAAAAATTCAAAACATATTTTAATTCCAGGTTTAAAGTCGTCTTCCAATCCTTGCCTTCAAATGTCACAAACAGAGCAATGCCTGCAAAAATCTTCCCAATAACTAGGCAGTAATGTGTTTCTTGTTACATTTTGTGATGTCCCTCTTCTTTGTTTCCACCTGCTTTCTCTCTCATCACATGCAGTACTACATCGTAATATCTTTGGGGCAGAGACCTGTCTACATTATATGTATACACAGTGTTTAGCACAATGATGCCTTGATTCCTGACAGTGCCTAGAACAGGGGTGGGCAAAATGAGGCCCGTGGGCCAGATGCAAAAAGGACAACAAGAAGTCCTTTTTTAAGTACATAGGGAGTAGAAAGAAGGCCCCAGGAAATGTGGGGCCCTTGCAGGACAAGATGGGGAATCTGGTTGTCACGCCAGACGACAAAGCCAACATATTTAATAACTTCTTTGCCTCTGTCTTCCTCAGTAAGGACCAGAACTGCCACCTCCCTGCTGGGCCCCCTTTGGGCCCTGGGGGAGGCTCACCTGGGCCTAGAGTGAGTGAGGATTTAGTTAGGGAGCTTCTGGAGGGGCTGGACATTTTTAAGTCAGCCGGCCCGGATGATCTTCACCCTAGAGTCCTGAAGGAACTCGCTGGGGTCATTGCAAGTCCCCTGGCACGGCTTTATGAACACTCGTGGTGCTCTGGAGAGGTGCCGGAGGACTGGAAGAGGGCCAACGTGGTTCCCATCTTCAAAAAGGGAAGGAAAGAGGACCCGGGGAACTACAGGCCAGTCAGCCTTACCTCGATCCTGGGCAAGCTGTTCGAGAAAATTATTCTGGCACACATCCAGGAGGGGCCAGCAGGGAACTGCATGCTCAGGGGCAACCAGCACGGGTTCATCAGCGGCAGGTCCTGTCAGACCAACCTGGTGGCCTTTTACGACCAGGTCACTAAATCATTGGATGCAGGGGTGGCAGTGGATATAGTTTTCCTAGACTTCAGGAAGGCTTTTGATACTGTCTCTCACCCCATTCTCATTAGGAAGCTGGGGGACTGTGGCGTAGACACCCATACAGTCCAATGGGTCGCCAACTGGTTAGAGAGTCGCACCCAGAGGGTGGTAGTGGATGGGTCCTTCTCGACCTGGAAGGACGTGGGAAGTGGGGTCCCACAGGGCTCGGTCCTTGGGCCCGCCCTGTTCAACATCTTCATCAGTGATTTGGATGAGGGGGTGCAAAGCACCCTGTTCAAGTTTGCTGATGACACTAAGATGTGGGGGGATGTGGGCACAATAGAGGGGAGCAACAGGCTACAGTTGGACCTAGACAGGTTACAAGGATGGGCGGAGGAGAACAGGATGGGGTTTAACACAGACAAGTGTAAGGTGATGCACCTGGGGAGGAACAATCGGCACCATACATACAGGCTGGGGAACTCCCCTCTTGTCAGCACGGAG
The DNA here is from genome assembly GCF_001723915.1 of Gavialis gangeticus. NCBI lineage: Eukaryota > Metazoa > Chordata > Crocodylia > Gavialidae > Gavialis > Gavialis gangeticus. The sequence goes on along the minus strand of NW_017729030.1, from coordinate 47,775,032 downwards.
GTGGAAAAGGATCTGGGAGTCATTATTGACTCCAAGATGAACATGAGTCGGCAATGTGGGGAGGCGGCTAGGAAGGCCAACTGCACCTTGTCGTGCATCCACAGATGCATCTCGAGCAGGTCCAAGGAGGTGATCCTCCCCCTCTATGCGGCACTGGTCAGGCCGCAGCTGGAGTACTGCGTCCAGTTCTGGGCGCCGCACTTTAAGAGGGATGTGGACAGCATCGAGAGGGTCCAGAGGAGGGCCACTCGTATGATCAAGGGACAGCAGGGTAGGTCCTATGAGGAAAGGTTGCGGGACCTGAACCTGTTCAGCCTTCAAAAGAGAAGGCTGAGGGGGGATCTTGTGGCCTGTTATAAACTGGTTAGGGGGGATCAGCAGGCGCTGGGGGAGTCCCTGTTCCCCCGAGCGCCGCAAGGAGTGACCAGGAACAATGGTCACAAGCTGGCGGAGGGAAGGTTTAAGTAGGACATCAGGAGGCGCTACTTCACGGTCAGGGCGGCTAGAGTCTGGAACCAGCTTCCAAGTGAGGTGGTGCAGGCTCCCACCCTGGGGGTTTTTAAGAGGAGGTTGGATGACCACCTTACTGGGGTCATTTGACCCCAGTGCTCTTCCTGCCATGGCAGGGGGGCGGACTAGATGATCTGCTCAGGTCCCTTCCGACCCTAGAAACTATGAAACTAAGATGCAGCCCACCAAGCCATTCTATCTGGCCCGCGGGGCCCCTAAAAAAAATTTAGAAAATTAATATTTATCAGCCCCTGGCTGCCTGTCATGCGGCCCTCAATGGCTTGCCAAAACTCCATAAGCAGCCCTCCGCCCAAAATAATTGCCTGCCCCTGGCCTAGAATCACTGTTTCAGGCACTATTGTAATGCAAATGGCCACTAAAATGCCCCTGTGAAACCAGGTATTCCTAGAAAAGGAGACCTGCTCACCTTAATATATAATCCAGCTATTCTATAGGGATGCATTCCAGTGTTCAATACAATCTAACATTGACAGTTCTGCCTCTCCCATGTTAGCAGTCCTGTGCGTTGTCCCATTGACTTGCTTAACCATCATGAGAGAGGAGTGCAGGATTGGTCCAGAATAAGGTGACCAGAGCCTTCACTGGATGTCTTGGATGTCAGTGATAAGAGCATGTGAAGAGCTATACAAGTCCGCACACAATGTTGTGTTTATTATACCGTGTTATATCCAGTGAGAGAGATTCCAGAAATGCTTTTTTTTTTAATAATTAAGAAATCCTTTTCAGTAAAATCTTGTAGAATGCTATTTATCTGCAATATTTATCGCAGGCACTGAACAGTGCCTTGAGGTGGAGGGGGAGGCAGAATACACGACGTGCCTCATCGGATCCCCCTTCCCTTCCCTTCCCTTCCCTCCAAAACACACACATACTCTGTCCTTCAAGTAAATGGCAGAGTTGCCTAAACCTCTTAGAGAGAATTGGGTAAATCATCTCTGTTTAGATCTAATTTCTCAATAAATAAAATATCTCCCAGAAGCACAATACTGCACTAAAATGTAAGTATGACACACTTTCCAACAGCTAATATGATAAATGTGCTTGATGCTGTTCATGGAGTGTTAATGTGGGAAGGCTGTTTCTTTTCAGCTCAGCTGTAACTGCCTATGAGCATTACACACAGCTCTCTTTCCAAGTTGGAGTCATATCCCACATCCACATTAACACCCCTGCTGGCAACATGGGATCAGTACTTCCCCCGTGTGCTTGTATTTTTGCCACTGTACATTTGCAAAGTCCCCTGTTCCTGGCCCCTCTGAATATAAGACTGTAAGTGAGTTGTGATGTGGCAGATTTTGAGAGTCAGAAGGAAAGAATGAAAACGGCTGCAGTCTGTGGTTTTTCCATTGCCTTAACGGAGGGGGCAGCGGTTGGATCAGGCCATGTGTGCACATATCATGTACAATATAATACATTAGGTTTTATAACGTATATCAAGAAAAGGCATAAGCAGCTACACTCACAACATCAGCACCAGCTCTCTTTCTCTCTCTATAGACACACACACACACACA
>NW_017729030.1:47752864-47772839 GCF_001723915.1 Gavialis gangeticus | reverse complement strand
CACACACACACACACACACACACACACACAAAATAAATATATATGTGATTTATACTACCACATATAACTCACCTCATTCAAATACCTAGCAGGTCATTGGGGCAGATTTTTTAGATGGGAATTAGAGGAAAATGCTTGGCATTTAGTACTGCATGTGAAAAACTAATCTGTACCAAAGGAATATTAAAAGGCATACATGTAACCACTAACCTTTGTGTACTGTCATTTGATTTTTCTAAAAATATTTAAAAAATGGCATTAACCCATCCCTTCCATTGTGCTAGCACACAGCTCTCTTACTCTGTCAGAAATGGATGTTGAGTGTTGGTGCATATGTACAATTGTGTTCTAACAGTCTGCAGGTGAAAAATATCAGAAACATTTATATTTTTTAAAAGATTAAATTCCTTTTTCACACACGTTTTAGGGATTCTTTTTTCAATATCAACAAATATATTTAAGAAGTAAAGCTTGAAACATTAGGATGTTATCATGATATTCAAATCACTGCCGTTAGGAATTTAATAGCATGTTGTAGTAACTCCTGGATTGAAGATGTTATTGTCTTGGCTACAAACAGGTGAAATTTTAGAAGTGCCGTCTTGTACCACAAGGGAAAAAAAGTGAGAGGCAATAATTTGAAAGGTTTTGTAAAATACGAGCATCAGGAAAGAAAACTGCTTTCTTTGTACAAATGTAGAGCCAGCTTCTGATTTCCATTTTATCCCGTGGTCAGACTAGTACAGCCTGTGGGGGTTTTGGCTTTCCCTGTAGAAGGGGACATAGTCTTTCTTGGATCCCTTGAAAATATTTCAACAACCTTTGCAGCAGCAGAACACTGGCCATTGTGGTCGGTCATCCTGTTGTCCTGCCTGACATGTGGCAGGTTGTGGTGTTATATCTTGTGGTTGTATCACGGTAGCTGTGTAATTTTGCTAATAGATTAGACGGTGGATTTGTATAGGGCGATTTGGATCCTCCCTCATGCAGGGGTGTGGACCAGATGACTGTTGAAAGTGCCGTCCAGCCCTACTTTTTTGTTTCTATGATTCAGTGGCGCTACTTTACAAAGGCAGTTCTCATTGTGAAGAGTCATTAGGAAGTAGCCCTGAGTTATAAAGAAACTTTATTCTAATTTTTAAAGAAATCTTTTGAACAAGAAGACACTTCTAGTGACCACTTTTTTGTATTGTGCATTAATTATTCTCAAACAAATTGCTCATTTCCCCCCTATATACCCTACCTAGGCAAAAGTTCCTTTTTCTAAATCTACCAATTTTTTGGCATACAGAGAACTCATTCTGATCTCTCAGAAATTGTTACAGTCTGTTGACCGAATGAACACTAAAGTAGTCCTAATTGGTTTTACCACGATGAGCAGAGCTGTTGCGGGTTATCACAGATATTTAAATATCTATTTTAAGTGAATGGTGATTACTAAATGATTACTTTACAATACATAGTATACTGTTTAACAGCACATCAGCTACACAAACTAGAATGTAACCTCAAACAAACTTTTATTTTGAAGTGATCTTTAGAGTCAAATGCAGCTGATGCTTCTGTCTGATACCTTATATTTTTTGTTTGCTGTAAATTTGAATATTTTCCTTGGATTTAGTTCTTCAGCATTTTGTTTTACTATGTGTGGTTTAACAATGATCCTCCGACACTTGACAGCGTGTCTCTTCATATATATAATGTGAATAACAATAGCTCAGTGTACTGATACGCAGATTTACAAAGATTTATAATTATTTCTCTGTCCAGGATTATCTGATTAACATCAGTTAGGTCTCATGAGAACTTTCATAAGAAAGTTTGTAATGTCCATCTGTGAGTGAAGTGTAGCCCTGTTTAGGCAAGTTTCTGCCTGAAAAACACTGCTTGGGTTGGACTCAGGTAGGTCATAGACCCTGAAAGAAATTGTGACTTGAATGAAATAAGTGGCAAAACTGTCACCAACTTCAGTAGGGCAAAATGTGGGGTGGGTGGGCAGCCCTTGTCCTGATTGTGCATATAAGGTGGAATTTCACCCTCTGTAATGAGTTTAAATAGGCCTAGTTTGCATCCTGCTGGAGTCAATGAGACTTTCCATTAGTTTCACTGAACTTTGGATCAGGCCCCATATGCATTTAAAATACATTGTGACCCTAATCCACTGCTAATGAAGGTTTTCTGACAGCTGCTTAGTCATTTTACGTTGTCTCCCTTATGTCTTGCTGTCTTGAGAAAGAAAATAACAAAGATTGTTCCCCTGACTTCTTGCACTCTGCACACTCGCAGTTCACAAGTACTGTGTATTGTGGCATATGAAAGATGTCAAGATTGCCCTGCAAACCAACAATCAAAGGCATATATTGTAAATAGACTCCAGCTTCTGAAAGCCAGAGCTGATTTTTAAGTGGTTTAAATTCTGAGTACTTTCCTCTCTTGCTGTTACCACCACTTTGTAAAGATAAGTACCCCGGTTCCTGTTCTGAAATCATGCTTTTTAATTGAATGGCCCTCTGGCTACTGCTGTGACCTGCTTGGGTACTTTTTGAAGGAGGGAATCAATACTAGCCATTATGGAAGTGGGTAAAATCTTCAACAAAGGGAAATAGCTAGAGGTGAGAAAGTAATAATGGTGGAATTCAGTTTTAGCAAAGAGGTTCCCCTGCCCACTCCTTTACAAGAAAAGACTTTGCATGTCTAATACTGGCTGTGAAGCTTGTAAAACAACAAACAATCCAGCCCCTGGAATCATAACTGTACAGTATTTAAAGAAAAGAAATGAAAATTGTAAAATAACTCTGGACTGAAGTTTGAGTAGCCAGCTGCATTTCACTGTGGTTCATGTAGTAGTTTAATGATAGAACCATAAGAAAGCTGACAGAAGGCAAGGAGGTAGTTTGGTTTCCACGTGGCCCTGCCCTGGGGCCTTCTTTAAACAGAATAAAACATATTAAATGAGAGATTTCCTGCAGAAATCAAATGTTAAGGATTTTGGGGGGGGGGGGGCTTCTAACAGCCTACAACAGGGCTATAAGTTTATCAATGCTGCCCTCTAGTGGGAAAGCAAAGCTAATGTCTTGAAGCTGGACTTCTACAAAGTGACCTGAGTTGCATCTCACCCAAGTAAAACATGAGGAAAGTTGTTTTATGCTTATAAAGCAGCTATTAGAGTGCACAGGAAAGTCTCAATTGATTCCTAATATTTTGACAGTTCAGGTACAAAAGCACGTAACTCTTATGGTATTGCAATAGGCTATCATGAATAAATGCAGTGCTGTAGAGCTTGATCTCCTGCACACCTGTGATGCATTTGGTTTAATTCAGTGGAGTTATTTCATGTTAATCCTATTGCCACACAGTTGATCCTGCAGGATACAAACCCCACCTGAGGTTTTGCAGAGCACTGCAAGTGCTGAATGCCTCACAGCTCCCACTTCTTTCAAATGGAGTAGGAGGCACTCGGCTTCTTGAAAACCTGTGCTCTTAGGCCGTAAGCAATGATGAGATTTGCTGCTTGTGTATCATATGCCCTTGTGGACTCCTGGGCAGCATTGTGAAATAAGAGCAGAAGTCACTGATTGACACAGAGACCCAAGACTGAAATTGTCAAATGATTGCAAGCCAGAACTGAGGTGTGCTGGCAGTCACAGCTGTTGAGAAAGTGCTGTCAGTCTCTCAGCTCTGTGTTGGGTATCACATTATACACAGATTAAATGAACTCAGTGGGGTTTTCATCAACAACTGTTTATCTTGTCCTAGGTTTTAAGACTGCTGTGCAAGTTTTGTAAATACAACGTAGCACATTTTGGCACTTTACTTATCTTTGGACCCATCTGTCTCAGGACACTTCCTGCCAAAGAATAATCTTTCTGTGCCTTGATTTTCCTATTGGTAGAGGAAGAGGTTTAATTCTTTAAGAGACAGTGGATGTATCGACACATTCACTAATGCACTGTGATTACCTGTAATAACAGGTACTGACTTAATGTGCCATAATTGGCGCTACTGCATGTTAGCACAGATGAACACTTTTTACACCATGTTAATGCGCATTAGACTAAGTCTACCGTGCATTAGCACATTAGCATGGTTTTCACCAGCCACATGAATGCACAGTAGAATTAGTCTTCTGCACATTAAGCATCTCATGTAGATGTGCCCTCTGAGAACTACTGCAGACAAATGCCACCTAAGTATATCATAAATAATACAGTATTATTTATTCTTATGAGTTTCTAATTCAGTATTTCTTTCATATACACATAGGCAAGGTGTTATATATCAGCTAGCAAATTAGTATTTTGTCCCACAGATGCTAATTCAAGTAAGGATCTATAGAAATTAATGATTTTTTTCTCATAATTCCTTTCTATGTCACATACCAGCTGTACAAGTGGCCATTTTATCTCAAAAAAGGAAAAAGACAGGAGAGACAGATGTCTATTATGTAAGAACTGGAGTTCAGTGCAAAACATAAAAGCTTATGGAGCACCATTTACGGCTATCTTTCACTTTCCCAAGTACTAAATGCATATGTACACATTCTCCCTCTTCACTTGTGAGTAGATACTTACAAAAAACATTTGTGTCATGACCTAACATTCAACCCAAATGGAATAATCTATATCTTTATTTTGGGGTCTGTAATTATAATCTGTAGAGAGAGAGAACCTCTGGCCAACCATTCTTTATGGACGATGTTATCTATGTCTGCCACCTGCAACAGGCTTGTTCTGAATGATAGAAGAGCTAAGAAGCCACATTTTGGCTCTTATTATATCAGGTGTGATAGGGAAAAGACTGTCAATCAAACTGTCATTATTAATCCTATCATAGCATCTAGAACAGCAGGTCTCAATCTTTTTAGATTAGTCTAAAAGCACCCCTTGGAAAATGCCAGCTCTTAGCTTTCACTCGTTTCTTGATTATGGAAAGATCGAGCGAACTTTCTGTTGCAAAGAACTCAGAAAGCCCACAGCAGGTCAGAATGTTTTTGTGCTATGGATTCCTTTTTGAAATCTTGGAGTTTATCTTTTGAATCGTGCATAGGTGTTTGCACACCTAATATTGTGAGGCACCGTGTGGTACCCTGCTTGAGAACCACTGACCTAGAATCTCCAGCCAAGACCAAGACCCAATGGCACTCTGTGCCGGAGGCAGGAGAACGTACGTTATTGATGCTTCTGGTGTGTCACAGAAAAAATTACTCTAATGTTTCTAAGAAAATCTGTCTAGATTATTTCCACCTCTTCATTAGCAGTAGATAATAATTATAGAGCATGGTGACTGCTTATTTCTGTCTGAATGTCTTTTCCATTTCACTGTTCAAAACAAAGTCATTTGTAAGATGCCCTAATGTAATATTAGAAACTGATAATCACATTGAGATCTCCTAACCTCACCCTGAATTTGAATGCCTTAAAGCATAAATTGCCTTTCCATCCAATTTTAAGGCCAGGAGGTTTGGAGGAAGATGCTCACTTCCCCTGTTTGGTAGCATCTGAGAGCTCTATTCCAGAGTTTCCATGGGGCATCCGGCCTATGAACTTTTGACCATGTTTTTTTCTCAACACACCTCCTACCATCATAGAAGAATACACTGTATTCTGCACACAGGACTGCTTCTCAGATTTTTGTTGCGTGTGTGCAGCACAAACTTATACAGAAATCATCCTCCCCAAACGCTCTGACTAAAATAGAAGACCACAGTTGTCTGACAAGGATCATTTGTGCTGCATTAGAGGTTGACAATTACTGGTGACATTTCACTTGACTGGGTTAAATAATTTTCCACTTTGGGCCATGTGCTTGCATAATAAATATCAGCAAGTCACATTCTCTACATTTCCCTCTCTGCTAACAGCTTAATGTCCTTAGTACCTGGACATCTCTTCCTAATGTACATCGATATACAGCGATTCTGATCTTTGACTTGCCTTTGGAACAGCGACACAGATTTTAAATAACAAATTATGCTTTGACATTAGAAGGTGCACTCTGTAATGGATATTGCAATCTGAAGATTCAAAGGGACCATCTGTGCTCTTTGACCTTAGCCTGGTAAGCTGGAGTCTTTTTTCTCTCCTACGCATTATTTGATTGTAGTACATAACCTTGGGATGTACTAATAATCATTAGTCAGAGCTGATATATCCTTTAAAGACCTGCCCTGGTAAGACAGGGAGATGTTCTCCAGAGCAGCAGTAAATCAGAAAAACATGCACTTAAATATACAGTAAAATGCAGTGTGAGACAGGATTCTTTGTACACCATATAACAAAATGTTTTACAGAGGGAGTCGCACATAAGTTAATGAGAAAAGAAAGAGTGTTTTTGAAATGAGATTTGCATTGGGCCTGTGTATGAAGTAAAGGCAAGGTTCTAGCCAGGCAAGGAATGGAAGGGGAAATTGTGTCCATCTCCCTTACACTTCAGAGAGACTTGGAGATGCTTCTCTGATGTCAGTATACAAGATGGGACTTCCCAGTGGAGCATTTCAGGGAGGGGTTGAAGAAGCCACCAGGTCTGTCCATTAACAGCCTGAACTCAACGACTTTGTGCACATCCTACAAAGCCTATTTATCCAATAGATTTTGGGAAAAAACTTGAGGATCTTTTCTTCAGGATGGATTATGCAGCTGTTTTGCTGCTTCAGTTTATTGGCAGGGTAAGTTGATTCATTTCTAGATGATTGTATTTTGCTATTGGGTAGTTATCATTTATGCTCCAAATTCTGCAGAATTCCTTAGGGCATTTACAACTCTTTGTGCAGGCATTTTTATATGTTAAAAATTAAATTACTAAGTAACAGCCTAAATCCTTCAGCTCAGCTTCCAGACCAACTGGATCCTCATCCCTGACTACTCAGCCCCTATTTTCTTCTAACTCTGGACTCCTATGACAGGTGAACACAGAATGTTTTGGCCTCTAGCATGCGAGTTCCTTATAGCTCAGGTCAGATAAGATGAACGTGGCTATTTCACTTCCTTTGACCTCGCTTGCTTTGTGGAACATTTAGTAGCCTACAGACACATATGTCAACCCCAGCTGGCAGAGACTTCCCACCAGATCTGACTAATACAAAGTCTGGGGCCTTATCCAAAATCAATTGCAATCAGTGCTGCTTCTGTTGATGATTGACCTTGCATTCAGCAGAGCAAGCTTGTGGATCCCAGTTGTACCAGTTACTAAAATCATGTTTGGAGCTGAGGTCAGTTGGATTGACAAGGCATCTTGAACTCTGCAGGGGGAAATCCTGGCCTCAGAGAAGTTGATGCAAAACTGCCATTGACTTAAGTGGGATCAGGACTTCTCCCGTGATTGCTTCCTAGGAGTTTGTTGCCTCTGAAAGTCATCTTAATGCATTTTGTGATTAGAATTAGTAAGCTTAGGAAACATTTAGTTCCTTGCCCTCTAGTGCTACTATGACCAGTCCCACAAATTCCCAAAGAGCAGGACAATTGCTTTGCGTTCGTTTGGCCAGAAGCTTCACCCTGCTACAGCCCCTTTGCAAAGCTTTAGTGCCACAAAAGGAATGGACCCAGGTGACATAGCATAAGGGAACAAAGTCAGGTAGGTACGGAAGGCCAGAATTATGTATCTTGAAGTTGAGCAGAAAGTGTTTGGTTTTGACTTGACAGCATGGAAACAGGTGAATCAACAGAAGCCAAAAATGTTGGGGATGTGGTCAGGTCATCATGCAAGGATAGGGTAGTATTTGCAACAGGTTGCATGGACTGGAAGGGCTGGCAGGAGCAAAGAGCCCAAGGAAGAGAATTCAGTAACCAAGTGAGGAAATGGTGAAAAGATGCACAGAGGTCAGTTAAAAGATTTATTTCTAAAAACTTGATTTTTTTTGTATGTGTAGCAGTTGAAGAAACAGTCCTTGTAACCACAGACATATGTCTGCATTTGATGCTCTTTACCTGCATCCCAGAACTGCTCCTTGCAATGACTCCTCAGCAGAAATGAACATCTGCCCCTTTTGCTGTTCTTCCATTAAAGGTCTCAATGCAAAGCATTTTGCTGAAGAATGGCAACTTTGGATCAGTGCACAGGCTTCCTTCTGCCAACCTGTCTTAGACACTGGGAGCCTTCCCTGCTGAAATGAATTGAAGGAACATGCTCAAATCCTCAGGTGTCCCAATAACGTAACACACAGTTACAAAGTACCATGATGATTTCTACTAAACCCAGATTTCTACAGAGCCTAATCAAATCATCATTCTAAGCAATTGTATTGTCTGCGTCCTAGCCTAATTCACCGTGTTCATTACCAGTATAGAGCAGATGAGCCCCTGTAATGCAGATCTCACTGTCCTCAAACACTGATGAGAGTTTGGGGTTTTTTACCCCAACAAGCACTTTATACTTGGGAAAAATTTTTTTTTTGTTCCATCTGAACAGCACCCAGCGCAGCGGAGTTCTGGTCCATGAGTAGAGATTTTACCATCATATAAATATTACTACTAGTTACATCAATACAACGCCATTATTATTAAAGATGGGATTTGCTCCAGTATCTCCATAAAGGGCCATAATGCTAACCTTTGCTTTCTCTACTTAACCTGGTAACAAGCAGTGTTGTGAGGTTGTTTTATTTTAAGCTTCCTAAGCTATAACAATCTAATAATATTAAACATGGACAGAGAGATAGTAGGAAGGACATACGTATTTGTAATTTATTCATAAACTGCTAAGCCATCATAAGAAACTTTTTAAATAAATTGTGATAGTTGTTTAAATATTTACTAGCTTGTTGACCTATTTTCTCAGTTAATTAGGATTTTTTTTGGATGTGTTAACAATGAATTGAATACAGTCTGTTTTAGAAACTAGACAGCTCAACTACATCAGGTTATATAAAGTTGTAATTTTAAGAATATGACATACAAGTAAAACTCCATTATAGGTCTGTAGCTTTCCTTTAAGTTTATAGACTTCTTAATAGATAAGCATCCTACTCACTAACCTAATGAATGTAAAAAACACTTGCTTAACTATGGTTTCTACTTAACAACAGCTTTTATATCGAGTTTTACTAATAAACTTCATAATTAGGCTATTATGCAAAAGCGTTGAATATTCTGCAGTGACAGGATGTGTGCTACTAGGTTCCTTGTAATAGCAAAGACCAATTAAACCTGTCAAGTTTACAGGCTCAGTTTGTACACTTGGTTATTGCGTAATTTGGGTTAATTCCTTTCTCCCTCCTATGTCTTTAATTTACTATGCCTGCAAAGTTAATTTCTGAAAAATTTGGCCATTTATGAACCATCAGGCTTTGAGCATAGACTTGCAAAAGCAAGCTCCTCTAATGAGACATACCAGCATCTATGTTACTAATTCATTAGCAAAAGAGCTAAATTCATTATGTTCTTTGAATTGCAAGTGTACAAATGACAGGGGAACAGCAAGCTTAACCAATTTCTGGGCTATCGTATGCCCTCTAAGACTCCTCTGAAGTCAGATGGAATGGATAGCATGTAAACCAGAACGGAATCAGTCCCACGTCGACTCTCAAAGGCAAGATTGTCCAGTTAGATTGGAGATGGACAAAGGTGTCCCTTGAGTATGTGTATTCACTTCATCTTTAGTAAAGCGATATAAGCCGTAGGGATTCCAGATGCATCAGCTTAAGCCAAAATGGAGCACTGCAGGTTGTGAGATGGACCGCTCTACAATGTGCACCTCTGTGTAAATCTCCATTGTATGTAAATCAAGTCTCTCTTTGAAAAGGTACCAAAGCAGCCCTTACTTTGGGGGAAATCTGAGTGCCTCCACGTTAGAGGCTTAGGCTAGGACGGGTGTACCAGTTGGTAGGAAAATGTAAGCATGCACAGAAATGTGGCTTCCTCCAGATTGTTGTTCATCTCAGCCTTGCAGGCAACAGGAAACTATTATTATTTTACTGTTCTGCCTAAATCTTATACTGAAAGTATTAAAGCATTAATGTCATCCAAGTGCTATTTTGTCAGCATGATCAGAGACATTTTTGTAAAGCTCAAGGCACAAAGATGCTACTACTTTGTCATTTGCCCTTTGGTGGGGTTTCCTGAAAAGACCTGAGAAGGATAATTTTCCATATATGTTCCTGCCAATAGCTTTATTGAACTGACTTACAGTAAAACAGAAAGGAAATGCTAGCTGTTAGGATTCAACAAGCCTTTTCATCAGGTGCAAATGGACAGGAAAGGGTTTTTTTCCATTTACACCTGATGGGAAGGCATGTTTCTCTTCCCCCCCAAGCTAACCTTTGCTGCCACGTATTTCATTCCCTTGGATCGGTTCAATAAAGCCCACAGTATCTACCTCCTGTGGATCAATTTTCTGAACTGATGTGTCATTTCTTTTTGTTTTTGAAGAGGAACTTGATTTCAAGTGTCAAATATTTTACTGGTTTGAGACATAACACACCCAAAAATCAAACTGTACAAAGTTCTAAGTGAGAACTGAGAGGTAAGATTGGTTGAGTTTTGTTTCCTAGAAGAAGAAAAGAAAACAACACACCACTAGAAACTTTTCCAGAGAATAAATAGGAGATGACACCAAAGTGCAGAGGAAGAATTTCTATTTCTGATCATACCTTAAGGCAACAAAGGAAACGTAATGGCTACAATAGCACAGTTAATGAGCAGGTATGCAATATTAATTATGTTAAGTGTAGCACATTAAACAATACGTCTACTTATATTTTCTTAGCATCTGTAACTTAGAATATCTATTTTTCATAACATCTGTAATTGAGTTAGATATATGTGCATTATGATCAGAACATGCATATATTTTCATTTCTCAGTCTATTAACCTGGATAGTTATATATCAGGAGCTACTCTACAGCTTCCTGCAATCATGGTAGGCATTCTGATTAAATTTTTACCATCCACCCTATCAAATCTATACAGCACTGCTTTAACTCTGCTAATTTGTAGGTACTTAGATGACAGATTTTTTCCCACTGCCAGATGGGCTGATCCAATTGTACTCTGCCTGGACCAGCACAAAGCTGTTTTCCCGTATCTTCCTGAAGTGCATCATCTCCCCGTTCTCTCTCACCGTGATGACATTGTTGTCGGGTTCACTGAAGGACACTTCCGTCCGCTTGTGACAATACTGGGAGTGGATGCAACGCAGCCCAGCAGCAAGGGCCATGCCAAGGGCAGCTGTACAACCCAGGAGAATGCCAAGTTGGGCTGCTACAAGATGCGTCCCTCTGGTAGGGTGCTCTCCTTTCCCAGGAACAGCAGCTTTAGGTACTGGCCTTGTCACCAACGGAAGTGGATTTCTAGCAATCTCCCCTATGTTGTCGTCCTCTCTAGACTCTGCATCTTCTGAATGGGGCAAGAAGTTTGCTAAAGTTTCTTGTGCCACTGACTTTCTTTCCATCATCTGCCTAGAAGCTGATGATAAGCTGCTGGAGGCATCCAAGTCATCTTTAGGTTGTGACATGCTACCAGTGACTGCCACGGGGTCAGTGGTCCAACTCCAAGCAGAGAGGGAAGCTGTAATATGCAACACAGGTTGTGTGATAGCTAGGTTCCCAGCATTCTCCTAGAAACCAAAACAGGAAAAATATTTGATATGGACAAAATAGCAGTTGTCACCAGTTCAAACCTACCCTAGCCTGGGAAGCACCATAACTCCTCCAGTGTTTGTCCAGCGACATTTGTGAAGTGAGTTGGTGGATTCAAACAACAACTAAAGGACACAAGTTCTCATTGTTAGCAACTCTTGAGTGATTTGTCTTCAGGGATGCCTGAGCTGGCTTTGATTTGGTCCCACTGGGACACAGCAAAGCACGTTGCTTGGGTACAGGGAGGAAGCTCTCCTTCCTGCCCCTGTCCCACAACCCCGTGTTGAGATGCCAGTCTCTGTATAAAGAAGGAATTGCAACTGCTACATTTGATACAATGGGCCAAATTCAGAGTGGTTCCTCCGTCCCATTTTGAGAGTTCAGGTGCCTAAATTTAAATTGCTCTTTGGAAAGGACTCTGAACCATGCCATCACAAAACTCATCAAGCATCTCCACTTTGAACTGCAGTGTCCTCTCAGTACCCATACTAGAGCTTCAGCCCATGCTCAGAGGCAATCCAGCTGAAGCACAGAAGTGCTCAGGCACTTGACAGTGCCCAACTCCTGCCTAAGCCCTATTGGGATTCAGAGTGTGACTGAGAGGCCTCCTACATACATTTCATCTCAGTCCCCAGGGAGGCCTCCACCAGCAGGCAGAAAATAAACACATCAAACTTCAAAAGCATTGAAGTAAGCTCAAAACTGGAGTGCTGCCCACCTTTTTCCCAGTAGCTTAGTTGTTACAGCTTTGTCTGGTGAAAGACTTGTTTTTAAACTAATGATAGTCTAATGTGCTGTCACTGAGCTGTTTATGCAGATTGTAGATGCCGTGCAAGTTACAGGGGTGGAAAAGGAGGTGGCAGCTTCTACCTTTTAGCCCAACAGCCTTGTGTGGTGACGGTATTTGCCCAGAGAACAGAAGACCCAGGTTCACTCACCCAGTGGGCTTTTGAACCAATATCTCAGGAAGTTTCCCAGAAAATGGCTTTAACCACCAAGCCACAGGCCTCCAGCTTGCCTCTTGAAAATGGCTCACTGGGCAGCTGAGAAGAGAATATCTGAAACCCCAAGGGGCAGCACAACCGAGGAACCAAGTGCAGTCCATAGTAACAGCCAACAAAGAGCTTGGTGTCAGGCTTTCAGCTTGCTGGTCCCAGGTTTTTCCTGCACTGGCAAGTAAGGGGAATTTGGAACCTGATCCCCAGTCCCAAAATCATGCATCCTGCCATGCATGTGTGGTATTGCAGGACATGCGATTACTGGGATTGGGGATCCCATCCCATTACACCTGTAAATGTCAGTGGCCTGAGTTTTAAAAGTGTCATAACAACAGAGCCCCACTTAAGTGCTGGGCTACTAAACTCTGCCATTACCACAATATTGCTTTGGTTTCCCACTCTGTACAGTCCATTTGAAAGCTGCAGCTTGCAAATGCTGAACCACGCAGTCCCATGTGAATTACTATTATTGCTAATTCCCATTCATTTCTCAAGCCAGGCTTGTTGCAGAGAATCTTATTTTTTCAGTCCCAGAATGACAGATCCTGTGTTACCCTTTAGTCAAAACTTCACTACAGATCTTAATCCAAGACTGGCAATCTAACAATTTTGCAAGAAATAATTCAAGCTCGCCATTCAATTACCATCTTCCCATTATGCACCCGGTGACAGATCCAAAATCCCCTGCAGCCTATGGGAATTTTTCACTGGAGTTTGAACCAAGCTGACTTCTGTGCTGCTTGTACAACCTGACAGGCTCTTTAACACATCCAGCAATTGCAGTAGAGAAGCTCTCACCCTTCACTGTCATTAGTGGGTGTTTGCAAAGTTCACTGGGAAGAAAGGCTGGCAGGCACGCAAAGAAGAGGTAGGAATTTAGGGAGTTGTGTACCAAGATTTGAGTGCATAACCGATCTCAGTGAATGTCGTTGTAACACACAGGACAGAAATAAAAGAATGTAAATGGTTAAAATGAAGAATCTGAAGTCACCCAATAGCAATCTTAGTATGGTACAGGTAACTGGAAGAGTCCTTCCTCCCAAATTTCCAGGAAACCAGGACATATTAGGGAATTACATGGAATGAAGGTATTTACTAACTTTAAAACATATCTTGTATAGATCCCTCCTCCATCTCTTCACTGTTTCTTTCTCTCCTATTTTGGACTTGTTCAAGTCCTCCTTGATGGATCAGATAGTTTTTTTTCCTCTTCTTTCCCCCTCCCCCTTTCCTTCTGGCTCGCTCTATTCGTTGGAAAGTAGCTTGTCCTTGCCTCTCCCTCAGTTTCCTTGTCCATCCTCTTTGCCCAAGGGCATGTTACATTGTCTCTCCCCATCCTCTCTATTGCGCTTATTCTCTCCTCTCTCCCGTTTCCTCCTTTCTTTCATGATTCTCCTGAATATTTCTCATTTGTCCTTTCCTGTCTCCACCTTTCCTTCTTTTCATGGCATCCCCTGTTTATTTGCCTCTCTTGTTCCCCTGTTCTCAGCACAGTGGTTTCCCTCTGACCATAAGAGTTCTCTATCCCCCAGATCTCTCACCTACATCCACTCTCCATCACCTGCTGCTTTCCCTGGGCACATCCAAATGAGTGCACATATGTAGTATGCACTTGCAGGCATTTCCCAAGCTGCTAATTTGCACTATGAGAGCTGTCAAAAAAATCCACGCCTAAAAAAAGCAGGATGGCACAAGTGGCAGCAGCATGGCTGAGTGGCCAGAGCCACACTCCAGCTGCCAGCCAGACTCCCCACTGCCAGATTGCTGCAGCTGAAGTCCCCAAAGGCCCCCAGGACCCCTGGAAAGGCTGCTGAGACCAGTCCAGGTGCTGGCACCAGCCTCCCCTACCCCACCCAGGGCCACATGCTGCACCCCAGAGTGCACAGGCGTTACTGAGGGACAAGCAGCAGTGGCAGATATTGTGCCACTGCTGTTTTTCCCTGGGGAAACGTACATTCCCAATCATGGGGATGCACCCCCTAGTTCCTGTCATTTCCCCCAATTAATTTCTCTACCTCAACCTCACCGTCCACCAGTCTTTTTCCTTCCAGTTCCTCCCTCCTTCATTGCCTTCTTCTATCCCTAGCTCACACCTTTGCACCTCCATAGTGCCTCCTTCCAATTCATTGCTTCAGGCCTCCAGGGACTCCATAAAGTTACTTTTTCCAGGACTTCTCCCTCCTCAGACTCCTCTGGTTTCCTTTTCCTAGTTCACATCTCTCTGCCCAATGCTATCAGTTTATCACTTCAGCCTCTGCCACCACCCAAAACTACTCCAGTCTTCTCAATTCAGCCATCACCCTCAGGACCATCTCTATGTCTAGCACCTGATAGTACAGCCTCAACTTGCCTACTTTAATCAACCCTCCAGTGGACCTCTGCCTCCACCTTCATCTCCCCTATATCCCACAGTATTTGGCATACAAGTGTCCCCTTCACCTCTGTATGTTGTCATGTATGAAAGATGGAAGTGGGGCAGGGACTGTTTGTAGAACCAGGTCCCTGCCCTGCTACGCATATGCTGCCTTCTCCAAAGCACAGCAGGGAGGAAACAGAAAGCAGCCTTTAGGCTCCACTGCAGCACCTGACTGGCAGCTATGGGACTCTTCAGCCTGGAGAAGCGCAGGCTCAGGGGTGACTTGGTGGCAGCCTATAAGTACATCAGGGGTGTGCATCAGGATCTGGGGGAACGCCAGAGCACCCCAAGGGAGGACGAGGTTCAACAATCACAAACTCTTGCAAGACCATTTTAGGCTGGACATAAGGAAAAACTTCTTTGCTGTCCGAGCTCCCAAGGCCTGGAACAGACTCCCCCCAAGAGGTGGTGCAAGCACCTACTCTGGACACTTTTAAGAAACATTGGACACTCATAACTTCTGCTCTTGGGCAGGGGGCTGGATCCAATGATCTTACAAGGTCTCTTCCAGCTCTAATGTCTATGAAACCTATGAAACTTCGTGACCAAAGGAGGACACTGCTCCTGAAATAACCTGCAGCTCAGGTGCTCCCTCTGTACTGTACCTGCGGCCAGTTTCACAAATGGTTTACGCCTGGCCCAGATGCCAAGTAAAAGTAGGAACAGGCAAAGTCTGTTTTACACACTCCCAGAGGCACTAGGTGTTGGCTACAGCAGGTCTATGTTGTGTCAGGTTGAGGTCTTATGTAGAGTTTAGATTATGGATTGTATAGGATGGTTTGGAGGAATGATCCTGCCTCAGGTAGGAGTTTGGACTAGATGAACTCTGGAGGTCCTTTCCAGGCCTACTTCTCCATAATTCTATGAAAGATATAGGCAGAGACCCTCAACACAATGGGCTGAGTCCCATCTCACCCATAGTGACTTTGCATTGGTCTAACTGCTTTGACATCAGTGAAGTCGGTCCTGATATACACAAGGGTGAGCGAAAGCAGAATTAGACAGTATACCTATGCATGCATACCTAAGATGGGCTACAGAGGATTTCTGGCCGTCTCCCCTGGAACAACAACATTCTTATGCTTAAATATAATAGAAACTTCATATATGCTTTGGACCAGCGGTGCCCAACCTTCCAGCCCCATAAGCCAGAGGAGTGGCATGGGATTGGTCTATGACCCAGATCCTGCACAGATTCAGCTTATAGGGTCAGTCGTCAGATGTAATCCCACCCAGCCCCAGGTGCCAAATGCAGCTGCTCACCAGCCCAACCCCACATGCTGGATCTGGCTACGCGCACACAGCCCAACCCGCCGGCACCCAGATTCAACCATGGAGCAACTCCTCCCAGGTGCAGAAATTTGGCAGCAGGGGAGTGGCAGTTAATGCTGCACCACTTGCCTACCATCAAATTTCTAGACATGGGGGGACCCCACAGGTAGGATGACACAGGTCTGCAGGTGGGATCTGGGCCATGGGCTGGAGGTTGAGCTTCCCCACCTTAACAGCCTGGTATTCCAGCTGGAAATAAGATGTGGGACATTTCACTTCCTAAACTAAAAGCAAGCTGCGTTTGGACATTCAGAAATGCAGGCTTCCCAGGCAGTTGCACCTGCTAAAACACATTGCATTTTCAAACACATTCATGAAAACTGTCATATATCCCACTATTTCAAAGTAATAGCGCTTGCACAGCATTTTGCTACACATGTCCACTGACAGGGACCACGCAAAATCAGCATGTACAAAGCAGTGGCTATTTTAAAGACATTTACACGTGGATCAAGTAAGACTAAATGGGGAAAATAAGTGAGTTAACCCATCCATTGCTGTAATAAAAGGACACTGAGAGAAGCAGCATTTAATGAAGATGCAAGTATTGGCATTGTGTAGGACAGCTAAATGTGCATCAATATCTGTATTTCTTGTCATTGCTGCAGAAATGCTTGGCCTGGGGCTTTGGGTAAGGCCCATTTCTCCCACATCTATTTGTGAAATTTCCCCGCAAAGAATACAACTGCCTGAGCCTCAGAGCAGACAACAGTGAGCCCTAGATGTCTGTCAGGTTTAATATCCAACATCTATCAGCTCTTTAGGGGTAGGAATAGGGTCAGTATACCAAAGGGAAAGACAGTTCCCAGTCTTCCACTGTAACAAACTGCTAACATCCAGCCCAATAACATCTCAAGTTGTCACTCGTTAAAAGCATTTCATTTCTATGTTATTTTAGACCTTTTCTTTTCCTGCAGTTCAACCTAGAGCAATCAAAGTGTGCACCTCAAAAGCTGAAATACAAAAGCCTGATACAATAAAAATATTGAAAACTCTCAGTAACGGTGTTAAAAGAGTTTTAGTGATAGAAAGCACATACCGAACATATACTGCTGCAATGAAAAAGAAAGACATTGGCATGTTCTGCTAAACTTTCACCTGCTCCCAACAATTTCCTATTTTTATAGGGAAAAAAATCCCCACATAATTCTTACCCGTACATCTTCTTCACATGTCAAACACGGCTGTGCTGTAGCTGCACTTGAGATGCTTTGCGTTCTAAAATATGGAAAAATTAAGTTTAATATTTTATATATCTGTGCAAATCACAGTCTATAATATGGGACACTAGAATAGCATCCTGGCACCCAAGCTCATGTTGCTGAGTGAGTCCCACAGAAAGAACAAGCTCACAGTCAAGTGTACTTCCATCCAATACACATAAGGTAATGGAGGACATTTGTTGCCATATATTTTGAAACGTGCCTGCACACACATCCCGACACACAAAGGCTGCATGCATGCCTACTGGGCCCAATACTGTAAAACGTTTAAATAAGAGAGTAGGCCTCCAAAAGCCATCATTTTGTGATCAGTTAATTCTCTTTTCCCTTCTCCCCAGTGATGGAAGAACATACCTGCCAAATATAGTTTCTTCAGATAGTTTCATCTAAAAACTGATGAAAATAACCAAATTGTGAAATTTAGCTGATCTTTTTCATTGTATTTTCACTCATGTTGATCTGAACACTCCAAGAATTTAGGTTATACTTATAGCCCTGGTGTCTGTGTACCTCTTTCTGAGTTGTGGTTAAATAATGGCCCATTGTCACTTTATATCACACACAACCCTAGAAGGATTTGAATCATTTTCCAAATCCCAAGATCCAAGTGCCTGCCAGGAAGGCACAGCTCTCACCAAAGACGCTGCTTATTTCATAGAGAAATTGGTACTAACTTACTCCTTCCATAACCTTTTGAAAAGTAATTGTACCCACATTGCATACATTATAGCCAGTATTCACACAGTACCCATCATGTGTGATGTGGCTGGAGGTATAATCCTGTAAAATGAAACTTCTCAGGGCATTTGCCATGTCTAGCTCTTGCAGCTCAAGTGATGGTTCCAGTCCCTGAACCTCAAAAGTGTTGCTTCTGTTGGCTTGTCTTCCTCCATGGCTGCGGCTGACACTCAAGGCAGCTGACTCCATAGGAGGCTCGGACAGTTGCCTGTCATTACCAAGAAGTTCTGCATCTTGTTCGCCTCCAAAAACAGTCTCCAGTATTTTTGTCACTGCCATCCTAGTCACTCTGCCAGGCACAAATTTTGCATACAGGGTAAAACTGGTGACAGTCTGGAGAGAAGCGGAACCTTATAAAACACAAAACAAAGCAGGAAAAAAGCGTGTTTCTACCTGTTGTTTTCTTCCACCCTGATTTGTAAAATCCTTTTAAAAAAAAATGAGCAGCAAAACAGTATTACATTTTATTTGTATAACACTTATCTAAAATAGAAATCAAGGTAATCCATAGAAGCTGGAGAATTAATTATGGGAAGGCAGGGGCTGTATTAATTTATATATCCAGGAAAGAAAATCCAAATCATGGTTCTATGGCAAATATGTTTTTTAAATGCTTATTTTAAAATGCAATCCAAGTTCATTGTTCTTCACTTCACTAACTTGAGACTGAAGAAGCAAAAGGTAAATGGGTCCCTGTTCCACCCCTTTTTATATTTCCATCCAAAAGCTCTGCTTACTTCAGACTGAGAGAAAATACACAGTTGCACAGAAAAAGCCAGACATATCCTTATAATGAAATAGCATTGCTAACTGCAATGATTTCTCTTCAGGAACTGGGGCTTTAGGCAAAACACTGGATAGAGGAAGTCAGTGATTACATGGTGGTAAGTTCTGGGGGAATGCCCGTTCACCAGAGCACCCCAAGGGATGGCAAGGTCAAACTCCTCCAAGACCGTTTCAGGCTGGACATAAGGAAGAACTTCTTTACTGTCCGAGCCCCCAAGGTTTGGAATAGACTGCCGCTGGAGGCAGTTCAAGCACCTACTTTGAACACCTTCGAGAGACATTTGGATGTTTATCTTGCTGGGATCCTATGACCCCAGCTGACTTCCTGCCCCTGGGGTAGGGGGCTGGACTCGAAGGTCTTCTGAGGTCCCTTCCAGCCCAAATGTCTATGAAATCTATGAAGTTAGCCAGGAGGCAGGACAGGGTGTCACCTTATAGCAGAGGTGGGCAAAACACTGCTGGTGGGCTGGATCCAGCCCAGCAACTGAGTGCAGCTGCTCCAGTGATGCTCCGCATGGGGCTGAGCCCACCCAGGGCAGCCAGCACTGCACTCCTGCCTGCGCCTACAGGCCCTGGCCCCAGCCCACGTGCAGAGCTTCTAGCAGGGCTGGTCCCAGTGCAGCTGCAGCTGCCTAGGTGGTGCTCGACTCCCCTCACCTCCAGTGGTGGCGGCTCCTCCCACTCCTGCCCCTGCTGTACTGCTCTGGGTGGGGAGGAAGCTGCAGCTCGGTGGCTCCTGCCCCAGTGTGTGGGGCTCCAGCTCCAGCCCCTAGATGCCTTCCACCTACTCTGCCCACCTGGCACGATGAGTAGCCACCTGCAGGCAGCTGGGAGCTGGGAGCTGGAACCAGAGACAGAGCCCCGCACACTGGGGCAGGAACAGGAGGAGGAGCCACTGGAGGCAAGGGGGCT
>NW_017729030.1:47751105-47752853 GCF_001723915.1 Gavialis gangeticus | reverse complement strand
GAGGTCCCTTCCAGCCCAAATGTCTATGAAATCTATGAAGTTAGCCAGGAGGCAGGACAGGGTGTCACCTTATAGCAGAGGTGGGCAAAACACTGCTGGTGGGCTGGATCCAGCCCAGCAACTGAGTGCAGCTGCTCCAGTGATGCTCCGCATGGGGCTGAGCCCACCCAGGGCAGCCAGCACTGCACTCCTGCCTGCGCCTACAGGCCCTGGCCCCAGCCCACGTGCAGAGCTTCTAGCAGGGCTGGTCCCAGTGCAGCTGCAGCTGCCTAGGTGGTGCTCGACTCCCCTCACCTCCAGTGGTGGCGGCTCCTCCCACTCCTGCCCCTGCTGTACTGCTCTGGGTGGGGAGGAAGCTGCAGCTCGGTGGCTCCTGCCCCAGTGTGTGGGGCTCCAGCTCCAGCCCCTAGATGCCTTCCACCTACTCTGCCCACCTGGCACGATGAGTAGCCACCTGCAGGCAGCTGGGAGCTGGGAGCTGGAACCAGAGACAGAGCCCCGCACACTGGGGCAGGAACAGGAGGAGGAGCCACTGGAGGCAAGGGGGCTGAGTAGTACCCAGGCAGCTGCAGCTGCAAAGCGACGAACCCTGCCAGTAAGCTGTGCATGTTGGCCATGGCCAGGCTGGCAAGCATGGGTGGGAGCACAGCATGGGCTGCCTTGGGTGGGCGCAGGCAGGGCTCAGCCGCATGCAGAGCACCATGGGGGTAGCTGTGGACCACACCGCCTGGGTGATCTCTGCTACATGTGCCCCTGCCCCCCCTCACCCGCAGCCAGCTCCCAGGACCTAGTGCCCAGGCAGCCTACCCCACCTCCCCACACACCTCAAGGCTATGTTCTTGGGATGACGACAGCATGGGCTGGGGCCCAGGGCACACCCGTGATCTGCTCCCTGCTCCCTGCACTCCCCTGCCCACAGAACCTGTGCTGGTCACAGGGACATGCAGGCAGCAGATTGCAGCTTTGCCCTGGGCCCTGGCCCAGTGCGGTCACTGCCCCGTGATCCTGGCCTTTCCTGCCCAGCCCACTCCCCAACACCACTCCCCACCAGCCCACGGCCCCATCCCACTTAAGGAGTTTTGGTAAGCTGTCGCATGAAGGGGAGGAAGGATGCTGACCCAGCCTGCAACAGCTCATCAGAACTCCCTTTGTGGCCCACTGTCCCAAATAATTGCCCATCCCTGCCTCTTAACCTAACTTTTCAAAGAATGGGGAGTTGGCAACACTGCTTAAACTGCATATCAGTTATCAGTACTCTCATTCAAGCTGAAGGCCTGGGCAATGCCTGGTTCTAAATGCCCTCTCTTCATGGGGCTTCTTACAGGATCAGACCCCACCAGCAACAAGAATTTATATAAATTAACAACGATATTCTATATCACATGAGTTAGAGGAAAGAGGGAACCTGCTCTAAAAATATTCTACTAGAAAAGCTATCTGCAAAGAAATGCATACCTTTATCTTCTGTATCTGCTATTTGTGGATCAGTAGGTTTCTGCAGCGGGGTTGGTGTTATAATACTGGCTTCCTTGCTACTATTAGAGGTTGTCTGATTTTGTATTTGGTGATGAATAATAGCGGATTCAATCCTTGCCCAGTAAACAAAATATGACTGGACTACGGAAAAACTGAAAACAAATCAACATAGGTTGTTATGCAAGAATTTAGTCGCTCAATACCATTAATAAAATATTGCAACATGTAGCTAAAATCTAAAGGATTTATTTTCATGTAAAAAAAACACAAAT
>NW_017729030.1:47720488-47751094 GCF_001723915.1 Gavialis gangeticus | reverse complement strand
TATTGCAACATGTAGCTAAAATCTAAAGGATTTATTTTCATGTAAAAAAAACACAAATTCAGCCAAAAAATTAAAGGATTAGCCCCTGACACTTTTTATATTGAATGCAAAAATGCACTAGAAACTATAAGAAAGACATCAGTGTGAAGAGATGTTTATCATTAGGGTGGGGGAAAATGTGGGGAAACTTTTTTTTGAAAAATGACTTTTTCTTTTTGAAACGTAGATCATGGAAAAGCAGGACTGGAAGTAACCTCAGGAGGTCGATAACTTCAACTCCCTGCTTGAGGATCTAAATCACCCTGGTTTGTCTAACCTGTTCTTAAAAACTCCAGGGACAACCCTCACACACGACTACCAGGCATAATATCCAAATACTCTTTAGCTTTCCACATGTAAAGCAGGGGCATGAGGGGCACTATCAGTGCAAAATGTCACTAATTCTTCTCCTCTCGTCCATTGGCAGGGTGGCAACTAAAGACAAATAAATACAACTTTTCTAAGAGGATTAGCAGTAGGGCAGGGCAGATTGTGCCACACAGGCAGTAAACAGACTCATCTGAGGCAGTCCTGATTGTGTTATGTTTTAACCCAGATCAAAATAGGAGGGGACCAGCCATTTACACATGCAGCCCTTCCAAGCTCCATTGCTGCCCCCTGCCAGTAGGTGGCCAGCGAGAGAACATAGCCTGGGAGGTTTGCCCCTGGAATGGCTCATAATTAAGTTGAATAACCGGGGATTCATTTACAAATGTACAGAGCATCGCAGAGAGGAAGGTGCAGGAGGAGCAGGAAGTGTTAGCACTCATATAGGATCTCAGGATAAAAGGCCTTTCCCCAGGAAAATACAATATCTGTTTATACTCATAGAGGCAGGTTTGTCCGACTGTTCCCATTATATCAGGGGCAGGCAATTATTTCGGGGGGAGGGCCGTTTACTGAGTTTTGGCAAGCCATCGAGGGCCACATGACAGGCAGCCAGGGGCAGATTAATATCAATTTTCTTAATTTTGGGGGGGCCCCCATGGGCTGGATAGAATGGCCTGGCAGGCCGCATCCAGCCTCCAGGCTGCATTTTGCCCACCCCTGAGTTAAGTGATTACAGTGGTCGTGTTTCTGACCTTATAACTGATGAATATATTAATCAATTTCTGACATGTTTGGGTTGTCCTTCTCATCTGCCAATTAGTATATTTGTAGGAGACAGCAGACTAGGTCATTTCAAGGACGCAGATTCTCACCAGGGGTAAAGTTATCAAAGTTTCATTGACTTCCCCCAGCTGAAGAACTGCCCCATTGTTTGGTGAACATTTCACTGCTCTGAGCTAAAGAAATATCAAAGCACAGTGAACTTGCTGGAGAAAAAAAAAGAAACCAATCAAAACAACCCCAACGTCAGTGGACTTCCCTCATAAAGTTTGAATTCTGAGAAATAACCATATATTCTTACAAAAATTTGATGTCTCCAATGGGGTGGTCTGGTGCCTTCCACACAAAGGACAAGTTTCTCTTCAGTGACTTGTCAGAGTGGGTAACAGTATCGCCATCTTCAAAACACGTCAGCAGTTTGGAGCCAGGAGGAATTACAACAAAAGTGCCAGCAATTTGATCATTAGACACCCTGCGAGCTTGGAGCAAAAAGCCCATGAAATCTCGAGTGCTCCTCACTGTCACTGCAACACAAGATGTGGTATAAAGAGCAGTTTATCAAGGAATCCACTTGCACTTTAGTTGCCAAAGAGTTAGTGGCTGCAGCATTGGTGAACCCCTGTGGAAACTACCCACCCAGTTTGCTTTCATATTTCTGTCCTGAGCATTCAAAATACACGAAGAGTCTTTGGTTTTTGATCTTTAAAAAAAAGTTGCATGAAAATGCTCATGTCATTTTTATGACAAACTGCTAATCTGTTTATACTAGAAAGAATAGGGTTTATCAACAAAATACATCCTTATACTCCATGGCTGTCTGCAAAAGAACATGTGCTGTTTAAGAGATATCACTTTAAATGTGAATGAATACGTGGGTGAGCAGGGTGGAGGATGCCAAGTGGTCAGGTTTTTCCTTAACTGCATTTTTTTAAATAGTTGTCTCTCACATACCACATGACCCCAAATAAGATGTGCATCTTGTTTTGGGAAGGCAAAATGAAGAATTTTTTTTCTAAAGGTATGGCCACAAGGAACAGGGACAGAGCCTAATCCTCAGCTCACTCACTAAATCCTTTCCTGCTCAGGCAAAAGCTACAGTTTTCATCTTCTCTCCATTGCTGCCTAACTGGCAACAGCTCTTGGCTGCTCAGCTAATCTTTCCTGCCATTTCTGCAGTGGCTGTGAAAGGGTTAAAACTGTAGTTTCTACTGAAGACTGCACTCCAGCCCTCCCTCGACATTGCCAGCTTGGGGTTGGGGGCAGGAAGAAGAGCAGAAGCCTTGTTGCGGCATCTCCATGCTTTTATTCCAGGCAGAAAAATCAGCTTCCCTGTTTAAAATACACACCAACTCTGAAGGACTTATTTTGAGAACAAGGTGTGCACGGTATATGAGTAAATATGGTAGTTACATTCTGTTCCTACAGGTCATCTGGTCCATGGGCCAAAGGTACAATTCGCTCATAGCAATGCCGTGCACGAGTTACTCCTCTTCTCATTGCTCAGAAGGATGAGCAACATACCTGAGATTAGCAATTATGAGTTTTTTATGCACATGAATGTTTCTTCTTAAATAATTGCCTTGAGTCAAGAGTGCTGTCCAGAAAATTTTTGTGCTAGGTGCAGAGAATTCAGGATCAGGACAGCACCGATTTGAATCTGTGGCTGCAAGCTGCAACAGGGTGGATCTGTAAGCGCCCTGGTGACTTTTCACAAACCTTCTATAAAGTCAGTGGTTCTCTCTTACCTGGTACCTTATCACCTGGAAAGTAGGAAGACATGTTGGTGTGGATGGCGATGTAGTTATTCCTGGGGTTCTGAAGCTGCGCTCTGATATGTTTGGGCGTCATGTCAGCACAGGCAGAAAGGCTCGCACCGTGGGAGAAGGCAGCAGTGTATGAAACCAAGCACAGGGTTGTGCACGCCCATCCAACAAGAACTGTCTGGACGCTCACTCCATCTTCCATCTTGTGTTATTAAAACATCAGGCATTATATTCTAGGTTAAGTTCAAATCAATAACTTCTAGGTAGATACAAATCAGCAGACATGCCACCTTGAATTACCTCTAGAATAGTAATTCCTAACAACTCCGAAAGAGAGGAAGAAAAGCCCACTTTCTCTGTGGCCCACTAAGCCTGCACAAAAAGACACACGTTGAGAAGTAAACAGTGGAGGCTAGTAAAAAGGGTCCCCAGAGGAATTCTTTCTTATGCTTTCCTGAGAGTGAAGCCGCTGAGAAGTCATCCCTCTGAAGTATCCCATTTGCCATTAGTATAAGTGGCAAGGTTTGTGTGAGTGCTTACAAAGCCATACAGCACGCCAAAGCCAACAACTATTATCCTGCCTCTGTCATTGGGCAGTACGTTAGATATGGGGAAGAGGAAAATCCTTATCCCATATAATCTAAGGCAAGGCTGTCAAACTTAGTCATGGGAGTGACCAGCAAGGACCAGTGACCCTTGTGACCAGCAAGGGCCACAATTCCCTCCCCTCACCCCACCCAGGGCATTTCCTTGGCTACAAGCTCCCCTGGAACAACGCAGGTGGATGGACCCTCTCCCCCTGTGTGTAGGCAGGCAGCCCCCCATCATTGCACTACACAGACAGGCAGGTCCCCAACCCCATCACCTCCTTAACACTCCCCTAGCACTGCAAGCTGGGCTACACCCAGCTGCCCTGCCCTGGTGCAGACCCTGGAGAGAGAAGGGATAAGCCTGAAGACCTAGCTTCTGTAGCAGTCAGAGCAATAAGGAGGGCTGGGCAGGGAGGCATAGCCAGGGGACCCCAGATGGGCTGCATGCAACCTGTAGGCCACCAGTTGGACAGCCCTGGCCTACAGAATACAGTAGAACTGCTCCATGGAAACGGTCATATATGCCCCCTGAAACTTTCCATGTAGCAGCTGATTCTGCACTGCTAAGTAGGGACAGTCTATAGGTGGGCACGGTGCCACATGGGAGTGGGCAGGGGAGACAGCATTTGCAGCCCTCAGAATAATCACACTGGTTCTTCAAGGCCCTGGAGGCACGGGCTGCATCCAATTCCAGAACACCTCTGCTAACCAGGGTCAGAAAATATTTTTCAGATTTTCATCTTTTAAAACTGCATTTGTTAACTGTGAAACGTAAGAGGTATGGTATTTGAAACCAACATCTGAAGCCAAAATACGTACCTATTTTGCTAGTATCAGTTCTTCCTTAAAGTCTAACATTAAGCCAAGCAAACATGTTCTACAAAGCTGTTAACCCCGAACACCTAGGCTCCTCTTTCTCTGTCTCATTGGCTAGATTCCTCAGAGACAAAATATAATTATTCCTGTTTCTTATCGTTTATATTTGAAAGTGATGATAGAGAAAGTATACACAAGTATTTATCAAGGCCAAGAATGAACAAGCATATTAAAGGAGGCTCTCTCTAGTTTAATGCATGCCTCTTAGCCTTTTCAACACATAAATTATAGCAGCTTAGATTTCCTTATGCCCTTTATCAGTAAAGAAGTGTAAATAAATCAGGGGGGAACCAAGGGAAGTCTAGCTTATCAATCCATTCTCATCAGATCTGCATTTGCCAAGAGACTGAAAAACTTCCACTCTGCGTGACACGGTTTGCTCCCACACTCGAGCATGCAGCAGATGGGCAGCGATTAACCTTCTATAATGCCCCATTGCTGCAATCATTTGGGCACCAAACGGAGCTTCTAGCAACACAGAGGATCCCCCTTTATCTTCCAACCCTAAACAGAAAAGAGGGTGGGTGCCACACGACTGGTTCGGACAAAGTCACTCCCCTCCCTGGATTCTCCCAAATCATCCCGGATCTCCTGAGGCTTGTCAAAAGACTTCTGAACAGCAATTTTCCATTCCCATTTCACCTGAACGAACCCCTCTTCTCCTCATCACCCCCCTCCATTTTTTCCTCAGCTATCTGCACCTTTTTACAACCTCCTAATGCAGCCGTTTTCAACCTTTTTTTTTCATTTTTGGACCCCTCAAAAATTTCCAGTGGAGGTGCAGACCCCTTTGAATTGTAAGTGTGGGTAGTCGCACACTTTTGATTGATCAAAGTCATTTTTTTGTGGATCCCCAGGTTAAAAATCACTGTCCTAACACTATCAGAGGGAGGACTTAGTACCCCAACACCATTTGCAATTCTGCTCCCTGGCATTACCACACACTTACCTTGGGACATGTATTCCTTCAGGCTCACTGCGATTGTTTCCCCTTCAGCCTGCCAAAGAAACATCCTTTAAGAAAAGTTCTTCAACTTCTCCTCTAATGAGAAGTGCAACAGCTGTTACTACGAATGCTCAGTACTTACAGGAACTTGCCATCAGTGTCCAAATCCAGCCTTAATCATATTAGTTTTCCTCCTCATATCCTACCCGCTCCAATCTGTTTTTTTTTCCTTTGCCCCCAAGCCTCTGTAATGAAAACAAAGGCAAAGAAAGGAAAGGAAAAAGCAATAGGTTCTCTATAGGGTCACCCTGGGATTCCTTTGCTCAATTAGACAAGTCTCTATTTCTTCTTTTTTTTTTTTTTCCTCCTGTCATGGTGAAGATTTGCAAAACAAAGCCAAGCCAGCTTCTTTTAATCCTTAAGGCCTACTGTCTGAATATCTTCTCCCTCTTTAACTCTACGTTAAAAACAAAATGCCACTAGAAATAAATACAAAAACAATTCCTGTGCACTGTTACAGGAACCATAAGCAGCTGGTTGACTTAAACCCACCAGGACCAGGAAATTCTGAGTTAAAGAACTACCACTCCTTGTTCGTTTTGTCCCGCCGCCTTTGGTTCTCTGGTGCTAGCTGTGACTATAGGCCCTACCCCAAAATCCTATTCTGTTTGGAAGTAGACTTGGGAGTGCATAAGCTGTATATAGCTCCTAGGCAAAATTCCCAGACAAAAAGACAAAATACAAGGGATGGGGGGGATGAAAGAGGCATTGCCCTGTAACGCTATGTTAATAAATTTTAAAAAAAAATGCAACAAACTTAGGAAACATGCTTTGATTTTTACCTCTCTCTGAGTATTGAAAATGTCTCAGCCAGATTTAAGGCAGATCGTGTACATCAGAACTGGTATTTGTCAAGAACTCCTTAAGGCAGCGGCAAGGGACAGAATCTTTTAAAAACAAAAGTTTTCAAAGTCTTGGCTGAACAACGTTGCTCCCGATTTGGAAAATAATCTCCCTGTTGGTAATCTCCTGCCTTTATGCAGGCACCCCGGCATCATCTTACAAAGCGAATCTGGCAATATCCAAAGTCCTCACATTCCCTCAACCACCATCACTCCAGCTTCAATAGACCAGAGAATACAAACTGTGCTCTTAATAATAGGCAAGAAACTGCCGAGCAGTAGCAGTAGATGAGATTTAGGGTCCAAATCTTGATGCTGTATTTTTGCATCACTGTATCTTGGATACATGAAGAACTTATGATTCTGTTGCTGGTATAGACCAGTCAGCTTGATTGGTTCCCATTTTCTGTTCCCAAAGGGCAGCACTGGGTGATTTTTCATCAGTGCTTAAAAGTCTCTCACCCAGGATCCAGAGTTCTCTCCTGGTCAGCGGTCAGTAAAGAACAGAATAGCCAGACATTGCCTTCGGAGTTGATTTCAGGGCATGGGCAACACTCAGTTGGACATCTGCTTCATTCTTTTTCCCAGTAGAGGTAGAAGCCTATATGGAGGCAGCTAGCAGAGACTCAGCATACCTTAAAAGGATGCAATGTTGCGGGGGGAAGGGGTGGTTGGCAAGGAAGGAGAATAAGCAGAGGAATTCCTTTCAGCTACTTTAGTTGAATGAACAAGTCCAACCTCCAAAATACAAGTTTGTAAATCAAGAACACTATTTGAATCCTGGCCTGCTTTTAAATGTCCAGGTAGCCCCAGTGACCAAGGGTGCATTTTTTCATTCTCTTTCCAACTGACTGTAATCTTTTCCTTCATGCAATGACTCAGACAGTTATTCTCTAGTCACCTCCAACTTGGATTAATAATGGACTCTCTTTCAAGCTTGCCCTGAAAACCATTTGGAAATTGACCTGCTGATGCAGAACACAGCACACCCTTCTCTTCCGGGAAGTAGCGCTCCCTGTGTTTTGTGGTCTGCGCCGAATTCCCAAGCCTTCCCAAGTACAAATCAAGGTGCTAGTTTTGAATGGTATTACTATAAAAGCTTTGAAGGAAAGCGGTTGTTTCCGCAAATGAGATGGAGAGATGATCTCATGCTAATTCTGTTCGCAGCTGAAACTGTTTTATCCTTTCCCAGTGCCTAAATTCAGTGATCATCCAAATATACCATAAAGCCCATTTTACCTTTTCCTTCAGTGGCCGCAATGAAGTGAATGGGGTGAGGGGATGGGGGAAGGAAGTCTTAGGGTACAGTCAGACGTTTTTGTAGCGCTACAAACTTATTCTCAAATGAAACAGGACTTAGACATTGTGTATAGCACTACAAAATGTAGGTCCAATGTACCATAGTGCTCTGATCTGCTGTCCTTCCCTCCTTCACTGCCTATTGATGACTGCCAGCCTGCCCTGTCCCCCACTTCCCTGCTTTGGTTACTGACAACTTGCCTGGTCACCCTTCCTAGTACTGGGAGGCAGCTTTGGTCCTTGCTACCTGCTTGCCTTTGTGATGGCAATGGAGGAGTGGGCATGAGTTGCAGCTAGCAAGGGATGTGAAGGGTAACAAGAAAGGTTTCTACAAGTATGTTGGTAGCAAGAGGAGAATCAGGGAAAGTGTGGGTCCCTTATATAATGTGGGGGGGCAACCTTGTGACAGAGGATGCAGAAAAGGATGAAGTGCTCAATGCCTTTTTTGCCTCAGTTGTCACAGGCAAGGTCAGCTCCCAGACTACTACATCGGGCAGCAGTTTGGAGAGGAGGTGAGCAGCCCTCAGTGATAAAAGAACAGGTTAGGGGCTGCTTAGAAAAGCTGGACGTCCATGGGGCCGGATGGGATGTACCAGTGTGCTGAGGGAGTTGGCTGATGAGATTGCAGAGCCATTGGCCATCATCTTTGAAAACTCATGGGAATCAGGAGAGGTCCTGGCTGCTTGGAATTGGGCATACTGCCCATATTTAAGACAGGGAAAAAGGAGAATCCAGGGAACTACAGACCAGCCAGCCGTACCTCAGTCCATGGGCGACTGGTGCCGCCTTAGTAGGGGGGCTGTCCCCCTGTGGTTGATCACCAGGTGGCTGATCGCTGCAGCCGCTTCCAGAAGTGGCTGCAGCTGCCTCTGGGAGCGCAACGGCACTCCACTCCCTGTCTGGCGCTTGCAGGGAGATGGGGGCATTGGTGCACCCGCCTGCCCCCCTGCCCATCACCTAAGCAGCGAGTGCAGGCAGTCAAGGCGAGCACCAGTGCTCTCAGGGGTGCACGTGCACCCCCTACACATCGCCACTGCCTCAGTCCCTGAAAAAAATCGAAGAGCAGATCCTCAAGGAATCCATTTCTAAGCACTGGGGGGGAGAAGGTGATTAGGAACAATCAGCATGTATTCATCACAGGCAAGTCATGCCTAACCAACCTGGGTTCTTCTGATGAGATGACTGCTCTGTGGATGCAGGGAGACTAGTGGATGTGGTATACCTTGATTTTAGCAAGGCTTTTAATTGGTCTCCCATACCATTCTTGCAGGCAAGCTAAGGAAGTATGGGCTGGATGAATGGACTGTAAGGTAGACAGAAAACTGACTGAAGCATCAGACTCATAGTAGTAATCAATGGCTCGATGTCTAGTTGGCAGCCGGCATCAAGTGGAGGGCCCCAGGGGTCGGTCCTGGGACTGGTTTTGTTCAATATCTTCACCAATTGCCTGGAAGATGGCACAGAGTGCACCCTCAGCAAGTTTCCAGATGACACCAACCTGAGGGGAGTAGATACGCTGGAGGGTAGGGCTAGGATTCAGCGACCTACACAAATTGAAGGATTGGGCCAAAAGCAATCTCATGAGGTTCAACAAGGACAAGTGCAAAGTCTGCACTTAGGACAGAGCAATCCCATGCACCAGTACAGGCTGGGGACTGACTGGTTGGGCAGCAGCTCTGCAGAAAAGGACTTTAGGGTTACAGTGGAGAAGCAGCTGAATGAGCCCACTGTGTGCCCTTGTTGCCAAGAAGGCTAACAGCATACTGGGCTGCATTGGTACATGCTTCCAGCAGATCAAGGGAAGTGATTATTCTCCTCTATTCAGCACTGGTGAGGCCACATCTGGAGTACTGTGTTCAGTTTTGGGACCCCCACTACAGAAAAGATGTGGAAAAATTAGAGAGTCCAGCCGATGGCAACAAAAATGGTTCAGGGGCTGGAGCACATGATGTATGGGGGCAAGCTGAGGGAACTTAGGTTATTTAGTCTAGAGAAGAGGAGACTGAGGAAGGATTTAATAGCAACCTTCAACTACCTGAAGCAGGGTTCAAAAAAGGATAAAAGACTGTTCTCAGTGGTGGCAGATGACAGAACAAGGGGCAACAGTTTCAGGTTGCAGCAAGGGAAGTTTAGGTTAGATATTAGGAAGAATTTTCTCATTAGGAGGGTAGTAAACCACTGGGACAGGTGACCTAGAGAGGTGGTGGAAGCTCCATCCTTAGAGGTTTTCAAGACCCAGCTAGACAAAGCCTTGGCTGGGATGATCCTGCTTTGAGCAGGGGGTTGGACTGAATGACCTTCTGAGGTCCCTTCCAACCCTCATTTTCTATGATTCTAATGATTGAATTAACTGACAGGGTCCCACCTCCACTGGGAGCAGCAATGGGGAGAGGAGATGGAAGAGTCACAGGGTTAAGCAACATTTTAGCCTTCTTGGCTGGAAGACAAAACTGAGTACTACAAAACTACTGTGATAGTATTCCAGCTGGGGTGGGGGGGGCACTGCACATCTGTCCATGCTTATAGCGCTATATTTTTAGTGCTTTGAAATGCTGCAGAACTTGTAGCTCTGCAAATGCCCATCTGCCTGTAACCAGTCATGGCAAATATGCAAAAGCTTGCATATCTGCCTTTATTACAATTTGTAATCACCTGAATTTTGTACAAAAATGAGTACATGTATCTAATGATACGGATGGGAGCATTTTAAATAAATCAAACCACATTTAGAGTTTGCAGGGAGGAAAGAATGCTATTTTCCCCATGAACTTTCTGACTGCTAAGCTCAGCAAAAGAACTACACCAAAATTTATTTTAGCCATGAATGAACCAATCCAAATACTCTTATTTGATAAAGTTCAGGCAGCATTTAAGTTACATCCTCACTGATGTTTTAAGCACTTAAACTAGATTCAAATCTAAAATTAAGGTGAACATAGTTGCGCCCATCACATAAAAATCTCTCAGTAGGAATAAGCACAGACAAACGGCAATCTAGAAGGAAGAGCAGCAGCAACTGGCAACCTAGAATTGTACTTTGCTTGCTCTCCTATTAAACTAAATAGGAAATGTGTATGATTTATTTTGATGAAACTTTGCAGGGTAACCATATAAACCATAGCATATATAATGTTTGTTATAATTTTTTGCATGCAGTATTCCACCATTGTGAAATCCAGTTCTTGGCATAGACCAATGGTGCTCAAACTTCTGGCTCCCTGGACCCGGGGGTGGGCACAGGGCAGTTCATCGGCCAGAACTGGCACTGGATCCAGCCATATGCTGTTTCTGGACACACACTGGTACAATCTAGTGTGCTGGGCCTCATCATCCAGCCCCTGGGACTGTCTACAAGTCCAGAAATTTGGCAACAGGAGAGCTGCAACTAGTACTGCCACTGCTCCCTCACCACATTTTCAGACCTATAGGAAGAACCACAGGCTGGATGATAAGGCCTCACAGTCTGGATCTGACCTCCAAGCAGGAAAGTGAGCACCCCTGGCATAGACTATTCCACCATAATTTAACTGTGCACTGAAAAAAAATTAGATTACAAATTTTGAGAGTGTGAATCAAGTGTGAATCAAGTGTGAAGTGATGCAGTGCTTCATCCCTGGATCTACAGAGCCTGGTACAATAACATTAAAAGAGGTGTGAATAGTCTTGTCACATTAAGGTTAGCAATTAAAAAGTTCAACATGGTTCAGAACTCTGCTGATCAGGCTCTTTTTAGCAGAAACATTTAGCCGCTCTGTTTATCCAGCACTTCAAAACAGCCTCTGGACCCTGAAGTTCCACAAGCTGTTCATTGCAATGGATTTTTTTGTTGAGGCTAGATACATAGAAATTGCCAGACCAGACCAGACCATCTCACCTACTCCAGTAGTCTGCCTTTAATATCAGCCAATAACTACTTCATGGCAAGGCACACGATGAACCTCCATATAGTGCAGGGGTGGGCAAAATACAGCCCATGGGCTGCATCCGGCCTGCAAGGCCATTCTATCCGGCCTCCAAGGCCCCTAAAAAAATTTAGAAAATTATTATTTCTCTGTCTTTGGTTCCTGTAAAAAAAATGACAGGAACCAGGGGCAGTATGACCCAAGGGAAGCCCGCCTGGCCTTGCTCCCCAGGCGGAAGTCCCAGCAGGGGCTTCTGACCTGGGACCACGTGGCTGCCCCAGCCAGAACCTCAGGTAAGAGGTGGGGAGGAGAGCAGGGAAGGATCCTGGAGAAAAGTGTCCCCTCGCCCATCCCGTGGCCAGCGCTCCCTGCTGCAGCCACTCGCAGCTCCAAGCGGGCTGTGAACGGCTGCAGTGCAGGGCAGTGGCCACAGGGCTGGCACAGGGCCACTTCCCCACCACCACCCTCAGCACCACCTTGTAACCCACCGCCACTCCCAGCCTGGGCCCCGTGCTCACTCTGGGCTCGCCCACTGGGGCTGCTCATGGTTGCAGCAGCTGCAGTCCCCCTGCTT
The DNA here is from genome assembly GCF_001723915.1 of Gavialis gangeticus. Lineage (NCBI taxonomy): Eukaryota > Metazoa > Chordata > Crocodylia > Gavialidae > Gavialis > Gavialis gangeticus. The sequence continues at coordinate 47,739,093 of NW_017729030.1, read as the reverse complement.
GCCCCACTAGGCAGCGTTTACTGCTGCTGCCCACCTGGAGCTCACGCGCTGGGCAGCCCAGAGGCAGTGGTGGCAAACACTGCCCGGCATGGCAAGTGGGGGGGGGGGGGGCACAGCCATGTGCAGCCCCAACAGGCAAGCCCGGAGCTGACGTGGGGTCCAGGCTTGCAGTGGGGACGGGTTACAAGCTGGTACTGAGCGCTGGGGAAAAGCGGCCCCTTGCCCGCCCCATGCCCAGCACTGCACTTGCTCGCAGCCCGCATGGGGCTGCCTGTGCCTGCTCAAAACAAAATGAAGGCAGGGGGTTCAGGGCAGGATGCCCTGCTTGTGCCCCTGCCCCCCAGCCCTGCTGCCCTGTGCCCCAGCCTAGGCTCTGTAGCCATCAGCAGCTACCCAGAACCTGGGCCAGCTGCAAACATCTGCTGCCTCTCCACCCTGGCCTCTGCCTGTGCCTGCTCAGGACAGCAGGGAGCAGCCACGGTGCAGTGGAGGGGCCGCTTTTCCTCGCGCTCAGCACCAGTTCGTTCCCTGCTGCGGAGCGGGGTGTTGGGGCTGCATGCTGCTCCTGCCTGTACCGCGGGGCTGGGAGGGCACTGGGAACACGTGAGTGCCAGGGCCCACACCGGGGTCCTGGGGCCAGCGTTAGCAGTGCCCAGAGCACGGCAGCAGGAGTACAGGGTCGGCCAGCAGGGGCTCTATGAAGCCAGGCCAGCTCCCCCCTCTCCCTGCTGGTGCAGCCCAACTCAGCTCCACAGACACCTGCCAGCCTGTACTCTGCTCTGGGCTCCACCGGTGCTGGCCCTGAAACATTGGTCCCAAGATGGTGACCAGGGGGTGGGGCACCTGTCAAGGGGTGGGGCTACCCATCAGCCCTCAACAGCTTGCCAAAACTAAGTAAGCAGCCCTCTGCCCAACTTAATTGCCTGCCCCTGATATAGCGGATATACAGTATTTTCTCCCATACAACCCACCCCCTTTTTTTCCAAATAAAAAGCTGCTGGAAATTGGGGTGTCCATTATAAGTGAGGAAATGCAGTAACAGCAGTTTCTTTCAGTTAAGCTTGTCAGGCAAAAGCAAAAGTAAGTCTCCATGTGATTTACAAGGGCTACTCAGCAAGCGAATGTCTTTTTCTTCCCTTCATTCTGCCTTTCAAAAATGAGGTGCATAGCTTAATTCTGGGGCATGTTATATGGGATATGATATATGCCAAAAGGTGCATAGGTAGGGAATTTCTTCCTGACTCCTGACAATTAATGGCTGAGCTGCCTCAAAACATGACTGTTTATAATCAGTTAAAAAATTAATTAGACAATCTCTTGGTCTACATAAATGATATATTCTTCCTTGAATCCTACCAATCTTTTGGTTTAAAAAAAAAAAAAAAGAAAAAAAAATTCAGCGGGCGCTTCAAAGGACAATTGTACAAAACAAACAAACAAACAAAAAAACCTACTGGCTTTAATTTTGTTGTTCCTGTTTCACTGACTTCCCTTGTGCTTGTATTACAGGAAGAGTAAACAGGAGAGCCTAATTTCCTTTCTCCGGACCACTACTGTTTTGTCACATGGTTTTGGGTTTTTTTGGTCCCCTTTCTAAACTAACCTGTCAAGTCAGTTGTTACTTTCTTTTGGGGAACTGAAGGCCTAGAAATATTTGTATCTCCTTATATAATTCTTGAACCCTATTACCCTGCTCAGTCCACTAAGACTGAATTCCAGTCACTACACACAGCAGTCCAGTTGATTGAGTACTGTCGCCTTGTATCTCATATCACAGCCTCATAACATTCTCAGTAGTATTTTTTCCCATTCCTTTTGCTTACCCCTTTACCTTCCCCAAGAACTTGTGTCCTTTGTCAGTTGTTATCACACAGCGAGCAGAGGTTTTCATTGAACTGTCTGCAATGATTCCCAAACCTGTTTCAAGAGTGGCTTTTACAAGAAGGGAACCCAGCAGGAAAACAATATAGATCAGAGACCAGAAGTACAATGTGCTCCCAGCAAGCGACGCCATTATTTAGAACGATGCAGCTTTCCGTACTTTTAGCTTCTGGGTGGGTTTAATACACAGTCCAATATAGAACGCAACACTGCCGCCTATTTTTTACTTGAAAAACAGGCATGGTTTACCAGCAGCAAAGTCAGGAAAATGTGCTCACAATCATCTACTGAAGCATACATGGAAAAAAGCCTGTTGTGGTCGTTACTACAGCGGTCATCTCACAGCGATCTCCAACTGGGATTTCCAACAAATGGCAGGCATACACCTTCCATAGGATGTTACAACCAGAAGAGATGGTGAGGGCAGTATCTCCCAAACAGCATTGCCTTTTGGGGATTAAGTATTGACCAGACAGCTACCAACCATGCCCCAATCTCAGCCATATGCTGGGAAAGGCGCTGGAAATAGTGATGCAATGGGGCGATGCAAGGAAATGTCGGGGGAGGGGAGGTGGGGGAGGGGCGGGGATTGGAATAGTGCCAGGCAAAATTTTATATTCTACAGTGGTTTAGTAATTTAAACAAGCCATTAAGTCACACTTTATATTTCATGAAACTTAGCTATCATGTTGATAAGTCCAATAATGTTGTAGGCCTAGGCTTTTACACAGCAGATTACTTTCACTCATGATCTACCCACAGCACTTACCTTTTAGCCATTACTAGAAATTCCATCCATTATGCAGAATGCACATCTCATCTCAATTCAAAGAAAAAAAAGTTTGGAAGATGAATTAAAAAGCCTTTTTACTTGCCAAGGCCAGAGACCGGGATTTTAAGTTCTTTTTTCAAAAGCCAATGACAACATTAACATTTAAATCTGCAAAGGCAAAAGCACCATCAGCAGTGACAGTGCTAACTGTAGCAGGAGAAAAAGCCCATAGAAAAATTGTGATATTTTATTTTAAGCCAGCTACAGGCTTCAGATGGTCATTTTGCTTTTGACTACTGCCAGCTGCAACTCCCTCTTCCACCTAGTAAAGAGCTATATATTTACAAGACTTTTTCCACTGTTTTTCCTTTCTCTCTCATTTCTGGAGATGCAGTACACCACAGCTAACTTACCCGGTTTCTTTTTAAAAACTTGTGGGAAACAGTGCTTACATGAGATTTGGGGAAAAAAAAAATCAAACATATCGCTAGTCACTCCTAGAATCTAACTTTGGACAAAGAGTAAGGAAGAAAGATGATGTAGCACATCCTTTTATTCTACATGTATGACTGAGCTTTAAAAAGATGTGGGCTGTTCCTAAAGCAGGGACTTCTTTTCCTGCATTCATAATTCCCATGTAGGCATATTCAGCATTAGTCCACAGAAACCCAAAACTGATGAAAGCTAATATAGGATGTAAATTCCAGAGAAAAAGTATTTCCTTTTATATAAAAGCAAGAGAGTCAGACTAGTTTAGTGGAAAATGACATTCCTTGTCCTGTTATAAAGAACTGTAGTATTTTAATTTAGTTATTTAAATTTGCAGTGCTATTATTTAATCCACAAAAGACACACTGCTATTTTTTCCTCACCAACTCTGATGCCGATTGTCATTACAATTTAATACAAAGGATTAGCATGTTAGTATTGAGAATCAGCAATGTCTCACAGGGAAGAATTGTGCAGACTATATAGTCAAACAACAAAAATTATTTTTGTTGGTGCATGCACAACTCCATACAAAGTATCATTAGAACTTAAGGATTATAAGTATTAAAAAACAATAATCAATTAAGTGACTCATTCTGGTCACTTTCGTATGTATGCTTGTACGAATGTTCTATTTTCCTTTTGCCCACAGAAGACGCTCATATCAAATTCATAAAAAAATGTAACAGTATGTTTGGGTTGTGTTTTGGATGTAATCCCGAAAGCCAACTACCCTTGCCTGATTCACTTGCAGCTGGGGTTTGCAGTGGTGTAGACCATAGTAGTTTAACAGACACATAAAATAAATCCAAGGTGGACAAATGCACAAAGTAAGTTACATCCTACACACTTGAATTCCTGGTAAAAGACCAGAACAATGTTCACCAATAGCTATTTGATTATAAAGAGGGAGGCAAAGGAGAGATTGGATGAAATATTTCAGAAATGACTAAAGGAAGCAGGCATCCCATTCCCACTGACTTCTGGACACTTCTGTAAGGGTTACTCTGAAAAAGCACTTATTTAAAAAAAAAAAGCCAATCAAATTGAATGTCTGTTTGAACATCATAACCATCTCTCACACACACACACAAAAATGCTTATCCATTTATCTCCTCTACTATTTGAACACGACAGTTTTTCAGTACTTTGGAAAAAATGCTGCCTGTTTTATTCATTTCCATTTCTAGAGTACATAAGAAAATGTTAAGAAGTGCAGAGTATCAGCCAAGTGCCATTTTGATGTCAGACAACTTGCATGATTACAAATCATTTGTCCTGGTGACATTTCAGATGTAGTGGACCATGATTAAAAGTTAATCCAGGGCCAAGTCTATATAGAAACTGGACTGCAATTACAGAATTCTATATATGCAATTACCAAAATGGAGCTTCAGTTAAATACAATAAAAAAATAAAACCTTCATGAAATGTTACAGATTTTTTTTTGGGGGGGGGGGGGGGGGGGGATGGAAAAATAATACAAAACAAAACCAAAAACCCACACAAACAAAATTAGTTACCTTGAAAAGCAATTTCAGTGAATGAACGGACACAGTAACCTGCCAGTTCCACACACATTACAAAACAAATGAGAAACTGCATGCTCCACTTGGAGGCACATCCATTTTCTTCTTAAAAGAAGTCATTTACAGAAGAGCAAATTGGTGATTTGTACTTACATGCTGGACCCTTTTCAAGCCCTTGTCAAGAAATGATAAATTATTGAAGCATATTATAAAGTGGTGCCTCTTTTTGCGTGCTCTGCAGAGCCTTCTGAAATATTTTATGTAGAAAGGTTAACTATTAATTGCAAAATAACTGTTTGGAATTATTCCTTAGTCTTTCAAGGAAGAAAAAAAAAGAGAGAGAGAGAGAGAGAGAGAGAGAGAGAGAGAGAGAGAGAGAGAGACCATGCCTTATTCTCCCATAGGTAACTGAAATATTACCATTGCCTACTTGCACCAAAAACCTATTATTATTTGAGAAGTATGCGCCAACACTGCATTCACACAATTGTCTGGTGCTCATTCAACCACAACTCAGAAACGTGTTGTTCCTAATGGCAGCATAAACTGCTTGTAGAATAAAGCAGAGCTTCAGAAAAAAAAACCTCATTAACAAATTGGTTAAACAACCTCAGCATGAAGCGTATTACCCCAAGTGATAGCCTTATGCTGAACAACAGGAAAGCATTTTAAGCACTGAAGTGGAGTGTTCCCATCTTGATTTTCATCAGTATTTTAATCATTGCAATAAAAAATAGTTTTAATTCTGAGAGAGAGAAAGGGGGGTGGAAAGTATGTTAAGCTAATAAGGAGCCCTCCAAAACCTCACTGGTCTTTGATTTAATCTCTCAGAGTTGCTGTGGGATACAAGCAAACAGTTTTGACTTCCCTGCTTGCATAGTGATTCCTTTCCTCCCAACATGCACCACATGCTAAGAGCTTGATATCTATTTGTTCACATTTCTGGCTGGCACGTAGCTGAAGAATGGGCATATGTGTGTGTGCTGCAGGAAGAGAATAGCGAGTGGGAATAATGCAGACATGAACAGGACATACAATGTGTGTTTTATATAAACCAGAACCCACATGGAGACTACACAGCTTCATCCGTTAAGCATCTAAAAACAACCAGAGCTTCAGATGTATTAAAATAAAACTCAGTGTTTTAAACTTTATTTTAAAAACTTCTATGCACTGGTAGAGAGAAGACACAGGGAAAAAAAAAAACCAAATACAAAAGTAACTGCAATCTGGAATAAAGTTGCTAGGATTTGAAGTGACTGCTGGCTGCGTTGGCATACCAACTGAAGAGCTTTTCACTTGTGACTGACTTCTATAGCTGGCACAGTGATAACCCTGGGGGCTTTTCTTCCATTTGATTCAGTTCTTTCCCTACCCCCATTGTTGAAGTGTCAATGGTTACATTCCCGATTCAAATACACAATTCAAGGGGGCTTTTTTTGGCTAATTTAACTAGTCAGCAGCTGAACTTTTTACCCTGCTGATTCTTAGTGTAGCTTGGAATTTAAACCTGACCTTATTCCCCCTCTTTCAAGGGACAGGTTATTTTCACCAAGCCATTCACATTTAGCCGGGAGGAACTGAGGAGGTAATTTTGCCAATGCAACCAGATTATAATGCACGGTTAGTCTCAAACTGCAACCAAACCAAATGTTCCATTCAATTAATACTGCAGCAATAAATATTCTCCATTCTCTACCCCACCCCCACTTATTTATTTCACTTTGTTCACAGTGGAACAAAGCATTTCTTCAAAAATCAGGCACCCAGAAAAACATGCAATTGTATTTCTTTACACAAAAAAAAAAAAAAAAGCAACATCCTTCTGGTAGTAGTCACTGTGGTATATCTGGCTTCACAGCACATAAAGAAATATTTAAACAGCTGTATTTTTCAACCAAAGAGCACTAGCTACAAATCAAACAGGTCTCATCATTCAGGGGGAAAAAAAAAGTTCTTCAGTACAAAATATCCCTTTTTTGGCATCTTCACATCCTCCTCTTCTGTGTGCTTATGTACAGAACTGTGAAAAGGAAGAAGTGGAACATGTTTCAGAATTCTAGTAAATAAGGTGCAGCAATCTGTTTACCCAGAACAGCCCATTTTCATCCCACCAGTTAAATAAAGATGTGAAAAATCCCATTCAACACGAAACCAAAGTTAGTTTTTATAGGAGAAATCAGGAAATGTAAAAGTTAAGGTTCCAACAGCAATATTAAAAATTAAGTTACACCTATGTAATATTTAATATGCTACTTTTTCGCAATAAATATGTAGCTTCATTTCTGTAACTACACAAAAACAGACCCCGACTACAGAGAGGAACTCTATGGGATTGGCTTTTGGAACAATCTCCTTTTTCTTATCTACAATGGCAAGGACAGGAAAGTGCAACTAGCTTTTAGGATGCTGAGATTAAGGATGTCAGAAATAACATGCTCTTCCAACAAATTGTTCAGGATTCTCACTTTCTCAACCAAACATTCTTGCAAAGTTCATTAAAAAAAATTATGACACAGTCCATCCACTTAGCCAGTACAAAGATAATGCTATGTTGCTCACTACCTTTTAGAAAATGGTTTACTCTGAGGTGGAGGAATTTATGGTAGTTACATCTTGGGTGCTCAGTATGGTTAATTATGAAATATTTTACACGTTCTCAAACTGCGATCTCGTTTCCCTGCTCAACCTATTGTCTCAGAGCTTTCACAAACCTGCCCTGTTCTGAAGTTAAGGTCATAATTTCCCTTGAAACTAAAAGAAAAAAAATTATATCTTTTTAGATATACACACACACACACACACACACACACACACACACGTATATCTATCTTACACTCCACCCAGCATAAATATAAAGTATTAGTGTTAATAATTATTGCCATCTTCCTGACTGATGTTAACATTGCTATCCGCAAGCACATTTTTAAGTATTAGCTTCAGGACAGCAAAGGTAGCCAGCACTCAGAACTAGATAACCATTGAAGAGGCTGGAGCAGTACTATCTGCATCTATATAACACCATAAATTTATATAGTGCTAATTGAGCAAGACACGGTAAACTGTTCTGCAGGAGTTATTTGGACAGCCAAAAAGTACAGGAGAGTAGAACTGGTGAGAAAAGTGCTGCCGGTTGTGGAAACAAGATCAAAAATGCAGGTTTTCCAAGGGGACAGGAAAGAAAGGGCTCTCTTCCAAAAATTCAACACATGCACACAGAGGTGTAACTGGCCAGGAGTGCATCCAGGACAGCCCTCACTGTCCACCCCTCATCAACTTCTTGTACCTTTTTTGCAGGGCCTCTCAAGTTAGAGCCCCTGGCAGCAGGCTGTGGCACAAGAGAGCCACACAGAGTTCACTGCTGCTGAGAAAAGAAGTCACCTCTTTTGCAGACTGTTTTCAGTAACAAAAAATAGGGTCCCCCCTCCAAGCAGGGTAAATTCTAGCTATTCTTCCTGCCTTGCCTGCTGCCACTCAACAGGACTACATTTCCCAGGATGCCCTTCCCTCAGTCGCATCCTCCTTCACCACTTCTGGAGCTGAAACTGGAAAGCTGCAAGAAGAGGGAGAGTGGGGGACAGCAGGGTAAGACCCCCCCCCCCCTTTAACCAGTGCCCAGGATTTGCACCCTGTTCACCCACTCATCCCTCATGCTATTGCATATATAAATTAAAACACAAAGCCAAGCAAGGGAAAGATCCAACACGGATCTGTAAAAGGGAAATTAGGAACGGAACACGTACACCAGGTAAGAGGGGGGGGAAAAAAATAAAAAACCACACAGGCTTTTAACATAAGAATGTCGATGTGGCTACTGACAGGAAACACCTAATTTTGTCCTTACAGATGCCTCAGATTCAAAATTGCGTATATATAAGATTTTCTAATTCAGAGTATTCCAGGGAAGAGTTACCATTGTTTCCTCGGATAAATGCATCCCCGTACTTGTTCTTTAACTGTCCATTTACATATTCTTCAGTCTGTTCCAATGCTATGTTCATATACCCATCCAGACAAGCCAGGACACCTGGAGACAATAAAAGCCAATTAAAAAATATTTAAAACAGATTAGATTTCAAAATTACACAGTTAACTGTGAATCTGATTGTCTTGTTCACTGAACAGACCACACTAAAACCCACATTTTCTCTGTAGAGAAAATCTGATTGGACCTATCAAACTAGGCACTAGACTGAAACCCAGGACACCCAGGTTCTATTCCCTGTTCTGTCACTGATCTGTTGGGTGACTTTGGACAAGTCACTTAATCACTATGCCTCAGTTTCTCCATCTATAAAATGGGATAGTGATACCGAATACTTCTGTACAACACCACACTATACATAGATGAAAAATGACATATACATGCAGCCTGTTCTCAGCCAATTAAAAAACAGGTCAACCACGAACAATGAATAACTGTCACCAACCTCATCACTCATAGAGCAGCAGCTAGCTATTCAGTCAATGACTTCTGCTTTGAAAGCTGATAATATGTAAATGAACAGAAGCACTACCAAAAAGTTTCAGGGGTATAAGTTGTAGCTGTGTTGGTCTAAGGACATAGGCAGACAAGGTTCTTTGAGTCAATCTGATATCTTTTTAGATCAACCAAAATAGTTAGAAAAATTCTTTTTTGCAAGCTTTCAGGCTCAGCCTGATGAAGGCTGTTTGTACCCAAAAGCTTGCAAAGAAGAATTTTTCCAACTATTTGAGTTGGTTTAATAAAAGACATCTGATTTACCTGAAGCACTGCATCTACCAAAAAGTGGCATGTTAAAGTGGAACCTATGTATCTTAAAATGGAACTTCAGATGCAGCTAGATAAACAGAGAGGAAAGTTATACAAGAGGTTCAGTTTTTCATCAGAATGGTGCCTTGGAGATGTATCCAAAGGGTAATCAATCTTATATAGGGTATCAGAATATGCCAGGTTTAAACAAAACAACACACCTGGGTCTGGTATTATTCAGTATATTCATTAATAAAAAGGATGGGACTGGATACATGTTTAGCAAATCTGCAGATGATACCAAGTTAGTGGAGTTGCAGAAACTCTGGAGAGGAGGGCTATAATTCGGAATGACCTTGATAAAATTGAATCAATTAAATGAAATTCAACAAAGACATATGCAAAGTCCTGTACTTAGGATGAAACAATTTTATACACAAATACAGACTGGGGGACAACTGGTGAAGCTGTAGTCCTGCAGAAAAAGACTTGGGAGTTAATGGACCATAAGATGAATGAGCCAACAGGATACTCTTGTTGCCAAAAAAGCCAACAGCACACTGCATTGTGTTAGCAGGAACGTCACTTGCAAATCAAAAAGGAAATGATCCTTCTAATCTATTCAGTATTGGTGAGGCCTCATCTAGATTACCACTCCAGTTTTCAGCCCTGCACTTCAAGAAAGATGTGGACTGGTTAGAGTCCAACTGAAAGCAGCAGAAACGATGGGAAACATGACTTACAGGAAATATGGCTTGCAATGAAAGACTGAAAAGAACTGAGATTATTTAGTCTAAAGAAGAGAAGACTGAGAAGAATTTGATAAATCCTCAAATAACTAGAGCAGGGGTTCTCAAACTTTGTGCTACGGCAACTCCGAGTGCTGGATGGCGGTGGTGGGGGACAGGGAGTTCGCACACATCAGCCACTTCCAACCACCCTTGCCCACCACTGCTGCGCACCGCTTCCCCGCGGTACCCCCTGAGAAGTTTGCAGCCCCCTTTTAAGTTGCTTACAGTTTGAGAACCCCTGATCTAGAGGGTGGTTATAAATAGGATATAAAGATAGACTGTTTGTGGCTGCAAGGGACAGGACTAAGAGTAACGGTCTCAAATTTCAGTAAAATTTAGAGTGGATATCAGGAAGAACTTCCTTACTAGGAGGGCCATTAGGCATTGGAAAAGATTACCTACAGAGGTTGCAGAATCTCAGTCCATGGGCATTTTTAACAGAAGGTTAGACAAGCTCTTGACTAAAGGGACAATCCTGACTTTCAGGAGCTTAGATCAATGGCACTCAACCATTAGGCCTCATGGGCGGCAGAGCCAGATCAGAGCCTGCCCACTGGTACTGAGGCCCATGCCACCATGCATGCCCAATCTAAGTCTCAGGGGCATGGCCTGCAGGGATCTCCATGGACTTGGGGGAGGGCTGCAAGCAGGATGACAGTGACAGGTGATAGATTTGGGCCAGGGTCAAACAACCCTGGACTAGATGACCTCCTGAGGCCCCTTCCAGTTCAGTGTTTTTTTCTATAACACTGAACTGGGTCTTACAAGAGGGGTTCATTTCTATGAGGGAGTTATGGAAGAGAAGAAGGGCCATAGTGCTCTATTAACTTTTTAAATTTACCTGATGAACAAATTATTCAATTATGTAGAGGGAATGAACTGAATGTTAAGAATAACAAGTGCAAAAATATACACATGCACACACAAACAAGAGAGGCCTGAACTGTAACTTCGGAATTATTGGAAAAATGTGATTTTTAACTGCAATACTAAGGGAAGTAGTAAAGAAGTCAGCTTACCCTTCCCACCCTGAGGTTCTTGTATCTTTGTTATCTAAATCTCATCTTTGCCTTTTTGGATGATAACGTCTTTAGAATTAGAACCATACTTTCCTCTCTGTTTGGAGGATACCCAGCACTTCTTGGGTCTAGCACAAGCTAAAATAATTATAATTTAATTGCATAACTGCCCTATAAAATAGCAATGTGGAAAAATATCTGGGCAAAGGACTCTCCTCTAGGACACATTCTCACTTCCCAGCCACGTTACTGCAAGACCTTCCATTAAATAATTGGGAATTTAAAGTCTCCTGCCAACTTTTATGGTTTTAGGATCATATTTTCCCGTGTTTTTCTTTCCTCTATTTCTACACAAACAGGAGAACTGGACTGGCTATGCACAAAAGGCTTTAAATGAACAAAATGGAAGTCAGAACTCCTTTTATTCCAGCTGTCTTCTTTCAGTTTAGTAATCTTAGGGAAAAATGGTTCCCAGAAAAATTAGGCTTAAGTGGACAGTCTCTCTCAAAGGTATCACTCAGCAGATACTAAAAAGTAGTATTTGCACACCCAGAACAAAAGAGGCTGTGAATTCAGACTTGTTTACTTCTCTCCTTTCCCCTTCCGTTTGTATTTTCTCTATTCTAATGCCACAACTAGTGTTAAGTGTCACTGTTACCCAGCCTTGCTTTCATGCTGAGTATGAAGTTTTCCATACATGCTCACATGAGTACAGGCATGCAAGTCATGCAGTTAAAATGTACCAATTACGATTGTGCATTTTCAAGCCCTCTCTCCTTTAATATGCACATTCATTTGGCAACAAATCAAGATATTCTGCAGCTATACAGCCACATTTGCAAAACAACATACAATTAGCAACACTGTCTAGAAGCAGAAATAGATACAAGAGCCTGAATTCCTTTTTTTTTTTTTTTTAATATTTTTAAAATTTTTGAAAAAATACAGCTTGAATTAGTGTGGGAATGAGGAAGTTGTGTATTTTTTATAGGGATAAAACAGGTAATCTGAGTGCATATAACCTGCATGACTGGGTAAATCAAAGGGAAGCAAACAGGAAACAAAAGGATAAGACTTCTGAAGTGAACAATAGTTTATGCTTCTTAGATCTTAGAGTCAGGCCTAAGGGGATATCAAGCCATTAAAGAATGTGGTCTAGAAAAGGAAGCAGAAGGAGTTTGTAAACAGCAGTTGGAGATGAATCTGGTGGGAGATACAGAACCAAGGATTATCTAAAATCTTCCCTAACTTTATACAGTTGGTTCAATAAAAGAAGTCATCAAAATTAAAAAGCCTTGCTTTGCACATATTTCATGGACCACCACAGCAACTACAACACAGCTCCAACCCCAGAAAACAAGCTACAGCAGTTGGTCCATTTCCAGCAGGCCAGGGATAGGCTCAGTGGTCATGTCCAGACAAGCATGGCCATGAGGTACATGGTGCCACAAATGCATCTGCAGCACCTAATTATTACTGAGATACACTGTCACTGTAAGGAAATTGCACCATTACAACACAACTGTCAGAATCTAACATGAGTAGCAACTACTATAAGAGCAATTCTATTTTGAGGAAGGCCAACATAACCACATTACCGCAGAGAACAAACAAAAGTGCCAAGAATTTAACCTTGCCACAAAGGTTTTTTTGCCTGTCTAAATGATGGGATTATCTTTTTTTGCCTTTTTTTTTTTAAGTAACAGACTGTATTTCTTTTCCTCTCATCAACAATAAGACTAAATATTACTTATTTATTGTAGGAGTGAAGGAATGACTTACCTCGATAGTCCACTCCAGAATTTAACTTTACAACAACTGGCCTTCCTATTATTTGTTTTAAGAAGTCACTAGGGGTTTGCTTCCGCAGGCTCATGTTCACAGTCCTGGTAGGTTGCGAGGGAAAAAAAAAAAGAGGAGAGGGAAAAGTACTTAGATAAGCAACTCAAATACAGAGTTTAAAGATTCAGTAACTAGAGGCAGACTTGTGGCTCTCAAGGCATTTACCAGGGAAAAGTTATCCAAGTGGATAAAAAAAAAAAAACAAGGAGAAAAAGACTAGAGCCACAGCATGAAAATTTCCATTTCATTTATTGCAATTTACAAAGTTCATAACAACTTTTTACTATAGTAGTCTTACTAGAATTATGGGAACAAAAACTGTTAATGAGTATTTTCAACGTAAAAAAGATACAGAATTGCCATACCTTTAACATACAGAGATGGCTTTGCTGCCTGGCAAGAGCAAGGAGATTTGTTAAAGAGAAGTTTCTGATACCAATTATAATAATGCAAACCATTAATAAATGGGCTGAAACTGCTCTCCCAAATCAATAAAATTAGAGTGAGCATTCAGAATCAAGCTTTGTCATTAACTGGTCCAGAGATCAAGGAGAATATTATCATCTCAAAATACAGGGTATAATGTACAAGTTTAATTTTATATATGTGGGACAGTTTGAACTAAGAAGCTGGTCTTGGTTTTTTTGGGCGTTCTTCTAAGTCACTTTGATTTATTCTTTCATTCAGGTATTCTCTTTCTACAAGAGCTGTTCATTTTTTTTTTTAAATCCATTGTACAGTAGCACATATGCAGCATCTACATCTACTAAGACATCCAAACCTGGCTGCAGTCTGGTAGGGAATGTTTCATCCCAAGCAAAGGAAATAGGCTTGTTAAGATTTTTAAAGATATTTACCAACTGCCCTCTTTTTTCAGATTTGAATGCATTCTAGAATACATGTTAAAGACCTGCTAGCACCATTTCTGTACATAAATCATTACAAGAAAAGCAGTTCTGAGTACTTTCCACCATGTATAGTCATGATTACTGTACTTGCCCAAATATAAGATGACCCTGAATTTAAGATGACCCCTCCCAATAATTAGATTCTACGTACAGAAAATGTATAAGTTTATTATAATTCTCCATGAATGGAATCTAATTATTGTAGATCTTAAATTCATCCCCCCCAGCACTACTACAGGTAGGGGGGAGGAGGGGGAGACAAGATGAGGGGGACAGTAATAGGGCAGGCAGGGGAAAGACCAATGAGAGACAGGTAGTAGGTGGACACATGGTAAGGGACATGCAGTGCAGAGGTGGGGGGATAGGCAGTAAGAAAGGCAGGCCCCCAGCTGTCTGCCCCCTCCCTCTACTTACCCCATTGTGCATGCCCCCCACAGCCTCAGGGCCCCGATCCCCCTTCCCCTATTCCCCCGCTACACAGCTTCTGCCCCCTGCAACCCCAGGTTAGGGCCAAAGCCAGAGCCACAGCAGCTGCCTCCCCAGCCCCCCACACTCAATTGTAAGTCAAGGGGCCTTTCCCCCTCCCCACCTCCAACATTAGATAGGCAGGTGGGGAAACCTCATCTTTTAATTGAGTACATAAGGTATTTTTATAGATTGCACATAGTGCACTGGACATAATAGCAGTTTAAAAAAAAATCATACATAGAACTGATCTGCATCAGGGCTTCCCATCTGCAAAGTTTCACTTTAATACAAACCTAGCAGGAACAATATTTTAAAGAATTAAAAGTATCCTTCCCAATCATTTATTTGATGTGTATTAATAGACTCTGTCCTTAATGACTGCATATTTCATCACTAGCTTCCAAGTGCAACGCTTCACACTGTAGCAAATGTCCCAGGTATATCAACACTTTTTCATATAAAATTGGGCGTTTTAACAATGCAAACTAGGCTGCTTTCAGAGAAGTAATATGAAAAAAGATAGCGGTTCACCTGGCTCAGTATTTCTAATTGTAGATTAAAGTCCCTCTTAACATATAAGGATATACACAGACATCATGCATCTCCTGCCACAGCTGATCTGTTTAACTAAGTGAAACACACATCACCCATTGTCCCACTTATTGATCCTGTGGGATAACGGGCAATATGTTCCCCACTAGCATAGCAGATGCACCCTGGAGAATCTCTGCAAGCAGGGAAGGCCAGTGGGGGAAATCAGCTGATTGGTGGTCCCAGCCCCAGGACCACACCAGAAGACTGAACTTGCTCCAGCGCAGTGCCAGGGCTGAGACTGCTGATTCCTGGGGTGCATCTGGTAAGTGGGCAACACTTTGCCCCATGTCTCATAGGGGCAGTGGACAGGACCACAGGCAACGTTTCACTCAATGAAAGAGATCAGCTGATTGACAGTTCCAGGCCTGGGACCATACTGAATTGATGCGCACCCAGGGAATCCCAAACAGGAGAACCCAGGTAGACATTCCTGAGGCTTCAGAGGCCTGATCCTCCACATCCCAGGAATGGGGATTCCTGCCTTAAAGCAAACAGATATTGGTTGCAAAACAGTGGCACAAAAATCACACCACAAATTTTGGGCATGTGTGGCACAACAAGGTGCATGTATATCTGTTGGCTTGGCCTCTGTGCTGCCATAAGATTTTTTTATGCAACATCTGTTTACACCTTAACAACTCTCTGTACTGTTTTCAGTGACACTGAATTCTGGACTGTAGAAGACATTTTTTAATGATTTGTCTACATCCATATAATATTAATCGTTTAAAAAATATCAGCTGGCCCTTCCTATATCTCATTAACAGCCATAAAAAAATTATCCAAGATGCTCTTAACTCTGGGCTGCGTTTCTGTATCTAGTTTAAGGCAATTCTAATACCCACCCACTTTTCACTCATCTACATTCTGAACTTCCAAATGAGTTCAGTGAAGAGTAGCAATGCTAACACTGTTCATCATAGCAGAATAGGGCCTGTACAACTCTGATGGAAGCCAACGGCCTGAACACAGTCCTTTTATAAAAAAATTCTGAACATTGCCATATCTTAGAGATCAAGGAATTACAATTTAGTCTGTGTCTGTTCAATCAAGGGTTCACATTTTTGCAAAGGCTAGATGGCATCTTAACCTAGTGTCTCAATGGAGCATTTTTCCTTGTATTGTGATAACATACCTGTAATCCTCACACACCACAAAAGCTCAACAAAAAAGTAGTATGAGAAATGTATTTCATGTCCTGTAACTGTTCATAGTTATCCATGCTTTGTTCCTTACAGAAAATGAATAAACTCAATTTATGGCAAAGTGGGCTTATGACATTGGATCAGAAAATAGTGTTGAAAAAATGGGAGACTATCTGAAATAATGGTCACACACAATAATAAAAGAAAGTTATTTTAAAATCTTATATCAGCGGTATCTCACGCCACTCAAAATTTAATGCTTTTATGGTAAGGGCAAATGTTGGAGGGAGGGTGGTTGTTTGGTGAACATTCTACTACATGTGTTGCACATGTCCCAGAATCAAACTGTTCTGGAAGCAGGCTGGAGACATGGTAAAGGAAATAAAAGGATGCCAACTATCAAGATAACCACTTAGTGTTCCTGTTGAACCTTCCTATGAACTCTGCACTTATAGAGGTCACAAGGAATTATACACTCATCTTCTAATGGCTGTAGGAATTACAACTGCAAAAATCTGAAAGATGTGACAACTCTAAAATCAATGGCTGGTTTCCAAAGGCTTGATAAGTTTTAGTGATGGAAAAGTCCCACCAAGTCAGTGTTCTGAAGGGGATGGGGAAGGACAAGACAACGCTTACTTAGAAGTCTGAAGGAGTCTTTTGGAATTTACTTAAAAACAATCTTCTACCTTCAAACCAGAAAAATCTGAGAGACTTTTTTAACTCTTCTCCTCTGTTTTTCAACATATGATTAGTCCTCTTCTCCCCTCTGGACACTTTCTCCCCTGCTACTTAACTTCCTTCCCCCATGGGCCAGATGCAGGTACTAGTGGACTGCAGCTCTGTAGATGCCTTGTTTCTCTTCCTCTTCAGTAGTTGAGAACTACTGGCATTTTTACACATGCTCCAGGGGTGCAGGGGTGCTTTAATTAGAGCAGCTCTCCAAGGGCTTTAATTAGGGCTTCAATTAGAACAGCTCTCAGTTAGACAAACTTTTGTTAAAGTGCCCCTGCTGCCATTTTGAAGCACGGGGACACCAATACACAAGAGGTGGAAGCTGGATGGAGCACACTAATCGGCACACTGTAATTTCAGCATGTCAGAGCAGCGTCCCAGCACATCTACAGGCACCCTATAAGCTGCCATGTACTCATACCCAGCTGCTTTACATGCTCAAAGCTTTCCACTAATAAAATGGATAATAGTAAAGACACCCAACTCTAGACAGACTACTGTCAAGGGCTCCAGGGAACACCGGAGACTAGTTTGTAAACTACCTAAGCTGTGACAAGTTGCTGAAAAATGAAATTCCCTACCAATTTATTAACATACTACTCTGCAATGTAAAAATAAACACAGATGAAAGAAGTCATTACAAGAAGATGAGAGGCAATAAAAAATAAAGTTGAGGTGTCACTTGACATCAGCTAAACCTTTCAATCAGTTTTTTCATCAACAGATTTTTCTTTGGACGGGGAGAGGGGGGTTCCCTAACCTAATAGGGAATAAACCCTTACCAAACAGGCTAGGACAGTGGTTCTCAACCTTTTTAGGCTTGACGTGCCCCTTGATAGACCTGAGGCACCCCTAGAAAAATGCCAGCTCTTAGCTCTCGCTATCTTTTGACTAGAGAAAAATAAGAGAGCAATTCTTCTGCTACAAAGACCTCAGCAAGACCACAACAGGGCAGAATGGCTTTGACGCAGGGTTTCTATTTGAAATCTCCGTGTTTATCGTATGAATGTTGCCTGCGCACCAACCAGTGCCAACACTCTGCAGCACCCTTAAAAGGGCCTCAAGGCACTCCAGGGTGCCGCAGGGCCCAGGCTAAGAAACACTGCACTAAAGGAAATGTTATTTGAAGAGGAAAGAGCGGAGGGGAAAGCCAAAATCCTAAAAGAAACCCGAGGCTGGCAGTAAACACAAAGCTGGACATGAGCCAGTCACAAGCTGCCTGCACAAGTCTCAAAGAGGCCACTGTGCACCTAATGCTGGGCACCTCCAGACCAAAGAGGGAGAAAAATTAGCAAAACAGAGCCAGCAGCAGAGCCAGAGCTCCTCCATCACACACGAGATGATCCAAGTGGAGACTGAGGTGCAGCTCCTCAGGCAACTGGCAAGGGAAAGCAAGGAGCTGGGGTTAGTTATCAGCGGCTATCCCAGGAGACGGAAGGAGCAGATCTGGGGAGCAAGACCCGGATCTGCCGTCGGACGCTGCTAGGCGGGGAGTGAAATGCACCTTCCTAAAATAAAATTGGAGCAAATCTGCCTGATCCTCATGTTGTGCTGTGCGGCAAAGCCCCCTTCGGCGCTTTACAAATGTAAAGCATAGGCCCACGTACACATACACACGCGCCCCCGCCCCCGCCGGCGCAGGGCAAGTCAGGGCAGGACCCGGCGAGGCGCGCGCGCAGCAGGCGACTCCGCCGCCGCGG
>NW_017729030.1:47713926-47720104 GCF_001723915.1 Gavialis gangeticus | reverse complement strand
GCGCCCAGGCTGCGGCGCCAGGCAGTGCGCTGCAGTTGGCAGCGCGGCACAGCCCCTTCCCCGCGCGCCCCAGCTCGCTCACCCGCGCGCCGCTTCGCCCGCTGGCTAGGAAAGCTGCCGGGCGCGCGAGCAGCCAATCAACGCCTTCCTACGGCGAGCCGCCGGGGCCAGAACTCCCGGCTTGGACAAGAACGCGTTCTGCTGGTGACGTGGTGGGTGGGGGCGGGGCCAGCTCGTGGAGCCGCTGGCCTTGCGCTCTGCAGGGCCCCGCCCCCGCTCCCGGGGATCTGCTCATTGCAAAGCCCTTCCCCCTCCACCCTCGAGTGCCCTTGTGCAGGCTCTGCTGCTGCTTTGCTGCGCTGGGCTCTATACACAGTAGCTCAGCTCAGTCCAGAAAGTTTCCTTAGTCCAGGGGTGCTCAGCCAGGGTGCCCTCCCCCAGTGGCACCTGGGATGCTTTCCAAGCTGCTTCACAGGGTGAGCTCCAGGATGGCCCCCGGGAATCCCTGACTCTGGTTGTGCAACAGAAACCCTGCCCTGCTACTCTCCTGTCCTTAAATAACGAGTGAAAACGAAGAGCTGGGGCAGTTGTAGCTGTGTTAGCTTAAGGACGTGATATCTTTTATTGGACTAGCTAAATAGTTGGAGAAATTGTTCTTTGCAAGCTTTCGGGCACAAATTCCTTTCTTCAGGCACAGGAACAGTCTGCGGCTGTTTCGTGCTCTCCTGGATGGAACAAGCCAACGTGCAAAATGCAGGCCAGTGCAAATGCAAATGCAATGGTAGTTAGGATCAGAGGCCATGGGGGACAAGAGGTGTGAGGCAGGTAGGGGTGGGGTGGGGTGGGGGGTTGACCTGGTGATAATGTAACTGGTAAAATGTGGAGAGGTTACCTGGGGTTATCAAATGTTAGGCAGATTATAATATACTGTAAATCCAATGTCTATATTTAGTCCATGATTTTTCATATCCAGTAGATTGATGAAGTGAAGTTTGTAGGCTCATCTGTGAAAGGTGTTTTGTACATTATCTTTGAGGATGAGAAGTGAGAGACTGGAGAGAGAGTGGGTGTGTTGTGAGAAGTGTGCACCCACAGGTGCTTGGGTATTTCTGTCTCATAGATTTCTGGTGTGTGTTCATTCTGGTGCACAGTTATTTCGTGGTTTCTGTGACATATTTTCCATCAGGGCATGTAGTGTGCTGGATGAGATACAGAAGGCTGGCATTTCCCAAAGGCTAATGAGTCTAAAAAGGTTGAGGACCTCAGCCTCCTTCTCTGCCTGCTCCTGCAGCTATGACTGGATGCTGGCTGTCACCTTAGCAGTAGTCAGTCGCTGGTTTAATACACAAGGCCTCAGATTAGAGTCCACGGTTAAAGTCGCATGTTCTACTCCTAAAGCTTCATCTTCTCCTCTTTGTGCTGTGAAGTGCATGCATGAGCAAACCTGGAATTTGGAAAAGGGGCGTGGGGACAGTGAGGTGCATCATCACATATAACAGCATTTATCTTTCTTCTGTTAGAAGAAATTAGAAGCTTCACGTAGACACTGTGTTACTCAGTTTAAGAATGAAGAAAAGCAAACCTAACTTCATAGGAATGAATGAAAAACAGTCTGCAAAGCTGAGAATTAGGAGCTTCAGTATCAGGAGCAGGGAACAGACAGCAGAATAGCAGAACAAAGGATAGCTTTTTTGGTGGAGTATCAAGACCCGTGGAAAGAAGCCTTTAACACCTGTGGAATGAAGAATTTAGATGGAACCAGGTGGGATGATACTGAGCTATCAAGTCAATTGACTCCCTGAGCAATGCCTGACTAGAAATTCTGCTGCTACTGCCAGGCAGTTCATTTTAAACTTTGTGTAGAGCAGGAATCAAAGTGGGGTGTGAGTGCACCCCCTCGGATCTGCCCTTGAGCCATGTGTGCTGGAGCATGTTTGCAACCACCTGTCCATGGGCAGACTTCTGCTAGAAGGGGATGGTAAATCAGCCCTTCCTAACATGGGGCTGTGAGCCAGTAAGGAAGGGTGTCCTCTCATTCAATTTGGTGGTGCTTTATTGCAACACTGTTAATTTTAGATCCCTGCAGAATGTGCATCCTGGCCCATACTCCTGTTTTCAGAGGCTGTAAATATTTTTACATGATAGTCAAAACTTTCCAAACTACTGACTTCTTTGTCTTGCTTTTTTCACTATAGCTGGTCATACCAGAGGAATGCCAAAGGAAAGGTAACATTGCAGGGGGTGTGATGTGAATGCCTCCCAGCCATGCTCACGTTTGGTTCATATACCTGCTTACAGCTGATATTAGAACATCTCCCCCATGCGCTGTTCACCCACTAGCCTAACAGTGCTTAAGATGAACTGTATTTGTACAAATATTCTGTTTCTATTTATTATAAGTGTTGTGTGGATGCCATGCTTAGAAAGATGCTTGATTGATAGCAGTGGAATGTACTCTTGTTTTCAAAGCAGAAGTTGCAGCCATTCAAGCTCCTTTTATTGCAGGGGTGGGCAATTAGTTTGGCCCACGTGCCATATCAGGAGTTTTGATGAGCTGTTGTGAGCTGGGTCAGCACTCCCCTGCCTGTGCAACAACTCACCAAAACTCCCTATGTGGCTTTGCTCTGCACATGGCAGGGTGGATGGGATGGGTTCGCAAGCAGGCAGGGAGCAGTGTCCGGGAGTTAAACAGGCAGGTGAAGCTGGGATCACAGGACAGGATTGTGGGACATTGACAGCATGGCCAGGGCAAAGCTACAATCCCCTGCTCACACTGCCCTGCAATGGGCATGGGTTCCACAGGCAGCGGTGTGTAGGCCCCAGCCCCGTACTGTCAGCAGCCCAAGATCCTGGTCCCAGCCCTGGACATAGCCCCTCTGCATGCCGAGAGGTGGCAGGACTAGGCATAAGCACCACAGCCCAGGCTGGCCCCTGGACTGAGTGGAACCAAGGGACCCGCCACAGGCCAGAAAAAAATCCTTTAGTAGGTCGGATCCTGCCCATGGGCCATATTTTGCCCACCCCTGTCTTACTGAGTCTACAACATGCTTTTCAAGCTTTTCTGGAGGGGTCTACTTTAGGTTTAGTTCCGTCTAGTCTAGTTAATTCTTTCTGTCTATTCAGCATCACATTCTTAGTTGTCATGCCATGACTGCCCACTTGACATCTGTAACAGTGATCTTGTTATTATGAAATAATATAACAGTAGTACTTCTATAACAGTGGTGCTTAATCCTTAGGCCCTTCAGGCCAGGGGAGTGGTGAGGGACCAGTCTGTCGCATCCAAGAACCCGGATGAATGGCCAGGCCGCTCCGGCATGCCTATGCAGAGCTGGCCGACAGTGCACCACGTGCAGAGCACATGGCAGCTCCTGAGCTGGCTAGCACCCCTGGGGAGCCAGGAGTGAAAAGTAGGCATTCACAGGCATGCACGGAAGCAGAGAGAAGCACACACACAACCATATAAGGGGCGAACACGGTGTCAAGTTGTGATCGGCCAGAGTGTAGTATATAACGCCAACACGGGAAAAGCCACGTTGGAGAGAGAGAGAAAAACACGGAACCAAGCAACAAAGCGCAGCAATGGCAGCCGGCCTGATCACCCGAGCAGCCGCTCTCCCCGTCTCCTGCAGAAGACGTTCTTAAGGCCTTCGCGGAAAATCCATCGGAAATGTCAACTGTGTGTTTTCGTTTGGTAATGTATTGAGTTTGTAATCAGTTTAAGCTTTGTAATTTTTGTATTAATTACTGTTGAGAGCATTATATATCTGTTGTATGTACCAATCCCAAAAATGAGCTGCTGACCAGGTCTGGGACTAGGGTTTAACTCAGCCGCCCCAAGACTACTATCAAGTAGTTTTGAAAGCAAGGGAGTTAACCTGAACCTCATGACCCAGTGGATACCCTGTGTGTTGAAGCAATTGTAATACTCTCTATCTCTCTGTCCCTCTCTGTCTCGCTTTCTCTTTTCCCCTTTGCAAACCGTTATTGTATGAACAAGTTTGGACATCTAGTTATTGTTAATAATAATAGTAAGAAGAAAAAACCCTCAGAAGTCATGACTGGTTCTTTCTCCTGGGCCGAGCATTATAAGAACCTGGGAGCCATTTTGTCAGCTCCTCTACACAGTCCGCAGGCTGGACCCGATTCATGGAGTTGGTCCGTGGGTACCATCTGGTATACTGGCCTGATGCCACACATGTCCTAATCTGGGACACCCGATCCAGCCACTCACCATCTTGACCCCATGCACCAGATCTGGCTACTGACCAGTCTGATCCTGCTGCATAGTGACTGGACCCCATGTGCCGGATCTGGCTGCAAACTGGCTTGACCCCACACACTGGCATAATTTAGTACACAAGGTATGTCATCTGATGCAGAGCTCCCCATGGGTCTGGAAGTCCAGCAGCAGGAAAGCTGCAATTAATGCTGCCACCGCTCCCCAACTGCCTAATTTTTGGACCCACGGACCAAATGACATACATGGCCTTTCAGGCTGGAGGTTGAACATCCCTACTCTATAAAGGCATGGCATGCCAGTAGGAGGCCTCTCCACCAGTTAGGGGTCTTGGATGATTATCAGTGGATGGGAGGGGCTGCCACTTGTTTAGCATCTTCTCCCAGTTAAACTTGTCCCAAAATCCAGTTTTTCCCCAGGTATCCATAACCCTTAATCTCTGTCATTCTTCTAAAGCAGAGCCACAGCTCTGCCTGTACTGAATCCATCTGCTGCAGTTCCCTTTGAATTCTTCCACAATATGTTGGGCAATGGAATCTAGCATGCTCTAAATTGTTCTGAAACAAAACTGAGATATGAAGCATCCCACTTTTCAACCTGAGCTATACAGGGTTTTAAGAAGAGACCCAAAGATTCTTCCTCATCAGATATCCAAGGTATTTAAACTAAACAGCAATCTTCTGAAATAAAATCTCCCAGAATTGTTCTTTTGTCATCTTCTTCAACAGCAAAGGAACAGTACTGCTCAATTCTCCCATTAATAGAGAATTATGCACAAATTTGAAAGGTATAGGAGGGGAAAAAATAATTGTCAGAATTTTAGTGTGCAGTATTTCCTGATTTGCTGAAAGCTACTCAGGCTCATAGGAAAAAACTCGTACTGCTTAAATCAGATTTTTATACTGCATTGCATTTCTGTTATATATCACGTGTAACTTTGCCTTGTTAAAGACCATAAGTCATATCTGTTTTAGAATTATGACAATGCAAAAGCATTATTGATTTCACACAAAGCCACTAATAAATCTGCCTGCATTTTCTGAGGGTAATTCACCTTTCAAATCTACTGAATCTTTATTAGGTAAATTCTGATTTGTTGATGTGGTTGTATTTTTTTATGCCTTACATTTATATCAGAAAATAATTTATAGATTTTTTTATGGAAAAATTATCTGAAGTGATATCATAGTCTATTCTGTTATTATAACTGGAATGCTATTAATACCAGAATATTTTTGTGCATTATATGATTTCTATTACTAAAGCATCTGAATGTCTCAGTCTTGACTCTGTTAATATGAGAGAGGAAATTAAGATGTGAAATTAAGTGACTTGAACAAGGTCACCCAGAAAGCTTGTGAATTGAAATAGTGTTTTGCTAGATCCAGGCTACTACTTCTAGCAGTGAGCAATCTTTCCTTCTCTTTAGGGCTTTCATATCATGTCAGTATGCCTTGGATTCATTTATGCATGTTCTCAGATCGGATTTTATTCTCATCCAGACTCTTAAATAATTCTTATATTAGTATATTATTAAAACTATAAATAAAAATAAAGGAGAGCAGAATGTGTAGGAATATAGGTAACTGAATATCCCTCTCTCCACTGTCTGGAGCCATTTCCCATATCTTTTTATTATACTCTTTGGTAATATCTTTTCTCAAAGGGTTAGGTAAGAGTCTGGATGAGAATAAAATCCGATCTGAGAACATGCATAAATGAATCCAAGGCATACTGACATGATATGAAAGCCCTAAAGAGAAGGAAAGATTGCTCACTGCTAGAAGTAGTAGCCTGGATCTAGCAAAACACTATTTCAATTCACAAGCTTTCTGGGTGACCTTGTTCAAGTCACTTAATTTCACATCTTAATTTCCTCTCTCATATTAACAGAGTCAAGACTGAGACATTCAGATGCTTTAGTAATAGAAATCATAT
>NW_017729030.1:47696628-47708926 GCF_001723915.1 Gavialis gangeticus | reverse complement strand
AGAGAGATTTAACAAGCATGGTCTATGAACAGGATAAAGTTCACCTTACTGTCCTAGGAGTTCAGGAATGGGCAAGGCCAGGGAAGTGGAGCCACATTGTGATTGGGTTGCCAGGCAACCATCATATTAATCAGGAGCCTCCAACTGTGCTTGATTATATCTAGTACTTGAAGCAGAAAAAGAACCTAATATAGTTACTATTGGGAGCAGCCGTACAAGGTTTAATTTGGCCACTAGTCTTCAGTGAGCAATAATTTTGATGGTGAAGTATTAGTTTTTCTGTTATCTTTAATCACCAGGGTAAAGACTGGGCAAATAGATTTTGTGCCTGGACTGGTAAATTTTTGTAACACTTTTGCAAGCCTGGCTCAAGGGTGTTTGTGATTGGTGGGCCTTCCATTGCTGCTGTTTACACTAGTATCTCTGTGTGAATTGCATTTAAAGGAGATGGGGTCTGTGTATTTACCTTTAGTCCTCGGCATCCTGACATACACTGTCTGTTAACCTCTTGGGTGCTCTGTAGTCATAATGCTCGTATATTTGATGCTACCTTCTGAAATAGCTTTGAGTTCTTGCTCAATATCCTGGTGATCTTATGAATTAAGCTGAAGGTACCTCCGTCCACTACTTGACCACTTTCAGACCTGGGAACTAAGTCTTGCTAACTCTACAGCACACTTGGCTCCTATCATTTAAGGTTGAAGAGACTGCGTCACATAGCCAGATCCTCATTCTTGACCTTGGTAACATGCAGTATTTAGGGTATGAAGGTGTTTTATACGTTGTTCTTTGTGATAAATTGCCCTCTGTATAATACGACCCCTATTGTCAAGCATGTTGCTGTAGTGTGATTTGCACCTGGGATGAAAAGCTGTTGAATACCTCTGCTAATATATTCAGAGGGATTATGTAAGTGCATCTGTTAATGGGCAACCTAAAAGAATGCTACATTTCCTGAGTGACAAAATCTAAATGACCTCAGAAAGGTGGTCTTCAAAAGATTTCCATAATCCATATTTAATTGACTTTTTAAAGGTTTCAAAGTGAAAATAAAATTAAGACCTAATCAGCTAGTGATTACATCTTTTTTTGTCTCAGCCTTTCAGATGAAGAAGGATTTAGATCTAAAAAAAACTTTGTGTTTTGCTATCAGTAGATTTTTTTAAATGCCATATTGCTTTAGCCTTTCGCAGTGAACTTTGATAAAGCTTTTTCAGTTTTATAATTCAATGAAATCAGTGAGAAGCTGCCCTTGTGTTTTAATCACGATGAACTTGAAAGGTGAACACTGTAAGTGGTAGAAATTATTTATAATTTGGTAATAAAAGTTTATGTCTAACACTCCAAATTTCATACATCTGCTATGTGCTGGCCTTGAGGTATAAAACAATTGCAGTTGCCTTTACATTGGCCTTAGCTGAAAAGTCATAAATTACAATGATAGAGTTCGTAGTCATTCCCTGCTCACAAAATTTCCATATTAACATCTTCACCTCAAATATAAATGGTTACAAAGTTACAAGGAAAAGAGTTGTGTTGGCCTTTGTCAACTAAGCTTAATGATGGAAATCTGTGGTATGTATTCCTATTCTAAACCTTAAACACAAGGCATTTCAGAATCTTTGCACAGAGGACATAATTAAAACGGTACAGTCAACTTTAAAAAACAAAGCGATATTTGACACTCAACTCACTCGCTCTCCTTTTAATACAGTGAAAACTGATTTAAAGATAAGATTTTTCCAACTGAAAATGAAAAGTCTTTCCACAGAGGGCTGCACAACTCAGAAAATGAGTTTTAAAGAGTTCTAAACTCTGCACTGTCTATTGCTTATGAGAAGAAATACTTAAATACACAAGAACAACAATTCCAACAACAAGATGATTTCACTAGCTGATTTTGGATTCAGTCTGAGCACTTCTAGTTTATAATTAGTGGAAAATAGAGTAAACAGGATGATACAGGCAACAGTAGAGTCTTAGAAGTTGAATCTATTCTGCTGTCTAAAGAACAGAGGAAATTGTGGCAAAAAAATCGGAGTATCATAGAAAATTAGGGTTGGAATCCCTACCTCAGAAAGTCATCTTGTCCACCCCCCTACTCACAGCAGGACCATGCCCAACTAGATCATCCCAGCCAAGGATTTAATGGAAATTCCACAACTTCTCTGGATAGCCCATTCGAATGCTTTACTACCCTCCTTGTGGGGGAGTTTTTCCTAATATCTAACCAAAACTTCCCTTGCTGCACCTTGAGACCATTGCTCCTTGTTCTGTCATCTACCACCACTGAGGACTATGGCTGTGCAAAATTTCGGCAGCCATTTCATTTCAGAGGTGTCAGGCTATTTTGGTGCCTGAAACTGAATCCAAATCGAAACGGAAGGCTCAGGAACTTCTCCGAAACAAAGTGAGACATCCAAAATGTTTTGGAGATGTTTTGGAAAATTTCAGCATTTCAGAGCCAGGCTTGCAGGGAAACAACTGTATGCTGCTGCTTTGCTGCATGACTCAGCTCTGCAGGAAGCAGAGATCCGCACCGGGGGTCTCCTTGTGCCGCTGCCCACCCCCTGCTGCTCCGGCGACAAGGGGCTGCATGGGGCAGGCAGGGGCGGCAAGGAGACCCGGACACAGATCTCCGCTCCCTGAGGAGCCAGCTCATGCAGCAGGGCAGTGCTGGTCCTTGCCACGCAACCTGGCTCTGCAGGGAGCACAGATCTGGGGCTGCATGGGGTGGGCAGCGGTGGGGAGAAGATCCCCAGTGCAGATCTCTGATCTCTGTGGAGTCAGGCCACACGGCAGGGCAGTGCTGGTCACTGCTGCGTGGCCTGGCTCTGCAGAGAGCACAGATCTGGAGCTGCATGGGGCAGGCAGCGGCACAGAGGAGATCCCTGGTGTGGATCTCTGCTCTGTGCAGAGCCAGGTCACATGGCACAGCAGTGCTGGTTCCTGCTGCATGACCTGGCTCTTCAGGGATCAGAGATCCACACGGGGATCTCCTTACCTGCACAGAGGGCAGTGGCCCTCCCCCGGATGAGCCACTCACAGTGCTGTCCTGCTTACCGCTGGGGCCCTGCAGCCCCACCCAGCTGGGTTTTGAAACAAGTTCAGCAGAAACGAAATGGGACAGCAATCCGAAACACCAAAACAAATGACTGTCCTCAAACAGTCAAATTCTCACCGAATTGAAACACAGTCGTTTTCTACAGCCCTCCTGAGGACAGTCTATCTCCATTCTCTTTGGAACTATGCTTCAGGAAGTTGAAAGCTGCTATTAAATCCCCCCTCAGTCTTCTCTTTTGCAGACTACTAAATAAATCTAGTTCCCTCAGCCTGTCGTCATAGGTTGCGTGCCCCAGTCCCCTCACCATTTTTCTTGCCCTTTGATGGACTCTCCAATTTGTCCACGTTCTTTCTGTATTGGGGGGCCCAAAACTGGACACAGTACTCCAGAAGTGGCCTCACCAGTGCCAAATAGAAGGGAATAATCACTTCCCTCGGTTTGCTGGCAACACAGCCCAGGATGCTGTTGGCCTTCTTCATAACAAGGGAATACTGTTGACTTGTATTCAGCTTCTTGTCCACTGTGACCCCCAAGTCCTTTTCTGCAGAGTTGCTGCTTAGCCAGTCAGTCGCCAGCCTGTACCAGTGCATGGCATTGTTCCATCTTAAGTGCAGGGCTTTGCACTTGTCCTAATTGAATTTACTGAGATTTCTTTTGGTCCAATCCTCTAATTTGTCCAAGTATCTCTGAATCATTAGCCCTGTCCACTAGGGCTGTGTGAAGCTTCGGATTGCGCTTCGGATCCGGGGTCGCTTCTGACTCTTCGGCTTCCGAAGTAGCATGCCCGGATCGAAGTGCGGGCTCAGTTAAGCTGTCCGAGGCAGTTTGGAGCTTCCAAAGTGCTTTGGCAATGCTTCAGATGCTTTGGATGCTGAAACTAAAAATTAGAAGGGGGGAGGTTTGGGGGGAAGAGTGACATGTGTAGGTGGCCAGTGAGAAGGATTTATCTCTGGCTGCCTTTCCAATGGCAGCGTTTCTGGGGAGGGACTAGAAACAGCATAAAAGCCTTTGTTTGGAGGCATGCTGTGCCTTTTCCTAGCTTGTTCCCTCTCAGGAACTGCATGAGAGAGGAATCCTCAGATTCAGCGTGCTTGTATGAGAAAGGAACCCTCAGCATTTCAGCTTCCTTGCTATACTCAGTAGTTGAACCTGCCTGCTCCTTTTTCTTGTTATAAAGGATTGGGTAGGATTTAGCTTATCTTCGCTTAGCTATTCAATTACTATTATTATTCAATTCATTTCTTTGAATTTATACTTGCTCCTTTTCTTTTGGAAACTCTGAAAAAAGAAAGCTGTGTTTTCCCTGCCAGCGTGATCCATCACTATGCAGGGAGGCACCCAGATTGTGTGCGCTCACACACGCGCTCACACACAATCTATAAAGGAAAATCAGATATTCATAGGAGAAGACAGACAGACAGCACACAATTTTTACATAACTCTTAACACTGAAGCAAACAATCAAAGAAGAGGCCACTGCACATACACAACAGAGGGAATAAAACACACAATACAAAAGGGCATTTTGCTGCTGGGAGGCCAAGCAACAACATCGCCTGGCTGTAGGTATCATCTGGAGGTAAGGGATGAGCTGTAGGGGATGGTCAGGAGGCTCCTGGTCCTGGGCATAACCTAAAACTGTACCCTGCTAGGAGTTGGTGGCCTGGTGGGGCTATCAGTGGCACGGGAGCCCCCAGGAAATACCAGGCCAGTTACCACCCTGGTGAAAGGCAGGTCAGGGCACCTTAATCCCTAGCCTCTGCAACCGGTGGGTTACCCCTTCTGTAGGGTCTGGAAGGTGGATCCCCAGAGAGAGAGTGTGAGGACATAGACTCAAGAACCTGTCTGAACATCCCCTGACTGGTCAATGCTGGGCTGGAAGAGTCAAAGGGCCAGGGGCCCACCACGAGGAACGCCCAAGAGCTGCATGCCTGGGGTTCCGACCAGCCTGTATGCGGGCCAGCGCTAGTAGCCAAAGGTCCTGGGGGGACCACACCTGTAAGGGGGAAGCAACTTGGGGAGCTATGTAGCCAAGAGTGAAGGCAGAATAGGCTGCTGGAATGGAGGGATCTTAGAGGGGTCCTGATTGGAGAAGTCTGGGGCTCAGCGTGGGGCTGGTGATTGTAAGAACTATGGATGCCATCTGTGAGGCTTGGGCTGTGGAGTAGGGGAGGAATGGAGCCGCAGATAGCACCCCCTGGCATAGGGGCAGGAAATGAGCAGCCTCCCGCTTAATTTACATCAATTAATTACCAAGAAGGCAGGTGGTTAGCCCATAAACAGATGCTCAGGCCACAGTGAAATCAGCTCGGAGCAGACCCCCTGTTATAAGGTGGTTCATAGCACTTCTGGCCCCATTTTACAAAGTGCCCACACGCACCACCTTTAGCAGGACAGTGGTGCCCTTCCTGTATGAGGCATGCAGGGAGTAGTTGAGGGAGGAGCTGCACAAGGCAGGGCCGCAGGTAGCCTTGCACTTCACCTCTGACATCTGGAGCAGCCAAGGTGGTGATCACGCCTACCTCTCCCTCACAGGTCACTGGCACGATCAGTCAGGCCATCAGTTGGCTCTACTGCAAGCCAAGGTGCTAGATGAATCCCACACAGCAAGGGAAATCATGGGGGCCATAAATCGCATGGTGCAGGGGTGGCTCGTTGGGCAGGCTCAGCTCACGCGTGGGGTCACCGACAAAGGGGCCAATATGGTGAAGGCTGTCCGTGATGCCAACTTTGTTGGTATCTGCTGTGTGGCACACAGGCTGCACCTAATAGTTGGTGGCTTTCTTGCCTGCATTGCGGGCAAGGTCAGCCTCTGGCTTCTTACTATTTCTTCCATCCAGGACCAACTGCAGGTACTCCCTCAGCCTGACAAAGGGGTTTTCAACCCTAAAGTTTCCAAAGATACATTTTTTTTAAGTATTCTTTTTTTTCCCATAATACACATATAGACATAAAAACACAAGATAAGTCATCACGCACCATGAGTAACACCATATGTCCAACACAACACAACATCTTTACTTCTTGCTGTCAATTCCTTTATAAAAAGACAGGCTGTGTGACAGTTGTGTGGGTACCTTTGCTGATGTTACTGGTGTTGAGCCAGCTAAGTTATTTTACCTGTTGACATGTAAAGTGGTGGACCAGACATGAGACTGTAAGGGAGGAGGAGGCCTCACTGGGGCACACTGCCATGTTGTGCAGAGGCCCCAGTGCCAGGAAGGGCGCATCTTAACACACACACACACACACACAATATCACCCACCCACATCATGAGTTTTTTGCCCATCAGCAGCTTGAGGTGCAGGGCTCCAGAAGACACACTCCCCCAGCAAGACGCACACACACCTGGCAGGCTTCATGGCCTGGCAAGGCCCAGTACCCAGGCCTGCACTAGATTGCACCACTCTGTGCCCCAAGACAGACGCAGTTGCCCAAGCACCCACCTACATCATGAGTTCCTCCTGTCAGCAGCTTGAGGTGCAGTTCCCCACAAACCCCTGCACCTATCTTCTTGAAACTTGGCATGCTTTGTGGCCTCACCAGGGGCTACTTCCCCTGCAAGGTTCACCCAAATTGGAGACAAAACAACAAAGTTATAAATATTTCATTGATTTTCCCCCATTATAGCCTACGGCCGGATCTTCGAAGCAGTTTTGGAGCTGCTTCGGCCGGATCGAAGCAGCAAACCAATCCAGAGCTCCGGATCAGATCGCTGACATCCAGAGCAACCGGATCCAAAGCCGGATCGAATACCTGCCTACTCACACAGGCCTACTATCCACCAGCATATCTACTACTCCATCCAGTTTGGTGTCATCTGAAAACTTGCTGAGGGTCCACTCCATCCCATCTTCACAAAAATGGCCCCAGGACTGACCCCTGGGCCACTCTTATTGACACTGGCTGCCACCTGGACATTGAGCCATTGATTATTACCCTTTGAGCCCAATGATCCAGCCAGTTTTGTTTCCACCTTGCAGTCCATTCATCCAAACTGAAATCAGTAGTTCTCAAACTCTGTCTGCTGTCTGATGGACCTGGTACCTGTAGTCCTGATAGAAGGACCACTGAAAAACAGTTTGGTCTCATTTTGGACAGGTAGATGTTACTCATCAAGGACTTCTCTGATCTGGACAGAAGGTTGGGAGGGTCCTTTAGAGAAAAAATGTTGCTAGTGTTTCTAACATATTCCTCAGGCTGTATGCCATTTCAACTTAGAAGTCCTGATCTCTGGTAAAACACGCATAGAAGGGAATAATGTCAACATAATCAGTGATGTGAGTGCATATTACTGTCAAGAGTGTAAAGAAAAATAAGTTGAAGAACCCAGGAAATGCAATTAAACCTCATTTCTCAAATAGGGGAGGAAAGCAAGCTTCTTCCACTTCTGTCTGAATTGGATTGTCAGGGTACTCCAATCCATCTTTAGTCCTACTTGTGAGCCCCTTGTAGGGGACTGAGGCTGTGCTGGAAAGAGAGTGAGCTCCTGGTGGCTCAGGGATGCAAGGAACAAAATTTGCTGAGGAGCAGCTGAAGAAGGAAGGGAGAAGTGTTAACACTTCCTTAGCTTCTACAGCAGATCAGCTTTCTATGGTTCACAGCGACAGAGTTTTTCCTCTGTGAAGCTAGTCTTGAGTACTTCCTCACTTAGACCTCTCTTCTACCTGCAGCACTTCATGCCTTCCAGCAAGACAGCCAATCTCTCAAAGTCCTTTTAACCATTATAATCCCTGTCCTCTCCACATGTCCTCCTGAAACGCATTCCTTTTCAACTCTACATGTCTTTCCCATAAGATTTTTTCCTCCTTTTCCCTCAGAGACTTGCTGCCCCAGAGCATTTGTGAGGCAGGAAGTTGCAAGGATGCAAAACAAGAAAACAGGGAGAAGATACTGGCACTTCCTCCTTTTTCTTTTTTCATGTACATTCTGGCAGCCAGAACCCCTGTGGCTGCAAATTGCAGAAGGATATTAGGAGGACTTCAGGCTAAAGACTAAAATTGGGTTGCTGAAGGAAAACTGTCGAGGGATATTTCTCTCCTTCTCATGAACTTTCTCAGGTCTGCAGTGAGGGAAAATCCTCAGCAAGCTTTTGACTCCCTCCCAAACCTCTAGGAGTGTTTTCCTTTGCTTCCCCCAACACACACATTCACAGTAACTCCCTTTAATAAGAAGAAAGAAGAAGAAGAAGAAATACAAGTCTCCTTAGCAATGAGGTTATTCTTTAAGACATATGTCTGGAAAGAAGAAGGGTTGAGACTTTCTTTCCTTAAATGAAAGCTTACTTCTCCAGCATTTATTTGCTATGGTATGCTAAGATCACTGCAACAGCTGATTACTAAACATGATCCCAATTAAAAAGGTAGTATATTTTTAAATTGGAGCTGAATAAAAAATATCCATTTTGTGCACTGTATTTCAGTTAGAAAAGTCTGGCAACTTCTCTGCTGGTTTTTGTGTTGCACTCACCACCCTTGCCTATGAATGGCTTCCAGTAATGCATTCAGTGATGTGATTAACATATGTCATAGGTTTCTCCCCAACTTTCAGTTTGGTAAAAATACAGTTTAAAAGATTCTATGAAAAGTCATGTTTTCTGTTATACTGAATAAAGGATAGCAACTCAATTTGATTTCTACTATGGTGTCCATCATAGCTAAATTCTATCCAAAATGTACACAAATTAGACAAACGTTTAAAATGTTTACATTAAAGAAACGCACGTGCTTGTTTGTTCCTGTGTGGAATATCAAATCCATATGTCATTTCACTTTGTTCATTGTTTTCCACAGTCTGTTTGATGATGCAGGCTCCTTATTTCATGTTTAAAACTCAGGGGGAAAACACACTCGGGAACCGACTGGGGGGTCACTATGGCTACTTTGGGCTGGACTGCTTATGCAAAGCAGCTGAAAATTCATCTTACTTAAGGGCTCCCCTGATGCAGGGAATATAAGCTTGGGAAAATGAGAAGTGACCTTGAGATTCTCCAGTCTGACTGGGCTGAACCAAGCTCCAGCTGGTTCCAATATTCAGTTTGGGGAGACATTTAAAAGTGTTTGGCCACCTTTTCCTGCACCACAAATAAAATACAGTTGTGGCCTGTGTTCAGTATAGGTCAGCATGGTCTGATAATCTACAGCAGGAGTGGGCAAAGTCCACCCCACAGGATGGATCGGGCCAGCAGCAGACTCCATTTCCCAGGAGCCCCTGCTTATGTCTCTGTGGCCAGTTTTCAGAGACCTCAGGAGCAGTGGCACTGTGACAGCACAGGGCCAGGGTTTCCACGGAGACCAGCACCAGGAGTGTTGCCAGGGCACGGAGCTAGGCACGTAGTTGCTCCTGGGCCGGGGCTGAGATCTTGCAGTGGTGATAGCATGGTCCATAGCTGGGGCAGAGCTGGGATCCAGTGCCCACACTCCTTGGCAGGGGCATGCAGGCAATAGATCATGGCTTTGCTGCAGCTCCAGACTACACCACTACTGCAAGATCCTGGCCCCAGCTCTGGAGCAGCTCCCTGCCCAGCTGCATGCCCTGGCAGCACTGCTGGGGCTGGTCTGCATGGAAACCCTAGCCCTGTGCCATCATGGCGCCACTGCTCCTGGGGTCTCTGTGGAAACCGGCCACAAAGACAGGCAGGAGCTGCTGGGAAATTCAGTCTGGCTGCCCACCGGATCCACCATTTTGCCCACCCCTGATCTATAGCCTTATGGAACCAGGCCACGAGGTGAATATGTCATTGACCTGCAGAATAAATATAACATATTTACTTGAATTCAAGATGAGGTTTTTCCCCAACCAGCATGGAGGAAAAAGCCCTGCATGTTACATTCACATACAAGAAATCTTACTAAATACATTGTTTGTCATTAAACCGCTGCCAAAACCAGCATGTGCTCAGTAATGGAAACCAACTATAAAGTTGATTAAATGCAGCCAACACTGAGCATGACTATAAAACATACTGAGCAAATATACTGATGGAAACCTATTTTTCTGTGTGGCCCTTAAAAAAAATAAACAGTTTTTCTCCCAGGAGAGACTAAGCATCAGGCCTGGAGGTACTGTAGTACCAGGCTGGCACTTGGAGAGACCGGAGCAAGCCCTGACACCCTCCCTGGTGCTAAAAATGCTAACAGGATCCTTTTTTCCCCCCTTGCCCTTAAAAAAGATAGGCGGGTGTTTTCTCCACAGGGAACTGGCACTGGGCCTGGAGGTATTGCAATACCAGGCTGGCATCAGGAGGGCCAGAGGCAGCCCTGACATCTTCCCCATGGTACCTCAGGCTACATTTGATCTTTTTTTATTTTATTTTTTTTTTAAATTTAGTGTCTTGGGCCGAATCAGCCCAAGTTTCAAATTCTATTGACAGAGCAAAGCTCAATTGTTCAAGTCTGTATTACGCTTTGTCAACTGAGCAGGGCTTAATTGTTCAAGCCTATGTGGTGCTACCACTGGCAAAAATCCTACATCCCAGACTCTTCAACCTGGGACTTCAGATACTGTACTCCCAAATCCATGGCAGACATCCTACATGCAAACCTCAAGCCCAGAGGCTTCAGAGTTCAAATACCCCCTAGTCTCACTTGCATCTAGCCAAAAGGCTAAAGGGAAGCTAGAGGAAAATCACAAGAGCAATCTCCCACCACCATAAATTGTATAGCTGAGCTCCTCACATTGGATAGCCTCTTGCAGGTGTTAGCCTGCCCACAGTACAAGGTACAGGCCTTCACCCTCAAATACGCTGAATCGTTCAAGGCTGAGAAGAAGGGTATCTCCCTTGCCAGGTTAGTAAAGCCACCTAGGCCAAAACCATTATCATGGTAGAATAGATCAATGCAGCCCATATGACAGAAATATGTGATAGTGCCCATTGCACAAAGTTCCCCTTAGCACTGACTGTTTTTCAACTCATGGTGAGACACTGCATTGAATACATTTCAACATTTATCTTCACTCCCACAGCTTAGCTGTGCCTGTCCCATTTCCAATGAGTCCTATTTTTAACCAGCCTTGAATATCTGGCAAACATCAACAAATGGGGTCCTCTCTTTCAGCCTGTCACATTATGAATAGCGTGGCCCCAGCCTCCATGAGGTAGAGCTGGACCAGGTTGCCTTGCACCTCATCTGCAATTAGGATCTTGTGCGAGGTATCTGGAGTACACATGCATACTGAGAAGTGCCGAGTTGTGGGGTCACCATGACTTGAAATGCTGTTGTCTCTGCTGGGGCCCAGCCCAGTGTAATATATGGTAAGTTATGAGCCTTTTGACTTTGGACTAAGGTAAGCAAGGCTAGGAGGTATTTGAACTCCAAGGCCTAGGATTGGGGCTTGTATGGGTGCTTACCATGGATTTGGGAGTATCTGAAGCCTCAGACTGATGATTCTGGGTGGTAAGATACTTGCTAGAGATAGTACCACACAGACTTGAACAACTGAGCTCTGCTCAGTTAAAATTTGGAACTTAATTCAGGGATAGAGGGAGAAGAGCCTAGGAGGGACAGAGAGTAAGAGGACTACTTTATTCCCTCAGATTTGTTTTCCCTGCTGTAGCGGAGGGAGGGGACAAATTCAAGGTAAGTCTCCAATAAGTAGATTGTGTATCTGGAAAATTATGACAAATGTATACATTTTCCATATATAAAATCTAATTATTGGTGGGGGGTTCACCTTATATTTAAGTAAATACAATAATAAGTCTCTTTCTGGGAACTAAGAAGTAAATCTACCGTGACCTGATTATCATTGAAGATGGTCACTCAGCCTGCTTTTGCCACTGCAGTGAACCCTCACAGGTTCTTTATGTGTAAACAGTTCTATTGCCTTCTTCTCAGCAAGAACTTTTTCCATTGATTTTAATGGATATGGGATCAGGGACTAAGTCTTTAGTTAGCAGTGGACACATCTACATGTGCACCTGACTGTGCAGTTGTTACTGTGCAGTCCCAAAGGTATGGCACAGTCCCAATGTTGCACAGGTCATTTCCAACCCTACTGCACAGTAGCAGTAGCATCACGGTTCTTGCGCACCAATGGTATGGTGACATATCATCTCATATAGATCTACCCAGTGTGAACTTTTACTAGTTCATAATTGTACTAGCATACAGATCCAGGGGCACATGCCCCCAACGCCCTTCCGGAGTGCATGCCTCTCCTCCCCACATCCCCCAGATCAGCCACTCATGGCTCTGTCCCATGCCTTGGATGTGCAGGACATACCCTTCTCC
>NW_017729030.1:47694782-47695799 GCF_001723915.1 Gavialis gangeticus | reverse complement strand
CTTGAACAACTGAGCTCTGCTCAGTTAAAATTTGGAACTTAATTCAGGGATAGAGGGAGAAGAGCCTAGGAGGGACAGAGAGTAAGAGGACTACTTTATTCCCTCAGATTTGTTTTCCCTGCTGTAGCGGAGGGAGGGGACAAATTCAAGGTAAGTCTCCAATAAGTAGATTGTGTATCTGGAAAATTATGACAAATGTATACATTTTCCATATATAAAATCTAATTATTGGTGGGGGGTTCACCTTATATTTAAGTAAATACAATAATAAGTCTCTTTCTGGGAACTAAGAAGTAAATCTACCGTGACCTGATTATCATTGAAGATGGTCACTCAGCCTGCTTTTGCCACTGCAGTGAACCCTCACAGGTTCTTTATGTGTAAACAGTTCTATTGCCTTCTTCTCAGCAAGAACTTTTTCCATTGATTTTAATGGATATGGGATCAGGGACTAAGTCTTTAGTTAGCAGTGGACACATCTACATGTGCACCTGACTGTGCAGTTGTTACTGTGCAGTCCCAAAGGTATGGCACAGTCCCAATGTTGCACAGGTCATTTCCAACCCTACTGCACAGTAGCAGTAGCATCACGGTTCTTGCGCACCAATGGTATGGTGACATATCATCTCATATAGATCTACCCAGTGTGAACTTTTACTAGTTCATAATTGTACTAGCATACAGATCCAGGGGCACATGCCCCCAACGCCCTTCCGGAGTGCATGCCTCTCCTCCCCACATCCCCCAGATCAGCCACTCATGGCTCTGTCCCATGCCTTGGATGTGCAGGACATACCCTTCTCCAGCCCCACTCTCTCGCTCACTGCCATGGGGGAGGGGGAGGGGGAGGGGTAGATCGAGGCTCCAGCAGTGAGGGAGGAAGTGGGGTTAGAGTTGGGGCCTTGACCTGCCCCGCCTCGCCATAGCCCTTTCCCCCACAGATTTACCTGCTGGGGGACATGCCCCCAAACCATTTTTTCTCCCTCTGCCTCAATCTGCCTGCCCTTCCCCCTCCCC
>NW_017729030.1:47687407-47694711 GCF_001723915.1 Gavialis gangeticus | reverse complement strand
CAAAGGTGATCTACTTAAAAAGGTTGGAGATCACTATGTTAGAGCTAGAGTAGAGCACACAATTATCTGTCACCTGCTTTCTTTATAACAAATTTTAAAAATGGAGATACAGATAACAACAGAATATGTCCAAAACTAAGCATATGGGGAACTTAGACTTATTTACTTACAGGATAATTAGTTTGTGTAAACTGAATTCCCAGCCCAGAAGTTGAAGCAGTGTATTCAATGTGGGTTCAACAAATGTTAATTACTAACATAACAAGACAAAGCCACCCTAACTAAGCTGGAGAGCAGGGAAGAGTCCTAAAATAAGATGTAAATAGCTTCCTTTCATCCTTAAAGTTCCTATCTCTAGAGACTGGGAAATGTAAACCTAAACCCAATGGTGTTATTTCTTTGGTTAGAGGAGTTACTACAACTTGGATAAACAATAGCTTTAGAACTTGTGAACTGAATTATATTGACAAAATACATCATGAGCAGAGCAGCTATGTGAAATTGTAAAAGTGTACCTGAAAAATGTCAAGAAAAAATACAGGAAAGTGAAGAAGTAGAAAGGGCAAGACCACAAATTGTAAGATCTTCAGGGCTGGGGCCACCTCTTATGCACAATCCCTAGCACAATGAAACTGGAATCTCTGGGCAATTCTCCAGTGCAAATATCATATTCATATATGTAATGTCAGGGTCCCAGGGGTGGCCATGGGTGGAGGGAGAAAATATTATTTGATGGGGACTGAGTAAAACTTAAAAGATACTTCTACTGTGCTGCTACACAGACATCGCCCAGCAGGTAAGTCTGTCAGGGGGAAGGGCATGGGGGAGAGAAGAGATGTGAGGCCTCCCACAATGAGGGAGGGAGTGGGGCACAGGCAGGGGCTGAGGTGAATGGGGCCCCAGGGTGAGTCATGAGACAGTTGGAGCCCCAAGCAGCTCATCTGGGGTGAGGGGGGGCTCCCGCATGTACCCCAGGGGTGGCATGGGGGGCATGTTGCCCCAGATTTGTGTGTGAAGCAGAGGTGGGCTGCACATGGGGCTCTGCTCCCTGCTACCTTTGCCCTGAGCACCAGGCCCTGGCTGCACCGCATCCCCTGCCTGCCTGCCATGCAGTGGGAGGGATATGGCATCACAAGGCTCCAGGGCAAAGGCAGCAAGGCACAGAGCCCCAGCCTACAGCAGCAGCCCACCTCTGCTCCATCCTGTGCACAAATCCTAGGGAAACATGCCCCCCATACCTCCCCCAGGGATGCCCCCCATACGTGCCCCCCCATACCTCCCCTAGAGTGGTGGGAGCGCCCCCCCTGTGCCCTTGGATGAACCACCTGGGTCTCCATCCCACAAGCTGCCCCAGAGCACCATTTACCCCATCTCCTGCCACAGCCTCTGCCCCACTCCCTCCCTCACCATGGGGGTCTCAATCTGCCCCCCATGTCCCTTCCCTCCCCTATGCTCCTACCCCTTCACACACTTACCTGTTGGTCACTGTTCCACATGCCACTGGACCATTCCTGGCTGCCTGCAGCAGGTTGTGGCCATGTGTCTGTGTCTACCCCTCCTCACCCTGCTGCAGCTGCTCAGAACCTGCACTCAGGGTGCCCTGCAGTCCTCTGTGCTGCCACCACTGTCCTACATTGGGCAGGAGAATAAGCCCCGTTAGCCCCGGCCTTCAGCCACCTATGCCGTGACACTACCTGGTGGTTCCATGGCCATTCCCGCACCACCCCTAGGGCACCACATACCCCCCATGCCTCCCCTGGGAGTACATGTGGGAGCCCCCCCCCACCCCAAATGAGCTACTTCAAGGCCAGCCCGTCCTATCCTGTGGAACCTGTGGCCGCAGGCAGGGTCCACAGCCAAGGTACCCTGCAGAACCGGATGGAAAAGCCACAGCCCCTTCCGTGTTTGGTGGTGGCTGCCATGTTTGTGGTGTAGCCCACCCACCTGCCCAGTAGGTTGGATGTTTGTTTAACTGTTCCAGCTGGAAATTCCAGCCACCACCCCTCCCTCTGTATCCAGTGTGCTGGGACATTCTTTTACCAGTATAAGTGTGCTGTAGGACGAGAAAGGGAGCCCCACACAGGCTGATTTGCCCCAGGCCCTGCACCCTGCTATGGTCATCTCTGCCAATGGAACAGGGGGCCCAAAAACTATATCTTGCACAGGGGCTCCAAAAAATTGTGGGTCAGTCCTGGGCGCCTTCCTGTCTTGTCTGACATACCTTGATGGTAAAATGATAAACCAGAAGGCTGCCCATGGGCCTTTGCATGGCCCCAGTCCCGTTGAACCCCCACTAGTCCTTATTGGTCCTCAGGCCTTTCATTGGGCCTCACTTCATAACTCTGCCACGCAGGTCACCTCAAGCCTTATGTGCTAATTGCATGATTGCAAATCCTCCCCTATACCACATCCCATGCCTCATGGGTATGCAATAACATTATTGCCTCTTCTGGAGCCTTGGCCTTCTTGGCCTCCTCCCCTTTAATCTTGCTAGGCCTTCTAGCCTAAGCACACTGCATCGGATCTGGCTTGGAGGCACTAGCTTCAATCTATCAGCTTCAGTCACCATGCCCCTGACCCTTGTCTGCCAGGCCCTCAGCCCCCACCCCCCAACCAGGCCCTCAGTGTGGCTGCACCTCTCTGGCACCAGGCTCCTGCACTTTCCCCCTCTCTGGGCCCAACAACAGCTCAGGCCTTGAGCCTGACCCTGGCACAGCTCAAGGCAGTCGTGTGCCTCCTGGGCACTAATGGGACCTCCATAACTTCCCTTTACAGTCCCAACCCAAATGTCACAGGCTGGCTGGGCACTGTGAGTTAATCAGTTTGGTCGCAAGCCAACTGGGCACTGTAAATGTATCAGCCACTGGGCTGTTTGGTTCGGGATCAAGGAGGCAAAGTTGGGAGTGAAGCAAAGACAAGTTTCACTTATAGCAGCAAAGGTAAATTTTACTGATAGCAGCAAAAATATGGTTCACACATATAACAGTTAACAAAAAGGTTAATTTAATAAGCAGATAATACAGCAATAAAAAGCTGATAATAATAACATCTACAGACAGACAAATTGACAAAGAGTTCCCACTTGGTTGGCAACTTATCGACAGTCCTTCAGTGCCAGGTGCCTGTAAAGTTGTTACAGTGAAGTCAGGCATCCCCACTCCATGCTGTCGGAGGGACCACCAGGGAAGGTCCCTGGTCAGGATCTGGTCCTTGCTCACACCGGGAGTCTGGAGTCCGGAGTCCAGGCTTGGAACAGCAATGACCGTTCTGTTGCATCCTTCCTACTGGTCACTTGACGTCCGTGTTCTTTTACATCTTATCTTATGCTAATCTGTTGGCTTTAGAGTCACTCACAATCTTACCCTACAGTTGTTACCCATATATCCAAGATTCCTTGGGTGTTTTTCTGAGATTTATCTATGTTCCAAACTGTCATGGCTGAATTGAGCCTGTTCCATACATGGTCTAGGACACCTCTTTTTTCCCCAGGCAATTGGAGGCTGCTGGGCTGCGGGTTGGAAAACAGTTGGCCAAGCCCAGCGCAACTTATTTTCTGCCAACCGAGCGCCAGCAGAGCAGTTAGGAAATGCTGGAGGACCAGTGTATTTGATGAGCTGCACACCATTGTGCAAAAGTGTCATCGGGCAGGGGAACCGCTGGAGCTATCCTCTCCCATGGAGGTGGGGTTGAAGGGTTTGGTCGCCTCCTTGGGTTCTGGGTTGTAGAATTTTGGGCTGCAGGCGTGGCATCGGCAGTGGTTACGTCGGGGCTCAGGGTGGGCAGGGTACCTGCAGGCAGAATGTAACAACACCAGGGCCATTGGAAGAAACCACAACAATCCCCTCCTGTTCCACACTCATTTTCCCCGATCCTGGCGTACAGGAGGAAACCAAGCAACCAACCTGTCCCACAGTAACATTGACAGATGCCCCCTTGCCAGTCAACAATCCACCGCTGGCGACTGAAAGGCCAGTTCCGCACTTCTTCAATTGTAGCTGGGCACTCCCAGTATCCCAGTGTGTCTGAGGTCTTGGCAGTGGGTGCGATCCGGGGCGTGGGAGAATGGGAATGACCCATATCAGTCAAGCAGTAACAAATCACCAGCAGTTCTGTCATAATGGCATTCCACCCCTTCATTGTTAGATGAGGGTGACGGCATTGCTCTGGAGCAGGGTGATAACTCCAGGCCACCTTGAGGCCGCTCTGACTGCCCCCGCGGATAAACCCAATCTTCAGGAACAAGGAAAAATGGAGTCTGGCTCCCTTTAGATGGATCTGACTTCGATACCCACCATGAGTTATGCGTGTCCCATGCCATTAGCACCCCTTCCCATTTGTCCCCCTGTGGATGCCTAACTACTACCTGATCCCCAGCCTGGAGTTTCCCCCAGCCACCCCTTGGCCGTTCCACTGCTGGCTCGCGGGTCCCACCCTGACTGAAGGCTTGCTGCATGGGGCTTCCTCTGGTGCGGGGCCAATTGTTGGCCCAGTTGGCTTGCAACCAAATTGATACACTCACAGTGCCCAGCCGGCCTGTGACACTCAAACCACCAGATTAAACAATAATATAAACCATAGGCCCCTGGGCTATAACAGAAACTCATATGTCAGAAGCATCTCTCTGTCCTTTTAAGAAAACAAACCTTCCTTATCTCCCAGTGGGTGTACCTTCCAGCCCAGGGCTATACCCTAGCCTATACACTCAGACGCCTTGGGCTCTCAGACCCCCTGGTCCTGGTTCAGCCCTTCCCTGGGCACATGGACCACTGGTAGGCACCTCAAACCTTCTAGGGGCTAACATAAAACAAAGACCACTTTTAGGGTTACCATATTTCCAGTCCCAAAAAAGAGGACACCTGTTGCGCAGGGAGGGTATATGACTGGGGGGCAGGAGGGGGAGGGCAATGATATGCCAGTTTCTGTCCCCTACCCATTCTGTTGTCCCTCACTCTGAAGCCACAGCTCCCTGGTGCTACCAGTGCCCCACCCCCTGGTGCCCCTTACTCCCAAGCCATAGCCCCCCCAGCCCTGCTGGTGCTACTCACTCCCAACCCTCAGCCACCTGATCCCCCCAGCCCTGCCCCTGCAAGCACAGGCACCGGCCCCAGTGCCAGCAGGCTGTCCCCACAGCTCCCTGCTGCCCCTAAAGGCCCCTCCTACCCCCACTGGAGGGCCAGGTGCTTCCCCTGCCTTCCCTGCTGCAGCTCCAGCACCCAGACACCTTCTTCCACTGCTGACAAGCACCTCCCCCCCTCATACCTATCCCCTACATACACATATACAACCCCCACCCCCCACAGACTTACCTGTATCCAGCTGCCAGGCTGCTCCCACCCCCTGCCTGGCTACATGCCAGTCACATGTGTGTGCATCCTGTCTCTAATAACACTGCCCCCAGTCCCAGGCAGCTCCTTGCTAGGCCAAGCCAGCAAGTGTTGGGAAAAACTTTG
The DNA here is from genome assembly GCF_001723915.1 of Gavialis gangeticus. NCBI lineage: Eukaryota > Metazoa > Chordata > Crocodylia > Gavialidae > Gavialis > Gavialis gangeticus. The sequence goes on along the minus strand of NW_017729030.1, from coordinate 47,689,261 downwards.
AAGCTGTGCTGGCCAAAATCCCAGACATTTGATCATATTAAACAAAACACCCCAAAACACCTGGACCAAGATCAGAGGATCTAAAAAGAGGACATGTCTGGGTAAACCCAGATGTAAGGTAACCCTACATTTGCCTGCAAACCAGTCTTTCTCTGCCCAGGGAACTTGCCTCTGTTCCAGGCCTGCAGAGTTGTTTAGCTTAACCCAGAAGCCCTGTTGCCCTGCAGCCAGGATCTCCTCACTTTGTAGTTGCTGGGCAAGAGACTACCTGACCCATATAGGATCTGGGCTTATATAGGTCAAGCCTGAGCCCTCTTCCGGTCAAGTGAGTCCCTCATTAGCTCCCCCCTGATGCCAGCATGCAGCCTCTCAGGCTGGTTGTTCTCTTAAAGGAGCAGGTACATGCCAGTGCTCTGCAACAATATGTTAGAAGAGAAAAGTGCATGAGGATGATATTGAGTCACTCTGTGTTTGGAGACAGTTTTTCTGGAGATCAGCCAACCCACCCGCCACAGGCAGTAGCTGCAAAGTAGCTGTTCAACTGCTGGGGAAATAGTGAGTAAAGAACTGAAAATGGGCAGGAAGTATGGTGTCTATTGAAAAGTACAAGGGCTGGGACTTAAAATGTCTATGTTCTTGCCTGTCTTTCTATAGACTTATATGTGACCTTGGTTAAGGAACTTACCTCAGTTTCTCCACTGTAAAATCAATATAATACCCATCTAACACAGGTCAATATTAGCATTAGTATTAGGATTAACATTTATAAAGGTGATAGGAAAATATGGATTAAAAATATGTGGAAAATCTTTATATTCCTAGTTGCAGTATTTTTAAATGTAAAGATTTAATTCAGTGATACACCAGGAAGTAAAAAATTTAATCTACTAAATACTCCAAATCTCAGAGACTGTAATACAATCTTTCTGTTCTTTATTACCTGAAGTGCTAGATAGTTCAGTTTGTTTAGAAAGTAAATTAGATTTAGTGTCAAGGTTAGGTCACTCATGAGCAGAGATTTAAGGCAGTGGTCACCACCTGGTTGATCCCGATTGACTTGTTGATTGGGGAGGCCCTGACAGTTGAACTCAGTCTGGGGGGAACACATACTCCCCCAATCTGTGTGCAGGGCAAGGCTGCTGCCAGTGCACACTGGACTTTGCCCAGGAAGCAAAGCCCAGCACGCAGTGGCAGCCACCTCACCCTGTACACAGATCGGGGGGCATGTGCCTCCCCCCAACATGGGAAAGTGTGAGCAGCTGCAGCAGCAGTGAGGGAGGGAGGGAGTGGGGATGGAGCAGCAGGAGGCCCTGCAGCCAGGGCAGGACAGAGCAGCAAGCGGGTCATCCAGAGGGTGCAGGGAGGCGTGGCATGCACCCCACAAGGGCACAGGGGTGTATGCCTCCAGATCTGCACATGAGGCAGGGTGGGCTGTAGCTGAGGGCTGGGGCCAGGCTCTTCCCAGCATGGGGGCTGGCCCATTAGGAAGAGCCCGGCCTGTGGCAACAGCGACGGTGCTGGGAGTAGGGCCACGTGGGGGGGGGGCTGCAGCCTTCTGAAAATTCACAGTAGCCCCCCTCTCATCCTCCCCTCCCAGTACCACTGCCCACTTGCCCTGAGTGCAGCGCAGCCCAGCCTCAGCTGGGAACACCCTGGTGCAGCCTTCCGCCCCCCCGTCCCTCCCACCCCTGAGGCTACAGGGGCCATGTGCCTGGGATCTGCATGCGACAGGGAACTGCTGCTGTGGGCTGGGACTGGGAGGCTGTGCAGTCTGTGCTGCCCTCAGGGCAGGCAGTTACAGCGCTGGGAGGAGGAGTTGGGGGAGTTGGAGTTTGCCCCCCCCCACCATGGCCC
>NW_017729030.1:47686392-47687297 GCF_001723915.1 Gavialis gangeticus | reverse complement strand
GTGACAGCTTGTGCCCTGCCCTGGCAGGCCCAAGCTTCTGTGGTATTCTCAAAAGACCAAGGAGTTAAGATTGTAGAACCATAAAGCTTGTTTATTCAGGGACTAGTACCTTGCCTACAGTTCTGCTGTTCCCTCCTGCAATCCCTGGGCAAATGTAACAATTTAAAGGTATCCACACATCTTCCTCCTTTACATGTAACACATCCCCTAACATTGGCAGTTTAGTTCAACCCATAGTTAAAGCACATTTTAACAGGTCTCTATTAGTCTGTATGTTGGCTTTTTAGTCCTAAATTATCTTTTCAGTTTCTCTCCATTCTCAATCCTTATTGGTTCAGTTCTTGTCTGGTTTCCTTGTTCAGATGTCTCTACTTCTGTGTCATTTGGTTCAGTTCTTGTTTGGTTTCCTTGTTCAGGTGTCTCTACTTCTGTGTCATTTTCAATCTCTTCTGTTGTTTCTTGTTCCTTTGATGTTAACTCTGTTTCCTTTGATGAATCTCATGATGCTGCTTCTTTTCTCCCCTTCATGAGCTGTAAGTGATGTCTGTTCCTTCTTAATATCTGTCCTTCTGGGTCAGTGCGATCGGCCATGGGGGGGACCCACGCCCTTCCCCAGTCAGTGACCCAGGAGGCACCAGTCACCCATGCCTAGTGCTTTTTGTTTCCATGTTTGTCCATCTGAAATAAGCACCATATCTTTGTTGTGCAGTTGTGGTAACTCCCTGAAACCCTTGTCATAGTACCATTTTTGTTTGAGTTTGCTTAATTTTTTTTGATGTTTGCACATCTTGCTTTTCATTCTGGTGAGCATCCTCCACAATTGGGCAACCTGGTTTTGAGTTCCTGTTAAAATGGCATTTCTGCTGTGGACAATCCATGTTTCATGGGTGTTGCCCTGTAATTTA
>NW_017729030.1:47678599-47681392 GCF_001723915.1 Gavialis gangeticus | reverse complement strand
ACTATGGAAAAAGTTTGGAGACCACTGTTTTAAGGGGACCAAATTCATGGTCAGTGACCACAAAATCATTACTTCTAATGTTAAGACAGCAACACCAAATATTAATACCAGGTTGGTATTTAGTAAAAAGAGTGTATAGAATCAAATACAGCGTGAATAGTAGGATATATTTAATATGTATAACATTACATACATATATACTATATGTGTTATTTACCCTCACACACACACACAAAATGCTATATAAAGTTACAAGTTTTTTTAGTTAAAAAAATCACTAAGTCTATAGTTTAATTTTATTTCCTTTTCAGAAAGGGCATTGGAAGTGGAAAGGGAAATCATAGGGCAACAATGAAAAACAAAGAAGAGGTGAGCCGGGAGGCTACTGAAATATCAGTGGGGAGGCCAGAAGGTTCTGTTGTAGCAGTCAAGGACCTACAATTCGAGGTTGACAGATAGAAGCAGGTAAGAAATAAACCCAGCACCCAATCCCCACCAGTTCAATGTTCTACAGACCCATAGGGGGAAGGAAATAGGAGCATATCACAAGACTGATTAGAAAGGGAGATGGGTAGCTATGTCACCTACTGGCTCCTGAGCTACTTGCTTCCTGGATCCCCTTCCTTATCTCTTGCCCGCCATGCCTTGATGTCATCAACTAATGTATGAAAAAAGGAGGCTGCCCCCAAGCCCCAGGTTATGCCCTTGCCCTTCTTTCAGATAGTTCATCCCTCTTGGACCCCACAGTTCCTGGTCACACCTCTCAAGAGCTAAATGAGCCTTCCAGGCTTATCCAGACCTTAAGGTCTTTGTTGCCTCAAAGGCTCAATTTGTGGCCTCCTCCACCCCTTTAGCCATGCCTGGCACCTTGTAGATGTTACCTATTATCACCTCATTAGGCCACTTCAAAGCCAACACGGCCTTGTTGGGGTGTCTACTTTCTAGCTTCAGCCCTTCTTATCTATCTGGGTGCCTCTCAGCCTAGGTCTGCTATGTTGAACCTGGCTTCCATGCCCCAAACCTGATCTCACCCCTTCAGAGACGGGGTCCCTGACACTTTTCGGGCTGCTGTGTCCATGGACCTTGTCTCTGCCCCTCTTGCGCTGTGACAGCTTGTGCCCTGCCCTGGCAGGCCCAAGCTTCTGTGGTATTCTCAAAAGACCAAGGAGTTAAGATTGTAGAACCATAAAGCTTGTTTATTCAGGGACTAGTACCTTGCCTACAGTTCTGCTGTTCCCTCCTGCAATCCCTGGGCAAATGTAACAATTTAAAGGTATCCACACATCTTCCTCCTTTACATGTAACACATCCCCTAACATTGGCAGTTTAGTTCAACCCATAGTTAAAGCACATTTTAACAGGTCTCTATTAGTCTGTATGTTGGCTTTTTAGTCCTAAATTATCTTTTCAGTTTCTCTCCATTCTCAATCCTTATTGGTTCAGTTCTTGTCTGGTTTCCTTGTTCAGATGTCTCTACTTCTGTGTCATTTGGTTCAGTTCTTGTTTGGTTTCCTTGTTCAGGTGTCTCTACTTCTGTGTCATTTTCAATCTCTTCTGTTGTTTCTTGTTCCTTTGATGTTAACTCTGTTTCCTTTGATGAATCTCATGATGCTGCTTCTTTTCTCCCCTTCATGAGCTGTAAGTGATGTCTGTTCCTTCTTAATATCTGTCCTTCTGGGTCAGTGCGATCGGCCATGGGGGGGACCCACGCCCTTCCCCAGTCAGTGACCCAGGAGGCACCAGTCACCCATGCCTAGTGCTTTTTGTTTCCATGTTTGTCCATCTGAAATAAGCACCATATCTTTGTTGTGCAGTTGTGGTAACTCCCTGAAACCCTTGTCATAGTACCATTTTTGTTTGAGTTTGCTTAATTTTTTTTGATGTTTGCACATCTTGCTTTTCATTCTGGTGAGCATCCTCCACAATTGGGCAACCTGGTTTTGAGTTCCTGTTAAAATGGCATTTCTGCTGTGGACAATCCATGTTTCATGGGTGTTGCCCTGTAATTTAAGAGTGACAGGTACACATCAGTGTGTAAATCCATAGCTTTTTTCAACAATTTCTTCACTATTTGTACTCCATTTTCCACCAGAGTGTTGGATTGTGGGTATTTAGAACCTGACGTGTGATGAAATCCATATTTGTTTGCAAACTCTTTAAACTCAAGACAGTTGAATTGAGGTCCATTGTCTGTTCTCACAATTTGTGGAATCCCATGTCTAGCAAAAATCTATTTGGTGTGAGTTTGCTGTTGTGCTTTTGAGCAATTCAGTTTCAGGATAGTGAGAATAATAATCCAGCACTTATTCATATATGCAGGAAAAAAAATGTATAAGTCAATGCCCACTTGATACCATGGAACTACAGGCTCCTCCATGACCATCATGGGCTTTTTTATTGTGCTGATCTGTACTTTAGGCATGCTGTACAAGCCTTTATAGCATCTTCTACATCATTATTTATGCTGGGCCAATATAGAGCAACTCTTGCTCTCCTTTTGCATTTTTCAGTGCCTAGGTGCCCCTCATGTATTCTGTTTAACATGTCTTTCTTTAGCACTGCTGGAACAACAAGTCTTTGAACAAAATGCCATCCAGTATTGACAGCTCTTCCTTGAACTAAAAGCAGGGGCTAGGTATATGTTTTCCAGGCCAACCACCACAAATACCTTCATTTTTTTCAATGTGGTGTCCTCAGCAGTAGCTTCTGCAATTAGTGCCCACATTTTATCTGTGACAGGATAAAATTAATTAGATTAATAGGTTCTATGTCTAAGTCTAGAATTCTGTCATT
>NW_017729030.1:47668238-47668497 GCF_001723915.1 Gavialis gangeticus | reverse complement strand
TAAAATTAATTAGATTAATAGGTTCTATGTCTAAGTCTAGAATTCTGTCATTTTTCATTGTGTCATATGCTCTTGACAATGTATCTGCAATAAGTAAATGTTTTCCTGGAGTGTACTATATGTCTAGATCATATATCTACAGTTGAAGAAAAGTCTCTGTAACCTGGGTGGCACATCTGATAACCCTTTCTTTGCTATAGTTATCAGAAACTGATTTAAACCTGTAACAGAACAGACAGTCAGTGCACATAAACCAGTT
>NW_017729030.1:47657828-47663238 GCF_001723915.1 Gavialis gangeticus | reverse complement strand
TCCCCTTCATGAGCTGTAAGTGATGTCTGTTCCTTCTTAATATCTGTCCTTCTGGGTCAGTGCGATCGGCCATGGGGGGGACCCACGCCCTTCCCCAGTCAGTGACCCAGGAGGCACCAGTCACCCATGCCTAGTGCTTTTTGTTTCCATGTTTGTCCATCTGAAATAAGCACCATATCTTTGTTGTGCAGTTGTGGTAACTCCCTGAAACCCTTGTCATAGTACCATTTTTGTTTGAGTTTGCTTAATTTTTTTTGATGTTTGCACATCTTGCTTTTCATTCTGGTGAGCATCCTCCACAATTGGGCAACCTGGTTTTGAGTTCCTGTTAAAATGGCATTTCTGCTGTGGACAATCCATGTTTCATGGGTGTTGCCCTGTAATTTAAGAGTGACAGGTACACATCAGTGTGTAAATCCATAGCTTTTTTCAACAATTTCTTCACTATTTGTACTCCATTTTCCACCAGAGTGTTGGATTGTGGGTATTTAGAACCTGACGTGTGATGAAATCCATATTTGTTTGCAAACTCTTTAAACTCAAGACAGTTGAATTGAGGTCCATTGTCTGTTCTCACAATTTGTGGAATCCCATGTCTAGCAAAAATCTATTTGGTGTGAGTTTGCTGTTGTGCTTTTGAGCAATTCAGTTTCAGGATAGTGAGAATAATAATCCAGCACTTATTCATATATGCAGGAAAAAAAATGTATAAGTCAATGCCCACTTGATACCATGGAACTACAGGCTCCTCCATGACCATCATGGGCTTTTTTATTGTGCTGATCTGTACTTTAGGCATGCTGTACAAGCCTTTATAGCATCTTCTACATCATTATTTATGCTGGGCCAATATAGAGCAACTCTTGCTCTCCTTTTGCATTTTTCAGTGCCTAGGTGCCCCTCATGTATTCTGTTTAACATGTCTTTCTTTAGCACTGCTGGAACAACAAGTCTTTGAACAAAATGCCATCCAGTATTGACAGCTCTTCCTTGAACTAAAAGCAGGGGCTAGGTATATGTTTTCCAGGCCAACCACCACAAATACCTTCATTTTTTTCAATGTGGTGTCCTCAGCAGTAGCTTCTGCAATTAGTGCCCACATTTTATCTGTGACAGGATAAAATTAATTAGATTAATAGGTTCTATGTCTAAGTCTAGAATTCTGTCATTTTTCATTGTGTCATATGCTCTTGACAATGTATCTGCAATAAGTAAATGTTTTCCTGGAGTGTACTATATGTCTAGATCATATATCTACAGTTGAAGAAAAGTCTCTGTAACCTGGGTGGCACATCTGATAACCCTTTCTTTGCTATAGTTATCAGAAACTGATTTAAACCTGTAACAGAACAGACAGTCAGTGCACATAAACCAGTTTGAAAATGGCTGAACCCAGTTTGAAATAAACCTGGTTGAATGTAGTATCAGACTTTACTGATTTGGGTTAAACCGGTTTATGCAATGTCTGTCCCAGACCCTTCCTGGTTTCAGTTAAAACAGAGTACCCCAGCATGCTTTCTGGGCTGGGTGGGGCTCTCTGCTCCAGAGAGCTGGGCTGGCCCCTCCCCTCTGCTCCCTTGCTGGAGCTCTGGCAGAGACTGTTTTGCAGCCTGGCAGTGTCTACCTGGCTACCCCTGCCCCCTTCCACTCCCGCCTCTGCTTGCTGCTCAAGCAGAGGTTCCCCCCCACCCCTCCCACAGCATGGACTGTAGCCAGCATGTGGTATGCTAATGCTGAGAGGTGTCTGTGTAAGGCAGACAGGACAAAGGCAGACAGGACAGTGCCTACTTAGGGCCTTTTGGAGCTAAGCAACAGGTAGCTGGTAATTAGAGCTGTGTAAAGCACCATCGTTTCATTTTGATATCTGTTTCACCATTTCAAAGGGACAGCATTTCATTTAATCATTTCATTTTGTTTCAAAACACTTTCCCATTTCATTTAGTTGAAACTGGTTTGAGTTTCACTGCGCCCAGCACCAGACAAAATTGCTGCTGCCACAGCCTGAGCTTCCTCTCATCCAGGGCAGATCTGGGGGCTTACACCCTCGGGAGGAGTCTGGCACAGTCTGGCAGCCCTCCCACAGGTGCCAGCCTCCGGATCTGCACCCCAGATAAGAGGAGGCTCAGGCTGCCTCTCCCACCAGGGACCAGCACCCCCCACTTGCCTCTCTCCTCAGCTAAAGCCTCCTGCTTGGCCCACGCCTAGCTCCAGCCCTCCCACTCAGCCTGCAGCCAGCTCCAGCCCCCCCACACGCTCCCTGCCCAGCTCCAGCCACCCCCCCATATGGCTCCTGCCCAACTTCAGCCCCCCCGCACACCTCCCCACTCTGCTGGAGCCCCCCCCACTTGTTCCCAGCCCAGATCCAGTCCCCCCCCACAAACAGCTTACCAGCAGCAACAACCATGCTTTTGGCCTTGTGGCACAGCCCCCCTGCACAGCAGGGGGCAGCACGGCTTGGCCCCAGCCACCAGGTATCCGTGCAGCCTCTGCTACAGTGCACTGCTGCAGCCCAGCTTGGTGCAGCATGGCACAGGGCCATGTGCTTTCAGGCAGCTCCGGGCTGTGACCCGGGGCTGCGCACCGCTCATGGGGACTGCCAGCCACACTGGCCTGGGTCCTGTGTGCATGAGCACTGCACCATCCAGCCAGGCCACTTCTGTGCCGGGAAGATTGGTGCTGTTGCTGGCCCCAGGCAGCAGCGGAAGCCTCCTGTCATCCAGCATGCAGATCGGGGGCCCACACCCTGGGAGGAGTCCAGCACAGCCCTCCCAGGAGTGCAGGCCCCCAATCTGCATGCCAGATGACAGGAAGCTGCTGCTACCTGGGACCAGTGCTGGGCACAGCCTGTGCCCAGCACCAGGACGATTGGTGCTGCTGCTGGCTCGAGGCAGCAGCGGCAGCCTCCTGTCATCTGGCGTGCAGATCCAGGGGCCTGCACCCGGGGGCCTGGCACAATCCCACAGCCCTGCTGGGGGTGCAGACCCCTGGATCTGTGCATGGGATGACAGCATGCTGTTGCTGATGGTTGGGGTCAGCGGCAGCACCAATCTTCTCGGTGCTAAGCAGAGGCTGCACCCAGCACTGATCACAGGTGGCAGCACAGATTGCGGGCCTGCATGCACCCCTGGGGTGCTGTGGGGCTGTACTGGACTCCTCCCAGGGGTACGGGCCCCTGATCTGCATGCCAGATGACAGCTGGCTGCTGCTGACTGGGACCAGCACTGGGCGCAGCCCATGCTGATCACCGGGAAGATTGGTGCTGCCACTGGCCACAGCTGGCAGCAACAGCCTCCTGTCATCTGGCACGCAGATCTGGGGGCCTCATGGGGGTGTGGGTGGGCCCCTGATCTGTGCGCCGGATGACAGGAGGCTGCTGCTGCCAGTTGAAGCCAAGTAAGCCTGGCTTTGAAACTCAAAATATTTTGAAACTTTCGAAACAGTTTGAGTGCCCTTGTTTTGTTTCAAAGCTGCTTCGAAGGTTTTTGTTTCATTTTAATTTCACAGTTTTGAGCTCAAAACACATCAAGACACCTTTGAAATGAAACACCCAACAAAATTTCACACAGCCCTATTGGTAATGTTCCTTCCTTGGAAAAAGCTGTTTAAGAAGAGCTTGAACTAATGAGAGAGGCTTTGTTTTCTGATAGGATGCTAAATACTGATAACGGAGCTGATAAATGAGCTGCATTCTGCATCCCACCCCCACCCCCCGCTCAGCACTATAAAAGGGAAGGGAGGGCTGTTCTAGTGCCCCCCGGCTTCTAGCCTTGGCCACTGCAGGCATGAACCTGCATTTCTGGAACGAAAAGGGAATGTTTATCCACCTCCAAATTGGCTCAAGCTTTGCAGGTTAGGCTAACCTGCAAAGATTGAATCAATTCAGGCTCAGGCTTTTTGAATGCCTGTTCCTAGCCCAAAGGTTTATGATCAGTTTTAGCTATCATGGGCTTCCCATAGATGAATATATGACATTTCTTACAGCCATATACCGGAGCTACACTTACTTACTCATGTTGTATATATAGGCACTCTGACTTAGAGAATGCTCTAGATGCATTTGCTACTGGACTCCAGCTAGCTCCATGTTTTTGAAGCAAAGCTGCTCCAGTGCCTTCTTCAGAAGCATCTGTTAACAATTTAATGGGTCTTTTAGGGTCATAGTATTTTAGTACTGGAGCTTTCATTATTTTTTCCTTCAAGTTTTTAAATTCAGGTTCATCTTATCCACTGAGCATTTTTCTGTTGGACTGATCTACAGTGTTTGGTCTGATATTTCCCTACAAAACTGATCATTCCCAGTAATCTTTGCATTCCTTCCTTATCTGTAGGGAGTGGCATGTTTGTAATGGCTTTAATCCTTACAGGGTCAATTTGTACCTCTTTCTCAGAGAGCATTTCTCCCAGCTTTTTTTGACTCTGAATTTGCATTTTTGTTTAGCCTCAAACTTGCTCTGTGAGCTCTTTCTAGTGCCTTTCTTAGACTCAAGTCAAGTTCTTCCATAATATTTCCCCAAACTAATACATCATCAGTATAAGCCATAGTTCCATCAAGACCTTTAAAAATGTGTTGCGCCTTTCTGTGAAATACTTCAGATGAAGAACATAGCCCAAAAGGAAGCCTACAAAAGCAATACCTTCCAAAGGATGTATTGAAGGTAGAATCATAGAAAATGAAAGTTGGAAGGGACCTCAGGAAGGCATCTAGTCCAATCCCCTGCTCAAAGTGGGACTACCCCCAACTAGATTATCCCATTATCCCAGCCAAAGCTTTGTTTAGCCAGGTTTTGAAAGGTACAGGTACATAATACAGTGCTATTTTTTTCTAAGGGAATTTGCCAAACCCCAAAGTGGAGAAATATTTAGGCTCTGCCATGTTGCCAAAAACCTCTTCTCTGGTGAGAATGGGAAAATGCTCCCTTTTGATGTACCTGTTCATTTGCTTAGGATCCAGACAATCTCAACAATCCATCTTTTTTTTTCTATTATGACCAGTGAATGAACCAAGCATTTGATCGCTCTACTTTTTCTATTATGCTCATGTTAACTAATCTCTCTAATTCCTTTTTTCAGTTTCTCCCTGAGTACAAGAAGAACATTTCTTGGAGCATGTATGGTGGGAGTTTTTGGTTCTCTTAATTCTATCTCGTACTGAAGTTGACAGTTTCCCTATGCCTTGAAATACATAATAAAACTCTTCTTCTATGTTCTTGCTTTCTAGTCCTCAATGTCATCCATTTTCTTAATCAAACCTAGAGTTTTACATGTTTGCAACTCAATAATTGGCACTAGCTTTCCTGGGACTGTTACAAACTGAATTTTTACTATATTATCCTTGTGTTGAACATGCAGTGCACAAACACTCTTGGTTGCAATCATGTTCCTATTATATGCTCTAAGTCTCACTTTCTTA
>NW_017729030.1:47650680-47652828 GCF_001723915.1 Gavialis gangeticus | reverse complement strand
TATCCTTGTGTTGAACATGCAGTGCACAAACACTCTTGGTTGCAATCATGTTCCTATTATATGCTCTAAGTCTCACTTTCTTATTCTCATAGTACACAGGTTTAGTTTTCATTTTTTGAATATGGATTCTGGTATTACACTGACCTCTGTGCCCCTGTATCTAATTTAAAAGTTACCAGTAGTCCATTGGTGTCCAGGGTGATTGTCCAATTCTCAAAAAAATGAACTTCTTTTTGCATCATGCCAATGAGGATGAGGAATTCTTCCTTTTCCTCATTGCACAGAGCATGCACCTGCTGTTTCTTGTGTGTTACATCCTGCTTCTTTCTGCGAACTCTCGCAAAGTGATTGAATCTTTTGCATTTGCTGCAGTGCTTACTGAATGCAGGGCACTGCATGAGTTTGTGGTAACCTCCACAGCATCTACAGCTGACCACTGTTTCTTTGAGCAATTCTTTTTGGCCTCCACTTGCCTGCTTCATAATGAGGTCCTTCTTTCTGTATTGTTTGTGTATTACCTTACGTTTTTGCAGTCTTGTAATCCTGTCTAGTTCAGCTTTTCTGATTTTTTCTCCAGATTCTGCAGCCTGGCATTTGTTATCTCCGCCATTTTGCACATTCTAACCACCTTTTTCAAATTAAGCTTAGGATCCTCTAGCAGTCTTTTCCTGAGGCTAGTATCCCTTATACCCAATACTATTTGTTCTCTGATTATGGTCTCTTTTAGGTCTCCAAAACTGCATGTCTGGCTCAGCAACTGAGGTCTTTGACAAACTCCTCTGTTATCTCACATTCTTTCCGATGTCTCATGTAGAAATGATACCATTCAAAGGTTTCATTTTGTTCAGGTTTACTATAATCCTCAAACTTTTTTATTACTGTGCCATAGCTTCTCTGTTCTGCTTCTGACAGTTGTAGGCTATAATAAAGAGACATAGCTTCTGGGTCTGCTATATTTTTAAAAATAGCTGCCTTAAATGAATCTTCCTTCTCTGTAGCTCCACTGGCTATCATATACGGTGAAGCTTAAATTTCTTCTAGTTTTCTGCTGCATTACTGGGCAGCTTTAACTCCTCTGGAATTCTGAGATGCTCCATTTTTCTTCTTCATACCCCACTCCTGGTACCATGTATTATTCTCAAAAGACCAAGTAATTAAGTTTATAGAACCATAAAGCTTGTTTATTCAGGGACTAGTACCTTGCCTACAGTTCTGCTGTTCCCTCTTGTAATCCCCAGGCAAATGTAACAACTTATACATAACACACATAAAGGTATCCACACAGCTCCATGCCTCCGTGACACCACAGGACCTCTGGTCGTGTCAGCACCTCAATCCTGACCCTTAGCAGGGCTCAAAGCAACCACATGCCCCTCAGGCACCAATGCAACCTCCACATCTCTCCTTTTTTAGTCCCACCCAATCCACCAAATTATACCACAAACCGAAATATAATTTTTCTACCTTTAACAAAGCTCTGCACTCACCAGCTGTACCGAAATCTCTTTATCCTAAGTCCTGGCTCCCTACACACCTTCTCCTCTTTGCCTGTAGTCCCCCATAGCAACATTCTCCCTGTCATGGCCCTGTGTCTGTAGATCTCTTCACCCTTCAGGTCCCTGAGACAGACTGCCTTCTTGGCTCAGGCTCTGGGCTTATATCCCTCCCAAGCCCTGCCGTCTTCCAGTCAGGTGACCTAATAGCTGGTCTGACTGCGAAGCTATTTATTAACTCCAGCCTTGCTGGCTGCCTTTTTCTGGTTCACAAAAAATCTTCCCTTAAAGGGCCTGTTGCATTTCCCCATAACAGGGTAAAATTCCCTGGTACTATCTGTTTGACACAAGTTAGTTACTCCGGACATTGGCACACTTGGAAATGGACTGAGAGCTGCAACTGAATTCAAACTCTCTACACACTACAGTAGACAGTAAAAAACATGGACATTTTTCTTCTTATTAACTTGGGGTTCAGATTCTAGAACCAATGGCTTGGAGGTAAAAGGTTTCATAATCCATTAATAACCCCCTGAGCTGTTCATTTCAATTCTGTAAATGTAGCAGGAACAATGGAATATTTCAAGGGGATGATTATATTTGAAAAGTATATATAGAGGTTGTGGCGGGTGCAGAGATCCCACCTCAGGAACAC
>NW_017729030.1:47644236-47646491 GCF_001723915.1 Gavialis gangeticus | reverse complement strand
TTCCCCATACTACAAGCATTGATATATAGGCATTTAAGGCCTTGTGAAGATTTGCTGCTTCTTATGTCATTCACCCCAAGTCCCCTTAGTTGGGACTTGAACCCAAATCTCCTATATGGTAGGTAAGAACACTGCCACACAGCCAGAGCTCATAACAAAAGCTCCCCAAGTACAGGCTAGTGTGGCAGATTTACAGCCTTTGAGTAAGAGAACTGACAGGCATTTTAATATGAAAGGAGATATGATGTCTTTAATGTACAGTGATGTCACTTCTAACAAGGTAGAAGCAGCTTTTTGCACTGCAATCACCATAACAAGTGAAACCTGCCTGCTGCAGGAGTCACCTTTTAACCCAGGGAAAGGTCACAAATAATAGAAAAAAGAAGGGACTCTGCTTACTGAGGTGGAAGGGCACACTCTAAGGTTAGAGTAGTAAGCCTGTTGTGGATGTGCATTAGCTGCAGGAAGTTGAAGCTAGAAACAGTCTAGCTAGAGCTAACCTTGAGAACAGAAAAGGAAAGGATAATGAAAATCCTCACGGGAGTGTTGAAATGAAAGCTGGATTGCCTGTTCTCCATCCCTTCTCCTTTTATCCCACATTGATTGGACCTAATAACTTGAAAGTAATATTGACAGCAATACAGTCAGTCATTAGCTGAGTGAATGATTATTTCATTGACAGAAAGAACAGCAAGCAAATACCAAAATCTGGGTTTTCAAATGTATAAATTAGCTATGCTGGTCTAGTATTTTGTTCAGGAAATATTGCCAGTGATTTGGAGGCAGCTTTACATTCTTGGAGTCTGATTTCACATAGTCTTCCTACTCACACCTGCTACCTGCTTCTGACTGAGCTACATAGGTTCTTATCAGATACTCCCGAAGCTGAAATATTCTTATATTTTGTAGACATGGAAGGAAACTCAAAAGGCCTTAGGACAGCTACTAGACTCAGTGCCAAATATGTATTTTCTTATTAGTTAGTTATCTAATTGGTGAGTAGAATAACTAACAGGTAGTCAGGGGAAATAAGATATCTAGGCAAAATACCTTCAGATAAAACCCAAGCATTTAAACTAAAATTCCAAAAGATTAAATTATCAATGTAGAATATCATGTGATCTGTAAAAATCAGAGATTCATAGGATTGGAGGGTACCTCAAAGAACATCTAGTTCAGCCCCCTTCACAGATGCAAGACATGTTTGTTATTATTGGAAGAAAAAGGAAAAAAAATGGTTTTCAACTGGTGTCAGAACCAGCCAGACTGGCCAGCCAGTGAGTTCATTCACGGCGATGTTTTCTTCCCCTCCTGGATATGCATGATTTGGAAAGAATCCAGCAGAGAGCAACAAAAATTATTGGAGTTCAGGGAACTATGATTTACAAGAAAAGGTTGGGAGAACTGGGATTATTTAATTTTCACAAGAAAAGATCCAGCATGCATGACGCCAGAGCACTGGACCCAATTCTTCTGCATGATATGAGCCAGCATATTCTCCTAATGTGGGGCTGTGCTAACATCTTAAGCCCCACCATAAAATAGTAATGTTCAGGCTGGAGAAACAAAGCAAAAAGCCAATTTATTGGTCAGTCTTCAAAGTATTATCCTTAGAGAGAGTATTGAGGCCAATATACTCAAATGTGCCTGTTCCCTGTGGTACCACAAGTTATTACTGGTATCATGGAATTACCCCGAAGATTTCATAGTTACCACCATATGGGGTGGATCCAGGGTGGTTGCAGTGATGCAGTTGCACAGGCTTTGATTCCTGGTCCATGTAAACTTTAAAACCAAGTGCTTCAGAGGGGCAACTGTATTTTTATTCAGGCCGCACTCAGACAGTCAATTGACTTCATGGTTCATTATCGTCTCCCTGATTGCTGTTAATCTCCCTCCACTCCACAGCTGTTAATGACCCTCTATCCTTTTGAATGGTCTTGATGTTTCAGAATTCAAACTATCCTTTCTTCTGCAGTTTTGCTGTCAGCCATTCCTGGTAATGTCTCTCCACTATTTTACAGCATTACAGTGGACACTGACAGATGTGCAGCTCCCCAGTCTAACTCATGGGACATCACAGAAAGCACCACAAGTTAAAGCAACCCCTGCAACCCAACAGATGTTTGCTATTTAGTTGGGGGGGGGCAGGGGAAAATTGAGTTCCACTTTGAAGCCGATCCAGGGGAGGAGCTGCCTGCCTATAGTCTCTCTCCCATAGCCCCCCCCCCCCCCCCCCCCCCCCCCCCCCCCCC
>NW_017729030.1:47641993-47644059 GCF_001723915.1 Gavialis gangeticus | reverse complement strand
CCCCCATAGCCCCCCCCCCCCGCCCCCAACACACACTAGCTCTGGTGCTATCTGCAAGAAGGGAGTGGGGATGAGAGAAAGGGAGCATACTGTGGCTGGTATTTGCCAGCCTGAGCTGGCGGAGGAGAGGGGACTGGACTGGAGGGGGCCATGAGGTGGGTGAACTCCAATCCATGTGCCCCCTGCAAGGCACGGCTGGTGAACTCAGACTGGTGGGGCGGATGGAGCGGCACACGGGAGCTGGGGGGCAGGGGTTGTAACCTGCTGGGAGTGGAGTGGGATTTGCCTCCCTGCTCCCAGCCAGCCTGCGCATCTGGCTGCAAACTTCACCCTACTCCCGGCCACCTGGAAACCCCCTTCCCCCCTGCTCCTGTGTGATGCTCCACCCACCCCACCAGTCTGAGTTCACCAGCTGTGCCTATCCCCTGCCCTCCAGCTCAGATCGGGCAAACCCCAGCCCACAGCACACTCCTCCCCCCTCACCCCCTCTCCCTTCCTACATACACCACTGGGGGTGGGCTGCGTCAGCCCAGCCTCGATTGCACACAGGGACTGATAAAAATTAGATGGTGTTCTACTTTAGAGCACCTTCATCTGATCACTCGTTACATGAGGATTAATTTGTCGTACAATCAGCCACTTTTAAAGTGGTCTGCAGCTATGCACTTCTGTTATGGCATGGCTGTAGAGCACTTTCAAGGGGCTGGTCACATAACAAATATCACTTCTGTCAGCACCCAGCCTGGTTTTAGCCCTAGGTAAAACTTTAACTCAGGTGTAGTAAGAGTAACTCAAGTGTAGAAATGATTGACAGTGAAGTATTGGAGGGACCGTCAAGACAATCAAGAAGCTAGATTTTGTTTTATAGATCTGAATAGGAGGCATACATTTAATTATAATGACTGCAGGACTAATGATACAATAGCCCTTGACTATTTTTCCCTAGTTTGTTGTGTTTTATATATATAATGCATATATACATATATAAAACACAACAAACTAGGCAAAAAATAGTCAAGGGCTATTGTAGCATTCATTAGTCCTGTAGTCATTATAATTACATGTATGCCTCTTATTCAGATTCATGAAACAAAATCTAGCTTCTTGAGCATCTTGACAGTCCCTAAATATGCTCTAGCAAATTAGTGCATATTCCAATAGTTATATTTATTTTTTACTTTGATCTTAAACTGAGTAATGCATAGTGCTAGCCCCCTACCATATTAGTAAAGCTTCTAGTTCAGGGATGGGCAAAATGCAGCCCACGGGCCAGACGTGACCTGCCAGGACATTCTACCTGGCCCGTGGGACCCCTAAAAAAATTTAGAAAATTTATATTAATCTGCCCCTGGCTGCCTGTCATGCAGCCCTCAATGGCTTGCCAAAACACAGTAAGTGGCCCTCCACCCAAAATAATTGCCTGCCCCTGTTCTAGTTTCTCTTTAACTGGAAGGAAATATGTGTTGTTTTATGTGACAGTGTGCCACGCCATGTGCACCCCACTTTCCAAAATCCTAGATCCGCCCATGCCACCACACTATTTTAATTTATTATTTACAGGTATTTGTAGACATGGAGCTGGCCTTATAGATTCTTTAAAAAGCTGACTCACTTCAGCTGTCTTCGAAATGTAGGGAGAAAAGCTGCAAAATATAGTTTACAGATAGACATAATCAACCCAGATTACAATGGAAATACCAAAAAAATTATGGGGTAGCAATTTTTCTCTCTCCATTATAAGCCTGTAAAAGTATTCTGACAGTGCAGAAATGTTTCAGAGATTATTCTGTGCGTGGTTGGAGATATCATAGTTCTATTATGCCAAAAATAACCCCCCAGAAATACAGGGTTGAGGAATGAAGTATTATGACATTCCTCTAGTTTCATAGATTCCTGCAAAAATTCAGAAGCCAGTATTGTCACATATTAGTTTGAATAGTCTCCTAGTTTTTAAAGCTCCTGTGTCATGGAACGTAAGGGATTAAACCATTTTTACAAATTATAACAAGTCCTAAACCATGTTCTTTTATTTTGTTCCTACACTGTTAAACCAATTATTCCCATCC
>NW_017729030.1:47635668-47636993 GCF_001723915.1 Gavialis gangeticus | reverse complement strand
TGTATCCAGGGTAGACCCAAGGTGGGGACAGAGGGGTGTGTATAGTGTGCAGTTGCACCCTTCCCCCTTTGACTCCCATTCTACCCAAACTTTAAAAACAACTGCCTGAGAGGGCAGCAGCATTTCTATTAAGACAGTACTAAAGGAATCAACTGATTTCATGACTTATTATCACCTCCCTGATTCTTGGTTATCTCTTTTCATTCCATAGGTGTTAACTTCCCTGTTTCCTTTTTAATAGTTTTGATGTTTCACTATCTAAACTATCCTTTCTACTGCAATTTTGCTGTCTTGTTAGCCATTCCTGGTAATGCCTCTCTTCTATTTCACAGCCCTGAAGACTTGTTTTTAGCTCTAGCTAAAAACCTTAACTTAGAATTGGTAATATTAACACAAGTATAGGAATGACTGACAGTTAAATATTGGAGGCACTGTCAAGATGCTCAAGAAGACTAGATGTTGTTTTATGAATCTGAATAAGAGATTTACATTTAATTATAATGACTACAGGACTAACGAGAATGTATCTTTTCACTACTAGTATTTTGACTGCTTTTGCCTAGGTTGTGGGTTTTTTTTAAACTTTATATGTAATCTAGTAAATTAGTGCATACACCACTACTTATATTTGTTTCTCCTTTAATTTTAAATTGAATAATACAGCAGTAGCCCCCTAGCATATTACTTAAGTTCTAGTTTCTTTTTCACTGAAGAAAACTGTGTGTTGTGTTATATGTGATGATGTGCACACTGTCTGCCCCTCCCTTTTCAAAATCCTAGATCTGCCCATATTTCATAGATTTCATAGATTTCATAGACATTAGGGCTGGAAGGGACCTTGGAAGATCATCGAGTCCAGCTCCCCACCCAAAGGGCAGGAAGTCAGCTGGGGTCATAGGATCCCAGCAAGATAAGCATCCAATTAGCTCTTGAAGGTGTTGAGTGTAGGTGCTTGAACCACCTCCAGAGGCAAGCTGTTCCAGACCTTGGGGGTTCGGACAGTAAAGAAATTCTTCCTTATGTCCAGCCTGAAACAGTCTTGCAGTAATTTATGACCGTTCGACCTCGTCATCCTTTGGGGCACTCTGGTGAACAAACATTCCCCCAGATACTGGTGGTCACCCCTGATAAATTTATAGGTGGCCATCAGATCACCCCTGAGCCTGCACTTTTCCAGGCTAAAGAGCCCCATGGCTCTCATCCTGTCATTGTAAGGTCTGTTTTCCTGACCTCTGATCATGTGCCTGGCTCTTCTCTGGACTCTCTCAAGCTTCTCCACATCCTTTTTGAATTGTGGAGCCCAAAACTGGATGTAGTACTCCAGC
>NW_017729030.1:47620447-47630668 GCF_001723915.1 Gavialis gangeticus | reverse complement strand
GTACAAGGGGAGAATGACATCCTGGGATTTGCTTGAGAAACATCTGTGGATGCAAGCCAGCGTTTTGTATCCATTAATGAACTGGCTATGGAGTTTGGCAGAGGCCAGTCTCAGAAAGTAGACTGACACGTCTCAAAAGATAATATATTCCTGAAGATGCAAAGACCACAGGGGGACAAGTTGATAGACAGGAGAAACCCTGAAACTTTACCATCTTATTGGCTAACATCATTGGGTGAGAAGTTAAGGAACAAATTGAATTGATAAAAGGCCTGTGACAGACCCTTTCTAACAAAGGGAACTTGTTTTTTCTTTCTCCATGTGTAAGATTTGAGACAATTTAAAAAGAGTAGAAAAAGATTCAGGAAATAGGCATTCTCGGATGGCACGATGCTCGGTCTCTAATGTAAGTTTATCAATAGGTTTTTATGTAGCCTATCAGAAGGATCTTCTTGCACAAGAACTTGGTTCAAAACCATTTTCATAGCATGACGCACTGCCTCATGAATTAACTCCTATTGTCTTTCACATTTGTGATCACACGAGAGCCCTGTGGCAATTACCACAGGTATGGGAAGCCACACAGGGATAGTAAGGTAATGTGACTTGTAGAACCATCACTATGTAGATAGCACAAAGCTCTCAGTACGTTTAATCAAGCCTAGTTAGTTTAAGAACACAGCACTTTCTGTGGAGGCAAATTGTATTCAGCTGTGATTGGTTCATCGACCTTTAGGGCACAACACTAAACTCATTTGTTTACTCAGGCCTCGATTCTGAGAAACACTTAACTACAAGCACAAGTAATCCCTCTGCCTACTTGTTAATGAGCATACATGACACAGAAAATTGCCCATGGGCACTTGCATATAAAGTTCATATAACCCCAAATTAGCTAACCAATTAGTTTACTTCAGTGGGACTACTTATGCCCTTGAAGTTCGGCATGCATTTAAGTGCTTTGTTGAATTGGGGACCTTCTGCTTTTGCCATCTGAGAAATATTAGAGGTCATGTTTGCACCTGAGGTATACAGACTGATTTTGATTATATTTTGTGCTGTTTAATACCTTGCTGCATATTTGCCCATTGAAAGGTCTGATAAGCATTATTAAAAGGGAAAAATAAATGGCATATACAATACAATTACATATGTATACCTGTATGTCATTCAGGAAGAATACACTTGAATATTAATTTTCCCTTGTAAACAAGTCTGCATTGAAATTGCATCATTTTTTTTATTCCATCCAATGAAACTGCTTTTGGATTCCTTCCACACATGCAGCATCATTCACATTCAGTTTAAATAACCAGTTTGGTGAAAATGACATCTGACTTTTTAAGCATCCTCTCTTTATGACAAATGTAAGGTCATGGCTGGAAAACCGGTCATTTTAGCTCAGTCATTCCTATGTATTTTGTTAATTTTTCCTGGTTAATGGTCCTTTCAAATTCAGATTGCATGGTTACTTCTGACTCACATCAAATGCTCCTTAGAAATAGCAGCTCACAGTGGGAAAAGATAAGCTCTTTCCTTTAAGCATTCCCGTTCTATCTGTGAACTACTGCTATCATATGAAGATTGATTAGAGTTCTATAGGCTGCTATAATGCTAAAAAAATTAGCTCTTGTGGCCCTGTTTCAAAGGACTGGTATTTCTGATTCTAGCCACCTGTGTCTGAGGTATGAAACCAGCTGAATCTGTTTATCAATTAGGGTGCCTGTGTTTAGAGCAACATTCAGAGTATAATAGTAATGAGGGACCACAGCCCTGGCTCCAGTAGAACGTATTAGTATTAACCTCAGTGCTAGGTCATGCACTGTTCTTTTTAATGACTGATGTTCGGGCTTCTCCGACAGGCGCACTCCAAGCTAAAGAGTAACATAACCTTTTCTGCCCTACTGTGTCAGGTGGCATATTTAAATTACAATAGGCTAGATTAGGCCAACTCTGCACTACAGATAAAACATTAATTTCCAAATCACCCTTTTCCCTGATCTCTCATTACTCCAGGCACTATAAAACTTTAAAAAAAACAGGTTGGGGAATGTACATTGGGCTTTGTCCCTTCCCCTGTCCTAGAAATGATTGACTACAATACTGTTCACCTGTTGACAGATAAATCCTTTGTCAGGAAAATAATCTATGAATTTGAGTTGACTGAAACCTGCTTCAGGAGTCATCTGTTGTACCTCATTGTTAGTGTCCTCACAGACTCCTCTGTGGGTAGTTCTCGCTTCTGCGGGGGGTGCCAGATTGGCAGTGGTGGCAGCTGCTATTTTTGCCCTTTCCCTAAGTTGGCACCTGGGTCTAGTGCTCCACTTCTTCCTCCTCAATTATGTTACTGCTCCTTAGGTAGCCATACCCTCTAACTACCCAATCTGCAAGACCAGCAGGGTTTTTTTTCCAGAAATGGGAGTTGGTAAATGAAAATGTACCCATATGTCGTGTCTCATTGCCAGGTAATGTACCCACCCTTTCTTGTGCTCTTCCTCATGCTGTCTTGGCATGTATATTTTAAAATATCCCAGTACATACATAGTTTCAGAAAACTGCATATTTGTAGGCCTATAATAGGAAGTTTTCTCTGGACAATATCTCTGGACAATCTCCCCTGTATTTCTACTGCCTGACATACTTATCACCATAACAAACTTGAAATGAACTTGTTTCTCTCTCAACTTTTTGGAGGGATGAAAGCAACTGATTCCATTAGCCATTCCTCAGAATTAATGTAGCTTGTAGCTCTGGATGTGCCAGTTCCTTATATTGTAGTTTATCACTGGGAAGGAATATTATCTAGTGGGGTATGCTGCCTCTCCACTGCATTTACAGGAGACCCTAATTCTAGCTAGATTTGGCTACTGATATGGCTTTGTGACCTCAGGTGAGTTACCTAAAACTTTGTGCCCCAGCTTCCACTTCTATTTAATGGGACCAATGGAACCACAACATGATACTTTCATTTGTAAAGTGTTATGTGATATACAAACAGCATTGTGTAAATCTTATTATTAATTGGTAGCATAGTCAGAGATTATATTACAGCATTCCCCTTTATTCAGCACTGGAGAGGCTACATCTGGAGTGCTGTGTTCAGTTTTGGGCCCCCCACTACAGAAAGGATGTAGGAGACAAATTGGAGTGAGTCCAGCAGGGGACAACAAAAACTGGGCTTATTTAGTCTGGAGAAGAGAGAACTGAGCAGGGTGGGATTTGATAGCAGCCTTTAACTACCTGAAAGGTAGTTCCAAAGAGGATGGAGCTAGACTGTCTTCAGTGGTGGCCAATGACAGAACAAGGAGCAATGCTCTCAAGTAGCAGTAAGTCAATGTGGAAGAAACTTACTGGAGGTAGGAGAGAGGTGGCAGGACACCGCACTGGCAGCCGATAGTGGCAAAAGTGAAACCACGGTGGCTGGAGCCGCTGTGGACAAAGATCAAAGGAAAAGCCTGCGGCGGAACTGGGAGGAGCCGGGAACAGGTCCTGCATCTGTTTGGGCGTGCTTTGTAAAAGTGTGCCGGGGGCAACTGGCTGGGCGGGCCACCCAGCACCGGGATAAAATGCCCATCAGGAAGGAAGCTGGGGGGACCAGAGGTAATGTCCCCAACTGGCCCAGAGAGGCCAGAGGACCCTGAAGAGGAGGGAACATGGTGGCGCCCCAGAGAGGGGAGCATGGATAGCAAGCCAGGCCAGCAAGGACCCCAGGAGTCACAAGGCCGACATGGATCAGGGCCAGCAACAGCCGCAACTGGGACACCGGTGGAGATGACAGAGATGGAACCTGGACATGGACGCCAGACACCAAACCTGGGGAGGAAACAGCGCAACCAGGGGGTTTGAGGCCCAGGTGGAGTCAGGCACCGTGTGAACCGGGAAGCACAGAAGGGCCACGGTGGACACTCGGTACAAGTACCACCTGTAGCCCATGGCCACAGCCCCTAAGAAACCAAGCATTGGTAAGGGCCAGAACACTGGCCCCGATGGACAACATCACAGTTGGCGTTAGGCGGGATGTAGGGGAGGTGAAGCCCCAAGAAGCAATAGCTGTGGGGATGACCAAGGGCGATGGGAGATGGGACCAGACACCATCCTCCCACTAGAATACCATTTACCATCAAAGATGTGCCAGGCGAGACCCCTGGGGAGCTGACCCAAGGCCGCTCCCAGTAGCCTGGCCATGCAGCCCAGGAGGCTACAGCGAGGTTCAAAAGAAACCCAGACGCATGATGCTCACAGGGAGAGGCACAGAAGGTTACAGTGAAGTATAGGTTAGATCAGGGGTCAGCAACGTTTTTGGGCAGAGTGCCAAAAACACCCGCAACTTCAACTTGTAAGTTGTTGGCGTGCTGGGCCAGATGGCAGGGGAGCCACAAGGGGCCCAATCCTTGTTGTAGCTGGCTAGCCCCTGCCCCTTCCCCACCATCCACCCAGAGACACATGGCAAGCAAAATGCTTTTGAGTGCCACATACTGGCACCCATGCCAGGGGTTGCCTACCCCTAGCTTAGATATTAGGAAAAACTCTCTCATGAGGAGGGTAGTAAAGCACTGAAACAGGTTACCCAGAGAGGCAGTGAAATCTCCATCCTTGGAGGTTTTTAAGATTTGGGTAGACAAAGCATTAGCTAGGATGATATAGCTGGGGATGGTCCTGCTTTGGGTAGGAGGTTGAACTAAATGACCTTGTGAGGTCCCTTCCAGCCCTAGTTGTCTATGATTCTAGGTGTAACCAGTTGTATGTTTATAGTAGAATGTTTTTTAAAGAACGGGATTGTTCATGCCTCCTGAAAATACGTTTCCGTTCCTCTTACAAAGTCTGAAATTAAAGTAGCAGCACCACAAACTTGCCAGTACCTGGAGAACAGTCCAGAGCAGATCTATCTATCAGTGTCTCACTGATTCTATTAACAGAAGTAGGATAGCAGCATCTCAGTGCTAAGAAGGAAATCTGATCTTAACATTTGCCCATGCATTCCTATATAGTTGACCTAATTTCAGTGCCATTGTATGTGACTAGATATTATGAATAACCAAGCATTTTGTTAATATAAAGATATTCTGAATGTTTCTGTTGCAAGTATATTTTTGCATTTGGCATAACCTCAAGATTTCCCTTCAGCCGGATGCAATGGCTCTGCATGAAGCCAAGAAGCCAGGTGTTCCTGGAATTTTAGGAAGGTTGGATTAGGCATAAGGTCCGACAGCAAGAGAAACACGTAGCTGAAATGAGCATCCCTGCCTCGGCCTTCCCATTCACTGATGTCAGTTAGGAGCAACTCTGTATCTGAGTTCAGATTCTGATCTTGGGTGTGATGCACAATATTTTTTTCAGTCATGATTTATTTTTGGTAGCTGATGATAGCTTTGGAATAAACATGGCTATCATGTTATAAAGATAGAGTTGTTTCTAGTACATAAAAATGTTGCAGTACATGGCAACACCTCTGAAGTACAGCAGCAGTGATAGCTATGTTTCAGATGCCCTTCTTAATCATTTAGATCCAAGGAAAGAAAGTGCCTTTGAACTGCCTGAGGGACAGTGTGACTGGCATCAAGTACAGTATAAGTATGTCTTCTGTCAAAGCTTTGGTATTGTATTCAGTGAGAAAGCCGTTCTGATCAATGCCACCCAAACATAACCATCAATAATAAAAGAAATCCATGACAGAAAAGGATTGTTGTCTCATACCACAAAGTGTCTCTTGTTAGCAGCAACACGGTGTTGCTGGGTACTAGATGCACAGGCTGAGGAATAAAACGGCATCCATTTTTAAGCCTGCATAATATAACCGTTTGCTGTGCTGAAACTTGTGTACTTAATATTTGATTATTTTACAATATCAGCTTTTTATGATTGCTTTTTATGATTGTGTTGTGTAATGA
The DNA here is from genome assembly GCF_001723915.1 of Gavialis gangeticus. Classification (NCBI taxonomy): domain Eukaryota; kingdom Metazoa; phylum Chordata; order Crocodylia; family Gavialidae; genus Gavialis; species Gavialis gangeticus. The sequence continues at coordinate 47,624,780 of NW_017729030.1, read as the reverse complement.
TAGAACACATACACAGCTAAACTAAATAGCTTTTGCTTTAGATCTTGGAAATATGCCCTTTACCACAAGTTGACAATTGCTTTATCTAGTCCCCTATACCTGACTTCTAAATTTATTTACAAGCTCATCATTTGAATGTACGTTTGTCTTGCTGGGATCCTTTGACTGTAGCTAACTTCCTGCCCCTTGGGCAGGGAGCTGGACCCGAAGATCTTACTAGGTCCCTTCCAGCCCTAATGTCTATGAAATCTATTATCTCTTTTGTTTCCTAGAAATAACCTCAGACTGCCTCATTTTTCCCCTTCCATTCAGTATTACATTGTGAAACTGCATGACTGAGTTGACCAAGAACAAGCTAGACGACCAGGACCCTGAAACATTTAAGCTGTAATCTTGGTCCTGCCATTCAGTCATTATGGGCTTGATGTTAAACTAATGAAGAGACCCAATTAGACATTTGCCCAGTTTCCTGGATTCAAACTTAAAAGTTGTGCCTCCTACTTTAGACATTTAGCACCTGATCCGCAGAGTTGCCGCACATCAGTAATTCTTACTAAAGTCAATGAGAATCGTGGAAGCTCAGCTTCTCCAAAAACTGTACAATATATAATAACTGAAGGTAAAGTTCAAAGGCATTGAAACATGTATGCTGATTAGAAATGTAAGTGTTAACCTCTGTGTTCTCAATTGATCTGTAAAATGTAGATAGCAATGCATACCTATATATCCACAGAGTTTCTGGGATGGCAGTTACTACTGATCTATAACCTCATATCTCACGTAAAAGTGCAAAGCGCTGTGTAAGGGCTAAGTGTTATATCTCCCCTCACTCCCTGACAAAAAATGTCCTGGGCAAACCACAGAAGGTTCTGATATTCAGAAGGAATAAAATCAATACATCTGAAAAATAAACTCTACTGTGGAAATCATGCTTTTTCCCCAAAAACTGAACGATTGAGCAGAAAATTATTAACAACAACAAAAAAGAGAAAGTTTTGTAGGATTACACTTAACTAATTAGAGCCATGCAAAATATTGGACTCAACCCTAGTTCAAATTCAGTTTGTGGTGGTGAATCAGCTTTGAGTTTTGCTTTGATATTTTCTCTGTCCATGAACCTTTCATCAATTATGGATGTGGAGTTTTTTCTCTGTCTGGATATTTGTAAATATTTTGAAGCTGCTCCTCACTGATTCACATCAAGTTTGAACCTTGTTCACTGAGGGCACATCCCAGCACATGTATGGTTTGCTGCGCCTCAAAGCAGTTTGAGGCACTGCAAACCACATATGGCATATGGGCACCCATTTGCCACGCTAGTAGTTTGCAGTGTGACAAGTTTTTTTTGAATACTGGGAGATCCTGGTGTCAAAACAACTGCCGCTGAAAAAAAGCAGCACAGTGCACACAGCAGCAATGTGCACCACTAGAAATGGAGCCTGGCCAGCCGGAGCCATGCTCTGGCTGGCAGTGAAGCTCTGAGCAGCTGGCTCAGCGCTGCTGCTGTCCCAGGTAAGGCTGCTGGGGCTATCACAGGTGCTGGCCCCAACCTCCCCTACCCCACCCAGGTCACTTGGTCGTATGCAGGGGTGTACATAGGGACAAATAGCAGCAGCACATATTTGTGCCGCTGTTATTTGTCCCATGGGAAATGTGTGCCCCTGCACATGCATGCTCATCAGGACCCTAAGGGTGCAAAAATGGAGCATGTTACAACAAGTTCTCTTCTCATGTCTTCAACTAAGTAAGCCTATCCCATCCTAGAAATGTTCTTCTTTGATGTAATTCACATTCCTGCTCAAAATGTATCCCTGCCTAGACATTGCCTAGACTAAGTGCATTAATTTGCCATCAAAGAAACCATGAAGTACCCATTAAAACAATCTATTATGGTGAGCAAATGCCTACACTGAGGAACTGCACAAACTTTTTCAGGGGAGATTTTCAAAGGTACAAGAGGGAGTTAAGGTATCCATCTCCCACTGAAAGTTAATAGAACTGTGCTCCAATACCAGTGTGCTTTTGAAAATCTCCTCCATCATCCTTATCTTTTCTCTCCCTACCTTCTTCCTAATGTTTGCTACCTGCACTTATTGTCTTATGTATGTAATTAAGTGACATTTTGGGGGCAGGGAACATATCTTCTTGCTCATGCTGAACAATACCTAGCTTGCTGCTTGGAACTGTGAAGATAAATAACAATTAAAACTAATATGATCAGTAGTGTCAAAAGAAGTTAATATCACTTAGTTTATCATAAAGAGAGTATGGTTTAGTCCAACATTCTGATTTATTATGCATTCTGATACGTAGTCTACTCCATGCAAAATAATCAGAATACAAGGGTGGGATCACAATTCTTTGGTTTTATTATTGGCACAAAGTTCATAGCCATCTTGATTTTAAGTGAAGAAGTGTAAAAATCCACAGCTGCCAGACAAAAACATGCAGCAGTCATCTTCTGTGCTTAGTAATAGCCAGACACTGGTTTAATTCAAAAGGTCTCAGAATAGATCCAAGGTCAAAGTCACATGTTTTTCTTTGACGTGTATGCCTGGGCAGACCTAGAATTTTGGAAAGGGAGATGCATATAGTGTGGTGTATCATCATGTAACCCAGCATATGTTTTTCTCCAGTTAAAAAGAAATTAAAAGTTTTACTAATGTGTTAGGGGCCTCATCTTGTTTTATTCAGCTTGAAATCAAAGCAAAAACAAATACAACTTTATCGGAATGTTCACTAATTTTCTAGATTACATTTTAAGTTTAAAAAACACAGGAAACCAGGGAAAATGATCAAAATAGTGAAAACATACTATTTCATTAGTCCTGTAATCATTATAGTTAAATGTACATCACTTATTCAGATTCATAAAATAAAATCTTGTCTTCCTGAGCATCTCAACAATGCCTCAAATACTTCACTCTCAGTCATTTGTACACCTGAGTCAATATTATTACACCTGAATTAAGGTTTTGGGCTAGAGCTAAAAACAGCCTGCAGAGCTAAAAAAGAAGAGAAATATTACCAGGAATGGCTAACAGAGCAAAATTGCAGAAGAAAGGACAGTTAAAGAGTGGAACATTGATACCATTAAAAAGGAGAGAGGGTCATTAACACCTATGAAATAAAGAGAGATTAGCAGGAATCAGGTAGATTATAATGAGCCATTAAGTCAATTGATTCTCTCAGCGCTACCTGAATGGAAATGCTACTGCCCCTCCCAGGCAGTTGGTTTTAAACTTTAGGTAGAGCAGAAGTGAAAGAGTTGGGTGCATCTGCACCCCACACCTTGATTTTCCCCAAAAGATATGGAAAGGGATTAGAACTGGAGGTTGTCTGCATCTCACTTGTGCCCATTACCCTTCTTTCTCCCAAGAAGGAATGACAAGAGGAAGAGCTCAGAGTTGGCCTATATTATTTTATCAGAGTGCCAACAACCATTATGGGTTTTTGTGTCTCTGCCATAAATCAATGTATTCAGCAACTTATACAGTACTAGTGGCCGGGACCCATTCTTTGCCTGGGTCGTTATTTTTGTTATTGCAATGCTTGTTTATTTCCAAAGAACTTAGTACAACATATTTAGGTAAAACATATTGTTTATTTTTAAAGAACACAGTACATATTTAACATTTAATATTTAATGAGGAGTGACATTTCAAATGACATCCAAATTAATCATCTTTGTTGTAGAACTTCTTCATAAACACTGTTCACGGTGTTTCCTGTTGGCTCCAGTATATACAACCCTCTTTGACTACCAACTCTGGAGCAAGCCACATATAATTTTCCATTTAAAAAGCACTGTCCTTAAATAGTCACTGGAAGCCCCAAAAAGGGTCAAGTGAAAAATAACCCACCTATAATTTTCTTTGGGTGGTATTCAGTGATTTTTGGAAGGTTTAGAGTAGATAGGACCAGCCATTCTCGAGTTATAAGCCAACATAAATACATACAGACAGACACATTTCATTTTATACATATAGCTGGGTGCATATACACATGCACTTTACTGCACAGTAAAACATCACTGTCTATACATATGCCAGTAATAACTGTGCCGTAAGACAGTACTATCTTATGGCGGAGTAATTAAATGCAACAAAATCCATGTGTACACAGTGACAGGGGCTACCTATAATTAAGTGTGATGAAATCAGTAATGCCAACTCTCATGAAACAGTCATGAGACTCCCAATTTCTAAATCAAATTAACCCTAACTCACAGTCTTACGATACAACCTTTAAATCTCAGGATTTTCGTTCTGGCACCTATAGAGAGCACCCAGCTGGTACGCCTGGAGGGGAAGGGGCTTGGGGAATGGGGGAG
>NW_017729030.1:47609803-47620175 GCF_001723915.1 Gavialis gangeticus | reverse complement strand
GGAGGGGGCAGATCAAGGCCCCCACCATCAGGGAGGGAGTGGGACAGGGGCTGGGGTAAATGGGGCTCTGGGGCCAGGGCAGGTTATACAGCAGGCAGCTCACCCAGAGTATAGAGGGGAAGCGGGCACAACTCCCCACTATAGCATGCCCCCCCAGGGGAGGCATGGAGGGCACGTGCCCCCTAGATTTGTATGCGGGGCAGGGGCAGGCTGCTCACTGCAGGCTGGGACTGTGTGCCCTGCTGCCTTTGCCCTAGGAGCTTAGCCACATGACGCCATTGCCACCCGCCAGGTGGACAGGGGATGTGGGGAATGCTGGCCACACTTCACGCCCCCTTCCAGCCCAGCAGCAGGAAGCACAATGGCATCGCACAGCTGAGCTCCCAGGCCAAATGTAGCAGGGTGCAGAGCCCCAGCCCACAGTGGGCAGCCCTCCTCTGCTGCACAGGGGGCACCTGCCCCCATGCTTCCCCCTACAGGTGCATGGAACTGCAGGGAACTGTGTTCCCCCACCCCCTCCCTGTGCCTCTGGACAACCCACTCTAGCCCCAGGGCCCCATTCAGCCCAGCCCCTGCTCCTACCCCACTCCCTCCCTGATTGGGGGTGCCTTGATCTGCACCCCCCAGTCCCTTCTCTCTCCTCCCACCCTTTCCCCTCCACTTACCAGCTGAGTGCTGTCTGTGTGTCTGTCTCAACCCACCACACCTTCACAATTAACCTCTCCCCACACACACACTTAAAAAATTGGCATGCAAATTATGAGATGCTATCTCCTGATTTTTTAAAGAGTTTGTCTTATGATTTTTGGCACGGTGGGGTTGGCAATACTGGGGCAAGATGGTGCTAGAGTGCAGGGCCTGCCTGCTACACAGCTCCACACTTAGCACTCTCATGCCCCAGCCAACTCCTCTGCTGCCTGTCACCATTTGGAGCCTGGGGCTAACCCCCGCATCCTGAGCCTGCTGTCAGCCCGGAGCTGCTCCACCCCAGCTCAAACTGTCGCTGTCCTGGGCGCACGTGCAGATGCTGCCCTTAGGAGCAGCTGACTCCAGCACAAACAGTCCCATTAATTGAACGTGTCTTCAAAAGATGTTGCATCAGGCTTTCCATTGGCCAGGCCAGTCATTTAAAACAGCACAGCAAAGGGCTTAGACTTAGCACAAACACATTCATAAATGAGTTTAGTAGGTAGCTATGAATTATGGAAAAGTTTTAGAAACCTAAGAAATCACTGGACTAATTATATTATAACCTAAATGAAACAAAATGGCATTAGTTTCTACTGCATTCATTATACTACTCTATTAAAAACTTGCTATAGTTTTGCAAGTGCAGATCCATATATGCAACTATATTGAATCAGTACTCTTTACATTAGAATCAATCATTCAAATTTTGAGGTTAAGAGGTAAACAGTAGCTTATGGGTGCATTATAATTAATTTTAGCAGCCTGAGGAGGCTCATTTAGCCACACAGAACAATGATTCTGGAAAGCAAAAGTTCTCTACCCTACATTGTATGTGGCAATCTGACAGAGTTCATCAGGGATGTCTAATCTATGCACCTGCTGCGCACTTGGTTGCCTCACCTGTGAAGTTCATCTCTAAACCCATGACAGCATTCTAGAAACCAAGTGCATAGGTATACACTGATCGGTAAGATGCATTTTGCAGCACTGAGGCCCTGATCCTGTGAATATTCCAACAAAGTCACTACAACAACAAATATTCTTTAAATTAAGCATTTGCAGGTTTAGGGCAAGGCTGATTACTAACATGATTTGTTTATTGAAGGAAAATAAGTTAGTTTGATCTTTTGGATTTCCACATTCTCATTCTGATTAAAACATTTGGCCCAGTTTGATGCCAGATATGGAAGGGTACACACAGCTGCAGTAAGCGAGCATTGGGAAGGACTGCATTTATGTAAAAGTTATTGAAACATGAAAGCGTTTAAACAGTATATTATTCCAGGTCACCTAATCTATGGTATGTTGTCATCATCATGCTAAAAAATACCCCAACTGACTAAAAACACATTGCCGAATTGGTTTTCAGTAGCTTCTGTGCAGAACTGTAACCTTGAATAGATATCTTCAGTCATGGACAGCTTCATATATTTCACTGGTACTAACTGATTCAATAAGTGCCCTCTATGTTAGGACCTGATTGGAACAGGGTTTAATTGAGATTTATAAATAAATGCAGTAGGAGTAGAAATGAATGGTTGCTTTTTTTCTCTTTCTTTTTATGCACCACACAAAATGCTAAGAACATTTGAAAAGTCTAAATAAATTTGCATTCCAATAATTTGTTTCTTAAAGTGGTTTTATAGTACTGATGTGGGGGTTTTTTTCTCCTTAGTAAAAGACTTTGGTTTGAATTGAGCCTCTGGAAAAGTTAGGACTTCATAATTCATGCTAAACAGGATACATTTCTTTGCTATTTAATCCTCAGTTAGTTCCAACTGTGCACTTTGAATGTTTTGAAATGGTTTGTGTTGATGCCACAACAGAGGGAAAAAAAACCTCCCACAATTTGCAGGCAATTTCTAAATTCCATTGCTACTTTGTGCAAGTGTGGATTAAACTGAGAATCTTTGGCCTGCATTTTTTGGAGAGACATTTGAAGTGCTCACTAAGATACAATTGTGCATGCAAATAAATGGTAACATTGTCATAAGAGCAACTTAAAGAATATGTGCATTTCAAATTGGAACATTTTGCACAAGTGTACTGAAACTTAAGAGTTCTCTGTGTCAGTTTCTGTGTACTACTGCCATTTTCCAGTGTTGGAGAAGAGTTCTTGCGGTGATAGCATCAATGAAATCTCAAATATCAACAAAAAGTAGATGTCCACAACTTGGCCTGTTTACCACCAGGTAACACAGCCTTGCTTGGAACAGATGTAGGTGACAGTGGTAAAAACACCACCAACTATCAGCACTGGGCTTGAGCTACCACAGCTGAAGCCTCAGTAGTGATAGTGTAACAATAGGAAACATTAAGAAAATTACTTATCTTCTGCTTGTCTCCTACTTCTCCCTACACTTCTGCATTTCTGTGTATAAAGAATGGCCACTAATGATAGTGTCATATTGAAGAAAAAATTAACACTCAACCTTATGGTATATTTTTATGTAAAAAGAACGAGAGAGTGTTCACACTTGACCTGCCTTTATGAAGTCTGCACTAAAACCTGAAAGTGGGAAGCCCCCATTAACAGAGCACTGAAAATCTTTGCAAATTGGTCAAATTGTCTTAGAGGCATTGCAGGCAGAGAGAGGGGCATGGTTCTGGCAGTGGGGAGAGGCACAGTTGTCAGAGCTGGTGGGGTGGGTACAGGAGTCCTACCCATGCTGGGAACTCCAGAACAGTCCCCTGCTGCTGCCACATGTTCTGCCTGTCCAAATTTTTGCTTGTAAAGCAGCAGCAGCAGCAGCACAGTAAGCAAGCATTGGGAAGGACTGCATTTATGTAAAACTTATTGAAAAATGAGTGTTTAAATAATATGTTATTCCAGATCACCTAATCTATGGTATATCATCATCATCATGCTAAAAAATACCCCACTGACTAAAAACATATTGCTGAATTTGTTTTCAGTAATTTCTGTGCAGAAAATCTTTGCAAGGGAGTGTGTTGCTGCCAGGACTTTGTGGGAATGGGGGATCAATTTTGGTGCCCCTCTCAAATCAGTGGCTGGGGCTAATGCCCTCTCACCCACCCCTAGTTACAGTACTGGTTTGTTTCCTATATTCTCATGCCCTTCTCTATTGGTAAAAATAGGTTTCTTGTTTTCCATGAAGCATTATATGAACCTGAGTTTTTGTGATGTAACATGAGATGGTTATTAGAGAAGGAGGTGTGGGTGGTCAGGGACAGTCATCTGACAGGCAAGCAAAGCCCAGGTGCTAGGTTCCTGAGGACCTAGGAGTTAGATTCATAGATTCATAGGTTGTAAGGCTGGAAGGGACCTTGGAAGGTCATTGGGTCCAGCCCCCTGCACCAAGCAGAAAAGATAACTGGGGATCAGGTGACCCCAGCAAGGTGACTGTCTAGTCTCCTCTTGAAGATTTCCAGGGTAGATGATTGCACCACCACTGGAGGGAGCTTATTGCACAGTCTGGACACCCTGAGGATCAGAGCTGGAATGAGGAGCTGAAGCCAGAATCAGGATAGGCAGGATTCAGGGCTAGAATCAAGAGCCAAAAGTCAAAACCAGAGATCCAATAAGGGAAAGCATGGAAGTCAGAAGCAAGTACCTCAGTCCTTGCCCAAAGTATTGCAGGCTGGGCCTAAATTTTAAAGGATGGATAGAGCGGAGCCTGTTTTCTATGGTCTCAGAGGATTGAGAGTTTGCCTTATTAAGGCCAGCTGAGTCCTGGGCCCTGCTCTGGGATCGCTGCAGGCAGTGCATGTTTGCTTGCAGCCCTAGGGATGAACTGCCATGATCCTCTGATTGGGAGTGACTGAGCCCAGGGCTCTGATCTGCCCTCACTACAACGCTGCCATCCCTGGCTACTCAGATTCTCCCACTGATTGTAAAAAGAGCTAGTATTTTTATATCTAAAACAAATAGATCCTGAGGGCCTTGTTACACATTATGCTGTGAGCCACACAAATGTTGATGAGTGTTAGTGCTAGCTTGGAGTTTGGAGCAGTCACACGCTTACTCTAGAAACCTTCTCCCCCCACCTTTGCAGCTGGGACTTGCCACTAGAGGCCTGCTGAGCAGGGAAAGGACTAGGAGCTGTAGCTGTGTGTTGCCACTACAGCAGGGGTGGGCAATTATTTCGGGCAGAGGGCCGCTTACTGACTTTCGGCAAGCCATCAAGGGCCTCATGACAGGTAGCCAGGGGCATATAAATATTATTTTTCTAAATTTTTTAGGGGCCCTGAGGGCCAGATAGAATGGCCTGGTGGGCCGCATCTGGCCCATGGGTCACATTTTGCCCACCCCTGCACTACAGGGCTGGTGAGCCATGACAGGCTTCTATCCCTGCTCTAGGGCCAGGGGTGTGAGAGATCCTGGGATAATGGAGAACTTCAGCTTGGGTGGCATGTCTATAGGGAGTGGCCACACCTTAATGAAACAGGAGCTGGGTAGTATGGATCACAGATAATTCTGCCCTGGCCTAGTATAACTTTTGAGTCATGTAACAAGTGCTTAAAACCACATTAAAGTGTTACCATACAGACAATCCAGGGTTTAAGAGCTCTAGGAGCTGCCCAAAATTACCATGTAACAAGGCTCTGAGATCTGTACTATTTCACCCTCACACATTGCCACCACCGGCCTAGTGTGTAGGAGAAACAGGAAAACAGAAACTCAGTATAATGGGCTATAAGAGTGGAAGCTTTGGCCATTGACACCAGTGTAAATTTCTTTTGTCAAGAAAACAACCTTGGGATTTTTTATATTTATGTACACTACAAAAATTCCTTGGTTAATGAGGATTTGCCTGAAAAACGAAAGCCAGTCAAATGCTAATGTTGTCTAGCTTATACTAAATGTCATGGTTGTCAATTTATGTACTTCTAAAAGGTGAAAGCATCAGATGACCCTATTGAGATGATCCTGTTGAGCTTTGAGCCTGTGGTGCTGGCCTTTAGGAATTCTTCCAATTTGAAGCATTCAACAAGCCTCTCCAGCTGGATCATTTAAAAAGGAGGTGTTAATGCTTCTTTTACAATTGAAAAAAATGCACATTTTTTGCACATGTTCTGTGACCATTCACCTGTAAAAATGCACTCAGGGCCTGACCACTACCAGCAAACTGGTGAGCACCACCTCATGATACCTCTTTCATCATTTATAAACAAAGGCTAGATTCAAAAGAGGACTTAGTTGCCTAAGTACAACTTAAATGGATTTTATGTGCTCAAGTCCAAGTGAGAGGCAAAAATAACTCCACTTAGGAAGCTGTAAGTGGTTAAGTTTTTTTCCAGTTACCTGGGCAGCTAAACTGCAACTACCATGCAGGTCCAGATCTACTGCCATCTTAGTTGACGCGAGTGTCTCACACCTAAACCCATCTGGGATTCTCAGATGAGGTATCTCCATGTTTAAGTCTCTAGAAGGACCCGAATGTATCTACTACACACCAACAGCATGGAGTTCACCACCCATGGCTTCCCCATGCTTCAAAGGCATGTTGTCATGGCACGGCTCACCTTTTCTATACAGGCACCCCCCCCTGCTTAGTATTCAGTTGGTTCCTGAAAAGCAGAGTGTTAAGCGAAACAAGCGTTAAGCAAAACTGAAGGTATTTGATGACCCAAGATGGTGACCGCAATTGTTTTCAATGACCCCGGATGGTGACCATGAGCGTTATAACAAAATCTGTTGAGCTCTAAATGAAATCAGGTATCAATTTCAAATGAGCGTTATAGCAAAATAGCTCTAAGTCAAACAGCGTTAAGTGTGGGTTGCCTGTAATAGCCTAGTGAGTAGTCCAGTGGAAAAAATGAGTCTCCCTGTTTGGACTGTCCCAAGGAGAGATGGGAATTGGAAGACATCAATCTGAACCACCTTAGGCTGAGAAAGTTCTAGGGGTCTCAACATTAAGTCCTTTTGTGGATCTGGGTCTAAGTATCCAGTCTTCAAAGTTAATGGGAAGTTTGAAACTGAATCGCTCAAAATATAGAAACAAATAAAAAGACTAAGACATGTATTACTTTAAAATCACATCATTTTAGGTCAGTTATCATGCAATATTTGAATACCTGGGCTTTGTTTTACTGGAATCTTCCAGTTTATTTCAGGAGTCCTGACCTAATTAAAATATGACAAACTTGGCAGAGTTCTCTGTCTCTCCTTTCACGAAGCTTTACAATCAGTGTACAAAACAGACATATTAGCTAAGAAACTGATAACTCCTTCTACTTTCCTAAAGATGTACTGAATGGCAAAATCCCTGGTTCTCCTTACATGTGGGAGCATCCTCGAGAACACTGGGAGCCCACCTTTTTGACAGACATGTCATAAACTGAGGCCCCACGCACTCCTGAAGTGCCTCTCCAATCCCTTCTCCTGTCTGATTTGTTGCTGTTCTTTTTGTTCCCTGCCCCGTGCTCCCTGCCAGCCTGCTTTCTGCTTCTTCCCCTATCTGCCACTGTGTTCCCTGCTCTCTCCCCAGTCTGCCACATGCCACAGACAGAGGCAACTTGTGCCATCTGTGGCACATGTGCTGCAGGTTGGCCACCCCTGCTTTAGAAACAGGTGACAAGACCTAGGTTTGTCTGGACATGGTTTGTTCTAAGCTGGGAGTACCTTCCTGGGGCAAGCAGGAATATCATTAGTGCATAGTGTGGGACAGCTGCTATGACACCCTTTTTCCAAGGTGACAGTGGACACTGTGTCATGAGCAACTTGATGATTTAGTCTGGCAGTTCATAGCCCTCTTTAATGTCTAAAATTATATTTACTTATGATGGGCATGTACACCCCTTTAACAAACACATCAAAATGGATCATTTAATTAAATAAGTTAGCAAATTAAGAAACAAAGGATTAATCTGGAAAAGTGTAAGTTATAATAAATAATTTATCATAATCGATTCTTCTGTTATGTATATATCTTACCTGGTAAAAGAATACATTGAATGAATAATCTCGTTACTTAATAACATAATTAGAAATCAGAAGAATATATTATTAACATTTAATTAATATTGTGATGTTCCATACACATACTCCCTGTAACACATCAATCTCTTTCATAGTTGTAATAAATATAGTGGTATAAACTGGGCACTGTAATAGTAGGACTGACTTATGATTAGGCCCATCACTTTTCATGTGAGCCTCCTACCACTATGTCATTAGGTTTTTAGAATGCTTAAATAATCAGCATTATTCTTTTTTTCAGAGCATTTGACTCTCCTGTTCAAAGAACCACCCTACTTTCTCCAGCAGTTCTTCTAGGTAGTGTTTTCAAATTTTAGATACAAATTGCTTTACTGATTATCTGGCCAGATTTATGTAATGCCACATCTGAAAAATGCAATTTAGTATCAATACAAGAAATGGATTGCTGTAGCTTCTCCAGTTTATTAATAGCAAGATCCATCATTTTCTAAAGAAAAATCTCATGGGCCTATCCTGTGATACAAGCATTAGTGCTAACTGAAGGGTTGGCTAGAAAGCATGATAGTGTCCCCTGCTGTTATAAATCTAGTGAGCTTACCTTTAAATGTCTGTCTTGCTGGATTTTTTTTCCTCCCCTTTAGGCATTGTTTCAAGTCACTTTTTGGCCTCTTTTATTTTAAAGAACTACCCTATCCATATGGGGAAGGGAGGACATATATTTGCCCTCCAATTCAATTAGTGTGCTTTTTCTATGTATTACACAAGACTGCTGGCATGGGAGGCAGATGGAAATACAGGGGAAATTGTAAGTTTCCATTGTAAAAGCTAAGGTCCAAATGCACAAAGGAACCTAGGCATGGTGACATTCAGTGTTACTGTATTGGTACCTGTCTCATGACATGGAATTCACAAGTTAGCCATCTAAATTTCCTGTGCTGTGTATGGGGAAAGTTAGCTGGCTAGGGCTGGGAGTCACAACATTAAGTACACTGAAGAGGGAGTTGCCTATGCCAGCCAGCATAAAATCCTGAAGGTAGAACTTCAGGTACAACACTCCATTTGAGTTAACTGCCATTCAAGCCACATGTGTAAATGAATGCCTTATGCCTGTTTTGGTGCAAGTCAAAGCCTGGGACAATCAGCCCCCAAAGTAAACCCAACATCAGTTTAGGCTGGAAGGGACCTCAAGATCATCTAGTCCAGCTCCCTGCTCAAGACAATAGCATCCCTGACTAAACCATCCCAGACAAGTCTGTCCAATGTGATCTTAAAAGTTTCCAGGGATAGAGATTCCACAATTTTTCTAGAAAGCCAGTCCCAATGCTTGACTACCCTCACAGTCAGAAAGTTCCTCCTAATCTCCAACCTAAATTTCCTCTGCTGCAGTTTAACACCGTTGCTCCTAATCCTGCTCCTACAGCCAAGAAGAAAGCCCATCTCCATCCTCTTTCTAGTCACCCTTCAGGTATTTGAAGACTGTTATCAATCCCAGCTCCATCTTCTCTTCTTCAGACTAAATTAACTGTGGCTCTTTCAGCCTTTTCTCATTAATCATGGTTCTCAAACCTCTAATCATTTTTGTTGTTCTCTGCTGAATTATCTCCAATGTACCCACATCCTTCTGGGCACGTGACTTCAGGGGAAGCCTCACCAGTGCTGATGAGAGTGGATGAATCACTTCCCTTGACTTGCAAATGACACTTCTGTTAATACAACTGAGTTTGCTATTGGCCCTTTTTTTGGTTTTGTTTACATGAGTACACTGTTGACTCATTCAGTTTTTGGTCTGCTCAAACTCCGAAGTCCTTCTTAGCCAGTCTTTCCTCAGCCTGTATTTGTACATGCAGTTATTTTGCCCCAAGTACAGGACTTTCCACTTGTCCTTGGTGAATTTAATTTGGTTGACTGTGGACCATTTTTCCAGTCAATCTTGGTCATTGTGGATCTTAGCTCTACACTCCTGTATCTGCAGCTCCATCCAACTTGGCATCATCCACAGACTTGCTAAGCATGCACTCAGTCCCATTATCCAAATGTAAACTAACCAAAACCAGACCCACAAAAGCCCCCTGGGGAACACTGCTTGGTACCTCCTTCCAACTAGACATTGAGTCATTGATGAGTACTCATTCATGAGAATGTCATGGAGACTGTCAAAACGGTTAGGCACCTCCTCCAGCAGTGAATTCAGTGCTTATGTGAAATTGGAATTCAGAAAATTTAAGCAACTCCCAAAGCAGCTTTCGGCAGAAGATGCTGAAAGTGCCTCTTGGAAGGGGCAGTAGTAGAACTTTCACTGTCCTGGTATCGCCTATTGCCTTTCAGGAATATAATGTGGAGGGAGGGAAGAGTGGTTGTGGATTACACTTTTGGATTTTGGAGCTTCAGTTCCACCTAAATTGCACTTTATGTGCTCATGGTTCTAAATTAAGACCCCCTCTCATGCATCAAAGAGTAATAAAAAGCCTAATTTGAAAATGTGTCTCAGTATTATATGTCGGGTTTCATGCAGATGATCAAACTCTGAAACTAAAGCATTATTTGACCTGTGAAATAATAAACTAGCTATCTATGATGAAAATACATTGTAGCAAAGTAAAATTTATTAAAAGATTTTCATAGATTCATAGATTCATAGATTAAGGGTCGGAAGGGACCTAGTAGATCTTCTAGCCCGACCCCCCGCCAGGGCGGGAGAACAACAAAAAACCCCAAAAAGAGAAACGGGACTCAAACGAGTCCAGCCAGGTAGGCATCCAGCCTCTTCTTAAAGACCCC
>NW_017729030.1:47600961-47608368 GCF_001723915.1 Gavialis gangeticus | reverse complement strand
TGGGTGCCCCCCCCCCCCCCCGATTAGGAAGACTATCAGGACCCCCATTACTTACCCTTGCCCTGGGTAATTTTGTGGCAGAGAGTTTGGGGATCAATCCTTCTTTCACTCATATCAGTAACTTAATGTGCCGTAATCAGTGTTACTGTGCAGTTGCGCCAGCACATGTCTTTTAGGTGATACTAATGTGGAGTAGACTAACTCTACTGTGCATTAGTATGACTTTCACCATGCTGCACTAATGCATAGTAGAATTAATCTACTGCACTTCTAGTGTCTTTTGGAGTTGTGCCAAGGTGAATTTTTTTGCCATTAATTTCAGCCAGGACCTGGCACAAAGTGTGCATGTATATAAATATGTTACCCTCTACTAAGGTGCAATTTAGACAAAGATTATAAGGATTTTTTGGTGGGTGGCAGTTCATGGAAACTTTCCATTACCTCAAAAGGAAGAAACATGTTTTTGGAATGATAGGAATAGCTTTCTAGCCCCTGGTCTGTGGGTGGATGGAGTTTGTCATGCAGAGATGGTATCTTCACCATACACAAAGACTAATTTTGATCCTCTCAGTTAATGAAAAAAAGAGAGAAGGATGACTGCTCATACTTTAAGCTTTCTGGGTTCAATATCATTGGCAGTTAAAATATGCTCTGAAATTTTTGTATAACCTGAGTAAATACTTCTGGAGATTAAGAGCTTTAGGATTACTTTTTTTCAAAAACTTTGAAGTATCTCACTTTTTTTTGCGTTCCTAAGGAAATCACACTGCCACAAAACTTGATATATTTAAGGGTAACCTTGACATTTGTTCATAAAATGCAGGTTTTAAAGGTTGAGGTGCTGAAGTGTTTAAGAAATTGTGGTCCCTGGTGACAGAGCATGCTTATATTATCAACCTCAGAAACAGTTTTTTTCAAAACCATCTTGAAAATATTGTTCAAAATTTAAAGGATCTCCAAGATGCAGTTAAATGACCCTTTCCTCCAACACACTCCCAAGCCCATAGGAAAACATGCACTTGCCCAGAATCCTACTAGTTTCATTCTTCCACTGAAGAGTCATAATAAATCTCTGCTTTTCACAGCAATTACTTAGGGCACTGACAGATGAAAAAGCTTGTATCAATGTACTTAGCAGTACATGGCTATAAAAGATTAGTAGGCAAACAAAACAAGCCCCTAAACTACGGTAATTTTGCTGAACCAGGTAGAGAATTACTCCCAAAAAACAGGAGTAAAACTGTAGCCGTGTAAGTTACACTGTTTTAATTTTACATATGTTTACCCATTTTGGACTAGCTGTTCCTAAAGACAGTCTGTTACCTGCCCCCTCACTGAGGTACAGAAATAGCAGCCAACTATATATGTGAGCTACCCCAGGATACACATGCTTCTGTTCCTGATCCTGGTCTAATTTATATCAGTATACAAAGATGATGTAAATAGCAACAGGGTGCGTGTTTGTCTCTCCATGCACTAAGTGTATAGTCACACCATTTTCAAACATACAACCAGTTCTGTTATCCCCATTTCCCAGTGAGGTAACTGACAGTTTAAGCAATTTGCCAAAGGTCACAAAGGAGACCTGATCCAAAGCCAGTAATAGAAAGCTGCTCTCCAAGTACCCCTTATCTGATACCAGACTAGAGTGCCCCTTCTGTAAATTTTCCCTAATCTCTCTACTTAGGACAGCTGAAAAATGAACGCATAATGCTCTCCCTCTTGCTTCCTCTCTGTCTGACCCAGTGAACCTTGAATTCTTTCCTGCACAGTGGACCACCTTCAGCAGGAGGGGTGGAGATTGCCCCAAACCCAGAACAACCAAGAGCCTGGTGATGAGGTTACTTTTCAAAGAGAGAACTGAATCTGAATCTACCCAATGAGTATCATGTGAAGTTGGGGGCACCTCCGCCTTCTCATGTTCACATTCAAAGAAAGCCATGGCTTCTACTTCATTTTGTGGGGAGCCTGATCCTGCCTGCGTGTTTTTAGATGTGTTCTAAGAATGGCTTAGTTTAGGCAAAGAAAGTGCCTCCTTTCGGGAACACAGTCAAGCTTAATCTTTCTCAGACTGAGGCACTTCTTTACATAACCAGAAACAGAACTCTCAGGTTTTGCTGGAAACTGAGGACCTAAGGAATTAGGCACATCGGGGCTCCTGCATTCACTGGCAGCATGAGCAGGAGTTTCCAGGATTCCAATTTTAAATGTAGGTCCCCTAACCCTGGCCAAATCCTACTTTAGCTGAATAATTTCTCTTTTGGATCTGGTCCCAAGTGACATGGCTTTGGAGACCTTGTGTGGTATAAATTAAATAGTAAGAAAAAAAAAGAGGTCTCTGTTATGGGTTTCCTAATTAACAAGCTACATTTTGAGGAGTGTTTGCCAAACTTCGGGTGAAAGCATGATGATCTATATCTTTGCAACAAACAGTAAATACTGCAAGTGTGCATCATGTTAGATCTGAACTGAAAAAGATGGGTGGTCAAAGGAGCTATTGTTTGAACCACAGGATATTTTACAATAGGGTTGTGAGAAATTTTGTCAAGTGTTTAGTTTTCAAGCTGTTTCGACACGTTTCAAGCTCAAACCAGCGAAATCAAAATAAAACAAAAAGCTTCAAAACAGCTTTGAAATGAAATGAGGGCACTCAAAATGCTTCAAAAGTTTCGAAACATTTTGAATTTCGAAGCAGCTCAGTGACAGGAGGCAGGGGAGAGCCAGGGCTGCGCTCTGAGTGGCTCCACAGCATCATGGAGCTCAGCCCAGTGGGGAGTGCAGCCCTGGCTTTGCCCGTCTCCTGCTGCCAGACTGCGCTCCACGGGGCTGTGAAGCCCCGTGGAGCTCAGCCTGGTGGCGGGAAGCAGAGCGCAGGCTTGGCTCTGCCCTCCTCCTGCCACTGGCCTGTGCTCTGAGCGGCTGAGGAGACCCATGGAGCTCAGCCCAGCAGGGAGTTGCCTGCCTCCTGCTGCTGGATTTTGATCCATGGGGCTGCAAAGCCCCATTGAGCTCAGCCCGGCAGTGGGAGGCAGAGTGCAGCTCTGGCTCTGTCCTCCTCCCACCACTCGGCTGTACTCCAAGTGGCTTCACAGCCCCATGGAGCTTAGCCTGGTGGGGAGTGCAGCCCTGGCTCTGCCCGCCTCCTGCTGCTGGGCTGATGAGCTCCATGGGGTTTGGAGCGGGAGGCAGAGTGCAGCCCTCGCTCTCCCCGCCTCCCACCACCAGGCTGAGCTCCATGGGGCTGTGGGCCCCCAGATCTGTATGCCAGATGAGAGGAGGCTGCCTCTGCCACCTGGGCCCAGTGGCAGCATGAATCTTCCCCAGTGCTGGGCACGGGCCGTGCCCAGTGCCAGTCCCAGGAAGCATGGCAACATCCTGTCATCCGGTGCACATACCCAAGGGCCTGCACCCCCAGAAGGAGTATGGCACTGCCCAGGAGCCTTCCCGGGGGTGTGAGACCCTGGATCTGCGTGCCGGATGACAGAAGGCTGATGCTACTGGCAAGTGTCAGTTTTCCTTTGAACAGTTTGAGGTACAGTTTCCCATAAATTTCTGCACCCATCTCCTTGAACCTGGGCAGGCTTCATGCCCTCATAAGGGGCTACCATCCCTGCAATTTTCATCCAAATCAGGCAAGAAATTACAAAGATTTCATGATTCCCCATTATAACCCATGGGCAAAATGTTGAAACGCATCGAAACAGTGAAACAGTTCTGACAAAACAAAATGGAACAGTGCTTTGAAATGAAATGACAAAACAAAACACTGTCCCTTTGAAACAGTGAAATGGATGTCAAAATGAAATGATGGTGTTTCGCACAGCCCTACTTTACAATATCTTCTAAGGTAGTGATTCTCAGTTGGGGTAGCACATGGTCTTTGAAGGGTGCCAGGAGGAGCAAGGAGGAAAGCACATGCCTACCCTTGCCTGGCTGCTCCTCCTCACCTGCTCCCCCACCCAACTTCTGTGAAAGGAGGTAATAAAAGTTAGTCTTTGAAATGCGGTGCTGCTCAATTCACAAAAGTTATAGAGGGGTGTGTGGAAATCACAAAGGTTGAGGACCATTGTTCTAATGCATGTGGGAAAAGGCAGTCTGGTGTGGCTTAGTGCCAAACCATTCCAGACTCTAGAATTTCTCTTTTCTGTTTTCACACTAGCACTATCCTAAACATAGGGAATTCCATACAAGGGTTATATTGAGAATAATAGGGTTGCATAGTAAAGCTTCCAAAAGTCAGGAAACACAAAAGGGCAGGTGTCATAATTGGTCTACATGCATTATGATATAGTGTTTTACTACATGATAGTGAAAGATTTTTCAAATAATGGAAAAAAGATTCAACTTTGCTTAATGTACATATAATGATCCATACTTTGAAGAGTCAGTTAGAATTGAACCCCAAACTTCCTGTACCAAAAACAAAAGCCTACACTGCTTAAGAAAAAAGTTAGTAGAGGCAGGTAGAGTCTTGTGTTCTATGTGACCGGGCCATGGTAAATGACTACATCATCACCAACATCATGGCCTGATTTTCAAAGGTTCTGAGAATCTAAATCTCCCATTGGCTTTCGTAGGATTTACAGATGTTTAACATTTTTTAAAGATCTGTCCACTAGTATGCCATTGCTGTATAAGTACTTCTTCTTTTAGGGAAAACTTCTCCCAAGTGTTTGAATCTTCATGGGGCACTATTTTGCAAAAATCTCATCACAGATCACTATCAGGAATAGGAACTGGGACCAGAAACACTACATGCACAGGTACCTGATCATTACACAGCTCCCTACTAGAGACCCCAGAAATGTAGCTAAACCTGTTCACTGTTGCCCTGACAGTGAACTGTCGGGGCAACCAGGGATAGAGCAGACCTATGTCTGGGTAGGTTCGCAACATCCTCACTACAGACACAGTGTCTGAAGGACACAGTCTGGGCCAGAGGTGGACCAAAAACTAGAATTTCCAGTATTTACAAGAGTTCAGACATTGCACCCCTCTTTGGCTGTGCTGCACATGTGAGCTCTCAGTGCATGGTCTGGTGGGAGTGATCACTTTTGCCTGGGTCTGGAGCCCAGAGGGTAAGACTATAATGGCTATTGCTCATCCCCTCCTTTCCCCCTCTGCTGAATTAAGTTGTAGGGAAGAGGACAAACAGCAACAGCATTCATCCCTGGGCTTTAGATCACGCAAAAATGGTGGTTCCTTCCAGGCCCTACCCTGATCAGCTGGTGAATTCAGAGGCCATGGTTCATATGGAGCTCCTGCAGAACCCTACACTGACCAGGCAGCAAGCTCATAGCTCACTGCACATACGTGACAGCTAAAGAGGGATGTGGCCATACACCCCTTCCCTCATTCCTGGATCTGCTACTGCACTTATATATCAGAACTTGCAGCTTGGACTCCTGTCCGTTATGAGACACTAGGCATGACTGATGAGTAAACTCAGCCAGACCCAAAATATATATTAGTGTTTCATGCAAAAAAACTGGCATCCTACCATTCTTGTTTTCTGGTTTCTCCTTTTCCAACATTGTCAAGATATTCTTCTTTGAATACTTAGCTTGACTTTGGAGAGGGGATATTTTAATACATGGGTTTAGTATGAATACCCCAAAATCTAAGCAGTGGTTAATCCATTTTCCCCTTTTTCTAATAACTGCCCATAGTTACTATTCATATGAACTTCCGTGTCCTTTCTCTATTATGTAATAGACTAGAGGTCACACGTGTTCCTCTGCTTTGAATAATACATCTCTATGAAACCTCAGTATTTCTGTTTGAAAATTTATTTCTTTCATTTTAATATTTTATCAATTTTGTCCTAAATGGATGACCTTAACTGGTTGCAGTTCATTTCATTTCTTCTCTGCTTAAATATTTTAAAGGTTTCAAAGTACAAACATCACTCATACAGTGTGTAACAAAAATGCTTCACTTGCGCTTTGGGTTATTTAATTGTAATTGCCAGGCTATTATTAAAATGATTTTTTTTCTTTTTTTCCAATTTTCCCCCTTCAGTTTTAATCTTCTTGGCACATGCGTTACTGTTGGTGTTTAGCTACATTGCCCACTACTTATAGATGAGTTATCCCACACTGATACATTACTGCATCAGCCCAGTGCCATTGATCGTCAATAACAGACTGCCTCTTCGGGGCTTCACCACATCATTTCTGTAGTTCTTGGCAAAAGGCAGCTAACACGTTAAGCCATATTGCCACATAAAGGAAATCTCTCTGAAAAAACAGCAAATCCAATATTGAATACAATTACCTGTTTGAAGTACAGTACAGCTTCTGAAAAGAATGATCTTCTGAAAAGAATGTGACTTAGTGTCACTTTTTGCTTTGATTTGCCTGTATGACATAGGATAGGAAGGTCATTACAGGAATGGTAAATCCCCAGGACATGCATGTGCAGCAGGAAGTGATGCCTCTTTTAAGCACTATGCTACTAGAGAGATTGTCTTTCTGGATAAAACCAAAAACCCCCACCAAAATAAAATACTACACCTCACCCCCCGCCCCAAAAAGTTCCAATTTCTTTAGAATTTGTAACCTACTGTTTGTAAAAGCGACACTGGTAATCCCACCCAAATCACATTCAGGTAATGAGATTCAGTCCACATAAATTTCTCCTTCAGTTTCAATTGCAGATGGTACCCTTCACTTTCTGTCTTGAACAGTTAGTGTTGCCATGAGCTAGTTTACCCTAAGTGTAGCTGAATTTCAGGGGGAGGGAGGTCACCTTTTTATTTTGCAAAGTGCTTTGGGACCCATAAAAATGAAACTAGTAAACAACAGTAAATGACATTCAATCCTTATTGTTATTACCATATTTACTCACATATCACATGCATCCTGCCAAATTAGCCATTCAAAATTGGGGTGCATGTTTGGAGTGAGGGAGCTGATTTCCATGCTGGAATGGAGGTATAGGGACAGTGGAATAGCTACCAGGGGCTAGCTTGCTCCAGCAGTGTGGATGAGGGGCTGAATCTGTTCAGCCAAAAGCTAGAAGTTTAACCCTATCACAGCTGCTGCCAAATTATCAGCAGCTTTTGGCTGAGCAGGAAGATTTTTGACTGAGCTTTACACAGCAGCTATGACAGAGTTAAACCTCTTACTTCTGACTTAGCAGAAAGGGGCGGGTAAGTGATGCTGAAGAGAAGACTCTGTCCTTGCCCCATGAGGCCAGAATTCAGAGCCATGATTCTGGGAATATCTTTTATTCTTCATTCTGCCTTTCCAAAACAGGGTGTGCTGTAAGCAAAAGGGGGAAAAGTAGAGTTATTGTGCGCATGGATCATGGTAAGGAAAAATATAACATAACACACACACACACACACACACACACACACACACACACACACACACACACACACACACACACACACACCCCGCC
>NW_017729030.1:47597873-47600853 GCF_001723915.1 Gavialis gangeticus | reverse complement strand
ACACACACACACACCATCCATACAGCAGCCTTTTTATTTAAAATCTAAATACAGTCTAAAGTAAGCTGAACAACTTAGCACAGTGGTTGGCAACACTTCCTGATGGTAGGGAAGAATGGCTTAGCTTAGGCCTAAGGTGAGCTGGCACTAGGACCCACTGCCACTGCTGCTTCTCCGCTACCACTTCTCAATGCTGCCTGGTTGTATTGCGGCCCCATTGCCCAGCTACCTGGTTGCCCACCTAGGGCATGGTACAGTGCAGTGCAGCATAGCATGGGTGAAGGCCTCCCCTCTGAATGCCCAAAGCCCCAGTTCCATGGGCCAATTCATTGGTTCCACAGGTTGCCAACCCCTGACAGAGTTATTCATCACTTAGAAGCTTAAAAAGAACTAATTGCTTTGTATTTGCCATAAAATGTAAAAACAGAATACAAATTCTGGTAGTTACTTTTCTAATTTTTCTTAATCTGTTCTTTAGTAAATGTTAAAATTGTTGGCCATCACTGACCTATCATCAGCTTCAATAATATATGGACTTAGGCTTGTTTTGTCAAAATGTTGTGCCATGTTAATGCATTTTCCATGGGCCAGTTTTGGTACATAGCGTCCTGTGCAAGAAATGCAAATAAAATCCCTTCTTTTTCCTCCTCTTGAAGTATTGTGATCAATTAATACTAAAATAAATGTACATCTCAAAGATCTCTTTTTTCTGTGTGTGATGCACACAGCAGCTTGGATTACCAAGCTATCATCCTTTTCATATAGAAGCTGAGATCTGGGGACAGGTTGCTTTCAGTGGTGGGGGAGGGGAAAGGTCTTAAAACACATTAAATATGTTTTAAAAGAACCCTGGAGACATTTCCTCACCTTCCAGAAATACTTCCAGGAATCTGAAAAGTTGGAAATAGCTTTGGAAATAATGGAATAAGCAGGTTAAACCATGACAACGTCTTTATCAACATTTCTATCTTATTCAGATGATGTGTGCAAGGGTTTCTTGACTAAATGGGCAGTATGTACCATCTAA
Organism: Gavialis gangeticus; assembly: GCF_001723915.1. Lineage (NCBI taxonomy): Eukaryota > Metazoa > Chordata > Crocodylia > Gavialidae > Gavialis > Gavialis gangeticus. The sequence continues at coordinate 47,599,826 of NW_017729030.1, read as the reverse complement.
TCCTTTGGAAAGTTTATGCAAACATCCTCTATATCCCTAATTACAAAAGTAAAAAACTATAAGCACTGAAAATTCCACTAAATACTTATTTAAATCTTAAAAGATCTCCTTACATTGGAGTATTAGATTAGGCAAGAACCTGACAAAGCTTTAAAATATTATTGGGGTCTACCAGGTTCTCTGAAAATCTCACAGTTTTTAACATAGTCTCTTTTTTGTTAATTAAAATCAGATAGTAATTCTGGGAATATTGTACCTCAAGCTTGAAATTTAATCATTTTAATATATAGCTGAAAACTACTTTCTAGCTGATGTTTCTTGTGTAAATAGACATGACAGACAAAGAGTGAGAGAAAGGGACAGAACAGAAAAGCAGAAAATTAGGAACAGAGGCACAGAGATTAAATAAGAACACTACAGAAAAATGTTCAAAGAATAAATGATGCAGGGCTAACAGTCTGATTCCAATATCTGCTGCTCTCTAGTTGCCTGGCATAGGTACTCTGAAAACCATAACGAAACTGTGGCATTTTTCCAGAAGTAGATTTGCCTGGGAATTATGTCACTCTGGCCTAAGTGAAAATATGCTGCTATTCTTTACCACAAAATGGTAAACATACTCATGTATCACAGGATTTTCTTGTCTACAGATGTTCTCTTAACTGTCTGAATAAAGACCTGGATTTTGGAAGTTTAAGTCAAATCCCAGTCTCCACAGAAGATGCATGTATACACTGGGCTGGAAACAATGATGTCTGAACATATACAGCAATGGATCATTGTAGCAGCACTAGTCAATTAGCCTTTGTGACACTCTGTCACCTGTGAAATAATTTTGTGAATACTTTTGGGGCTGCTGTCAGAGGGATGGCACTGAGAACCACAGTATGGAAAGGGCAAGGGTTGCAAAGTAACCACCTCTGCTGCAAGCATCCAAACACCTCTGTTTACAGATACTTGAACTCTTCTAAATGTCTCTGGTCTCTGCCTGAAAAGGAGGATACTGATTAACCTTTTTCTTATTACAAACATGAAAAACAATTGAAGCTCCTGCATGGCTACATATCTCATCTGATCTGTCTGCTGATGTCCGCAGTGATATGCATTACGCAAAATTGAAGATGGCTATCACTGAGGTCCCTGATTAAAGTGTGCTTTTATAGGTCCTGATTTTTCTAAGATGTGACATGCATGTTGTTTTCTGAGTTAACATCGTAACACATAACAACAATCAAGAATATAAGACATTACCTACGAATTCCACTGGAACTCCATTTTTCTCATAACATGATAACAAATTTGGACCGCTAGATATTTCAGCGACCTGTAGTAGGCAGCTGTCCAATTTTGCCACCAAAGCGTATTTGTCTCCCAAATTCTTCTTTTACCTTAGGTTAGATTTAGCTAATGGTTGTTTTCTAGCTTGAAATCACTCAGTAGTTTGAGGCCTATGACCTCCATTTGGGAATAAAATGTATCTATTACTCACTCTTTTTAACTAGAGAGCCAAAAAACCATTCTTGGTATGGACCATGAATAGTGAATAACTGAATATGAAATATTCACTGCAGTACTTTGGTGCACTAATGTGACCTAAAGAGAAAATGTAAGCCTTCATCCACAGTATCTTGGTTATAATTGTTTTGTTTTCTCTTAATGTTACAATCTCATAATATAGCCTTTTATGTGAATGTCTTTCTTGGCCTTTAAAGAAAATCTTCCATCAATGTTCCTGAGAACACGACCCTTGCCAATAAATATAATGCTAGCTGGGGTTTCACAGGACTTCAGTATCTATGTTAGCAATTTGGAGGATGGGATGGCAAGTTACACCAACTAAATATGCTGGTTGATTTGAAGCAAGGAGCCTTGCAAGTGCCCTATAGGCGAGGATTAAAATACACCTTAGGCATGAGAAACTGCAGAAAATGGGCTGCAATTAATAAAATGAAA
>NW_017729030.1:47583766-47592873 GCF_001723915.1 Gavialis gangeticus | reverse complement strand
GGGGATGGGATGGCAAGTTACACCAACTAAATATGCTGGTTGATTTGAAGCAAGGAGCCTTGCAAGTGCCCTATAGGCGAGGATTAAAATACACCTTAGGCATGAGAAACTGCAGAAAATGGGCTGCAATTAATAAAATGAAATTCAATAAAGACAGAGCACTTTAAAGAGAAAAATAATAAAATGAGATAGCGTGGGAGAATGAGCCAAATCTTAGCATGCACACAGGGACATGAAGCAGAGGGAATGCTGTTAAGATAAAGTATTATATAAATATTGAATTCCTACCTGTTGTATCAATACCATATTCAATTATTAAAACTGAATTTTTACAGTGTTACTCAAGTTCACCATTTATAGTGTCTGTTTACTTTCTGTATTGCACTGCACTTGAATAAAAGAATTAGATGAGATGACCGCAGTCTATTTTCCATATTCAGTACTAGCATAGCCTTGTTTGGACTGGATTTCAAACACCTGCAAGGAAATACTATGCTCCCTTAAAAATAATATTATTCATGTTATTTCATACTCAGAAATCATCAAAATATTATATATAAGTGCAATCAACAAAGCAAATTCATGATTTGACCACTTTTTGCTTCTACACCTTATGCTTCAAGAAAGTCCAAAGGGTTTTTTTGGCAAATTGAGGTCTTCTTTACTCTGTTTTTTATTGAGGGCTTGACAGAGGATTGCAGAACTAATAACTTTATTACATCCTAGATACTGAAGTAGTGATATACACATAATTTAAAAGTGAAGTGTTTTTTCAGACAGGTGATAATTTTTTCCAGAGGTGGGAGATTAAGAAAAGTAAAACCAATGAGACAAAGCTAAAAACAACTTTGTGTCTCAGGGCACTAAGGTGTGTCTGCTCCTTTAAAGGGCAGAAACTGCCTAAAGAGAGTGCCCTAGGACCCAGGCAGCAGGTGCAGGTTGTTGTGGCAGCCGGCTAATGAAGGAATTAGCTTGCACCTGCACCCGGTCAGCTGACCAGAAGAAGGCAGGGCCCTGGGCACATATAAGCCAGAGGGGAAGGAGTTCATGCATAAAAGCTCCAAGGAGATATTTGGCTGCCTGTCTGGCTGTGGGTAAGACTAACGGGCTCTAGGAGCTTCTAAAGTGCCTGGGGATAGGAGGCTATCACAGGACAGGATCCTACAGGATGGCTATGATCTCCCTAAGGCCCCCTTGCCGTGCCAAGTTGGCCCAACGGGCACCCTCAATTCTTGCCTGCCACATCTTTGATGATAAATATATAATAGGGAGGCTGCCTTTATGTCATCTTGGACATGGTTTTTCTGTACTCTCTGACCCCGTGGGCTCCTGAACCCCTTGTGGGTCCCGTTCTGCAATGGGTGTTTCGGGGCACCCTAGCTTTATGGGCTATGCATGGCTCCAACCACCCCTTTAACACGCCCCAAGCCTCACAGATGAAACTGATGTTCGTTGGCCTTGTTATAATTTGGCCCCCTGGTCCTCCCTGGGATCTCCATAGCCCTGTCTTGCTCTGCGCCTCCCTGGCGCCTGGGTTCTCTGCGGCCCTGCCTTGCACTGTGCCTTCACTGGCACTCGGGCTCTCTGCGGCCCTGCAAAGTGCTGCACTCCCTCTGGCACTAGGGTCGGTGCACACCCAAATGCTGCACCCCCTCTGGCACTGGGGTCCCCATGGTGCCGTGGGTCCCCTATGAGGCCTCCTCCATCCTCTAATAGCCTCACCCAAACCACCGGTCTTACACAGTAAACAAAACACAAGCCCCTGGACTATAACATAAATTCCAGTTGCCCGACCATAACCTCATTCAAGCCGCACAGGGGGTGCTCCATCCCTCACCAGTATCAGAGGCTGTACCTGCAGTCAGGCCTCTCCCTTTTGCTTGCTCTGGGAGAGCTCCTTCCCCCTTGGCTGCTGGCAGGGAACTGCTGTCCTGGCCTCAGCTCTGGGGTTTATATGTGAGCCAGGCCCTGCCCCTTTCGGTCAGCTGACCGCCGGCAGGTGTGGGCCACTAGTTCACTCTGGCTGCCCTGGCAACCAGCAGCTGGGGCTTCCCACTCACTGCTAGGGCTCTTTCCCTTGCAGTTCCCACTCTTTATAGAAGCAGGGCACCTAAGTGCTCTGCAACAGAGGCACACATTGCTGAGGGAGAAACTGGCCCTCTCAAAGGTGCAGATGGTGGCCTCCAGTGTCATCAATATTATTATTGTTAGGCTCTAGCCCAGGGGCTCATTTTATTTGTTGTTGTTTAATCCAGTGAACTGGGCTGAGGCTATTGGGAAGGAGGAGGCCTCATTAGGACACACTACCATGTAGAGCCCCAGCACCAGAGGGCACAGCGACAAGGCTGCAAAACCTGTGAGGCATGAGGTGTGGTAAAGGGGTGGTTTTGGAGCCACCCACCTAACCCATAAGGCTTGGAGGGAGGTGGGGGTGGTCCTGTAAGTCACCTACCGAGAGTGGGGTCCAATAACCCGCAGGGTTGAGAGAGGATCCATCAGGACTCTAACGGAGCTGTAACTTGAGGGCAGCCTCCCTATTTACTACTTTTACCAGCAAGACGTGGCAGGAAAGATTAGAAGGCGCCCATAGGGCACAGCCAGCACAGTGACGGAGCCCTAGGGACATCACTGCTATCTCTAGGGACCCCATCCTGTGACCCTTTGGTTTTTCTGGGGTAGGGAAAGAATCTGACTAGAAAATAGAAACACTTTAAATTAAAAATAATAAAACTGGCATTAAATTCAACATTCACAAAAAATATATTTTTGTAGAAAAAATTAATTGGAACATGTTGAGGTTTCTTTTTATTTTTGCAGAATAATGTTTATTTTTCAATACTTTAATTAACCAAAACAAAAAAGATAAAATAAACCCAGGATAACCTGTACTTTAAATCAGAAATACAACATTATTACAAAGCCTAATGTCATACTGGTTGTATTAATGGGAATATTATATGATAAAGCAAGCAAGGTAATTGTTTTGTTTTTCTCAGAACTACTTAGACCCCATTTGCAAAACTGTTCAGTTGTGGGCACTATATTTGAAAATGACTGTTAAATTGGAGAGAGTTCATATGGCGGCAACAAAAATGCTAATAGGTTTGAAAAATGAGAACTGTGAAGAGAATTTGGCCTATTCAGCATAGGGAAAGTAAGACTGAAGGCGAACATTATTTTTCCTTTTTTTATATACAAATAAATAAAGGGATATTAAAAGGAACTCCAGGCTTAGTTAATCTCACCAGCCAAGAAGAACAGATACATCAGGGCAAATCTAGACTAAACTATGCATGTAGGTGAGATTTAGACAATATATGATATGGGCCATACTTGGATAGGGCCAGGGGCAGTTCATTTAAACCTCAGTCCTGTGAATGATCATGCCTAACTCTTAATGTCTTGAGTGAGCCCACTGAACTGTTTAAAGTTAAGCATGTGTGTAAGGATTTTTAGGATTGGAACTTAAGATTTTCTTGTTGCCAACAGAGTCTAACGAACTTACTGCTCTGGTGGCTTGAATCTTCAGAAATAGGAACCATCTCTCACCAGAGCAGAGAGCTACAGTTTGATTTGACTCACCTTAAATATAAAAATGTGGCCATGGGACTATAAAAGTGAGCTGCCAAGGGGAGTTGTAGAACTGTCATCCTGAGGCTAGTCAAGGCATGATTTGGTGCCTGTTTAGCTGGGATAGTTTAGAAATGATTAAATCAAATCTGTGTTTTGCAAAAGGATAAAGATAACTCACTGATGGCCCTGTCCAAATGACTAATTCTATTATTATATTTTACATGCTTTTGGAGCTATTATGCCCTATTGGTTCATTAAGCTTCAAACACAGATAGTCCTCAACCACTCCTTTTATATAATCTGCGCTTTAAAACGCTAAGTACATATTTATATTTTCTGTCCCCTCTGCAAACTACAATAAAAAAAATCCCATTTCTGTAGATGCTAATGAGTACCACAGTGGTGAAATAAACAGAAGAAGGAATTTTATTGTGCCAGGTAGCTCAACCAAAGAAATGTCACCTTCAGAGAAGCAGCAACTAAAAAAAAATGACCTTTTAACTACATCATTATGCACCAAATTTGGTTGGATTTGGACAAGGCTCTACAAAAACTGAATATTTAAAGTCTATAAAGGCACTTTGTTTTTGCACGGAGGAAACAGGAAAGATTTCTTTCTTCTCTCTTCTAGAAATGAATGCTCTGGAAGTTGTATATTTGATGTACTAACAAAAATGAGGGATTTAATTTTATTTAAATAATTTTTATTCAGTTCATATATTGTTAAGGATTTTCCTTCCCCAGAGAATGATCCCAAGGTTATGGTACATGTTGTAACTTATGCTACTGGGAAAGGAAAGAGATAAAGCCTTTTCTAAAATAAGAAATGTAGTCTTTATTTAATGTGAAAACAAGGAAAAGGGGCATAGGATCCTCCCTAATATTTCATCTCTCTCCAGTCTTCTACAAAGAGATATCTTCTCTTATGTAATATACTTCCCAGTGTATATACTGGTATAATATAAATCACTGAAATGCTATATACAGTAGAATTAACTTCATATTTTTAATACCATCTTGTAAAGTATGTTGTCATGTGCATGAATATGGATCTCACCTGCTCAAAGTTGCATATAACTAACTTCTGGAGGCTCCTCACTCAAGCTTATCTCATTTTTTAAATAATTTACCAAATAATAGTCTAGAAATAATTTCCCAAATTTTGCAAAGATGTAATTCCCACACCGTTAATCAGCTATCATGTCTATGGAAAAAGTAAATAAAAAGCAATCGATGGTGAAAGCCAGCGTTACTAAAAACTTATTAAGGGTAAGATAGGTACATGAAGAAAGCCAAGATACAAGTCAAATGCTATCAGACACCTAGGGAAAACCCCAAAAAATCAATTCTAATCATAGTTGCAGGAGATTCTTATTTCACTATCAGGCCCTACAACCAGCCCTACAAATGGATTCTTCCCTCAGAACTTCCCACTTTTCCTTGAAATTCCCACTGCTTTCCCCAAGTTGAAGAGTGAGCCTATTTACTGTGCACACAACCTATAGCTACAGCTTGCTCAGTAGTTGCTAAATATACAAGCTCCTTCCATACCAACTCAGTTCCTCCCGCTTCTTCCCCTCCTTAGCCTTTATTATTTTACCACACTTTTTGCTATCCCCCAAAAAGTTGTGAAAGGAATGGTATGTAGGTGAAAAAGCCAAGCACACTTTACTGTGAGAAACAAGCTTTCCTTTGTATCCAAAGTTCAGCATCCTTGTGCATATCTTAAGATAGTCTTTAATTACACAACCACATATTTTTGCCAGAGGTCCCCACACCATTCAGTGCACGCATCTGTTTTATCCTCATTGTTCAGTGTTTGGTCTCTTGCCTTATTGACTGTACACTTGTCAAACTCCACTCCTAAAATGAAATTATTAATTTCCTCTAATGCTCACCACTAAGTGCTTCACAAACATTTAATTAATGTATCTTCACAGAACCCCTGTGAGATGAGGGGGTATTATTATACCTTCATAGGTGAAAGAACAGAGCCTGACCCCTTCTGTCTCATTCTATTGTTTCTGGAGATTTTGTCAACACATGGCTCCTTGTCCAATTCTTTTTTGCTTAACAAGCCCCAGTCTCTATGTCTAGGAACAGACATGACACATAAACCGGTTTAAGTAATCAGCAACTGGTTTAAACCTGTAACAGAACAGATGTTCAATACACATAAACCAGTTTGAGATAAACCTGGTTGAAGGTAGCATCAGGCTTAACTGATCTGGGTCAAACTGGTTTATGCAGTGTCCATCCCAGACCCTTTACTAATTTAAGCTAAACCAGACACCCCCAGCATCCTGGCATGCTCTCTGGTCTGGGCGGAGCTCTCTACTCCACAGCAGGGTTGGCCCCTCCCATCTGCGCCCTGGCCAAAGTTCTGGCAGAGACTTGTAGGCACAGCAGGGTCTCCTGACTTCCCCGTGCCCCCCTCCCCTCCTCTCACTACCTGCTGCTTAAGCAGAGATCCTTTCCTCTTCTCTCCCGCAACACAGACTGTAGCCAGCATGTGGTATGCTAGGTAATGCTGTGTAAGGCAGATAGGACAGTGTCCGCTCAGGGCTTTTTGGAGGTAATCAACAGCTCAGACGGTAATGTCCCTGCATTCCTTCCATTGGAAAAAGCTGTTTAAGAAGAGCTTGTATTGAGCAAAGCTTTGTTTTCTGATGGGGTGTTAAATGCTGATAACAGAGCTGATAAATGCTCTGTTATCAAAGGGGGGGACTCCTCCCTAATCACAGCGTCCTGCTAGGGCCTGGCCACACCCCCCTCAGCTCAGCCCTGTAGAAGGCAAGGGAGGGCTGCTCTAGTGCCCCCCAGTTTCTAGCCTGAGCCATTGCAGGTATGTGCCTGCATTTCTGGGACATCTGTCTGGTTACAAAACTGATTTAGCCTAGCCAGGTTAGACTAACCTGCAAAGATTGAATCAATTCAAGCTCAGGCGTTTTAAATGTCTGTTTCTAGCCTGTTTGTCAGGCTTCTCATCCCAGTTCCAACCATTTTGTCTGGCCAGAATCTCCCCTTCTGAGCTTTCTCTCCAAGTTCCAATCTTCCCCACATCTCAATTTTTCTACCTTTCCCCCAAACCCAGTCTGATAGATTTCATAGATTTCTAGAATCAGAAGGGACATGGTAGATCATCGGGTCTGACCCCCTGCTCCAGGCAGGAAAGTGTGCTCGGATTAAGTAACCCCAGCCAGATGCCTGTCTAATCTCCTCTTGAACACCTCCAGGGTAGGGGAAAGCACCACCTCCCTTGGAAACCCATTCCATATTTTGGCATCCCTTACCATAAAGTAGTTCTTCCTTATGTCCAATCCAGATCTGTTCTCCTTCAGTTTGTGGCCATTATTTCTGGTAATCCTGGGGGTGCCCTGGTAAACAGAGTGTCCCCTAATCCCTGCTGACTTCCCCCACCCCCCGATGAGTTTGTAGGCAGCCACAAGATCGCCTCTCAGCCTTCTGTTGTGGAGGCTGAAGAGATTCGTGTCCCTCAGTCTTTATAGGGTCTTACCTGCAGGCCCTCAACTATATGAGTAGCCCTTCTCTGAACCCTCTCAAGGTTATCCACATCCCTCTTGAAGTGCGGCACTCAAAACTGGATGCAGTACTCCATCTGCAGCTTCACCAATGCCGCATAGAGGGGAATTATCACTTCCCTAGACTTGCTCATGATACTCCCTCTGATGCAAGAAAGAGTGCGGTTTGCCTTGCTTATTACCTCATCACACTGGCAACTCATGTTCATTTTTGCATCAACCAGGACTCCGCGACCTCTTTCCACTGTTGTGGTACTCAGAATGGTACCCCCCAGTCTATGGGTGTGTTGGAGATTATTGCTCCCTAGGTGCAGCACCTTGCATTTATCCTTGTTGAATTGCATCCTGTTCTGATCTGCCCACTTCCCCAATCTGTCCAAATCTTCCTGAATTCACTCCCTGCCCTCCAGTGTGTTTACTATGCCCCATAGTTTAGTGTCATCTGCAAATTTGGACAAGGTGCTTTCAACACTTTCATCCAAATTGCTGATGAAGATATTAAACAGTACTAGTCCAAGGACAGAGCCTTGGGGAACACCACTGCCCACATCCCTCCAGGGACAAACCAACCATCCACCACCACTCTCTGGGTGCGTCCCATAACCCAGTTTTTTACCCACCTTACTGTGAAAAAATCCACATCACAGCTACTCAGTTTGCTCATAAGAACTGGTGTGACACTGTGTCAAAAGCCTTTTTAAAATCCAGGTAAATAATATCTACTTCCTCCCCTGCATCTATGCACTTTGTGACCTGGTCATAAAAAGAGACCAGGTTAGTCAGGCAGGATCTGCCTGTTATAAACCCATGTTGGTTGCCTTTTAACATTGTTACCCGCTGGCCCCCTGCAAATGTGATTCTTTATAATTTTTTCTAAGGTCTTGCCAAGAATAGAGGTGAGGCTAACTGGCCTATAATTATGCGGGTTCTCCTTCCCCTTCTTGAAGACAGGGACCACACTGCCCCTTTTCCAGTCCTCTGGGACCTGTCCCAAGTGCCATGAGCACTCAAACAGTTGCTTCAGTGGTTCTGCTACGTTATCAGCCAATTCCTTTAGTACCCTTGGGTGAAGATCATTGTTGAAGGGGCTTGCCGACTTAAATACGTCCAACCCTTCCAAGTGGCCCTTCACTAGGTCAGTGCTAACCGTTGGTGGATTGGTATTACTCTCACTCCAGACTAAAGACTCATTAGGAGGTGCATTTGTATCCGTGTCCATGAAAACCTAAGCAAAAAATTTATTTAAGAGCTCTGCTTTTTCCATCCTATCAGTTACGAGTTGCCCTAGTCCATTCTGTAGCGGCCCTATGTTACCCTGCGCCTTCTTCCTGTTCCCTATGTACTTAAAGAAGGACTTTTTGTTATCTTTAATCTTTGTTGCCAACTTGAGTTCTGTATCTGCTTTGGCCTTTTTCACTGCTTCCCTGCAAGTGCAAGCCAAGTAGGTATACTCCTCTTTGGTGGCTGCCCTCTGCTTCCACAGCCTGTAAGCCTCTTTTTTCCTCTGAAGGTTCTCCTGAACTTCCCTGCTCAGCCAAGAAGGTTTTTTGGCTCTTTTGCCTCCTTTTGCATGTACTGGGATGGTATCCCTCTGTGCCTGTAGGATCAGTCCCTTGAGGAACTCCCACCCTTCTTGGACTCCCATCTCACAGATGCGATTACCCCTCAGTTGCACCCTAACCAATCTCCTGAGCTTGTTGAAGTTGGCCTTCTGGAAGTCTAGCACTACTGCCCTACTATTTGTCTTTCCCGCCTTACACCAGATAGCAAATCCTATCAACTGGTGGTCACTATCCCCTAGGTTACCTAGTACCTGTAGCTCCCCCACCAAGTCCTCCCCTGAGGCCAGCACCAAGTCAAGTAAGGCATTTATCTCAATTTATGCTTTCCTTCTTCCTAACACCATTTTATCTCCACTGCATTAGAATTAGATAGCTTCCACCTCCACGTGGTCTGGGGACCAATAGGTGGTCTCAGAAAAGAAGAGACAAG
>NW_017729030.1:47549784-47578766 GCF_001723915.1 Gavialis gangeticus | reverse complement strand
TCCCCTTCTTGAAGACAGGGACCACACTGCCCCTTTTCCAGTCCTCTGGGACCTGTCCCAAGTGCCATGAGCACTCAAACAGTTGCTTCAGTGGTTCTGCTACGTTATCAGCCAATTCCTTTAGTACCCTTGGGTGAAGATCATTGTTGAAGGGGCTTGCCGACTTAAATACGTCCAACCCTTCCAAGTGGCCCTTCACTAGGTCAGTGCTAACCGTTGGTGGATTGGTATTACTCTCACTCCAGACTAAAGACTCATTAGGAGGTGCATTTGTATCCGTGTCCATGAAAACCTAAGCAAAAAATTTATTTAAGAGCTCTGCTTTTTCCATCCTATCAGTTACGAGTTGCCCTAGTCCATTCTGTAGCGGCCCTATGTTACCCTGCGCCTTCTTCCTGTTCCCTATGTACTTAAAGAAGGACTTTTTGTTATCTTTAATCTTTGTTGCCAACTTGAGTTCTGTATCTGCTTTGGCCTTTTTCACTGCTTCCCTGCAAGTGCAAGCCAAGTAGGTATACTCCTCTTTGGTGGCTGCCCTCTGCTTCCACAGCCTGTAAGCCTCTTTTTTCCTCTGAAGGTTCTCCTGAACTTCCCTGCTCAGCCAAGAAGGTTTTTTGGCTCTTTTGCCTCCTTTTGCATGTACTGGGATGGTATCCCTCTGTGCCTGTAGGATCAGTCCCTTGAGGAACTCCCACCCTTCTTGGACTCCCATCTCACAGATGCGATTACCCCTCAGTTGCACCCTAACCAATCTCCTGAGCTTGTTGAAGTTGGCCTTCTGGAAGTCTAGCACTACTGCCCTACTATTTGTCTTTCCCGCCTTACACCAGATAGCAAATCCTATCAACTGGTGGTCACTATCCCCTAGGTTACCTAGTACCTGTAGCTCCCCCACCAAGTCCTCCCCTGAGGCCAGCACCAAGTCAAGTAAGGCATTTATCTCAATTTATGCTTTCCTTCTTCCTAACACCATTTTATCTCCACTGCATTAGAATTAGATAGCTTCCACCTCCACGTGGTCTGGGGACCAATAGGTGGTCTCAGAAAAGAAGAGACAAGGCCCTTGATGTGATCTCAGCTCTGGAGACATACCCAAACTGCAGAGCAGCTGAGCGTAATCATGATAAGGAGTCTGCCTGAGCTTCCCTAACCCAGGGCTGAAGCATGCTCTGTCACTCCAGGCATGTCAACACCATGGTGGTAGCAAGTCCAGGACAGACCATTTCCAAGCATAGCCTGCCCACCTTCTACTGCATGTACACTCCAAATCCAGAGAAAGATACCAGTGAAGATGCTCTGGTGAATTCCTCTGTGGTCACCCCCCAGACCTTGGTATCTAGAATGCCTGACAATGGCCAGTGGTGCATCTTCATCAGCATGTTTCCAGGTCTGGAGCACACATGCAGGTGAGAACAGGGTGTGCTTGGGAATGTCCCAACTGAGAATGGCTCACTGCTACTGTGTTGTACACTTTCCTATTGAAAAGCATGTGTAAGAGCAGCCCGGCCAGTTATAAATCTCAAAGTGTGTTCAATAAGCTTGGAATCTTCAGAGATGTTAATGTCTAGTAAGTCTCTACTGAGCCCATACAAACTGTGATTTTTCAGAGGCTTATGACTTGGCTACGTTTGGGTAAATTTCCATTGGCGCAAGACAAAAGATGCACATTCCTGACAAAAATGCCACTTCTTGCCAAATTTTAGGTCCCTGCAGTAAAGCATGAGGATATTAGAGTGCTTTGAAACAAAGATCCCAAGATTTTCTTTTTACCTATTTTCTCCCAGCCTCATGCTCAGAAAGAGCTGAACCAACTTGATCAAAACTCCCCTTGAAAACTACCCAACATGGAAAGTTTCAGCTTGGAGAATGAAGTTTGCAAATTTATAAGCCTAGCAGAACCTGAAAAATACATGATACAACCAGCCCTGCCCAAAATGTAAGTCACAAATCCTAGAGAGACTCATACATAGTGTCACTCCTATTGCAAAAAAAAATTGTACTGAAGACTTACTTACAGGTAAGGAAAAAGTGTAAGTTAGATATTAGGAAGTGCTTCTAATACAAGACACAATGTATCAACTAAGCTCATAAATTAAATCGTTAAGATGGATAAAAGTATTTAAAGATGTGATAAATTACTCAGGACATTATGTTTATCTAGATTTTGCTGAGAACCAGAGCAGATCTGCTGTAAGGTAAGTTATTGACCAAATGACCTACTAGTGATCACAGCCCTGACATTTCCATTAGTGTAGTCAAAAAACTAGAGAACTGAGAAATTCACAACTGACTTTCTGGAAAATGTTTTTCTACGGCTTATCTGTCACAAAAGTTACCCCAGGTACCCCATGGTACATTCAGTCAGAGTTGCCATTTATGAAGCTGGGTCATGCAACATGATGAAATCCTATAGATTTCAGGGTCAGCAACCTTTAAGCAGCGGTGGGCTGAATTAACAGAGCTCAGTCTAAGGTGGGTCACCACTGATTTGCCTTGCTGGTGAATGCCACCAGTTTGCTCTTGCTGCTGCATGCCACAGCATGGCACTCCATACCATTGATTCCCCTGCAGCTGACTACTGCCAAATAACCTTACCGCTATTCCAGCTCCACAGACTGTATGCAATCCCTTCACAGTCTGGATCTGGCCTGTGAGCCGTAGATTACTGACCCCTATCCTAGACTGTGGACCTTTTGGGGCAGGAATGCTTTTGTATTTTTTGTTTCTACAGTGCCTAGTACAGCGCTCTTATCTTTGTTTGTGGTTCTTAGGAGCTACTATACTAGAAATAATAAATACTTCTGTTTCCCTTTGTCTCATGCCAGTCAAATACCACATTGTGCACCAGACCTTCAGTTAATGTAAATCAACATAGTTCCATTGAAGACACTGGAGCTATGTCAATTTATAACAGCTGAGAATCTGGCCCTATATTTACATACAGGAATTAACTGGATTTGATAAGTAAAGCCATGTCTTTTGTAATCTGGCAGCTGCACAAAAGCTGCTGAAGAAAATAAAGGACAATTTTGTTACAGAGCATCTGAGGGGGAAAAAAAAGATTAGGTCACTTGACCATATAGCTAAATTATAAGAAGATTTGTTGCTTAACAATTATTTTATGAATTATGCTGGCATATTTTCCCTTTTAAAATTGTCATCTATTTCCCCTGACTGGTTGTTATTTGTAAAGATTGACCCTGATTCTGAAAACACTAAATATGTAGGTCCTTTAAATATCAGACTCGTTTAGCCAGTGAGAAAGCAAATGAAGTTTTATATTGCTTAAATTGAAATTTATTAATCCAAAAGATGTCATACACTGGTATAGAGAATCTATGTAGCACTTCATAGGCCCGATTCTCCATTGTCTGATACTTTTTGCAGTCATTTCTGCCTGTGAAAACTGTGTATATAATGCTGTTGTTTTAATCTGGTAATATTTTGTGCCTACTTTGCACAACAGTCAATGACTAGATAATGTGCCAGCCAATGTGGAATCAGGCCCAGAGTGTCGTCTTGTATTATTCATGGGGGGAGGGGAGTTGTATGCATTTATATATACACATGTGTCTGTGTGTAAGATGACATAGTAAAACAAACCGGACAACAAATACCAAATAAATAAATAAAGTAAGTAAAACAGCAGCCCAGGCTGTAAATAGTTAATTACTTAAAGGGAAACCTCCCCCACTTCTTCAGTTCTTTCCTTACCTCCCCTACTTCCTTCTTCTCTATCCTCTACCCCATCTTTCCACTTTGGCTCTTCTTCCTGTTTTTTCCCTCTCTGTCTTCATTAGTACTCTGCTCCTACTCCTGATTTTTCCAACCACTCAGAATTACTAAGATAATGACATCTAAATTAATTCTAGTTAGGATCAGATTCTGTTATCGTTGCTCACATTGGATACTACAGGTTTCCCTCGCTTTATGTTGTACATGCGTTCCTGGAAAACGGCACATAACTTGAATTCGCATAAAGGAAACCCACTTTACAATGCAACAAATAAGGATATGTTCCAAGACCTCAACTGTACTGACCCCCAGATCCATTTCTACTATTTTTACAAGACAATTTTGCTACTCATCAACAGCAGACAGTCCACACAAGCACAGGGGGGTGGTGAATGTTACCATAGTGGGGATGGCAACTACAGAAACATGTGTCGCAGACAATGAGTGAGGAGCACAGATCCACACAGGAGACTATATTTTGGTGCATGTCATTCTCACAATGCACCACACAAAGCAATGGACTGCAGGCTTCCAGCACACTGATCGCATAGAAGTGAGTTTACCTCGCATATAATGACTTTTTGGTATAAAAAGAGTCATTGCATAAGAACGACTTTGCACATACAGAAGCTGCATAAATCGAAGGAAACCTGTACCTTTCTCCATGAGCAGCCATAATCAGGAGTACTTACTGAGGAGTAAAGTGTTCCTTAGTATACATAAAGGACTCATAACCTGGCCCTTGGAGACAATACAACCATTTTTAAACTTTTTAGATTAATTGTAGATCTTTATTTAACCCTAAGTTTGGGGGGACTCTGGGTTTTTTGTTTTTGTTTTTTAACTGTGGATGGCACCACAGGTATGGGAGAAACACAATAGAATTAACACAAGAAAATACAGATGAACATTTTGCAAAATTCTTCCTTCATGCCCAACACATACCTTTAATTTATAAGCCAAAGCGTGGGGATATCACTTAGAAGTAGTAGTGATGGGGGTGGATCCACGATTTCCCAAAGTAGGGTGTGGGAGCAAGAACCCCTGTTTCAGGGATGGATGCACCTTCTTCTCCCAGCCTCCTCTGTCCCCACCAGTATGGGCACATACTGGGGAGCCTCCAAGGATGTTTTAAGTCACTAAAGCAAGTGACTATCCCCAGTCCCTTCCCCTTTCTGCTCAGAGGGGCACTACCTGCCCTCCTCTCTCCCCTGCCTGCTACTGCTGTCTTTACTATCCGAAGTGGGGAAGCTCCAGAGGCAGCTGGGGAGAGGAACAGCAGCATCAGAGCAGCTGGAGAGCAGTTCCTCTCACTCTGCTGAAACAGGAAGAGAAAGGGAAGCACCCCGGCCACTCCTGCTGCCATTGTTCCCATCCCCCTGCACAGTGAGCAGGAAGGGATCCAAATTTCAGTCCCTGGGACAGCAGGGAAAGGCATGCAGGAAGTGGTAGAAAGGGGAAGGGAGGGATGCTTTTCACCTGCTTTAGGGCCTTTAAAAAGCCCCTGGAGGCTCCTGTGGTGCAATGCAATCCAAACGTGGGAGTTGCACTGAACCCCTTCTGCATCCGTCCCTGATAAACCCCCCCTTTTTGAGAATTACAGTGGTACCTGGCACACACATCCAAGAGTAAAACTGACTAGTTAAATAAATTTAAACGAGAAGACTTGCAGAGCTCCGTAAGATGAACACTCCTCCTTCTCTTCTTCTCCCCCATATTCCTCCCCAGTGATAAATTCCAATAGGTTTTGCCAGAATTACCTGCAGATTGCTATTCTCTTGCTTGCTTCTAATAACAAGCTAAATTCATTAGTGTGCTACCACCAAGCAATACCATTGATATGGTATTACAGTGCATTTAGAGGAATGGGTAAAAGTAACCTGGGGCTTGTGCAAAGTTAAATGACTGCCTGGGGGAAATATGTCTCTTCTGATTCTCTACCATGGGAATATGTTTCCTTGAACTGGAACAATTAAGTGATCATTTTGGGCCTGAGAGGAGGAGCAACTGAGTTGTGAGTGTTTACAGTATCATTAAGTAGCCATGCTTAGTGGAAATTTAAAAAAAAAGAAGAAAATACTAAATACAAATTTTGGCTGGGATGTCTGGATGGTGTTAGAAATGTTTGATTAATGTAATCTACTACACAATGGACCTCAGACTAACTTTGTCTTTCAGTGGTAAAAAGAATGCTAAAATAATGTTTTTTCCTTTGTTACTCTGTATAAAATGGAGGTTAAGGTGAAAGAGACAGATAGGTAGCTGAAGTTCAGCTGTCATATAACAGAAAACACTTGAGAACAGACAATAATTAAAGTTGAACAAAGAATGGAGCCCATATTATTGTAATGAGATAAAATATTCTTTTCAGACTATCCAGAGGTTAATGTTACTTGGTTTCATATAGTTATGGGTAAGTACTGTACTAATATATACTGTAGTAAAAATAATCTAACTAGTTACAGTCTGCTTCCCAATGACCCAAGGTTAATGGTAGTTGCTCTTAGTATATTAAAAGGTTTAAAAGAGATGTAACAACCATAGTTTTGAAGTCTAGCACTGGGAAATGGCACTGAAGACACTAACTTAACGTGGTATTTCTTCCTGTTTCCAAGCAAGCAGCTTCTAGCATGCTGCAGTTTGGTTTTTATCTTATTATTATAGGAATCCTTTCATTCCTAAATGGCACCACCTTCTGAGTAATTTGTCATTCATATGCCTCACTCTGATAACATATTATAGTAGTACATCATTAAAGCAACAGATATATTACTATAATATATTACTGGGACAAAGCATTCCGATGATGATGATGTATTTCCCTGGATAAAGCCATCTTTAAGTTCTTCTTAAAAGAGTTCAGAAGAAGATTCAGTTCAGCAAGTCAAAGGTATTTCTATGTCACCATGCTGCCAGGCACGAAAAATTTAATGCCCCATGTACTGACATAACACACTGCATTTCCATTTTCATTTGGAGTTTGAGGATAACACAACCCTGAAAACTGGCTGTGATTAAAAGAAAAGTATTAGTTAAGGAAACAAATACCATATGCACACACACATGCAGTAGAAATAGTCCAGATCATGTAAGATTCTTGTTCCATGTGTCTGTCTGGAGAATTCCCATTGTTTGAACATACCTATGCATAAAAACAAAGTGCTGCTTAAGTATGAGTCAAATAAAGTGATATACACACCCAAAGAGTAAATCAGGAGGTCAAACAGTTCCTTTAACATCACTTGCATAAGCTCTTGCTGTCTATACACCCAGAGGTGTAACAACACAGCTGGGGCCCTGGGGCAGCTGCCACATGCAGGGGCTATGGAGACTGTGGTTGCTGCTGCCACCACTATTGTGATTGCACATCTGCAACAGCAGCCACGCATTATAACCTGCCTGACATCTGACTCCCCAGGTACCTCTCCACTATTTACCTGCTACAGTAATCCCCCTTCTTTCTTCTCCCCCCAGCCTATCTCTCACCCACTGACTCCTCAATTTACATCTTCACTGACTACCTGTCTTGCACGCATACCAGCCTCTGGCTTCTTTATTATTCATTCCATCCAAGAAGAGCACACACCAACTGCAGAGGCTTCCTCAGCCTGATGAAGGGCTTTTAAACTCGAAAGCTTGCTAAGAAAAATGTTTCCAACTATTTAAGTTGATTTAATAAAAGGTATCAAATTCACCCAAAGAACCTTGTCTGCCTATGATTGCAACCAGGAATTCTTGGGGGTGGTGTTGCCCAACTGCCACCATGGTGGGGGGTACCCTCTTAGAACAAGGCAGGAAGCCCTGCATGGCTGTAAGTGGACAATGCAGCAGGATCTCCAACAAGACACAGCAGCAATTAATTTATGTTAATTAAAAAGTCTGCAAGATACTTAATTGTCCCCAGTAAAGGCCACTGTTTATATGGCCTGAGGAACTCCAGTTTTGTATCAGACTGCCTTCCCCCACCAAAAAAATTATTTTTTACTTCGAAGTGAAGCTGCTTAGGTGTGCAATGGCAGAGCTATTAAGATGTCTCACTGCCTTCGAGAGCATAAGTCCTAGCCCAATTCTGGATTTATGCCAAAGGTTACTCCTCGTTGACCTAACTGTAAATGCATACCTTGTCATCCAGGTTGGGGAGTCAAAGGCAGCCAGATGTGATGCTGGCCACATTGCTCCCTTGTGTGCTATTGGCTAAAAAACTGTTCTGGCTGAATGGGTTGACAGACTCAAATGGGCCTTTCAAAGTAGTTTCTTAAGCTACTGTATCTGGGTATTTGCAGCCTTTCCTTTTCTGGTAGTTTTAGGAAGCTAGCACTTCACTGGGTATTAATTCAGGTCTACCAGGTGCTAGATAGATATTGTAGAATCTAGCAGATGAAATTCCTTCAGTGCTTGCCTCCTACTCGTGGTGCACCTGGTATGCTACTGAGTATCTTAAAATGTTTGCTATACCACAGCACTGCAACAGCCATACTAATTACAGCAAATTGTAGCAAGTGAGTGAGAGTTCATGTAACTCATCCATATGTGCTTAGCAGTCAGACGGACAGATTTATATCAGAAAAAAAGCAACTAGCAAGAGGTTTAGGGGGCTTTTTTGTAGTTGTGGGTTGCTTTGAACTGCTTCAGCTCTGCCCTTTCTTTCTATGTATGAATGCTGCTATGCCACTAACGTAATGTAGTAGCTGGATGCCTCAGCTTTCGATGGATTTAGTCACAAAACCCCATAAGGTAGGGAAGTGCTATTTTCCCCATTTTGTAGATGAGAAACTGAGTCACAGAAAGATGAAAAACTTGCCCAACTCCCACAGAAGGTCTATGGCAGAGCACGATATTACAAGCCAAGTACTGTGCAAAGATTCTAAAACACCATGAGCCATAGCAGCTAGCTTTCAGCAGTAGCATAGTTAAGGGGGGGTTGGGGTGATTCTGCTGGCCTGATGCTGCTGCTGCCCCTCTCCAACTGCCCCCCCTCACCCCACCAGAAGTTTCCCCTGCTGGCTGGGAGCAGGCACTAGAACAGGGGTGGGCAATTATTTTGGGTGGAGGGCCACTTACCAAGTTTGAGGGAGCTGTCAAGGGCTGCATGGGTAGCCCTACCCATTAACAGTTGCCCCGCTCCTGGTCGCCATATTGGGACCAGAAGTCCCACCCCTAGCCCCTGACCTTTGCCATCAGAAGCCCTTCCCCTTGCCCTGGAGCTACTCCTTTTGGGAAGAAGTGTGCTGGAAACCAGGGAAAAAGGTAGATATATGTATACACACACACAACTGCTGTAACTTTTTAAAATTTTATTTTAAAATATTTTTGTACTGATTTCAGTGTTTACAAAAAGTGTATCTAGAGGTGGCTGCATAATGGCTCAAAATACAGTCCTACTCTGTGTTTTGTACGGGCAGTAAGGGGGTGTAAGTGGCGGGGTGTGTGTGTGTGCCTGCACAGTGTGGGTATGGTGGCTGGCTGTGTGCTGAGAGAGAGAGCTAGGGCTGGGCTGCCAGCTCCATAGCAGGCAGCTTTAACATACTGCACGTGAGCCTCACATGATGAAGCCAAGTAGACCCCATACCCAGGCTCTGCGCTTCTGCACCCCACCCTGGGTCCCTGCCAGTCCCAGGGCATTTGTACAGGCTCCATGTTCCTGCCAGCCACTGCCTTTCCCTGCATTCCCTCTTGAAGGCTTGGCCGCTACTCCCTGCAGCCCCCCACTTCCTGCAGTGCTCCCCTTGGCCCCCACCACCTGCCGCAGCCTCCGCTGTGACTCCGCTGCCTGCTGCGACCCTGCTACTGACCATGGTTCTACCACCTGCTGCTGCCCACCAGGTCCCACCTCGGCCTGGCCATAGCTCTGCAACCTGCTGGGGCCCACCACCCACTGCAGTCCCACCACCTGTTGGGGCCCACTGCAGTTCTGCCACCCACTGTGGCTTCACTGCCTTCCAGGGCCTGCCACCTCCCCACCGCCTGCTGGGGCCTAGCTGTGGCTCTGCTGCCCATGGGGTCCCGCTGTGCTGCCTACTGCAGCCTGCCTACTGCATCCCACCACCCACTATGGCTCTGCTGCCCACTGGGGTCCATCCCCCTGCTGCCACTTCATCACCCACTGCAACCTCACCACCTGCCAGGGCCCTTGACAGCTCTGCCACCTGCTGTGGCTCTGTTGCCTGGCAGGGCCCATTGCAGCCCTGCCACCCACTGGGGTCCACCGCCTGCCACAGTGCCACTGCCCACCTTGGGCCCACCTCCTGCTGCAGCGCTTCTTCCTGCTGGGGCCCGCCACCTGCCGCAACCCCACTGCCTGCCAGGGCCCACCACAGCTTTGCCACCTGCCATGGCTCTGCCACCTGCCAAGGCCCACCACATCCCATGACCCCACTGCCCACTTGGACCCACTGCCCTCTGGAGCTCACTGCCTGTCACAGTCCCCCACCCACCATGGCTCTGCTGCCCGCTGGGTCCCACTGTGGCCCTGCTGCTTTCTGGGGCCTGGCTGCGGCCTGTCACAACCCCACCTCCTGATGGGGCCCACCCCTGCTCTGCTGCCCACCATGGCTCCACTGCCTCCCTGCCACCCGCTGGGGCCTGGCTGTGACTCTGCCATCCACTGGGGCCAGCTGTGCTACCTGCTGGGTCCCTCTGTGGCAGCTGCTAATTCCCATGCTGCTCCCCACGGCCCACCCTGCCCCTGCGCCGCTCCCTGCAGCCCACGCTGCTCCCTGCAGCCACAACTTTCAGCCACTCCCTCCGTCCGATCTTACCTTACTTTCCACTCGGGTGGAGGGAAGAGGAACAGCTCCATGGGCACAAGGCCAGAAGTTGCAATGGCTTCTGGTTGGGGGCTGAGGGCAGGAAGGGGGTGGGGGGCTGGGTGGAGCTGGACTAGCCTTGTTGCTCTGCCACAGGCTCCCGCTGGGTCCTGCTGCTGCTGACTGCCTGTCATCTTTGACAGGCGACCACAGGCAGATAAAAATTAATTTTCTAAAATTTTTAAAGGCCCCGTGGGCCAGATAGAACAGGCTGGTGGGCCGCATCTGGCCTGTGGGCCATATTTTGCCCACCCCTGCACTAGAAGGAAGGTGACATCACAGCTGCTGTCCCCAGTTGACACAAGCAAACTGTATGGGACAGCAGTTTGGAGGCTCCCTGCTCTGCAGGGAGTACCTGTGAGGGTGCTGGTTTAGCTGGGGATAGTGGCAGCAGTCCACAGGTTCCTCCTTTCCGCGCATGCTCCCAGCCAGCAGGGGACATGGAAAGGGAGGGTGCAGTCAAGGAGCAGGGGATGCAAGGCGGAAACTGCATACCACCACCGCTGTCCTTGCCTGAGCCCAGCTCGCCACGCAGCCAGCTGGAGCAGGGCAGGAATGGCAGTTTTGTACTTTCTTCTAGTCCCTCAGGTACTGCTTACTGGCCTAAGTACACTAAATAACTGCATCATAAAGTATTTATGTACTCTATCTCATTGGGTTTTTCTACTAAACTGGGGAGTGATTTGTAGGAGAAGGCTTTTTAAACCTTCTGTAACTGTCAATGAGAATGCAGGCAGTGCCACGTCTACTTGGTGATGAGCTATACTTCCTGCTACTAATAAAAATTGCAGGGTGATTTTGTTTAAGAGTAGCTATACCCTAGTTAAAGGGCTCCAAAGACCACAATAGCTAGTAAAATATATATTTATATAAGCTTGGACAATGAGTTCACAATTGGTAACTACATACAGGCTACTGAAAACTCTTTTTAAAGCTTCAGATCATGCCTGATCACGAATTTTCAGTTAAAACTGTGTTCAATGGAAAATGAGTTTCCACAGAAAAAAATTGACATTGAAAAGTGAAATGCCTAAAACTAAAAAATTCGGTAACTTTCAAACAAGGTAGATCTAGAGATGCAATCTAGAGAAGCAGTTAGCCCATAAAAGAGAATAGGGACAGGAAGCACTTGACTGCCAACTCATAGGAGGAAGAGGCACTATGGTGGCATTTATAAATGAGAAGTCTTTAGTTTTTCATCTTTCACCAAAAGACTGAAATTATCTGGGTGAAGGGACCTCCCTTGACTTGCTCTACATTAAGACTCTTTTCAAAGAGATTCTTAAATATGTATGGTTGTATAAACATCACATCATGGAAAAGAGGTTGAAGTTGATTGGTCTCAACAAGAGACTAACAAAAGGAGAGCTGTAGGCAATTAGCACATATGTGGTATTTCAAATATTTAGCATTTAGGGTTAGTAGCTTCTCCTGTGTCATTACAAGATCTTTCACTTGGACACACAGAAACCTTTTTTAGAAGAAATCCATGGAGGAGGATCAGTGCTTATTACTTTTTCTGCTTTGTGGAAACTCAGCAAAATAATAAAAGCAGTGAGACCAGCTGCTGACTTATGGATAATAAGTCCCACATTTCCCTCTGTGCAGACTATACCACAGCACTGTTAAGGCATTTAGGGACAGATCCAAAAAAAGGACATAGATGCTTAAATTATATCTGAATCCAAAATGGAGATTTAGAAAATCCTCACTCCTCTCCCTTCTAAACCAAGGAACTTCTTCACTCCATATACATGCTGCTTTGCTGCTGATGTCACCATTGGAGGGTGAATTGCATGAATTTTACCAGCAGTCCCCTATGTGTCCTAGATACGTGTAGTACATTTGTACAAGCACAACATGGGGCTGGTTTTAGGGTGGGAAGTACAGCATTAGAATACTGTACAGCAGTTAAATGGTTAACAAAGGTTGGGTTTTATGCAAATGATGACTTCAAAAATTGGTCTAAAATGAAAGGGGAAAATTCACCCATCTCCTAAAGCCTGATTCTGGTTTTAATTTTAATTTAATGAGAAGCGATCCATAATCAATAGCTGCACCTATATGAAATTGGCCTAAGTGAAAGGAATACCAGACCATTTAACATTATTGTTTCAGTGGGGTGCCAGATCCAGGAAGACATCAGACAGGTACTGAACCTAACGTGGGGGCAGGAATGCAGGATGAAAGCTTAAATAATACAATATGTGGGAAGACCTTAAATCTGTGTATAGAACATGCTGTACTATGCTACATAGTTTTCTCCAAAAGTAGCTGTTAAAGTAACATGAGTGGCAATGTTTTAATTAAGCAATAGGAAAAGGTTGGCTGCTATACATAGTGGCAGCTTTGAGTGTATGGTGAGGTATGAGTCAAGCCAGGCAAGGAAACTATCAGGCAGCTTGAGCTTTCTTCTTTTTTTTTAAATGACATTGATGAATTCTTCTAAGTATTTTCTTCCCTCATTTAGTGTTAATTTAGTCAAAAGCTGACATACACTACAGTCTTCATGACACAGTAGCTAAAGGCCTGTCTGAAATTCCATTGTAAACCTCTATTTTTAGGAATGCAGCACATGTAACTTTAAGGGAAAGAAATAGTGATGCAGCTAACTGTTTCATACACTACTTCCTTTCCAGTTGTTTTTTATGGTAATTTTCTTTTGCTATAATGACCCCAAGAGACTGAGTTAAAAACAAATATGAGAAAAGCCAAAGCTGAGGCCAAAATACACCCAATATTTTCTATCTCAAAACAATAGGGCATACTCTTAACTACTTTCTAAAAATGCTCCCTATTGTGCTTGTTAATTAAAAGATTTATTACACATTTCAACTTTGACTTGGAGAACCAAATTTCTTTTGGGTTTGACACTGCTGATTCTGAAAATTAACATCAGAGATGCACTTGGTCATTTATTTAAAGCAATGTTCAGAGTTTTATTTAAAATAGGTTTGTTTTGTTTTAAGGCAGAGTTATTCAGTTATTGTAACGCAGCTCAGTTCATGGAAAATAGTAATGTTAGTGGTTGGAACTATGAATATTACCACATGGGAAGGCTTTCAATCAACAGATCAATGGCACTGAGTAGTCTCTGTAATTAATAGTTAACGCTTCATAACAAATGGCACAATTGGACACAACACTAAGAAATGTTATTATAGTCTGCTCTCCTCTCTTATGTTCTCTGACACCCCTGGGGAGTGAGAGTTAACATGTTCAGGTTAGCTGTTCCCTGGTTATGCCCTGCTGCATACAGAGAAGGCACAATACAGGCAAATGTGTCAGCTGCCTACTTTCAGCTACAGTGCCAGAATCTGATTTGGGACTCGTGCATTTTTCCACAGTGCTCCCACAGAGCTAAAGCTCAGCAATTTAGAAACACTCCCTGGACGAAAACAAAGCAAGGAGGCCCGCCTCCTCCTTCAGAGCCCATATATGGATTACAGGCCACTCTGAAACTGTTACGCTGACTTAAATGAGCATGCCCAGAGAGAACAGTGGACATGGACACATGGCGAGGACTGTCAGAAGAACACTGACAACACCCCTACAGCTGCCCTCTCTTAAAGGGAAACACATGTGTCTTGCTTATGCCTGCCAGCATTTTGCTAACAGACTTTTATGGGTTTGGGCTCTTGAAGGGAGCAGAGTGAAGGAAAATGCACCTAATGGGCAAGCTGTTTGTTTGGGTTTGTTTTGCTTTTTTTGCAAGGGAGGGTGTTAAAAATATTTCCCTAAATCTCCAAACCAAGAATAAGAAATGGAAAAAATATCTCTAAGAACAAAATGAGCACTTTAAAGGCATTGGTTTTGCTATGGGCACAGATCTCTCTCAACCACCTGATGCCAATTATTTTATGGCAAAACACATCAAGAAAGTACGATGGAATTTAAAAGGCAGTAGTGGTTTTAGGCTAATGAAATATCATTTTCTGTCTCTGGTTATAAGATGAAAATTTACTTAAATTAATGTTTGGATTTTATTTCTGTGCTCATACACTCAGTCATTTCTTTCATCTGCTAATCACAAGCAAACAAGAGTTGGCCTAAAACCAATAATTCTACAGTCATGACTTCTTAT
This sequence comes from Gavialis gangeticus, assembly GCF_001723915.1. Classification (NCBI taxonomy): domain Eukaryota; kingdom Metazoa; phylum Chordata; order Crocodylia; family Gavialidae; genus Gavialis; species Gavialis gangeticus. The sequence continues at coordinate 47,564,141 of NW_017729030.1, read as the reverse complement.
GGTTGTGACTATGTCTGTACCACCTTGTCTCTCTCTCAACAAGGACTTTTGAAGTATTCCCTACGGGAAGCAATAAGGGAAGTTTCTACCAAAAGTAAAAAAAGTAGTAGTCTAAGACAGGAATCACTGGAGAATTGCTGGAGACATTGGCTTCTTATAGGAAATATCTACAATAGAGACTTCTGCTGGTGTAGGTCTGGGATGTGAGGAAATGTGATTTCTGACTGATACACCTCTATGGACTGAAATCCTTGGGATACACACAGTCATGTAAGAAAACTGTTTTTACTGATATAGCTCATGTTAGTGCTTATACTATACCAAGTGCAAGGGTTATCAATATAAGCTATGACTAGAAAGAAAAATTAATGGTATTAGAAGACTCATGGAAGACAATGCAGATGCAAATCCCTTACTATTAATCCCTTAGAAAAGAGCAACCTGAGGACTTCAAAAGGGGCCAAATTCAGGTTTGCCAATATTCATGGAGGTGGACAGATGTTAAAGAAGATCAATTATTCCAGAAATTTACCAAGCAGTAGTTTAGAGAGGGGGAGGGAAGATGATGGTTATTTTCAAGAGTGGGTTGAAACCAGTGCAGGGTAGGAAGATGAGAGGAAGGATATAACAGCCAAGTTCAGGTATCCATTCAAGTTAAGAGCGTAGTCCAGGATGGAGGTGCCTCACTTCATAAGCAAAATGAAATGGGAGAGAGCAGGAGAGGAATAGAGAGTTGAAGGAGTTGACAGACTGGAAGTAACACAATAAACCATCTAAGCCAACCGGGTCCAAATGTTTTAACTTTAAGGGTGTTTATTTTATCAAGCATCTTCTGATGGGGTGGCTGAGATACCTGCTCATCTCTGGAGGTTTGGAAACTTTGTGGATTTTTAGCATGTATAAAACAAGTAGCTCTGTACTTTATAAATAACATGCAGGCATGGCATTTGGGAATGGTCCTTTTAAATAAAGGTGCTCCATGAGGAAAGGACAGCTGTTGTGAGGGCCTTCAGGAATTTAAGAAGTGAATTGATGAAAGATGGGCTCTCTTGTTTTCATCAGATCTTGCAGGATATTTTTCACATTTCTTAATAACCAGCAAATCCTGAGGCACAAGCCTGCTGAGCACAGAGGCAGGGTTGATTCTGAGAGAGGGGAAACTGTATGGAATGCAAAGAGACTAACAAAGTGGATTAAAGGTAGATTAAAAGTGGATTAAAAGATATGGGAGAAAGAGGAGGTACTGGGTGCATTGACTGAAGAAGATCAACTCTGGTCATCTGCCAATAACTGTTTACATTATGGTAGTGTGCCTGTTGGGAGTAGAGCTGTACGGACTTATTAAAAAAGGACAGTGCCTTGCCTTGGAGGCCCTGTAACATAATCCCTCAATTTTGCTACCCACACATCTTCAGAGCTTTTCAGCCCTGGTCACTGAATAGCTTATTATAATTTCCCTGTTAAATATCAGAAAGATATTCTTCTTTAATTCCCCTTTAGCTTGGCACCCACTTCATCTCCCTTCTTCTTAGGCTTCCTTGAAAAATCAGTCCTTGACCTCAGGATCTTCTGGAAACAACATACACGATGCTGCCACCCTTCCAAACTCATTTGATGCCATTTGCTATGTACACACTCTTTGGGAACAACAACAAAAAAAGGGTGTTCTGATACAGTTGACAGATGTGATATTTTGTGCCCCTAGATGGCCACCTGACTTACATTCTTAATGATCTCTGGCAACAAGACAACATATTTGTTTTCTTATTAGGCATATTACAATACACTGAAACTGACAACCCCCGCCCCCCTTACAAATAAATCATTATATATGTATGTAAAAATGTATAGAAAACACAGCTACTAAAAATACTGCTGTGTTGGATCCTTACTCTATTATTCAGTTCCTTTGAGATCCCACCTTTTTATCAGGAAATACTTTCTGCCCAAACTCTTTCAATATTCCATTGATTTGACTTATGTAAAAGTATCCCCAAATGCACAAAAAGGTAGAGAAAGGTGCAACTTCTTCTCTGATTTCCTTCTCAGAGAAATAGAACCCAAACACACAAATATGAAGAGTTTGTGGTCTGCAGAAGTAGATGGGAAGGCCATGCTACTCCAGTCGAGTACATTTTATCAATATTTCTTTTATCAAAAGGAGACTGTGAATCAGTAGGGATTCCTTGATAAACATTACCTGTTAAATAAAGGAAAACCTAATGTTAAGAGTTAGCGGATGTGCTCAGTGAATTAACCTGATTGGTATTAAGTTCAGTTGGATATCTATGTTTGTGTAAGCTAATTCCAAAACCCATGCATTGGTATCATATTTAGGAATAAGAAAAGCCAATGACACAGTGTTACCAGCCTCCCTTCCCTGTTACAGACACTGTTTTTCCTGTATGCTACATCTGGTTTAGGGCATATTACCTCTGTCTTTATCCTCATCAAGTCCCTTTCCAAAACGAGAACATTTGCACTTATGAGGTAGTCAAGCTCTTCCTTTGGAGATTAAATCTTAAGGACAAGTGGCTGCTCTTTGTGGGACATGACTTCCTTGTTGGGTAAGCACTGAAATTGAGAAACCGGCTTGTGACATCTGGGTACAGTTACTATCTGCTGCTGATATTCACTATATTTTTGGCTTAATAAGTGGATTATAACAGGGCGGGCAAAATCTGGCCTGTGGGCCAGATCAGGCTGTGGCAGACTCCACTTCCCAGCAGCCCCTGCCGTCATTGCTGCGGCTGGTTTCCCTGGAGACCCCAGGAGTGGCAGCGCAGTGACAGCACGAGGCCAGGGTTTTCATGGAGACCAGCCCCAGCAGCATTGGCAGGAGCTGGCCACGGAGCTGCTGTGGGGCTGGGATCCCATGGTGGTAACAGCGTGGTCTGGAGCCGAGGCAGAGCTGCGATCCACTGCCCACATGCCCCAGGCAGGGGCTTGCAGGCAGTGGATCACGGCTCTGCCCTAGCTCCAGACCACGCTGTCACCACTGCAAGATCCCATCCCCAGTCCTAGAGCGGCTGCTTGCCCAGCCATGTGCCCTGCCAGTGCTGCTGGGGCCAGTATCCATGGAAGCCCTAGCCCCACGTTGTCATGGCACCACCACTCCTGGGGTCTCCATGGAAACTGGCCACAGTGATATGGGCAGGGCCTGCTGGGAAATAGTGGATCCGGCTGGCGGTCAGATTCCATTTTGCCCACCCCTGGACTATAATCACAGAAGCTCTTCTGAGGCTGGAGTGATATTGGAAGAGGAGAAATAACAATTGCAAATAACAATTTTTATCCTGTCTGCAACTAGTCAGATAAGAAGTTGATGTTTTGTGTGATGACCCGTTCATGGGACGGGGGTGGAGCGGAGCAGTCAGAACTTTCTCCTTCTGGTTCTGTTTCAGCTGGATGTGACTGTTTAGGACTGGCAGTTATACATTCAGACATTACACAGGTCTCCCTCACTTTACGCGGGTTCTGTATGTGCAAATTTGTTCTTAAACAATGACACTTTTTATACCAAAAATGTGTTATGTGCAAGGTAAATTCACTCTTATGTGATTGGTGTGGTGAAAACCCACATTCAGCTGCTTGTGTGGTGCATTGTGGGAGTGACGCGCACCAAAACATAATCTCTTGTGTGGATCTGTGCTCCTCACTCATTGTCTGCGACACGTTTCTGTAGTTGCCATCCCCATTACGGTAATGTTCACCACCACCCTGTGCTTGTGCGGACTGTCTGCCGTTGGTGAGTACCGACATTGTCTTATAAAAATGGTAGAAATGGGTCTGGGGGTCAGTACAGTCAAGGTCTTGGAATGCATCCATATTTGTTACATTGTAAAGTGGGTTCCCTTTATATGAATTCAAGTTATGCAGCCTTTTCCAGGAACACATGTACAACATGAAGCGAGGAAAACCTGTAAAGAGATGGGCACAAAATGAAGATTTCAAAATATTTTGGGGCCTGTTCCATTTTCTTTGCTGATCATTCCACATCTGTGTAAGGCCTATTAAGGTAAAGATCCAAACTTTAATACATATGCACAAATCCAGCACTTTGGTTTTATTGATTAGAGGGGACCCCACTTAACTTTTCTGATATCCCGAGATGAGACAAGCTAAGCAGCTGCCCCCTGAAAGTCTCCTGTATCCCCTTTCACCTCCCTTTTCCCTTCAGTCATCCTATATTATTCCTTTGCTCCTCACTCAGTTGGCTGCTCACCCTTTGTCTATTGCAACCCTCCCTGCTCTCACACCTATTTTTAATATTTATTAACTTTTGTACCTGTAACTTTTTATGCAAATCATTTATCTAATAAGTTTATGCACAGATAATTTGCATATTACTATAAACATTAAACTTGAAACACTGGTTGGGTTTAGGGCTGGTGAAAGGCACTGGACAGAGTATATTTTCGCTGAACGGTGGGAATGTGTGTGTGTTGTGGGGAGAGGTGGGGAGCAAGACATTTTTTACATTAGTCAAAGAAGAGGGGATACCAATGTCTCAGTGGCTTCCTTTTCTCTGTCTCCAAGCCCCATGGAACAGCAACAGGACAAGAAAGGATCACTCCAAGTAGGAGACAGACTACATGATTGCCAGCTCTGTATGTTCCTCAGTCAGTTTTGGTAGTGGCCAGGCTGAACTTAGTACAATCTCTCCTGCTTGCTCAGGGGCTTAGGCAGTTGCCAAGCTTTCAATTTGGATGTTGGGAACATATGACTGTGGGCTTCTCTGTGAGTTGTCACATGAGACACATGACACTTAACAACACTTCTGCATTAAGTGACCTCCTGGTTGCTATATCCATCTAACATCCTAAAACTTCCTGTCTTCTCACATGTTCCCTCTTTCTGTAGGTACAGTCATGATCTCAACACACCCATATTTTCCTGCCCACTACAAACTCTTATCACATTGTTCCTGCCCTACGTTCTTTATGTAAGTAGAGTCGTGAAAAGAGCATGTGGAAATTAGCCTCCTTTGCTCAATGAGCGTGAGAACTTGGCAAAGTCATCTTCTACACCACCCTTACTCCACTGCAGCATGGAGTCATGTGAGGGTGTACCATCAAGTGCACAGTGCTGCTTGGTGGAGAGGGATAGTGTCCTGGCCCTTCACCCAGTAGTATAGATGCCACTGCACAGCACTTGAAGTGGGCTAAGTAGCATTGCTGAGAGTGCCCTCAGTCTGCCTCCAAGCTAGTTAGCCCATCTGCTGAGATGCAGCTACATTGCTTCCAGCTTAATCAGCAGTCCACCTGGAGCAGTGAGGCATGCTTGAGGGTAATGCTGCTGCAACCAAGGATGGTAAGTTTGTTGTACAAACATAATGAATGCCCGCCCTCAAAGACTAAAGCAGTCTCAGGTTTGCTTTCCTGACCTACAGTGTTCACACAAAACCAGTCAGAAAAAAATGTAGAGCTGTAACTGATTCCCTGAAAAAAAAATATCCCCACCTTTGCTTTGTTGAGAAGGGCATTGGTACAGCAGGCCCTAATGACATGTAACAAGCTTTAGAAGGAAATCAGCCGCAGGACCAGCAAAATGTTAACTTAAAGCAAAAGACTCATGAAAGCTCTGGGTCTAATTCTGATCTAACTTATACCAGAAAAGCCACTAACTTGAATAGATTTCCATCTAACTTACTGTAGACTTAGATCCTGTGTTTGTCCCCTTCCCTCCACATACTCATCCCCTCTCATCCCACTTATACCACTCCAAAGCTAAAGTTCTGCAAAAATTCCAAATCATTAATGGGCCAGAACCATCTAACTGCTACTTACAAAGTAAAATACTTTTTTTTTTTGGAAACTGGCCTACTGGCTAAACAACAACAAGAAATGAATATTTTCATTTTTGGGAAACATTTTTGTGTTCTTGTATCAGTAAAAAAATGTATCTTAAAGAATAAATTTAAATTATGGCAATATGTTAGGATCTAACTCTGTAGGATGCTGATAGTCATAAATTCCCGCTGATCTCAAATGTGAAGACCATGCTTCATGGTAAATCAACTGCCCCTATAGATTTTGGCCCCTTTGATACTGTATACTTAAAGTAGAACCTTTAGAACAAGGATGGGCAAAATATGGCCCACCAACTGACTGTATCCGGCCCAGGGGTCAGCGGCCCCCAAGTCATAGGATCTGGCTCATGGGGAGCCAGCAGCTTCAGCTGCTGCATCATGCTATGCGAGCAGGCATGCCCCCTGTCCGCAGTTTACTCTAACTCCTGCCCCGTGCACTGGAAGCAGTGCTGGGTGTGCGTTGGCATCAGCTATGGATGCTGCTGGCAGGTTCCTACTGAGGATTGGGGTGACTGCCTGGGACTGCAGCTGATGAAGCAACATCACCTGCAGCCCCAGGCAAACACCCCTATCCCCAGTGGAACCTTCCAGCTGTGTCCACAGCTGATGCCACCGCCTGCCTGGTGCTGCTTTTGGTGCACAGATTGGGAGCTGATGTAAGCTATGGGGATATGCTGTAGGTGCCAGAGGGTTTGTGGGGATGGGGGGAGACAGAGATGCAGAGAGAGGCTGCCCTGCCCACGATGAGCTATGGTAGCCCATGCTAGGCACTGGACAAAAGCAGGATGCAGCAGCAGGTGCGCTTGCTGCTGCTGGGGCCCTTCTGGCTGCAGCCACCTGGAGCCCACATCAGGGCCAGAGGCTGAAGATGCTGCCTGCACCCTCGCCCCCCTCGTCTGCCTGTGACTTCATCCCACATAGGAAAGTTTGATGAGCTGTTGCAGGATTGGAGTGGAGAGGTGCTGACCTGGCCTGCAATAGCTCCCCAAAACTCCCTATGTGGCCAAAACTCCCTATGTGGCCCAAATAATTGCCCCCTGCTGCTTTAGAACTATAATTTATGAAAAGACAAGGTTGTGACTGATGCAAATTAGAAACCATTTGCTCTAACTGGTGAAATAAAAATCATAAAAACTTCCTTGTGCAAATCATAAGAAAAAATCCCAGACTAGTTGAATTACATTAAGAATATAGTTATTGATGTAATCCTAGAAGAATAAACATCATAGGGGGACTTGACATGCAATTAAATCTCTTAGTTTACATAGTGTGTAGGATTATTTACCTGTGGGGATTTAAAGGTAGTCACTATGCTAGGATACTTTTAGTATTGATTTTTTTGTAATAAGAATTGGGATTTGTCCTTTGTTACATGCATGCAAACAGAAGCAAAATGTAAAAGCACATAAATATCCTTTATAGTAATAGTGGCAAAGATTTGCATTGTAACCAGAAGTATCTTACGCTATAGTTCTTACAAAACAATTAAGGCTAGCTTATTTGTTAGCTTTGTTAGAGATACTGACAAAATCAATTGTGCTTTCAATTTTAGATATTAGCCTGCCAAGTTGCACTTTTCCTTCTCCCTGCTTTTCAGTTCTGTGGGCATGCAGAATATACTGAAATTCACAAAAGTCTTGATCTTCAGCAGCTCCAAGACAATTCTTATTCCTATAGACTATATGCTCACAAGCATGTTGCAGACAGTCAAAGAGTGAGAAAAGCACCTGCAGTATGTATCTGTGATTTCAGGTGGGAAAGAAACCAAAAATCCATGTGCAGGGTTGTTACCGTAGGGTCAGAGTCAGTGTACTGTTTTATTAGATAATGTGCTGAGAAACTTCTGGTTGCTGATGTTTAGGAGGAATGCAGGGTATGTTTTCTTGCTTAACAACTAAAGGGTGTGACTGAATAGCTTAGGGCTATTCAACATGTCACCTTTAGGTAATTGATTCTAATCTGTCCCCAGATGGTAATGAACAAAAGCAGGGCTCTCCAACTTCTAAGTGGATGTGATGCGGAGGGAAGGTCACATACCCCTCTGGCCATACGAGCAGGAACAGTGTACCCCCCTAGCCTGCTGCAGCATGCTCCCAGGTGCACTCACCACTGCACCCTACGCAGGACTCCTCACTATTGCATGGAACTATCCAATAGGGGACATCCTTCTGTTGCTTATTATAACATACACCTAGGTGCCCCCCGCTGCATTTTGCTCGCCTCTGGTACCACTCCTTACACCCATCCTGCTGCGATACATACAGGGTGCCTCCTTGCTGCACTGGGTGCTCCAACTTGTGGTTGGTTCTCTGGCTGCGAGTTCTTCTGCTGCACTGGAGTACCTGGGCACCCTGGGCTGCAAGCTCCCCTGGCACTGAAGTGCACAACTCTGCACTGACCCACCCCCTGGAGCAAGGACAGGAAACAGAAGCTGGAGGGAGGGGGAACCTAGAGCCTCTTGCTGCTGCTGGAGCAATGGGAGAGCACCAGTCAGGTGTGAGCCTGGGGGTTGCAATTTTTGCCCTTGTGGGCTTCATGTGGCCTTTGAGGCGCCAGCTGGACAGCCCTCATCAAAAGCCATCCCTATGTGATGGCTGTTTTGTGGCCTCTGTGAAACAAGTAGGTAGCTTTGCTTATTATTGATTTATTTCTTGCTATGTAGGATTATTATTACAAATCCACTTACGCAGAATTTGTAAACATAGGGGGTAGCTGGTGGGTACTGCAAGCTGTTATGCTATGGGGTTGTCTTTTTATTTACATGTTACTCTAGAACAAAGAAGAACTTACAGTCAAATCTTCTCTCTGACTGTCCTGCAAACAGTTGGGAGTATAGGACCAATAATACTGACAGAGAAGAGAAGGGGGTTTAAGAGACTGAGGCAGAAGGTATGTCCTCTCAAATGAGTCTAACCTTATGTGTTAGACTGTAATGTTCTTCCTGTCCAGGAGAAATGAATAATCTAAATAAAACAGGTCCCCCATATGCACAATTAGGCTCATTCAAGTGACTTACCACAATAGTTTGGGATAGGTTGGGATGTTATGCTTATGCTTTCAGTTGGGATGGCTTGACACTTTAGAGATGGCCTTCATTTGCTTACAATTGGCTCTTTTTTACAACCACTGAATTCACTAAACAAAAAAAAATCACTAAAAAATACTATCAATATAGGAAAAAAAATGTCGTTTGCCATTCTTGGGTGTCTTATTAACAACTCTTTTAAGCATCTTTTACATATTTGTCACCGCGCAAATAATGACTAGGATTCCATATTTCATAAGGAATGGTAGGAACCCAGGTAAGCAAGGTTCTTTGGGTAGATGTGATATATTTTATTAGATCTACTGAGTAGTTGGAAAACGGTTTTTTTGGGCACAGTCACCCTTTGTTAGGCATAGGGAGTCTTTGCTGGTTTGATTCTCCTTGGAGTCTCAGACCAGCAGAGACTCCCTATGCCTAATGAAGGGTGACTGCGCCTGAAAGCTTGCTAAGAAACGTTTTCCAACTGCTCAGTTGGTCTAATAAAAGATATCACATCTACACAAAGAACCCTGCCTGCCTATGTCCTTAGACCAACACGGCTACAACCAAAACCCCAGGAACCCAGGTAGAACTACAGCATCAGTATATAGACATTTCCAGCTGAACATGGAATAGTAAGGAAGTATTTTACATGGTTTATCATGTATTACTTCAAGTAAGTTGCTTACACTACTTGCCTCAGTTTCTTCATCTGTGACATGGGGATAAAATAATAGTAATAATAGTACCCTGTCTTCTGCCTGACTTTAGACAAGCACAGCTAACTACCTCTCTCTGTTACTGCTGATAATGTCACACTCACATGGGCTTTACTGAGGTTAAATTAATGTGTGTCTGCAACCAAGTTTGTTGTTGAGGAGTTATTATATTTAATAATTTGTATTGCTATATTAGAAGGAACTGCCTGCGAAGGATTAAAAATCTGAGAATGCTCAACAGTGTGGTCAGTGGCATTTTTTCATCCTTTTAAAACCATTCAACCATTAGCAATATAATGGAAGTTGAACAAATAAATTATTTTATAACATTAGTCATTTGCTATGTGAATAAATAAAAACATGGAGTTAAGACCATTGCATCTCTGATTTACATGATGTACTTGGCTAAATATATGGTATATCAATTATCTACGGCCTGTGCAATATTTAGCTACAGTACCCATAGGTGAGATTACAATAAAGTTGTCTCCATATGGGTTATTTCCATGTTGACTAGTGGAAACTCCACAAGTTTGGACTTAATGGAACAAGATAAAAATTGGCCCAGCAAACCATCAGATTGCTCAAGATTTATGAAGGCCAAGGCCACTCAGAGAGATTTATGAAGGCCAAGGCGCTACTGTTTTTGCTTTCATTGTTGCAGCCTCCTTTACTCCCAAAAAGGGGTTTTCCAATTGTGAAAAGGAAATCAGTATTTTTTTTATTAATCTTGATGTCTGTATTATTCTATTGTAAAAATCCATGTGGATTAGAAGGTGAAGAGATGATAATTCAGGCAGCAAAAGTTCCCCCACTCTGTCCTCCCTTAATTTCTGTAGAGTTGCTAAAGGAGGTTTGCCATGAGGCCTGTGGTAAAATCATGAAGGCACCGCTCTTCTTGCTTGAATCATCCACCCTATCATCTCCTTTACTGGCAGAAATATTTTGACAGAGCAGCAACTGGAACTCAAAACCTTTGTGTAGTTCACCAACAAAAAGTTGTCATTAGGATATATTTTAAAAGAAGATATATTTTAGAAGTATACTTAGTGCTAGAATCCGTATTGTCACTTATCAAAATTATGTTGCTGAAGTCCCATGTACCTAAAATGTTAATATTAAAGATAAGGTTCTCATACAAGATTCTAATTGTAACCAAGGGTTTCTTGTGGTTCTCGTACTAATTTTATAGAACATGTCCAGTCAAAACAGCATGGTATGGAGGTTAGGCTAGGACTTGAAGAATTCCTATTTGGCTATAGATTAGGTTTGCCTTAAGGCAAGTTGTTTAACATTTGGGGTTGTCTTCACTGCTGGAATGAAGTTCTTTTTTACTACAGAGTAAAACATGAGATTGCTGGTAAAAACACAGAAAAGTTTGGGCACTTTAAATGTACTATGTGAACTAAGTGAGGTAAGCCCAATGTCCACCTGGGGTTGATACTGGCAAGTTTACTTTGTAGTAAAACCAGAGTACCTCTTCTTTTTCATGCTTTTAACACAGGATAGCTTTTATATTAGTCACCTAAAAGAAAAAAAGCACATTTTTTTAGTGGAGAAGACGAGGTGTTTTTTCCCAGATGTAAAATGGGTATAATAATACTTAACATAGCACTGCGGCAAATTAATAAAATGCATGCATGTGTATTGTGATTTAAAGATGAGGAGTAAAATGTTATTGCTGTATGTATATCTGTCTAGTTAGTTATTTATAAAATATGAGCATTTTGAAGTTAGCAGGATAAAATGTAATGTGATAAAATGATGAGTCAGATTGTCAAAAGCAAAAAAATAAAAACCCAACAAAAAGGTATACATAGCAGAATAATGCGTTTTTTTATTTTTGCTACATATGACTCATGATTTATATTATGTATTCTACTAAGTTCAAAGCTTTCTTACACGAAAGGGGAGCTATATGAAACAACTGTGCTTCAAATCATTTTACTTGAATTGCAGTAGCAGGTTTTAGAGTTTAAATCATTAACAACCTCTGAGTGAACTTTTATCCAAATGACTGCAAGTCACAAAGAGAACACTTCTCTTTCACGAAGTACCTTTTGTGCTTTAGTGAGACCCCTTTTCTATTCCCCCCTTCATGTTCTTCTTTAAAGAAAGATGTGTGATTTGTGAAGTAATGGAAGTATGTATCAGTTAATGAAAACTGTTATTGTGGGTTTCTAATGTATACTGGAATTGCTTCAGGATAAAGCTTCATATACCTGCATTACAGCAGGCAAAAAGTGAATTTTGGAAGTCAAGATAGTGGTGTGCACTGTAGGAGTATCATGTCACAGTTAAATCAACCATTAGGGGTGACCTAATCTTGATCCCCCCCCCCTCTTTTTTTGTCAAGGAGTTGTGATTTTCATGCTGACTGCATTTTTTTCAGGATTTTTTTTTAATTTCACTAGAAATTTTCAAAGCCTGATACCATGGCATGGGATTTATCCACCAGCCTTTCTTCTCTGTTTCTAGATCAACAGTTTTTCTTTCTAAGAGGGACCCCCCAGCACCCCTATAATTCAAGCTGCATGTTGTAAGGACCCCCCTGCACCTCCATCATTCCAGTTGCATGGGGTGCAGCGGGACTCCTGACAACATGCAACCTGAATGATGGGGTACAGGTGGGCTCCTTATAATGTCATTCCACTTACATGTTGTAAGGAGCCCCCTGCACCTCCATCATTCAAGATGAATGTTGTAAGGAGCCCCCTGCACCTCCATCATTCAAGATGAATGTTGTAAGGAGCCCCCTGCACCCCCAGCATTCAAGTTGCATCCCCACCCAAACCCCACAGAATGATGTTTGAAAATCTTGCCATTTTCTGAAGAACAGTCCCCAATCCCTCCTCCATCAGGTTTTTTCCTTCTCCTTTTTAAAAAAAATCATGTATTTGCATGTTGTTTGACATGTCGAATGAATGGGAACGACCGAAACACTCACAAAAACTAAGCCATCCCCACGCAACATCCCTTTCCCAGCTCGAGAGACAAGTGGGTGAGGAATGGAGGAGCTGCCTCCTTGCCTTGAACCCTTCCTAAGAGGAGCGCTTGCAATCCGGTGTCTAAAGTGCAGCCTGGGAGCCTGGGGGCACCTTCCTCTTTGCTCTGCCTGTGTGTGCGTGTGTGTCTCGTCTCCCTCCCTCCCTCTCTCCTCCCCAGCCTGTGTGTGAGCTGTGCTGCCGCCGCCGCTGCCGCTGCCCTTTGATCCCTGCATTAGTGTTAGTTAGGGGCTTGCAGAGACACAGGGAGCAGCCATCGACACCGCCGCACCAGCCCTCATTATTGACACGGCACAGAACGCGCACACACACACACACACACCCGCTCGCGCGGCTCTCCCAGAGATTAGATCCATTTCCATTGAGGAATATTGCGACCAAGGGACAAGCCAGGTGCACGACCGGGGGGGGAGGGGAGGGGGGGAAAGCCAGCGAGAGGCATCAAAAAAAAAAAGGAAAAAAAAGAAGCAAGAGGACGAGGGGGGTTGCATTTCAAAAGGCTGCTTGCTGGAAGAAATCAAATCCTCTTAAGGGGCCTGGTTACTCAAGGAGCAGGATGTGGATCACCACATTTGGGAGGAGTCTACCATCCCCACCGTGGCCATGGAATATCAGCCAAGCCAGAGCATCTCATTAGGGATGAGCAGACCTTCTCCAGCAGCAATATGCCAAGTAATTAAGTGATTAGTATTGATTGTTACGATGCCTAAAGAGCAGTTATCATGGAATGATTAATTAAACCAATCAGGAGAGGAATAAAAATTCTGCAGGTGTGATTATCTCTTAGACCCAGTGAGCAAAGGGAGAGGAATATCTCTGGCTCTCTCTCCCTCCAGCTGCCATGCTGAGCACGTGCGGCATGGCGGAGCGGGGATGAGCCTGGCCACTGAATCAGGAAGGGCTGTTTTGCTCTCACCACTCCCCTGAAATCTATAGAAGCAGGATGAGACTTTTGCACCGGGGCAAATGAGCTCAGGAGTTTAATGCAGGCTGTATGGATGCCCGTGCAGTGTAAGTATATTTAATAAAGCTGTGGGACCCCAGTATCACATCTGACAGGTCTGGCAGTTAGAAGAAGTCATGCACCATAGAGAATTATTAGTATCCAGAGAGCAAAATAATGCAATTGGGGTGACTGTGACGCTTTGTCAGGTATAAGCTGTGAGAGGGGCAGTACCTGCACTGGCAGCTGACTCCTCACCCCCCTGATCCATGCCTGACAAAGCCTCATAGTCACCCCAATTGCAGGTATGTCTAGCAACAGAGTGTCCCAGATCCTTCATGGGCAACAGGACCTGTGTGTCTCTATGTCCAGACATAAGCACCAGCCTATCTCCAACAGGAGCCAGCACCACCTCCTCAGAGGAAGGCGATTGAAACCCATCGGGCAGCCGAGGAGAGACAGTGTCAGCTCTGGAGGTCTCATCCTAGCCCCAAGAACTAGAGAGGGGGTCAGATCAGCAGCATGAGGTTGTCTTTCACTCCAGCACAACGTGACATTGCTCAGGCAGATCCACATGCTCCATGGGGTCACTCAGCCATTTGCCAGCTGAAGCAGAGGCAGGTCTGTGCTCTCCATCCATAACCTGACCCGGGAGTGACTTGGTGCTCAGGCCTTGCCCCAGCTCCTCTGTACGAGGGACGGTTTCACCACTAGTAAAAGTTTTCTCTGCAGTCCTGTGTTGGAAACCCATTTGCACATCTGCCAGCCTGAACTCACAAGGCTGGTGGAACAGATGCTTGCAGCTGACTAGGGCGGGACACTGAATTAGGTGCTTTGGAGAGAAGGAAACAAC
>NW_017729030.1:47544258-47544784 GCF_001723915.1 Gavialis gangeticus | reverse complement strand
CGCGCGCGCGCGTGTCCCCGCTGCAGACGGCGCGATCGATCCCCTCTGCCCGCGGCTCCGGAGAGATGCAGCGCAAGGGGCGGGGGCGGGGGCGGCTGGGGCATGGCCTCCCCCAGGCGACGAGGCAGAGGTCGGGCAAGAAATGGCACTTGGCAGCTCCCCGCATATTTCTCCCCCCGCCCCTTCCTCTGCGCCGCTCAGGGCTCGGGGTTGAGCCTCGACTCGCCCCCGCGCGGCGCGTCCTGTCCCGGCCCAGCCCCCGGCTGCCCGCGAGGAGCCGGGGTTCAGGGCAGGGCAGCGGGGCTGTGGGGGGTGTCCCCTTCTCCTTCCTTATTTCTGTGTCAAACTTCCACCAAAGAGCAACTGTGCGGCGGGGGGGAAGGGGAAGCGGCTGGTTTAGGGAAGGGGACACTGTGCGAGGGGGGGAAGCGGCTGGTTTGGGGGCAGAATGGGTCGTCTGCTGTGCGGTGCGGTGCGGCGCGGCGTGTGGGGGGCGGGGATCCGCTGGCTCCGCCGGCAGCTGCAG
>NW_017729030.1:47538919-47539258 GCF_001723915.1 Gavialis gangeticus | reverse complement strand
GGGGGGAAGCAAAAGGAAAAAAAAAAGCCCCTGGTCGTAGGAGAAGCCGCTTCCACCTCTTCCCCCAGGAGCAGAGGACAACCACCCCCGCTGCCAGCCAGCCAGCCAGCCGGGGCCCCGCTTTGTGCCTGCGCCTGCCCCCCTGGCTGTTTGATTTGATCTCCCAGGCAAACCAAGGAGGAGAATGTGAAGGGGGGAAAAAAAAAAGCCAGGATAAGAAGGGGGGAAAATGCCCAGGAGGAAGCAGGAGCAGCCCAAGCGCCTCTCGTCACGTAAGTGCCCCCCCTTGTCTTTGCCCCTTCGCCCCCCAGGCCCCCCCGGCGCCGCCCGCTGCGGGAG
>NW_017729030.1:47537067-47537549 GCF_001723915.1 Gavialis gangeticus | reverse complement strand
TGGTTTGGGGGCAGAATGGGTCGTCTGCTGTGCGGTGCGGTGCGGCGCGGCGTGTGGGGGGCGGGGATCCGCTGGCTCCGCCGGCAGCTGCAGCCTGCCCCGCCGCTGACCTTGACCCTGACCCGGTGCGACTACCCTCTGTCTGTCTCTAGGGCTGAGATGAAATTCCGTCTCCATTTTAGCTCGCTCAGGGTGTGCCTCTCCTGTGCTCCGGCTGCGCTGCTGATTGTGCTCAGTTCTGGGCGCTGCCTTTTTTATTTCTGGCTTTCTCAGCCCCTTCTAGGTTGCAGGCTACTGAGTAGTACTCACCCTCCCCCCTCCGCCAAAAAAATACAAACCATAAGCCCTTCCTGTCCCCTGCTCCAATAAAGTAAGGCTCTCTGAAGTCAGAAGCGATGGGCTTTGCTAAAGTGCTGTGCAAAATCTAGATTCGGGGTCTGTTTGCACTCCTCAAGTTAAACCATGTGGGCACGTTTCTTCTT
>NW_017729030.1:47529964-47530834 GCF_001723915.1 Gavialis gangeticus | reverse complement strand
CGGGGTTCAGGGCAGGGCAGCGGGGCTGTGGGGGGTGTCCCCTTCTCCTTCCTTATTTCTGTGTCAAACTTCCACCAAAGAGCAACTGTGCGGCGGGGGGGAAGGGGAAGCGGCTGGTTTAGGGAAGGGGACACTGTGCGAGGGGGGGAAGCGGCTGGTTTGGGGGCAGAATGGGTCGTCTGCTGTGCGGTGCGGTGCGGCGCGGCGTGTGGGGGGCGGGGATCCGCTGGCTCCGCCGGCAGCTGCAGCCTGCCCCGCCGCTGACCTTGACCCTGACCCGGTGCGACTACCCTCTGTCTGTCTCTAGGGCTGAGATGAAATTCCGTCTCCATTTTAGCTCGCTCAGGGTGTGCCTCTCCTGTGCTCCGGCTGCGCTGCTGATTGTGCTCAGTTCTGGGCGCTGCCTTTTTTATTTCTGGCTTTCTCAGCCCCTTCTAGGTTGCAGGCTACTGAGTAGTACTCACCCTCCCCCCTCCGCCAAAAAAATACAAACCATAAGCCCTTCCTGTCCCCTGCTCCAATAAAGTAAGGCTCTCTGAAGTCAGAAGCGATGGGCTTTGCTAAAGTGCTGTGCAAAATCTAGATTCGGGGTCTGTTTGCACTCCTCAAGTTAAACCATGTGGGCACGTTTCTTCTTATCCCTGATGCTGTAGGCATAGATTTCTTCTTTTATTTCTTTATTTTTCTTGCTGGGCTCTATGGTTTGCAGGCAGGATTGAAAGGTAGTCGTGGCAAATAATGTGAGATTCTTCCTGGTTTATCCAGTGGCTGCTTTGTGCTCATTTTGTCCTCCAGTTTTCGAAAATGCCTGGGGAGTTCATTGCAGTCGGTGTGCAAATGCTGCCAACGGGGGGGGGGGGGGGGGGGGGG
>NW_017729030.1:47508635-47529635 GCF_001723915.1 Gavialis gangeticus | reverse complement strand
GTGTGTGTGTGTGTGTGTGTGTGTGATGCTTTTCATGAGTACCAAATGCAAAATCTATTTGGATTCTGTGACCTAATGTGGAAAATTGAGTTTTAATAACATGTTTCCTTTGACTAGAAACGCCATGTATGCTCTGCTTAACAATATCCCTAACCTGCACAGGTCACAGAGTTGAAAACACAGGTCTGGAAACTCTTGTTTAAGGTTGTGCTCTCAACCTTAACTCTGCTCCCCCCCCCCTTTTTCCACCCAGCATATTCACTCACAACCTGATGCAGTTATAAATTATGCAGTCCCTTGCTTATTCTTAAGTGCAATAATATAAAGTGCAAATATTGTTGTGCAGGTAAAGTTGCATGTAGCATCTAGTTGTATTGTGTATGGCAGATTCATCAGTGTGTCAATTAAAGTAAATTAATATGGCAACTAGGCAGTAAAACATTGTTGCTGTGACATACCGTGGGTTATCTATAGCTGGGAAGACACTTGAAATTTGCTGTTGTGTATGGGATACTGAAGCATGCGTGTAACTTAGACAAACACTCCTGTTGACTTTAATAACACTTTTTTGTAGGACTGTGCCATAAAGTTAAACATGTTTGTAAGTGTTTTCAGGAACTGACTCGCTCAAGTTTTTGGGGTGAACTGTTTTATCACCTGTATGGCCCCTTAGGAAGTTTGTGCCGCCCCTTGAAAAGAAGTTGTATTATATATGGGTACTGCTTAAGGCCTTAGCTCTGTACTTATGCCAACTCCCATTCATGGAAACGCTGGCACGAAAACTTACGAGTACTCGCAGGATTGGAGCCTAAACTATGTAAACGCATACCTTCATGGAAAAGTTATGTGAAGAGTCTAGAAATGTTATATTGGATCATTGTGACAGTCAAAACAGTTTAACTACAAGAGAATGAAAAAGTTTCAAGATCTTCATCATGTGTTGTTGAGGTAGCAGGAAAAAGTTTAATGTTGCATTATTTGAAAAGATGTGATGATATTGGACTGAAATGCATTTGTGCAGAGGGATACACCTCTGAAAATTAAAGCTGAGCCTGCAGAAATATCATTGTCATCTCCCCAGTTTTTTGAAAGTTTACCCCTTTAACAATGAGGCATATTTTTAATTGAATGCCCTCATTTTAGGAAAAAGTAAATTCATAATCAGAAACTTTTGAGCTAAGTACCACCAGAATGCCTACCTCCTGCCCTTCATAGAAGAGAGCATCTCCTGATTTTAAAGGTGCAAGTGAATGAGACAAGGACTTAAATTCCTTGGAATTCTTGGCACATCCCCTGTCTATGTTAACTGCATTTTTTTCACTGAACTCCCAAATTAAATATATATTTGTAGTATCCCCTTCCTTAACCTACACACCTTGCCTTGCCATTTATTAAAAATTTGCTATGCATGTATAGAGTGTGATTTCTGAATGCTCATAGTTCAGAGAAATCAATCAATTTCCACTGAAATACTCAGATATGCTATGCACCTCTCTCTCATGGGGGAGACTGTTTACTTTTTTTCCCTTCCACTACTTCAGTGCTGAGGCCTAACCAAATAGGTGCAGGTGTGAATCTTAAAGAGAGAGGTTTTGTTTATTTTCTCACTGTTCAACTTTCTCTCCACCATGGCTTCTAAGAGAGACTGAATTATGTTTTAGAACAAAATTCACTCTCTGGTATACGCCAGGCCTGAAAAAATGTCATCCTGAAAAGTGAAAGTTTCAAAAGGTGCTGAGGGATGGAAACAGGTATTTAAAATGGAAACCATTAAGTAACCTTAATTACAGCACTCACTCACTACTGCTTGAGCTTTAATTCAGTCCTAAGGGCATCCAAGCTGTGCCCATATAAGCCAGCATGGTGACATTGTTTATACGGTTTACATTTATTAGTTATATAATATAAAAAATGATCTGGATGCTGTTTCCAACATTTTTAACCCCATTGCTACTGTCTGAAAAATGTGTTTAATTTGGTATAAATTGCAGCACTACTCTTTGAATCTACTTTTGTTCTAGGACAACAGTTCTCAACCAGAACGTCATGCCATGCTGTGAGATCCTTTTAAGGATGCTGTGGGGTACCTTGCAGTATTAGCACTGTTAGGTGTGCAAACAGTTACACCTGATTCACAAGATAAGCCCAGGGATTTCCAATAGGAATCAATAGTGTCAAAAACCTTCCTGACCTACTGTTACCTTTCTGAGTTTTTTGTAACAGAAGAATTGCTCTGTTGTTTTTTTCTATTTTTTTTTCTACAGTCAAAAAACAAGTGAAAGTTAAGAGTGGCATTTTCCCAGGGGTACCCTGACTCTAACAAGGGGTATCTCACATCTAAATATGTTGAGAATCACTGCTCTAGGAATAGGTGTAATTTTGGCACAACGTTAGTATATCCAAAACTAAATTCTGCAAGGGGACAGTGGCTTGTAGGTAGGGCACAGTCTTGGACATTCACTGATCCTGTTTGAAGCTTCTGACTGCTGCTTGTTCCAGACTCAGATTTACCACAGCCTGTACAGTTCTGTACAGCCTTTTATTTTACTTCTTTGTCATTTAAATTTATTGACAAAGAGTATAAAGAAAATTTTGCTAGAAAACTAAATTCAATATTATTTAAAATTTCTTTCTTTTTTGTTGTGGGACTTGTTAGGTTAAGCCTTCAGCATACTTTATGGATGGGCCTTTAAAAAGGCAGGCAATATGTCAAAAACGTCTTTTGCCTTCATGCAGAACTCAAGAGTTGCCTGTGAAACAAGAGGCTTTTATCAGCAACAGGAGTCTGTCTCTCTCTCTCATGGTAGTATTTATTACCTGACTTGCAGACATCACATGTACAGGGGGAAGCTTTTAACATAGTTTCTATTTATTATTTTTAACCTCTTGCCACTGTAGGGGTCATGATATAGCTCATTGCCGACAAGAAAAACCATGTAGGGAAAATTATTATTCTTAGTATGATTGGGTTAATAATTTCATTGCTATCATCATCATTATCCTGGTGGTATTGTGGTGCACCTTTTAACTGAACAGCAATGTGAGAAGCATGGTGTGCTGTCTGTCTTACTCCATGAAAAAATACTAATTTTGTCAGATTCTTCCCATTGTTAATCCAGTTCTTTCCATATGCCCAAATAAAGTAGGTATGTGCTTTAGGTCAGTGAAAGAGAAAAGAAGCAACAGCTTCAGTTTGTATTTTTAATAATTTCTTAACATTATATTGGGTCACTTGTCAAAAGTCACACAATGGTGGTATGTGTCTTAGTGTTGTCTGATGGTACAAAACATTAATAAATCACGCTGCTGGAGCATAAATTGAACTGCCAAAGGGCCAGTGTTGCAGCTCACTCAGCCATGTATGCTTTTAGGTTCTTTTGAATGGGATTTGGGATAGGGTGGGGATGCCAATGGGTCTAAACTACAAATGCAAACTTCTAATAGTGCCAATAGAAGGAACTAGTGTGGTTGGGCAAAGTTGTAGGGTAGGGAGTGTAGGAAGACAACAGGACGATGAATGCTTTTTTCTTTTAATGTTTGGGGAAAATAGCTAAATAATGTAACTTCTGCTTGTGTGCCAGCGCTTTTCTTTTTTCTTCTTCATATGTAAGAAGGCTGGGGGTAGGAAGAATGAAGTTTTAAAAAACTGAACAGTCAGGAGGAGCTGGTTTGTTCAAAGTGAAGTATTTGTAATTTCCTATAATTTAATCAAATCAGATCCCAGAACAAGATAATGAGAGCATGACCTACAAAAGGGGACTTTTTGGAAGTTAAAAGAGTTTTTACTTTGAGGCTTCATGAACCATGTGATTTGTCATGATGAAGCACATTATAGAAGATTCCCTCCCCCACCCCCATTGAAAATAAATCATGATCTCAACATCAGTTCAGATGGCTGTCAAGAACTAATTTGGCTTATGCTTAGAGTCCCTTTCCTGTTACAGCTACTCCAGAGTCACACTTGAGGAGTGTATTTTGTAAATAATGATGTTGTGCCCAGTTTCTGATGTACCATTTTCCGCTGCCTAGTTTGCTGAGTGTAGTACTGTAATTCATACCATTTAGGTGTAAGTGTACAAAACACTTCATGGTGTATGGAGGCTGAAATATCTACTGTCATGTTTTATAAGAAAATAATGTGCAAAAGCTCAGACCTCAAAATAGCTAACACTACATGATGGACTCTAGTTTTAGGGGGTTTTTTCACCTGCAAGCAGTCTTGTATTTTCATTTTAAGTTTATAAATTATATTTTTATGGCATGAAAGTACAGTACATGACTAGATGCTGAAGCAAAGAGTCTTGGGAAGGTGAATATTATCATTCCCCAAAGCCTACTTTTAGAGGGAATTTCTACTGCTACAAAAGAGTTTCATAAATTAAAATAATGGAACTTTAGGCTTGATTCTGATCTTAAATACCTGGGTGTATGTTCTTGGGTATTTGTAAAATCGGCTACTGCATCTACATACATGTGCTGCATTCTAGCTAATTTTACAAAACATTCAGTCATTTCAGTAGCTCTTCACTTTCACAGACTGACCGAGGGTCATAGTCAATGCAGTAAGTATTGTGCTCCCAAATGGCAATTTCTCTTTTCCTGATGTAATCCTGTTGGCATTAGGAAACTGATTTCCTCTTGGGCCAAAACATGAAAATTTTGGGATACTTAATCCTAGTCTGTCACCTCAACAGAGGTACAGTCCTGTCTCTTAACGTTCTTCCCACCCTGTGAAGGATTTTCTTCTTCATAAGCTAATTCCACTGGATAATGGGCTCTCTGCTTAATACAAAGAAAACCCTTACTACTTTTCTGCAGGATGGGTAGAATTTAAGACTCCAGGCTCCAAGTCACTAAATTCATTTAGACTTTCCAGAGATGAAAAACCATCTCTCTCTTCCTAGGGGTATAAAAGAAGACAGCTGAAGAAAAGGAAAAAACTTATCTATCTTTCACTCCAGCATTTTGCATATGGAATGTGATGGTGAACAGAACAGAACAAGATATACTTGAGCATTGGGCGAAAACACAGGAAGAGAATAAATTACAGAGTGGAGCAAACTCTCTAAAATTTCTGAAAAAAACTCAATTTTCTTTCCCAGGTCAGACTGACAATAGGCCTGGGAGGGAAAAGGCTTTTGTGCAAATGGCCAATGGTTTGATTAACTGGTCTTTGGCAGGAATTACCTTATGTATGTACTAAGTGGTAAAGGTTCTTGAAAGCTGGTTGGCTGAGGCACTAGCCAAGAAAATTAAATGATGCGTCAAACAACTGAACCATTCCATTGCCTTTGCTTAAAACTTCCCTTATCAGAAAAACAAAGTCTCACAGCCCTTTAGTCTTGTCTAGCCCTTTGTCTTCAGGGATCTTACCAACCTTGCAGACCTTTTTCCAGGGCTTCAGAGCCTTTGGTGGCTGAGGCTACCTTCCCTATCTATCTGGATTGTGCTTTTTGCAGGAGTCTCCCTCTGGCCTTCTGTTTGATAGGCATGAGAGGTGAGGAGCCCTCTCCCAGGCCTTTTGTTGAACCCAGGTCTTTCCAGTTTGCTCCTCTACCAAAGAGGTAAGAAGGTTTATATGTAGTCACCTGAAAGGCACATGTCAAGGGCCAGGCATGCAGCCCAAAAAATACAGTTCCCAGTTTTAAATGCTTATAACGGGTGCAGAGGTATGTGCCTGTATCCCAAGGCCCTATACACTGTTATAGTTATAAAGTCTGATAGTATCTTCATGGACAGAATGAAAACTCTGGTGGATTCTTGGCAATCAGTAACAATTGCATTTTATTTAGAAAAAGTATAAAGAAAGTTGTGATTTTTGCCACTAATTTGGAACTAGGATCTGGCCCAAAAGTTTTAGCTTAGCTATTGCTCCTTTAATAAAGATGTAGTTGTCTGTGGACCTCCTTTAGATTTAATTTTGCTAGTACTATAGCACTGGTAAAGAAGAGTCATTTCCAGGAAACAAACTTTTAGTTGGGATGATTTAAAATAGGAAGCAGGGATCCGTTACCAACAGCTTGATACTTATGTCACTGAAAAGTAAGTTAAGCAGGCAAGTGAATCGGTAATTAGAAACAAACTGCCTAGTTTTACAGTGTGCTTTTTCATTTATAGGCAGACCATTTCCCCTGTAGGGCACTTTCAAATCCAGACCTGGTGACTTGCAAGTGAGGCCTGGTTCCCCCCCTCCCTCCCTCCCTCTAAATTTGTATCAAGAATTAAGAATTGAGGGGGTGGAGTTGTTCTTAAGCCACTTACGAATTTCTTCTACACCTAGGCTAGCTATATTGGGGCCCTTCCAAGCTCCCTGAGATAAGATAGAACATCATTAAGGGTACTTTGATTGATGCCCTGGTTGCCCTGGGCTCTCATGCACCCCCTGTGCTGGGAACTGGGGTGACATTGACCCATCTTGCTGATTCTTCATTGACACAGAGGATACTTTGGGGGAAGAGAGAACTTCCTTTCCACTTTAAGGGTTTGGTTGTTTTTTGGGGGGTAGGTGGGCAGGGAGGGCTATACTACCAGAGTGGTATAAATGAGTCTTAATATAACTATTTGGATGAACAGAAGAATGTAGTGCTGCATAGATCTACCAGAGCTGTAAATGGGAGAATTTGGGTCCTGGAAGCAATATTTAAATGTTGCTCATCCTGGACTAATTTACCCATGCTAGTAAACTGTATGGCTTCTGGTATCCAAGTTGGCTTTTTTAGAGCAATGTAAACATATCATCTTGAGAATAGGACTGTTGAAGAGGACATCTGAAGGCACCTCAGTGTGAAATGAGTTGGTAAAGTCAGCAGCGGTCCTAGTGGCGAAATACAGGTTAAAAAAAAAAATCAGATTGGCAGACCTGTTGTCTGCCTCAGCAGAGAAGTCAGAGACTGGGACTGGAGATGACATTGCCCTCTATGTCCTGGATATGGCTGTGTCCACATGAGCATAAACATTTGGTTCCATGGGAACAACTAGCAGCACTGTTGTGCCACCGTTAGTTGGCCCCGGGGAACACCTGTGCCACCTGCCCTCTGGCCAGCACTGTCTGGGCCCAGCAGCCTTACCCGGCGGGGTCTTGAGGGCCGCCTGGGGCTGCAGCGGCAGCAATCCTGCTCCTCAGAGCCTGGCCAACAGCTGGAGTGTGGCTCTGGCTGGCCAGGCTCTGGTTTTGAGCAGCACACACTGTCCCGATGTGTGCTGCTCAGCTTTTGTTTGGCACGGGTTTTTTTGATCCATGGATATCCAGGGGTCAAACTCCCTGCCGCGCGCTGTTCCCTTCCAGTGCGAAGAACAGCTGAATATGCAGCACCACATCCCGCACAGCTGTGCTTGTCTGGACGCAACCTCTGAGGGTACGGATGCATTGTTAGGAAAGGGTTTAGAAGTGTCTTGTGGGTGTTGATACTATACTTGTTCTGTAGGTATTGATAGGATTGGTTTCCTGGACCATAAAGTTGGCACAAGTCCTAAATTTTCTTTAAAATAAAGCAAGGCTTGAGGAAAGCCTGTTTCTTAGTCAGTGCTAGAACATGGATTATATGACCTCTAACCTCTGTTAAGGTTATAAGATGGGGCAGTACCTTGAACGATCAGTCTAGGAGCGAGTGGTGCCTATTCCACTCGGAGAGGACTGTTTTGCTGTATTAGCCCACAACTATGAGTAGCTTCCTAATCCTCTCTCATTTGGCTCTGCTTGTTAACCCCAAGCAATCCTCTCAGGGGCACAGAAAGCAGCTGTCTTTGGTAGAAAACACAGCACGGCAAAACAAACACTTCTTGGCGCTTCGCTTAGATATTTTACTGTAATGTTGTCTTTGTGGGAGGAATTAAAAACCTAGAGAATAGCATTTACCATGTTTTAATCTGACATTAGGAAAGAGAGAAATTAAATTACAGGGGGCTCAGTTCCTGTGACATTTATAGGGTGGGAGTAATTTCACAAGCTGGAAACAGGAAAACAACTTAAAACCTATGTCTTTGAATAGGTGAGAATGTTACAGACTTACAGTACCTGGAGTGAGCAGGAGAGAGCAAAAATAAGTGTGTATGGTAAATCAGATGCACATCATTATCCACAATATCTTGCAGATGAAATTGTGTAGCAAAATTTATGACAAACCAATCAAAAACAAAGATCTTTGTTAGAGCTGCCACACTGTCCTGATGTCACCTGTTGTGCCTGAATACGGCAGTACATATGGTATGTGAGAGTCCCTTTATTTTGTAACCCCTTGATAGAGGATCTAAGCACAATAGGGATAATTAAGTGCACTGAAGCAGTTTGAACTGAGACTTTGTTTTGTTTATCACAGCCTAAGTGCTGCCATACACAAGACTTTTTAATTGATTTCCTTGTTTCTTCTATTATGTGAGTCACCTGAAAAACTCTTATAAAGCTAGTCCACAGCAATAGCTCTAAATACAGTAGTCACATTTCTATAAGATGTAACATTTTGAAATCACTGTGGTATTTTTATAAAAAGAAAAAAAAATAAGTACAGCAGTCTCTGTAGTTACCTTCCAAACTGTGAATAATTAAAATGGTTTTACTGAGTTCAAATTAACTTTATTTTTAAATAAGAACTTAAAATAGACATTACACATTTGTTAGCAATAGGCCAGATTCACAGCCTCACTCCAGTGCCTTTGCACTGCTCAGATGATGCAAAGTCGGTGGAAATTGCCTTTGTTATTCCAGATGGGGCTTCCCATGGCATGCGGGAGTTCCACTGGGTACAGAGATGGAATAATTGTTTTATATCTACCTAACTCCTAGACACCCCGTATAGGGTGTGTGTCAAGGTTGATAAGTGATGGAGAGAGGACTGTGACTGGAGCACACTCTGCTGCAGTTTTTCTCAGCTAATGGTCCCCTGCCAAGTGACGTAGGTTAGAGCAGTCCCCAGGCAGCTTTAACCTGTATTGCGACTGCATCAGAACTGAATGGGGAATTGGAGAGCTGCAGATGGCTCTACAGGGCTTCCCTTCTTGGTGGCACCAGATAATCTGTCCCCATTATGTACACTACATAATAGCATGCCCATTTTTTTAAGAATATTTTGGGGGATTCTTTATAATTGCTAGTAAGGAGCCATCTGAACAGAAGCTTTTTAGAAGCAGCCAAGAAAATAAGGTATTTCATTTACTCTGAGGGGAAAAGAAACAAAATACTGAATTGGCCAAAGCAATGCCAACGTAAACCCAAGGCAGTTCTTCAGAACTTTAGCAAATTCTTTAATCCTGCATAACTTACCAGGAAGCAACCAGGACCTAGGCTGAGGGACCATGTGGGAGCTTCTGCAGGATCTAACCATTATTCTTTAAAATATTGCCTCTAGCCCTCTTGGTTCTGGGGGCAAAAAGCATTCCAAACTAGAAGAGCACATAAACTAATAGTGAACTTCCATTTCTGTATTAGCTTTGATAGCCTTCAAATCCATCCCAGGTACTTACCTGGAAAACTCACAGGACAAAGAGAGCTTTAACTCCAGGGGACTTATTTTCTTTTTGGATCAGCCTGGAACTTCTGTTTAGAGGTGGCCCCTTAAGCTTGCACTTTGCAGGACACTTTTTTTTCCTCTTTGTCCGCTGTCTGGTTTTTAAAGGGACAAGAATCTTTGTGAATAGGCTGGTGGTCATGAGAGACCTCCAGCATTCAGGAGATTATCTATTGTTTTTTAATGGAGGGATGTTACAGTCTGTTTGTGATATCTGGTTTAGATCACTGTCTGAACCTATGGGCATCAAGGTGAATCAGTTATACCAAGTTCTTCATCAGGGCTATTGATATTTTCTTCACCTGACTATTTACTGGAACTCTGACATATCTTGAAGGACTATCAAGTGCCTGCATATTTAGGAAAAGACTAAGGAATGCCTCTTCTTTCTGTTTCCTTACTTATTGTCGTCTTTACCTCAGTGCCTATGAGCCTCAATCATAGACCATAACTTCATTGTGTGAAGAGCCTCACAAATACTTAATGAAATGGATGGTCTCTTCCCCAAAGACAAAATAGACTTCTTAGGCAGGATGTGCTTCCTGTTTGCTTTGGAAATTCAAGATGCTAATTATCAAGCTATAACAAGTAGTACTTATAGATCTGTATATGTCTCTTGGAGGGATCAGCACTGAGCACCAAAAGAATTCCCTTAAAAGGACGTTCCTGCATTTTTTACAATATCTTTGAAACCTTTTCCAGGACATTAGCTTAGGCATCATTCTTTGAATGCATAGTTGGCCTAAGCTGCCCTGTGTTTGAGCTGAAATGGAAGCCCAGGTGGAAGTTCTCTCTAGCTTTTTAAGCGGAGTCTTTTAAAAGTGGTGATAACTTTGAGAAGATCGAGAAAATCAGATCTACAAGGTCTCATCTTCAGCGGAGTGGATGTGGTAAGGGAAGGCACATCAACAGTGCAGGTTTACTTCAGCTCATCCATGTTGTGCATCTGGCCAGCCACAGATTTGATAGCTCAGCCTTGAGCCTCAGTCCATTCTCCATTTTTCGGGCAAGGACCATGTCTTTATGTATGGGTGTATTATTTTTATGCAGTCACTTTTCATCTGCGCTTCAGAGTTATTTCCTCATTTTATAGGACTTGGAGGAGGTGGGGAGTTGAGGCCTGGCACCCCTGCTTACATACCCTTGGTTCCACAAGACAGCACTGATGTAGAGTCCTCAGACACTGCTGCTCTGATAGTTCCTGGAGCCTTGTGGTGCTAGGGAAGAGAGGATCACATGCTCCACAAATGTAAATGTGTAGAGACAACATTCTTAAATAACAGCAAAGAGCAATTTTTATTTTCCAAGGCTACAGCTTTGTTGTTAGAATTTTTTTTAATAAGCCAGTTGTAATCCTGTTCAAATCAATTAAGGATCCTTAATTTAAACAGTTGTTTTGGCAATGCATAGATCATTTTGTAATAGGTATTGGTAAGGTAAGGATGGAAACATTTACACAAGAATAAAAGTCAAGGAAGCAGATAATTGGCCGATTTATCAACCTTAGCAGACATTTTTTTTTTCCTGATAGCATTATGGTAAATTTACTTTGGATTGTGTAAGGGGACAGATCCTATATGGTATGTACAACACACAAGGGCAGCCCTTTCAGATGAACGGGTGAAGGAATATGTAATCATTTGGTGCAGTTTTGGTTTCCAAGTTGGCCTTTTGGTTAATGGTGTGGGGTGTGGATAAGTCTGGAATGACCCTGTTCTGTTCAGTTAATAATGTAGATACTTTAGTGCCTTTTCCACTACCTGTTTAACCCAGTTTCAGGCTTTCAGGCGGGTGTCAGAAC
Source organism: Gavialis gangeticus (assembly GCF_001723915.1). Lineage (NCBI taxonomy): Eukaryota > Metazoa > Chordata > Crocodylia > Gavialidae > Gavialis > Gavialis gangeticus. The sequence continues at coordinate 47,518,334 of NW_017729030.1, read as the reverse complement.
TATTTTTTAACTAAATGCCTTTTGTAGACTTTGGCAAGAGATGTAGCGATGATCAGGGAATTCTTTACCTTTATTGGAAATTGCATGCCAGCATAACAAGGTATGTTTGTATGTTTTTATTACTTCTCATTAGTCCTACTTTTACCACTGGAACTGGTGCTTCCAATTTCTTCCTGTTTAGCTTCGTTCTTAGCTAGAAGTGTGCCTGAAATGCAGTTGCTTTGATAATCCTGATCAGTTAGACAACTAGTTGCACTAAAATGAGTTGCATGCATTGAGGTGAATCAGTGTTTTAATAATCCATTGTCTAAACCAAGTAATTTTAACTGGCTGCTGTAAATTGTTTGGTACATAAAAGTTTGCTTGTGTCTGCTTCTGACTGCTGGACCTGAGGGTATCCTGAGACTTGCAGCACATTTCAGGTGATGAAGATGCACTTCGCTGCAGTAAGGAATCTAGACCTCATCTTCCAATAAGGTGTCCACCTAACTTAATTCTAAAAGGAACACATGGAGACCTGGATACAACTGCATGCTGAAGGGTTGGAGCATCATTCTGCTTTGCTAGATGGGGCCAGAGTGATTCTTGAGTTTGACCCTAGTTTCCTGACTTATTTTGGTCTATTTAGGAAGAGCAGCACACTGATGGTAGCATGAGATCTTGTTTCTGCATATGATATACCCTTTGGACTAGAAGTTTTAGGTTAGCAGGTCATTCTCTGGACTGCTATGCAAACCCCCCTGACTGTCTGCAAGTCCACTATCTGCAGATAAGTAGTATTGAGCCCTCCTGTATTTCTGCTTAAAACTTATCAAGGCTACATGGTTCCATGCTCCGAAGTCAACTCCAGCTTCGTTAATAGAACTTCCAAAGCAAATAACAGTCTTCTAACAGCCAAAAGATTGCATTCTTTTGTAGGGATGTCTCAAAACCATTGCAGAATCCTTGGAGCTGCTGGCGAAGATCTTTTGTTTAGTCATCACACAAAACAGTTTGATCTAGAACAGAAGATTCAAGGATTTATTTCAGCTACAGTGATCTAGATCAGGGATCAGCACAGTTTTCCAGTAGTGGCTGTCCCCACTCCACTGCAGGCAAAGCCCTCTGCCTCTAAACATTGCCAAAGCCATGGCTCCATGGGCCAGATCCAAAGGCTCTGCAGGCCAGATCCAGCTCATGGGCCATAGGTTGCCAACCATTTGTCTAAATCATACAGGAGTACCTGACCCCTCCCTCCATTCACAGTCCTACTGATGGCCAGTTTTGGAGGCAGGAAATACATTTTTCTTTAGATCATATTGGCCATGGGGTTTTTTTGCCTTGCTTTAGCATGGGGCTTAGTCATTTTCCTAGGATAACATGAGCATTTATTAACCTAGGCAATTCCTTGCAATCAGTGACAGGGCATTAACAGTGCCCTTATCTTTCCTACTTTTATTTGTGACATATTGTTGGGGTGGTTTTTGTTTTTGTAATGTGCGTTAGGGCTGTGGTATAAATGAGTATTTGGAGTGGAAGACAGTAAAGCTTGTGTTGGCCGTGGAGCTGATGATAAAGCATCAGGTTTAGGAATGGATGCTTATGGCAACATAAAAGTTTTGTTTTGTTTTGTTTTTTTAAAGAACCCCGCCCCCTGCATTCTTCTAGAGCAGGGGTGGGCAATTATTTTGGGTGGAGGGCCACTTACTGAGTTTTGGCAAGCCATTGAGGGCTGCATGACAGGCAGCCAGGGGCAGATAAATATTAATTTTCTAAATTTTTTCGGGGCCTTGCCAGATAGAATGGCCTGGTGAGCTGCATTTTGCCCACCGCTGTTTTAGAGCAATTATTTGGGCTATAGGGCCACTTAAGGAGTTTTGGTAAGCTGTTGCAGGCTGGGAGGGAAGGGGTCAATTAATCCTATTCAGCCCTGGACCTGTCCACCCTGTACCCACTGCTGGGGGCAGGGGGCGAATGGAGCAGTCAGGCAGCATCTCCATGGGGACCAGCCCAGGAACCCCGCAGACAGGGAAGATTCATCCAGGCGGATAGGATGGGGCTGTGGCACAGAGCGGTGTGCAGGCACACGATGGGAGGGCGGGAGCAGGGGCTGGAATTGTAGGATGGTGATAGTGCAGGACTGGGGCCTGGGGCAGAGCCATGACCTGCTCCCTATGTGCTCCTGCCCACAGAACTGGTGCCTGTCACAGGGACGTGCAGGGATCGTGGCTCTGCCCTGGGCCCAACCAATACTGTCCTTGTCTCGTGATCCTAGCCACACCCACCTGTCCTATTCCCAGATGCCACTCCCTGTCCACCCCTGGCCCCATCTCATCTGCCCAGCCAAGCATGCCCTGCCTGTGTGGGTCCCAGTCGCTCTCCATAGAGCCCCACCTGCCAACCCACTCCACCCAGCATCCCTGGCAGTGGGTGTGGGGCAGATGGACTGGGGTGCCCAGGCATTGGGGCCAGGTCTGGCAGTAGAGACGCAGGCATTGGCAGCTGGGCAGAGTGTGCTGCTGCTGCTCTGGGGGCTGCTGGGAAGCCAAGTCCATCTCCTGTGCCACTTCTGCTTTGCTGTGTGCCTGGGAGCTTCAGGACCGGCTGCATGCACCACGGTCTGGGATGCCCGCTGGGCAAGAACAAGGGATCCATTGTGGGCTGGATGGAATTACTTGGTGGGCAGAACCCCCAGGCCATATTTTTCCCACCCCTCTTTTAGAGTCTGGTTTCATCCATCTCCAGCTTAACTACACTAATGACTGAAAGGATGGCTTCATCACCAATCTCCTCTAGCCATGGCACTGCTCACAGTACTGGACCATAACTGTGTTGCGCTATCAAATACTGAAGCAATGAGCAGTACTGGCGAGGTTCACACCTTCTGGCAGATTGATTCATACTGATGCTGTTTTCCACTGCTATTTCACTAGCATCGGTATTAGCTCCAGCATATTTGGCGCCAAGCTTCCTGATGGTCTCCATCTACACTGCAGCTAACGGTACCACTCATCAGCTCCCTCTCATCTGCCCTACTATAGTCAAAGCTTGGAGCGCTTGTTTGCATGCTCTTGGTCTCTTTCAACCTTCCTCAGTTTCCACAGGGAGTCGAGGATTGTCCCAAAAGATCCTGGAAGCCAAGATTCCTATCCCATGGGAGCACTGTTTCTGATAACCTGGCCTTGGAAGTCCCGTCAGTCAGTATTTGACTGTTCTTATTTTGGCCATGCACTGCACAAGGTGACATGATTATTATCAAAGTGCCCCTCATCCAGTTACTTTAGCCACCCAAGCTGTCCTGCAGCCTTCACTGGTGCCTCTGTCCCCAGGGCAAGAGGCAAGATGATGATATAGTAAACAGACATGGGAGGTTCTGTTCTTCCTCCTCAGACGGAGAGGTGGTTTTCCTGTGAGACCAACAAATGATTGATTTCAGCGACTTAAAAGGCTTTTAGTGATCACTCATCAGATTCCCATAGAAGTCAATAAATAGATAGACTACTTTGCTGAGGTCCATTAGGAAAGCCTGGCAGACACCAATCATAACACCCCTCATCTCATGTGAGATAGGTAAGACATTCCAAGTCTGAGAGAGGATGGAGTATTTTTATGCCTATAAAGTCAGTTGTGGTAATAGTCACAAGCCCAAAATTATGCCAAACCAAACCCAACCAAAATGACAAGGAAACAAATGAAATTGGCTCATAAGGCATACTCTTCTGCAAGCCTGCTGGTTGGGTTTTCTCATTAATCTAACCCTACTCATAAGAAATGATTTCCAGGATGTTTGTCTTGATTGTGTCAGAAAGGCAGACAATAAGGTTATACTAACCAGTACCTCTCATGCCTACTTCCAATACTGTCTGCAGAATTTTCATAAAATCTGTTTTCATAAAATCCTGTTACAACGGAGAGCTTCTCATTCCTTTCATTGTGAACAATAGAAGAAGTTCCCCAGGACTGCTTTACCAATGATTAGTTACTAATCCTGAAGAGGAAAGAATAGTGGGGATTCATCTTGGGTCTGAGGAAACTCCATCTGTGAATCTTCAAGCTCAAATTCAAGATGGTGATTTTAGACCCCATAATTCCTTCCTTGGAATTGGAACTAGTTTACAGCTTTTGCCCTTTAAGATGCCTACCCTCACATCTCTATAATATGATTTCACACAAAGTGCCTGAAATTTGTGGTAGGTCAGAATTCCTACCTATAGAAGATCCTAACCTATGACTTGTCAGTGGGCCAGAACAAAATCCTTGTGGTAGTAGGAACCCACCTCAGGAAAAACTGTTACCTGGATAACTGGCAACTGTAAGAAAGATCCTCTTATTAGGTGTGTGCAAAGCCATTTGACAAAATCTTTTTCTGTTCTAGGACTTGGGTGCTAGCATCTAACCAAATCGTGGGCAAAATGTGTCCTGTGGACTGGATCTGGCTTGCCAGGGGATTTTATCAAGCCTGTGGTGGGCAGCCCAGTCTGTGGCAAGTGTGGCCAATCCCACCACCCCTGAGCATGTAGGAGTGTAGGGGCAGTGGGGTGGCCAGACTTGGCTTCTTGGCAGCCCTTGTGGCAGTGGCTCCTGGCTCCCACTGCCACTGTCACCACTGCCACCAGAGCCAGGCCTGCTGCTTGGGCACCTTGGCTTGTCCACCCCACTGCCAGGAGCGTCAGATGGAGTTGGTGAGCAGGCAGGGTCTCTCTGGACACTGGGCTGGGACCTCCATGAGCCCAGTGCACTTGGCTGGATGAATGGGATGGGGCTGTGGATGGTTAGGTAGTGTTATCTGGGAGCTGGGCTCGGGATCACAGGATGGTGACAGTGTAGGGCCATGGTGGGAGCAGATCGTAGCTCTGCCCTGGGGCCTGGTCCTGCACTGTCACTAGCCTGTGATCCTGGCCCTGCCCACCCATCCTGCTCCTGGACACTGTTCCTTGCCTGCCCACAGCCCATCCCATTCACTTGGCTAAGTGTGCTCTGCCCACAGGGGATCCTGGGCCGGTCTCCATGGTGACCTCGCTCACTAAGTGTTGGGGTTCGCAGCCCTTCTCCATCCCCCCGTAGCTCACCAAAACTCCCTAAGTGGTCCTCTAGCTCAAATAATTACCCACCCCTGATCTAACCAGTCTGGTTTCACTAGTGGTGACCTGGGCCAGGTTCGTTTGGTGACGAGAGAGAGGCCTCCTTGTTAGGCCATATGGCTTGGAAGCCATATGACACCACAAACCAAATTATACTTTGTGTACAGAAAACTTAAGATGAGTGCACAATCCATGGAAATAACTTCTAGCCATCCCTGCGATGCATATCAGTTAATTTTTTAACTCCCCTGCAGTGGTGAAAGGTCCTTGTGAATTCATGATGAAGTCCTCTTGATGCTTCTTTGCAGTCTAAAACACACTAGTTGTCACCATAATGTGCCATTAGACTCTTTCATGGGTGCCATGCCACTGCTGCCACCAGATAAAACTGTTCCGCATACTTCTTGTTGCAGCAGATGTCTGCAGAGCCAGACTGGGAAGCAGCTCTGGCAGGAGGGGGCCACTCTTGCTTGCATTAGGTTTATTAGATTTTTAAACAAAGACTAATACTGTTAATTTTCCTTGGGAGAGAGCTAAAATTAGTACAAAAAGTAAATTAGTTGAACAAGAAAATCAGTAACCAAAGCACCAAAAAGTGGAGATAAAACCACTCTATCCAGGCTTCTCCAGCAAATAGATACATACTTCTGTTTCTTGCTCAGTTTAAAGGGTAGAACCAAAGAGCTGGCATGTCACTCCATCTCAGTAGTATCTGATGCAACCAAAAAGGTATTTGAACCACAGACTGAATCTCTTATATGAATAAGTCATACTGCTGAATGAAGCTGGGATTCAAAAGCAGAGGGGACAGCTGAGTGAGAACAGTTTGTACCATATCTGAGGCAAGCCAGAAGATGGGATGGACCCTTTTGACTCATCGAAAGGGTGGTGTGAAGGACGGTATGGTAGCATCAGTTACAGGCATTTTATATTACGCTTGTATATGCAGCCCACCAATCCAGCAGGATTTTCCAACAGGAATGATGGATTCTACAGGAGCTGCTATAAATTCATTTTTTAAATGTGATGTTGCTAAATTCAGAAAAGGGATGGAGGGACGCCTTGAGTCTAAACCGGTTGAGGACTGGTCTAGAATTATAATGGCATGGGCTGTGGAACACCCAGCAACAACCTCAAAGCCTGTGATCCAAGTATACATATCAACATAGTAGACTTCAGGGTAATCTCCAAGGCCTATGAATCCTTCCTGCAGTGCATCTGGGGATGCATGCAAAGTGTGTCAAACACCACACCTGTACTTTATGTAAACAAAGTGTGGAACAGGTCTTTCATCCATTTTCAGGGAAATCAGGCTCTAGAACTTGTACATCCGACACCATATTGCCTTTTTCCACAGTAAACTGCTCAGCCTTCAGAAAAGGCAGGCAAGCAACCTACACAGATGCTTCTGCTGGAATCGTGAATAGGAAGTCAAAGACTTTGTCCTCCAGGACATTTTTTCACTCTGGTATTCACAACCCAAGAAAGCATTGGGTCTCCTGTTTTGAAGGGACCCCTGGGCCTCTGATTCCAGCTGATGCTTTTGTGGTATTGTGGGTAGGAGAGTTATTCTCTGCCTGTTCTCCAGTTCTTGCAGTTCTTCACATATGCAGCCCTGGTATGGCTGAGCCTGTTCAGGTTCTTGGATGTTCTGTGTTTCTCATCCAGCCATCCCAAATCCTTGCATTTTACTCCCAGATCTTTTTTATACCAGGTTGGAGGGAAGATCCTCTATCCAAACATAAGTTTTCTGCACATCATAAATTGGATCCTGAATGGTTCTTAAGGTCAGAGTTGCTATCTTTTTCTTTGGTTCATGACATCTTAGTTTATAGACACAAATTTCCATCAAACAGACCTACTTGGTAGAGTGTGCAAGGTTAATTTTTTGGAGACTTCTGGATGCCTGTGTGACTTCCTAGAGTTGAAGCAGAGCAACCTGTCTCCTTCAGTGTGGCTAGCAATAATCTTTGCTCTTCATCTTCCAGTAGATGGTTAGGTTGCATTTTCCCATCCCTTGTGCTAAAATTCCTGAAAGGTCTGACTAACCTATCCCATATAATGTAAGATCAGTTTGTATCATGGGATCTTAGCCTTGTCTGTACAGCTTCTGTGAGGCACTGTTTGAGCCAAGGGCTTCATGTTCCCTGTTTTTGTCAGTGATCAAGATGGCCATTTTTTTCTCACCTTAACAAGAAGTGTGGGGGACATCCAAGCTCCCAGTGGCATATTTTGTCTGCATGGTTTGCAGTCTGGCCATGGTCTCCTGAAGGTTATACGCTGAGTTCCTGACAAACATGGTCACAGAGTTGCACCTAAACCTTTCATATCTTTTTCTCAAAACCCCAGGCATCCAGGATAGAGGCAGCTCTCTGCAGTGGGCATAAGAGGCAATTTGGCCTTTTACTTACAAAGAAAAACATTATTCAGGGCATGTCCTCAGATTTTGTGGCTGTACTGGAAAGGTTGAAGGGCAGGTGACCTCCCTACAGAAGCTTTCCAAGTATATGCTTGACTGTGTGTCCTCCAGTGACAATTAGTCTGTACTTCCTCAGAAATCCATCAACATGAATTGTATTCCTAAAAAACCATCCCTGATGTTTATAAAGTTGGTGCTCTGTTTGCACATTCATAAGATATTAGGCAATTTCTGAAGCCTCCAGATCAGATGCTGCATCAGCAAAACACTCTTCCAATTGCCATTCTCCAGAAACTGCAAGGTTTCACCTACAAATGGACTAGTCATTTCTTCAAAATAGCCCTCGCAATGTGCATATAGACAAGATAATTGCCTTATAAGAGTTATTTATTATTCATTGTTCATATGTGCATTCTGCTGTGTGTGTTTATAAGCTTTGTACTCAAGCTTTGAGACTTTTGGTCAAGAGGACTCATACAGTACATGATTGCCCTGCTTCTTCTCAAGTCTCATGCTGAGAACTCAGGGGGGGCATATTGAGCCTTGGTTTCCTGTTGACTGCAAAATCTCATGTCTGCTAGACTACTCAGATGGAGGGATGAAGGAAGAGTTGCAGAATGACCGTATGGAGAATGCATCTCAAGTCCTCCCTCCATTCCCTCTTTCTCAGAGATCAGTGCACCTGAGATCTTGCAGTTGACAGGAAAGTGAGACATGGTTGTATGCTCTGCTGCTTTGTGCCCTTTCATGCAGCACACAAGGAGAAGTGGAGCAGCAGGTCACATGCATGCCCCATAGGTACCATTGGCCACAAAGCTTCAGCTTGAATGCATGAGACTTATGCGCACCCGCAGTGGAATGTGCCGATGACCAGTGCATCCAGAAGAACTCTAGTTACTATAAGGTAAATAACTTATTTTTATGGCATCTGGTTGGTCTCAGAGCACTGTATAAAAAGTTCTTTCATAAAGTATTCAACCTAATAATTTCTCTGAGGTTTTCAAAGATGATTTAAGCTGGGAATAGAAATAGAAGATATGTGTTTTGCCTTAAAATTGCGATCTTTTTCCTTGAGGAAAATAATTATTTTAACAGAGATGGAAATGAAATATAGGGTCCCACGCAGGGCTTCTTTTCTTGTCTAATTGTGTGTATATTTTCACCTGACTTAAATGTAGGGAAGAGAGACAGAGCAGAGCAGCAATTATATTCTGGCAGTTCCCCTTTACAGCTGTCCCGCTCTCCCTAGGTTAGTCTAAAATAGGGAAACTGGGTTCAAGAATCAGCAATACTGCTAAACCATTTTGTGATGAGGTCAAGTGTTAAATAATAATAATCCACTTAATAAGGGAGGTGAGACCAAAGTTCCTCTGAAAGAACAGTAACAGTGCTGCTAACCTACAGCACACTGAAATCAGGAAGGAGCGATGGGGTGTGGAGGGTATGTGCTTTAGCATACAGGCTGGTTATAGAACTGTATCTTCCAAGTTTTATTTGCTGCTGTTGATGTAATAAAAGGATTTAAGGCAGGCCTTTGTGTCTTTATTAAAATCAAGATTTTCCTTCAGCATCCCTGTGGGAAAATCAACATTGCTACTGTTCTGGATGTATGGTCTATTCAGAGATTGCTGCAAGTGCTGTTCTGTGGAGGGGAATCTTTGGAACATCTGTGCAGAATGTAACTCCTCAGCTGCAGAGTAGGCCCCATGATGTGCACATGTGTACACGCACATATATGCATGCTGCAGTGGGGACAGGAATCCAATGATGTCCTCCTGACCCCCAAACCAATCTACTGAATAGTATTATTTTAAATGTACAATGTAGCCTTTTTCTGCTTTCCAAATAATAAAGAACAATTGGACAATTTGGGAGGACTGGGCAAGTTTTAATGAAATAGAAAATGAATTACCTAGATCCAGTTTGATCAGATGATTGCCCTGTTACCATTTTCTAGGCCTGTGTTTGCTGCCTACCTATCACACCTCCATGTGAAATTAACAGATTTATACTTCGAGGCAAAGCAGGTAAAATTTGTGAAATTAGCCCTTGATTTTTTGTAGATTTTTTGATGGGTTATTTACATTGTGTAGATGTTGGCTCTGTTCAGTTGTTAAGAAAGCTGAGGGAACCACCAATCTTCCCACACTGCTTTCATATATTACGAGACCTGTATTAAATTCTGTGATATGATTCTCTTGTTGCTTCAGAGTGCTCACC
>NW_017729030.1:47504806-47508537 GCF_001723915.1 Gavialis gangeticus | reverse complement strand
AGATTTATACTTCGAGGCAAAGCAGGTAAAATTTGTGAAATTAGCCCTTGATTTTTTGTAGATTTTTTGATGGGTTATTTACATTGTGTAGATGTTGGCTCTGTTCAGTTGTTAAGAAAGCTGAGGGAACCACCAATCTTCCCACACTGCTTTCATATATTACGAGACCTGTATTAAATTCTGTGATATGATTCTCTTGTTGCTTCAGAGTGCTCACCGACTGTGCTGTTTACAACCATTGCTTCGAGTTCCTCTCTTCTAATTTCATCCTGGATAGCCTCCAATCTGGCTTATACTCTGTCTACTTCACTGAAACTGTTCTGTGCGAGGTCTCCAATGACCTTTTTACTGGATGAGTTTCAAGGCCTCTACTCCTTCCTCATCCTCTTTTGACCTCTTGGCTTCTCCTGACTCTGTTGATTTATAGCACCTGCTCTCTCAAAATCTTGCCCTTCCTTGGATTTCATAACCTCACCCCTTTGACTTTGTCCTCTTTTCCTTTCATCTGTGCAGGGTCCTACAAGGTCCTGTCATCTGTGTACCCTGCATGCGCTCCCTCTATATCTCATCGCTGGATCATCTTATCCATTCATTTGGCTTCAGCCACAGCCTTTGCACTAGTGACTCAAAATATATTTTTTCACTCCTCACCTGACTTCCCTTTAGTCCCCATGTCTCAACATACCCCGCTGACGTGTCCTTATGGATGTTTTAGGATTAATTTAGGCTTACTGTGGACAAACTGAGTACTTGAGCTTTCCTCCCAGATCATCTTCACTCCCCACATTCACCTGTGATCGAGAGAGACAGTACCCTGTCACTCATGTCTGTAACATGTGAATCACCTTTGATTCCTCTCTTTTTTTACCTCTTGCATTACATCTCCAGACTTTATTTAGTTCTTGTTCTTTCTTCCTCTGTAACTTTATAAAGGTCCGATAATTTAAGGCAGTTGGAAAGGTAGATTTGTACCTTATAGACTAACTAAATTGGAGATACAAATACCATAAATTTTTGTGAGCCCAAGTTCACTTCATCAGATACTGTGAAAGGATGTGCACAGAGCAGTATGTAAAATAGAGAGAATGTTTTGAATATAAAAGGCAGGAAGGGAGGAAGAAAGAAGAAAAGGGTAAGAGGGGATGGGTGGCAGTGCTAGGAGAGGTTAACAAGCAAGAAATATACCCACAGGATCAAAGGGGTCACAAAAACTAATCGAGGTTTATACCATACTTAACACACTTCAGTCTGTGGGTGATGTTCCATGATTTCCCTTTCAAATTGGATTTAAAGTTTTGCTGCCAAAGAACAGTCACCCTGAGGTCAACAATGGGAGGTTAAAGTGTTCTGCCCCAGGGCTTTGTCTCTTTATGAAGCTGATGTCAGATCAGTGTTCATTCATTCTTACACATAAGGATTGCCTTATCTGTCCAATGTAGACAGCAGGGGGGCACCATAAGCAGGTGAACATATATGAAGTTGGTAGAGTTGAAGGTGAATGAACTTCAGATATTACATTCCAAGTTATTCGGTCCAGTGATGATGATGTCTTGATGAAGGCGCACACACAGGCTGGCATCTGAATTTGTTGCAAAGCCTGGTGCCTTGGTGAGAATAGGAGTTAGGTAGCCTGTTGCTTGAGAAATGCCATTTGAGGTGGGGCTGAGGGGAGGCTGCCTGTAAGTCAGGACAGGTTTCCCCCTGTGGCTGTATTGAAACTGCCATTTTCTTTTTCTAGGAGGGGTTGGAAGTCATTAATAATGTGTCTAAGGTGTTCAAGCCAGGGGCTGTAGGTGACAACCAGAGAGATTATGTTGATTTCAGTGGCTTCACTTTTGGGATTGTATTGTAATTGCAGGAATCCCTGCTCCAGATCTTTAAGGTGTGCATCCCAGTTAGTGTGATCAGAGCAGATAGGATTATAACATAGAGCTTGACTATAGATGATGGATCTAGTGGTGTGCTTAGGATGAAAGCGGTGGTGTGAGGGTAGCTGCAGTGGTCAGTTGGTTTCAGATGCAGTGTGGCCACTGCAAACCTTCACTGTGGTGTCTAGGAAATGAATTTTCTCGGTGGAGTATTCCAGAGCTAGTTTGGTGAAGGGGTGGAAGTTGTTAAAGTCTTGGTGACATTTCTCCATGTGTGCAAGCAATGAAGATATCATAAATGTACCCTGGGTATCTCAGGAGGATGAGGGGGCAGCTGCAGAGGAAATGGACTTTAAGTTCTTTCATAAATATATTGGCATATTGTAGGGGGGGCATCCATGTGCCCTGCATGACAGTGTCATTTGTTTGTAGATGTAGGGAGTCCCCAAATCTGAAATAGTTGTGTGTTAGGGCAAAAGCTGAGTATAGTGGAAAAAGAAGCAGTGTTCTCATTGGGGATTATGTTCTTTATGTCTTGTAATTTGTCCTTCTGGTGGATGTTGGTGTACAGAGAGGTGACATCTGTGGTAGCTAATATGGTGTTTGCTGGAAGCTTGTCAGTGGAGTCCAGTTTCTTTAAGAAATCAGTGGTGTCTTTCAAATAGTTGGAGTCATGAAAGCATATACCGTCAGTCTACAAAGTGGATATTTAATCTGCTTTCTACCTGATTTAAGGTTAATGTAGCTAACTGTGTCCTGCTGATAATTTAAACCAGGGGTCTCAAACATATGGCCTACAGGCTGGATCCAGTCAGCTAGGCTACTGGAAGTTGGTGATGTGGCTAGGAGGGGTAGAGCCTGCTACGGAATCTGGGGCTCTTGGGCCCCATTTATCATGACCATTGGTAGCAGAAGGGCAAACAAGGGCTGTATTGATATAGCCGAGATCACTATGTGGCTGCTTGCCCTGCCACTGCCACAGTTCCTGCTACTGCCAGCCACTGCAGTCCCACCAGAGCTGCCGTCGACCCTGCTGACCCTCTGGTCATATTGCTAGCTCCACCAGTCTTGCTGTAGCAGCTGCCACTGCTGCAGCTGCCTGTGCCTTGGGACAGATCCAGCCCATGAGGAGCTTATGTCGTCTGGATCCGTGCTGGGCAAATTTGACACCTCTGCTTTAAATTAATTCAGACCCTCTGTGGTCTCTCATTTTGATGACTACACCCTCTTCTTCCCTGTATGCTATGTGCTATGCACTTATGCTGCCTTTGGTCCATTCAGAACAAAGCTACAAATCACCTTTCTATTCTGCTGTTCTTAGGAGTGTCAAATATTATTGTCATAGGATTAATGAAATTATTTGTAAACAGTTGAGTTGGACAAATACAGTATGGACATATTTATTAGCCTGTCTGAGTTTTCTTTCTTTCCCCCCCCGTTTTTTGGAAAAATCTGTTACTGAGTTCTATTTGTACTGTTCAAAAGGGGGCAGGAGAGCATATAAGCCTCCATGGCTCACTAATAACATCCGGGAATGTCTCCTTGTCAAAAAGGAGGCTTACTCCCAATGGAAAGGAGGGGTCATCACTAAGGAGGACTATTCTGCAGTTGCTCGGGGATGTAGGGGGATGGTTCGGAAGGCCAAGGCAGAGATGGAACTGGGGCTGGCTTCCTGGATTAAGGACAACAAGAAGTCCTTTTTTAAATACATAGGGAGTAGAAAGAAGGCCCCAGGAAATGTGGGGCCCTTGCAGGACAAGACGGGGAATCTGGTTGTCACGCCAGATGACAAAGCCAACATATTTAATAACTTCTTTGCCTCTGTCTTCCTCAGTAAGGACCAGAACTGCCACCTCCCTGCTG
>NW_017729030.1:47501508-47504660 GCF_001723915.1 Gavialis gangeticus | reverse complement strand
TGGTGCAGGCTCCCACCCTGGGGGTTTTTAAGAGGAGGTTGGATGACCACCTTACTGGGGTCGTTTGACCCCAGTGCTCTTTCCTGCCATGGCAAGGGGTCGGACTAGATGATCTGCTCAGGTCCCTTCCAACCCTAGAAACTATGAAACTATGAAAAGCAAATTCTACTGTATTGATACTTTCAAGGAGAAAGGGAAAACACCCATGGTGTGAATTTATCAAGTATAACTTCAGGCCATTAAGATTTGCTGTTCGGGCTGATGATTTCTTCTCAGTCATAGTAGAATATTGCCATATATTACAACAAGGGTAAGCTATTAAGAGGATTTGGGTGTTTCTGCACAAATTTTTGGTTCTGTTAAAAAAAAAAAGAAAAGAAAGAAAGAAAAATAGAAAAAAGAGAAAAAAGGACTACATCAGTGATAACAGCTGTTGGGGCTGCTTTAGCTCTCTTAGTAAATGTCGGACATTCATTGAGTTGTTCAGTTCTAGTCTTTATTGGTGTAATCCTAAAATGTGCCAAGTGAGCGCTTGCAGCTTCCATTGGTCATCAACATTGGCAAGCAACTTGTGAACTAATCCTACAAATAAATGCTCTGTATGCATAGAACTCCTATGGAAGTCAGTAGAGAGAAGCGTTGACAGAATAAGGCCCTTAATCTTTACTCAGAAGACACTCGAGGAGCAGAGCATGGGCAATTACATAGAAGTTAGTGAGATGCCGTGCTGAATCCTGCTCCCATTGAAACTGATGAGAGCTTGGCTTGAAACCTGAGGCATCTTATAGATGAACAAGGGAAAAAATCATTATATTATACTTCAAGTTTTCAGGGATTCATCAGTATTGATGAATGACATGAAAAAAGTGCGAGTCCTTTGGGATAGCACCATGCAGGTTTTTTTGTCACAACCCCAAAGCACAACAGGGTTTGTTAGGTTTGGTTTGGTTTGGTTCAGATATTGGTCAAAACTGGTGTGACTGTCAAAAGAACCCCAGGTTCTGAAGTGAAATAATTTGCAATCCTAGGAAGGTTGGTGGTTTCAGCTGACTACTTTCTGAGTTTTCAAGTGTGTTCCAACTCTGAGGGGCATGAAACCATGTAAATTTAAATCCTTCCAAAACGCCTCTAGTGGTGATTCCTAGGTGATCAAAAAAAACCCTGTCAAGGCTTCATAGCTCTTCTTTAAACAGCCAATAACTACATTAGTGTTTAAAAAGAAGTTTGACTGCCTTCATGATAAGACGGTAGTGCCAACTTTCAGTGTTAGCCTTACAACCTTAAAATGTATTGGACTAAATACTGCAGTGACTGAAGGAGTTACTAAGAAAAGAATGTCAGCAGTTGGAAAGGATCTGGTTTCTGGGCACTGAAGGAGCTGTGTGGGCAAAAAATTCTAGCTGGCTTTGGGGACAGAGGAGCTCCACAATTGGAGACAGCATTGGGGACATCTCGGGTGCAGTAGGTAAAGCAAATTGAAACAGGAGGGGGAGCTCTTCCTGCATCAGTCATCAAAGAAATGACCCCTCTCTATGTTCACTGCAACAAGCCACAGGCGGTGCATCCACACATGCAAGCACGCGTGCTTGCAGCAGCTCAAATAGAAGTGGAGCAAATTTGAGCCAGGGCTTTTTGCCTTGGCGCATGTGCTTGGACATGCACTTTGTTGTGGAGCAAAGCGTGCCACTTGGGGCAAAATAACCCTGCCTGGCTCCTCCTGGATCTGCAGGCAGGGGGAGCTAGAGCCAGCACCTGTGCTATTCCCAGCAGTATAAAAATCTGCCCTGGCCCCAGCAGTGCAAAAAGCTGCCTTGGCAAGCAGCTCAGGGCTACTCACTCTCAGGAGCTTCTGGGACCCGACCACTTGGTACCTGGGGACACTACCCCTGGTGGCAGCTGGGATGCAAAGCCATTTTTAAAAATATCCCCAAATCCATGTTTTTCCACAATTAAAACAGAAGACCGCTACACCCCCCCTCCCCCAATACTTTATTGGTATATTTACGATGTTAAAGCAGTGTGGAAGCCTACCAGTGTCTCTATCATCATGATAAAATAAATTCTAAATACCTATATGTGTTGATGGGTACTTACGGTTTTCTTTGCACATAATGGGTGTGTGATGGGGATGTGGTGTTTGCAGGAAGGGGTGTGGGAGAAGGTGGGTGAGTGTGTGTGGAGGGATGTGGGTTGGTGTGTGGGGCGATAGCTGGGGGGGACTGTGAGTGTGGGGGACCTTGTGGGTGGGGCTGCTTAGGAGGGGTGGGTCCCTTGGCCTCCACAGTGTGCAGCCCCCCCCACAGCACATAGAATGCCCCCCCAGGGCCCCAGCCCCCCTGCCCAGGGTTCCAGCTCCCACTGGAGGGCAACAGCCTACCCGCCCAGGGTCCCAGGCACCCTGGAGGGCCACAGCCCCCCTGCCCAGGGTTCCAGCTCCCACTGGAGGGCAACAGCCTACCCGCCCAGGGTCCCAGGCACCCTGGAGGGCCACAGCCCCCCTGCCCAGGGTTCCAGCTCCCACTGGAGGGCAACAGCCTACCCGCCCAGGGTCCCAGGCACCCTGGAGGGCCACAGCCCCCCTGCCCAGGCTCCCAGCTCCCCTGGAGCACCACAGCCCACCCACCCAGGGTCCCAGGTACCCTGGAGGACCACAGCCCACCCGCCCAGGGTCCCAGGCACCCTGGAGGACCCCAGCCCCCTGCCCAGGGCCCATAACTTACCTTTAGCAGCAGCAGCAGGAGTGGGGTGCTCTAAGCCATGGTGGCAGGACCTGGCGTGGCATGCGGGGACCGTGTGCTGGGCACAGCCGGGTCCTGCCAGCCCTGGGGCCTTTCTGCTGCCTGGCCGGGCTCCATCATGGTGGCAGGATCCGGCACAGCATGTGGGGACCGTGTGCCAGTCGCAGACCTGGGACAGGCCCATGTGGCTCGGTAATCTGGCCTTGTACCAGAGCAGGTCATAGATTCATAGATTCATAGATTAAGGGTTGGAAGGGACCTAGTAGATCTTCTAGCCCGACCCCCCGCCAGGGCGGGAGAACAACAAAAACCCCAAAAAGAGAAATGGGACTCAAACGAGTCCAGCTAGGTGGGCATCCAGCCTCTTCTTAAAGACCCCCAGGGTAGGGGCCAGCACCACTTCCCTTGGAAGTT
>NW_017729030.1:47498549-47500745 GCF_001723915.1 Gavialis gangeticus | reverse complement strand
TCACAAATGTGCTCCTTGATGATCTTCTCAAAGAGTTTCCCCAGGATTGAGGTAAGACTGACGGGCCTATAGTTACCCGGGTCCTCCCTCTTCCCCTTCTTGAAGATGGGGACCACATTTGCTACCTTCCAATCATCTGGCACCTGGCCCAAGCACCACGATCGCTCATAGAGCCGTGCCAGGTCACATGGTTCCAGGAGGCATGGGTCCTGTGCGCGCTTCTTGGAGCCCTGCGACCCGCTCTGGTGCAAAGCCGGACTAGCGAGCTGCAAGGGACTGGGCCGGGTCTGTACCCTCCACAGCCCCGGGTACATCCCCCCTGCCACTCCCCAAACCCCCCCACATCCCTCTGCCACCCCTTGTCCACACACACCCATGAACCCAGCTTCTCCCCCCCCCTTACCTTGGACAGGGCCAGGGGCAGCAGGATAACGAAAGAGATGTTCTGGCTGACACCAGAGCATCTCTTTTGGAGGACTGACTCCCTCACATGGCCTGGGACCATGCCTTGCTCCACTCTTGTGCGGAGCAATTTTTTTAGGCCCCTGGACTGGGGTCTAATTTTCTGCCCATGCTGCAAGTGTGCAGTGTGGGGAACATTTTTTCATACCCACATGTACCTCTTGTCCTGCCTTAAAGGGGTTTGAGACGGGGCAAGAGGCGTGTGTGCTCATCTGGACGCGCCCAGGGCATGGGAAGCTTTCCCTCTCCTTTTAATAAAGGAAGGGATGGTGCACCCTTGTGGCTCCCCTTAATTGGAGCCTACAGTGGGTGTTCTCTATGGGGGCAAAACAAATAGAGAATCTATGTGAGTAGAAGAGAAGAGCACCATAGGAGCAGCCCTGAGCTCTTTTCTCATTGTCTTTGGCACATGTGCAGTATGACTGTGTTTCCAGGACAAAACTGCATTATCAGTCTTCCGTGATAGTAGATACAGCTCTTCCCTCTCTCCCTGACCCTTATGTTCCCTTTTCTTCTCTGCCTAAGGGACACTCTAAATGCTGGTATCCCATTAGTCAGTCACTGCGCTTTTTCTCTAACAGGTAAGACCTAGCAAAAAGAGTTAGATAGTGAAAATTTATGCAAAGCATTAGTGTCTATCCTTAGAGCAACAATTCTAGATATGCTTAGAGAAGTTGCATTTCAGATGCAAACATGACAAACAAGTGATCAATATTTTAAAGGTCTATTATTTAAGTTGTATTGTCAAAGGCTGGTGGTAACTAAGACGTATGGTGTGTTTGACACTAAGAAGAGAGAAGCAATCAGAAAAAAATATTATTTATTTGAAGGCATAACATTCTTTCAAACATAAGGTGTAACCCTCCTTGTTCTAGAACCTGAGACTGTCCTAAACTTTTGTGTCTTTGTCCTCCTTATAGGGGTGTTGTACAGAGAAGTGTAGCTATGCCCATTTACAGATGCGGGATTGAGGCACGGAGAGAGACTTTAGTGACTTGTTTGAGGTCACAAAGGGAGTTGGTGGTGGAGCAGGAATTGGAGCCCTCCACAGCCTTGGCTAGTACTCTTAAATGCACTTTTTCCTTTTTAGATATACTGACACAGTATCAGCCCAACCTAACAGTTTATCCTTAATTCTGTCCCAGGCCATACATTCATTTCCCAAACAACCTGCCTAACCTTTCTTGGGTAATATCAAAATAATTTTAGATAACTTCTTACCTATTCCCCCCCATACCCTCCAAGAACAAGGGAATTTTCTTGTCTTCTCCTTTTTTCCCCCTATTTTAAAGCCCAAGTTAAATGTGGTGGATTATTGCTGGTAGTGTCGTCTCAGTTTTTCTTAAGAAATTTTCACTGAAATTTTACTGGGACAGAGCAACTGACTAGAGACACATTTTATTTTTCATATATGTTTATAGCATAGTTTATTCAAATAATCTATTGGCTCAGGCGTGTGGGGGGGGCGGCAGTGTATGTGTGTGTGCACGTGTATGTCCTGCTCAGTATTGGAATGCATGATACTGAGTGATAAATTGTATTTTGTTAAACTGTAATGGTATTAGCAAAAAGGAAACATACAGCACAATCACATACAAATTTCAGCCAGTAAATCACATCTGCAGACATTACCATCCATACATAGAGACTGGAGAAGTACATTTCACAATGTAATTTCAATCAATAAACCAGCTCATTTAACTCCTACAAAACCTTATTTGTGACCAGTCTAAA
>NW_017729030.1:47475652-47493549 GCF_001723915.1 Gavialis gangeticus | reverse complement strand
TATTGGACCTGACTTCCTAAGACTTAAATAATATTACTTCATTAAGTGCTATCTAAAGTTTTGTAATTTGTTGCAAGTAAAATAAGGGGGGCCAAGAAATCAAATGTGATGGTAGATATGGCATGTATAATGTAGTCCTAGTATTAGTGTGTGCATAGAATTTTTTTCAACCCTACTGTTTTGCAGTTGTTATTACCTAGGACTCTTTAATAGACATTCAGTTTAAAAGCAAGAAATGTAAGAAAGGTATCTGCAAGGTGATAACATAAAGTTAATTCTAATGTTGCTATTATTATTCTTGGCCGCTTTCTGATTGGCCAGTTAGATGTACAAAAATGTTTGGTTATGTCTATCTCTGAAAAACCACTGTGAAGAAGAGCAATTCAGGGGCACCATACATTAAATACTGCCAGTCATATCTTGGGGGAGGCAAAATGCATTGCAGTTGCCTGTGAAGAGAAAATATAGCCAGCCATAAGGAAGCAAACACTTTTTTTTCATTTGATAATATGGATTTTTGGTATAGTCTTTGTTTAATTTTATTGAAGAAATTTAACAGAGAACAAAAAATACATCTCTCCAACAAGAAAGAATGATTTGGTGTACAGGATAGTTCTGAAAATAACTGGGAGATCAGTGCGTTATCTTGTAGTTCCTGCATTACTAATCAAATCTATTTGGGAAGGAAACTCCCAAAGTTTTTTGGGTTTTTTTCCCCACAAGGAAGTATATGATTGGACTGAGATTAAAATAACTGAAGGTAGCTACTTTTGATATGAATAGTTAAATGGCTGTTCTGTCTTTTGAAGAAATCTAAGCACTACCAGTAATTTTCAACCACAGTGCCACAGCACCGTGGGTGCCTTAAGATCTATTAAAGGGTGCCGCAGGTTGCTACGTGGTGTTAACACTCTTAGGTGTGCAGACGTGATTCACAGGATAAAACCAAAGATTTCAGCTGAGAATCCAAAGTGCTAGAAACATTCTGACCTGTTGTGATCTTTGTAGAATCTTTGCAACAGAGAAATTGCTCTATTTTTCCACACTAAAAAACAAAAAGAACGAGAACTATGAGCTGGCATTTTCCAAAGGGTGCCTTGAGTCTAGAAAGGTTGAAAACCACTGTACTAACCTTAGAGAGTTTTTAGGTAGCTGATACTCAGTGGACTAAATACATCTGCTTTAACTCCACTGAACTCATCATGAAGAACTTACACAATACATAGGAAGAGATAGATGATGTCCAGGTTGTCATGCAGATAGATTACTACAATTATGCTGGTCATACTGTGGTAGGAAACCCAGATCTAGGCCACCCTCCAGCAGTGAGGTGACCAGGAGCAGTGTTAGTTGCTTTCAGTGTCTGAGCCACTGTGTTGGCTCAGAGAGCGGTGGGGGTTAACACAGCCACTGCTTGCCCTATCTCTGCCAAAATAGGTCCCCAGGGGAGTTCTGTACCCTGGAATTTGGGGGAAGGATGAGTGATGGCACCATTAACTTTTGCCATTGTGTCAGTTCAGAGAGCCACAGGTATTAATGCCACATACCCCAGCCCTGTATTCCTGGTCAACATGGCTCCAAAGACCAGGTTTGGTATGCAGCTCCAGACACCCATGGCTTAAGGTGATGATGGCAAGATTAAGCAAGTTATGTGTATGTTTAGTAGCTGTTCAATAGGCTCCAATTTTTATGGCTTGTATAGAGGTCATTGTGTCCAGTTTTTATCACAATGTTCTTGGAAAGGGAAGAGAGAAGCTTAGGCGTTTAGAGAACTGAAACATGCATCTGAAAATGAAGAATGCTTATGCATATTTTTCCACTGAGTTTTGAGTAAATGTGTTCTTCTTGGTCTCCCCCAGATGGTACTAGAGAGGAGGAAGTGGAAGGTGAACTTAGTGAAGAAGAACACTGGTTTGGAAACTCTTCAGAGACCCCCTCAGAAGCATCATATGGAGAAGTCCAGGAAAACTTCAAGTTGTCTCTTGAGGATAGAATTCAAGAGCAGTCCACTTCCCCAGATACTTCTTTGGGAAGCGCAACTCCTAGCAGCAACACGCTGGAACTGGGAGCTATTGAGAGTGAGGCTTTAAGAGACACATTACAGAGTAACGAGCACCTTTCCCCTGATGTGTCATCTTTAGGTGAAGATGAACCTCCTGGTCCAAATAAGCCATTGAGTAGTAACCTGAGACGGCTGCTGGAGGCTGGTTCCCTCAAGCTGGACACTGCTGTCCCTGTCAATGGCAGGGTTGAGTCCCCTGTAAATCTTGGCTCAAATCTCTCCTTCTCTCCGCCTACTCATCATGCCCAGCAACTAAGTGTTCTTGCCAGGAAGCTTGCTGAGAAGCAGGAACAAAGTGACCAATACACTGCAAGTAATCGGTTTATATGGAATCAAGGTAAGTGGTTGCCAAACTCAACCACTACCTGTGGTTTGTCCCCAGATTCAGCTATCCTGAAACTGAAAGCTGCAGCCAATGCAGTTCTTCAGGACAAATCACTTTCGAGGACTGAAGACACTGTAAGATTTGAATCCTTTTCCTCACCTTTTAGTTCTCAGTCTGCCAGCTCCACCTTAGCAGCTTTATCAAAAAAAGTTAGTGAAAGAAACATGACTCCTGGTCAGGACCACCCACCTCCAGCCAGTTCTTTCCTTTCCCTTGCTTCCATGACTTCCTCAGCTGCCCTGCTCAAGGAGGTTGCTGCAAGGGCTGCAGGCACTCTTTTGGCTGAGAAGAAAAAGTCATTGGTTTCTGAGGATCCCCTGCAGCTTTCAGAGATGAAGCAAGAGAAAGCAACTCCACCGCAGTCTTTGGAATTATTGTTACTTCCAGTCCCTAAGGGAAGAGCTTCTAAGCCCACGAACACAGGTATGGACTATTTCAGTCACTGAGTAAGGCACATTTGTTTTGCTGTAGATTTGTATAATGTCTCTCCCATAGGTCTGCTTGGCATTGTTTCTACCTATTATGAAAAATAAAAGTGAAATACTCTAAGTAAACAAAAGGATACTTCTAAAAGTATCATTTAAAGACCAAACCTTCACAAGTGTTTCCATATTTGAAAGATAATGAGTGTACAGTTCAATACCTTTTTTTTTTATTCCATACAAATGCATTTTTTTCCCTCACCAAGTTCAGAATAGGTCCATACAAGAAATATTTAATGGGGAAGATCAAAGAATCCCTGTCAGAGAGCTCATGGTATCAGTGAACATGTACAAAACCAGTGCTTTTGAAATATCGGACAAGGGAGAATTTTCCCTCCTGCTGTCTCTGTCACAAATGGACTTTTGTATAATCGCTTACTACCTGTCCTAATTTACCAGAGTATATTATTATGTTGCCACTTTTCATTAAAATTTTCTGCAGAAGCACGAACAAATCTCACGTGTTCGTTCTTTCACAATCCTTTGTCATAAAAAAATAGAAAAAAATGAACTGCATTTTTCTAATTCTGCTCAAAAAAACCTGCTTTATACATCCACCTCCCCCCTGCCAGTCCTGACTTTAAGTCTTCTGGGATGTAGACCTAAAGGAAACAAGGAGGAACAATACTGCTAACAAACTGTTCACTAGAAGTCAGTAAATAATATAGGAGATTACATTATTTCAGTGATCAAAATATGTCATATTGCATATATACTATCACTTCTTTTAAAAATTGCATGCATCACGTGTTTATATTTCCATGGAAATACCTACAGAGCTCAGACACTGTGATCTTGCCACCAATTCTATTCTGGTGAAGAGGATGAGGAAGCTTTACTAAAATACTTTCACAACATATATAGCTTGAGTTAGTAAGCTAGGACCTGCTTACACTGGAATGTTTTACTGCTTATACCGAGATAATTATATTGGTGTTGTTAAGCTGGTATAAAACTATGCATAAGTCCTGGCAAGAATGTTATGAGATACAGTTTGTGACTGGCATAGCCATGTCAACAAAAGCTCCTGGTGTGGACAAGTTACATTGGCAAAAGTGCTTCTTTGACTTGAGGGAGGGGAGGACCAGCTTATATAAGCATAAGAACAGGTTGTGCCAGTGCAAGCTGTGTCTATTGTGAGTGCTTTGCCAACACAGTATACTAGAGTAGCAGAGTGCTCCTGGCACAAGACCTGGCCTGAGAGGCTTTGGGGGTTTTAAGTTGCAACTTTTCCAAAGAGACATAAACTAAACCAAAAATGGCTCTCTTGCACCAGAATAAGAAAGTCCACGTGAACTTAAACAACATTAACTAAACTGAATTGATTCATACATTAGTTTAAATTTAATGCAGCATAACTTTTTCATGTGTCTAAAAGGCCCTAAAGAGGACAGTAAGAAGGCAACAGCATAACTGAGGGGGGCGACTGGGATAGCAGCCCTGGCTGCTGCTGTTAGGAGAATACAAAAATAACAGCTGCTGCAGAGGTATCTGGACACGCCACAACTATTGGCGCTGTGGTAGCCAGTGCTTCCCCATGTGCAGCCCCTGCACAGAGCATGAAGCTGCCCTGCTATGCCTCTGCAAGGAGTTGGTTACATTAATAGATTACAGTATTTAATGCAGCGTACCATTCCAAAAATTTTCAGCATTGTATGCTTATTACTGTGTATGCAAAAAGTGGTTGCATTATTTGTTACCCTGACAGTGAAGAGTAGTGCAGAAAAGGCTTTTATTCCTGTAAAATCCAGGTTCCATATGTTTGGCTAACAAATTATGAATTGTAGACTCTGGCTGTGCAGCCTGGGCAAGAGGAATGCAGTCTAAGTACATATGTGGTACTGGCAATTTGTGAACTGGCTCTGATACAGTGAATTTTCTAGCAGCTATGCTCTTGGCTTAAGGCACAGGCTTGCAGTGCTGTGAAAAGATGGCAATGGGGGCATATTGCCTTGGGTCCTTAGTAACCATGGAATAATTGTTTCCATTTGCTTTTTGTAATTTCATATGTATATGCATATAAAGATGTGCGTCTAAAAAAAAAAAAGGGGGGGGGGGATCCGGGGGAAGGGGGTTTCCTCTCAGTTTATATGCACACAACCTCAGTTAGCATCCAAGCAAACTTTACCGTAAAAGATGAAAAACAGTTGTGCCTTTGTATACAGGCCCCTTTCCAATATGTTCATTAATTTTCAGCTTGCAAAGAAATGAAAATAAAAGACCAAGAAAAGCATTTAGATGGACTGCTTGGGTGCTCACTAGATTTTGTGTTCCATAATCAATCTCTCTGTAGATGTACAGTGTGCAGAAAGAGGTCACTGTTGCGTGATTTTTTGAGCAGTGGACATGGTGGTACTGTACTCCTCTAAAAGTTGAATTGGGTAACTGAGCGTGAGCATGTATATTTACTATGAAAGTAAATGTCACACACTCCTTTGAATCTTTTTGCAACCATGGTTTATGGTGCTAAAGCACAATATAATACTTAATTTTATAAACAGTTGTCTGTTGTTGCTGCTTTTGAGGACTAGGTTCTTAGGCTGCCAATAAGATAGACAGTTGTTCTCTGAAGGCTTAGACTGGCAAATTTCCCCATGTGTTTTCTCATATATTCCCAGTTTGCTTCCAGTTCTTATAAAACATTTCTTTCAGCCACTGCTGGAATTTAATTTTGCCATCAGTGACAGCCAGTGGCCGGTGAGCTCTATCACGTACTGATGAGTAAAGAAGCTGCTAAAATCTGTTCTACTTATTAGATGCCTAAGTGTGGTCCTGTTCCTTCCACCCTGCTCTGGACCTTGATAATCATGAAACAGTTGTTTACATTTGCTGAAAAATTGCTAACAGAAGAGATGACATGGTCCTTTCTCCCACATGGTTGCTTTTTCTGACTTTGTCCTAAGGCTAAGGTGAAAGTACATTACAAAAAAGTAGTGGCATCAATGGTTTTTCAGAGATCCAAGCAGGGTGAAATAGGATTGCAGCTAGGCACCTAACAGGTAGAATAGATTCTGGGTTGTGGAGCCCACACAAACATTCTTGCATCAAAAAAAGAGTTAGGGCTCATCTGCCAAAATCTGAGTATATAAACTTTTTCAGTAAGTAAAGTAATGGATAAATGAGCAATTTACAGAGGAAGGCAGGGAATTACTGTGGAGAAACTGGTGCCAAATAGCTGTTCATGGGCCCGCTCTTACCCTCTGATAAGTGAAAGCTTAATTGTGGCAACTTAACCCTGTTTCACTGAAGACTAAGCTGCCCTTGTTTAGCTTTCACTTATCATGAGGTCAAAGCAGGCCTGTGGATACTTACTGCAGAGTAGCTGATGCACAGTAATTCCCCTCTCCTCTTAACTCTATAATTTGTTTGTTTGAATATACCCAGGCTGCAATCTTGCCCGATCTCTCACGCTAACTTTGGTCAGGCCTGACAATTACATGAATGGGATATGACTGATAAAAGCGCAAGCTGGTGCAGAAGAGAAGTAAGTGGCATCCCCAAAAATCACTGTGTTGGCAGGGTGTAACAAGACATCTGAAGGCTGGTGGTGCTGCCTTTCAGATGAAATGTGAAATGGAGTACTAGAGTGTTTGATTCAAGTCTGTTTCTGGAAGAATATTGATGTCCGTCCTTACTTCCTCACTACATTCTGAGTCATAACATCTTGCCTACAGTTCTTCCAACATCCTGGCCAAAGTTTCATGTAGATACACGGAGTCTAATTTCTCCTCAGTTGTGTACTGCTGTTGAACTTACTGGAGTTGTTCCTAATTTTTACTTAAGTGCAGAATAGAGTTCAGTATAAATTGGAGGAGACTCAGGTCCCATAGTCTTTGTTTCTTGTGCCAAGTCATTATGTAACGTTAGAGAGGGCTCTCACGTTCCATTTCAGAGATGGCTGCATTCTTGTCATCAGCAGGGATCCTGGTTTTCTCCGATTAAAAAAAAAAAAAGTATCCTCAATTTTCAGATTTAAAAAAAAGTAACCCAAAATCCACATTTTTCCATGATTAAAATGAAAGCCCACTAAAATATATATATATTAGAGGCAAACCAGTTTCTGCACGCCAGTTTCTGCAGCCAGTGGCACAAGAGAATGTGGTGTGACTCAGACATCCTGCCTGAATGGCCAGGTACCATTTACAGGTAGGTCAACTAGGGGTGGCCCAGCCTAGAGCATGGCACAAACTCAGGGCTGTAGAGTTGACTTATAACCACTCTGCCCTTGAGCCCCTTTGGGATTTAAGTAACTGAGCAGGGATCCTGGTTTTCTCTGATTTAAAAAAAAAAAATCTCCAAATTTTGGATTAAAAAACATAACAAAAATCCATATTTTTCCATGTTTAAAATGGAACACCACTGAAAATTGGGGATTATATATATATCTATATCTATATATCTATAGATCTATATCTATATATGGATCTTTCTCTCTATATAATCCCCGATTTTATATAGATTTTATATATCTATATCAATATCTATCTAGATATATAGATATAGGTATCTATATATAGATATAGATATAGGTATCTATATATAGATATAGATATAGGTATCTATATATATGTATCTGTAGATAGATATAGATATGGTGGTGTTCCATTTTAATCATGGAAAAATATGCATTTTGGGTTACGTTTTTTAATCTGAAATTTGGAGATTTTTTTTTTATCAGAGAAAACCAGGATCTCTGCTCAGTTACTTAAATCCCCAAGGGGCTTAAGGGCAGAGTGGTTATAAGTCAACTCTACAGCCCTGAGTTTGTGTCATGCTCTAGCCTGGGCCACCCCGAGTTGGCTTACCTATAAATGGTACCTGGCCATTCAGGCGGGAAGTCTGAACCACATCACATTCTCTTGTGCCATTGGCTACAGAAACTGGCGTGCAGAAACTGGTGTGCCTCTAGGCTCAGATGGGCTTCGACTCCTTTTTTTAATCATAATTCCTGTATATTAGGATTTGCCATTATCAGTACTCTTGCAATTGTATTTTTTTGCCGACAATGATATGCGTAACTGCTGTTGAACTACTCTTTTTATCAATGTATGTATTGTTAAAAGGGTAGGAAATAGATGATAAAAACAAAATAGAACATTTTCTGGATTCCTATGGATAGTCAGTGGCTGACAAAGAGGGGATGATAGAGGGAAGAGAACTGATGGATAAAATGCTATGAAAGTATATTTATATAGTTTGCCATTTACCTTTTATGAAGAAATAAGTAAAGACATTAAAGAAGTGAAACACTAGCAATTCTTGCATTGGTTTCTGCTGACTCTGCAGAGATGCAATGAGGGAGCAATTTGATAATATGTTTAGTGTGATAGAAAACATCATGAGTAGAATTTCAGAACCTGCAAAACACATGCATTGAAAATATACTTTAAGGCTTGTTGGTTAGGCCAGTAAGGACCATCTAATCAGATGAATTGCTTTTGTCTCCTACCTGGGTATAGGAATGATACTGCAGGATTTTACACCATCTTTCTGGAGGTTTTGTCAGTTGGTTCCCAATCATATGAGGAATTGACATATGCTTAATTCTTGCAGGTAGAAAATAGCTGCTAGTAATGAACTGAACTATGCTGTAAGTAATTTCCAATAGCAGGATTAACAGTACTGGCTTCTGGATATTCAAAAACAATCGATTTCCATTTCAGCCCTCAAAAATTACTTCTAGTTCCATGATAACACTACAGATTTTCTCATAATGGGCAGAGGCATTTGTAGTGAGATGTCAGATACTTTGCTTCTGACTTAATACAGTTAACTATCTCTTTTCCCCTTAGCCTGGTTGTTACTCTGTACTTAGAAGATAAACTATATTTGCTGACAAATACAGAAATCTTCTTCCTCGCCTTGGTTGCATTTCCTCCTATTTTGGGCAGTGCTGTGCAAAACAGAGGCCAAATGTCTAGGAGGGCAGTAGATTTAATGTGCTAGCAACAAGAGGAATAGAAAAGAAGAAGAGAAAACCCATGACCCTAAGACCTCCTGATGGCTGAAATGGCAGCGGCATCTGCTAAAGCCATAACTAAACAAGTTCAACAGCAGGGACTCTGAAGTTGCTCGCTACTGGAGTTGAATATCATTAATGGCACCAGCATGGTTTTCAGCTAAGAGCTATGAATTATTCTATATTTAATATTTTTTTCATTTATCCATCACATGCAGGGCTGTGTGAATTTTGAATTTGTAAGCCAAGAGTTACGCATGTATGCCCACATTCAGTTGACAGTGGATAGGAAGTTTTGACCTTAGAACGAAGTTTATGAGAAAAAGTCCATCTTGGTTCAGCCAGATAATATGGAGCGTTGTAGCCAAATAAGACAGAATAGCACCTCCTACTAGCTATCCAAAGGCTATTTAAGACTTCAACTTTATAAACAAATCTGACTTTCAAGGATGAGCTTAGGTCAATGGGGATATGTCAGGAGAATAACTGAAATATGTTGATGAGCATTATTCTTTAACCATTGCTGTCTCTTTGCAGATGAGATACTTAAATTTAAAAATGATATGTGGGTATGTTTACAAGAAGAAAGTATTCTACTCATGGCTATAAAAGCTCTTCTCTTTTTTTTTCTCCCCTTCTGCTAAGCTTCAGAAGAAGAAGGCGGAAAACCTTTCCAGTGTCCAATCTGTGGCTTGGTTATAAAGAGGAAGAGTTACTGGAAACGACATATGGTGATTCACACAGGTTTAAAGAGTCACCAGTGCCCACTCTGTCCCTTTCGCTGTGCACGCAAGGACAATCTCAAATCACACATGAAGGTAAGGGATCTGTTCACTATCAAGGAATAGACTGTGTCAGCAACTAAACAAATAGGAAAAAGAACGTGTCTGATTAAAAGTAATACTTAAGGGCGGGGTGGGGGGAGGGATATTATTTTCTTACCTGTGCTACTAAACCTTCTTGTGATTAAAAATGAAAGCATAAAATATAAAATATTAAATTTCGATTTTAAAAATTCCTTCTGCAATTTTATACAGTTTGGACAGTGAAAGTAGACTCCGTTTTACTTTTTGCCGGCTGTGTTTGAGCACATATGGTAAAGTTAGGGTTGCAGGCACTTCAATGAAATATTTAAAACGCCCTAAATTATTGTTTTAACACCAAATGTTTTAAAAAAATATTTCTATTAACTTTGGAGAGGGGTGTGTGTGAAAAAGTGTTATTTCTTCTTTTTTTTTTGGTACAATACTCACTATTTGAGGCCTGTACTACCTGAAGTAAATTTTATGTATATGTTAAATTGGCAAAAGGAAACAATTTTAAATAGTATCTCCAGTAAGCTTAATAGAATGTAGGGTGATAGATGTCACTTTCTAGATAGCAGGGGTGGCCAGCTTGTGGCACAAGGGATGGCATGGACAGCCACTGGCAGATCAATGAGGGGGCAAGCAGCACAGCAGAAGATAGGCAGGGAGCAAAAGACTGAGCATGAGATCCAGCAGGGAGCACAGAGTAGAAAGCAGACCAGCAGATCAGGAAGAGGAAGGGGATTGGAGTGGCACTTGGGGAGGGTGTCGAGCTAATTTTTGGCACACCTGCCAAGAAAGTTGGCTCCTGCTGCTATAAAGGATGTGTTTGTAGCCATTGACTTCAGCTGAGTCATTGTGGTTTACACTTCACATAGGCAAGGCTAGCAGAACCCATCCCTGACCGTTCTGAGTTTACTCCATCACGTCTCAAGTGTCATGCCTTTAGACCTTATAGGATGGACTATGTATTTTTAGAGTGGCTCCTGGGCCACTGTACCAGGTGCATTGTTCATTAGGTCTTACTACATCAGGTCTGCCTGGGTTGAGGACATGCAGTTCTTTCTTTCAGGAGCCTGTGACCAACAGTAAGTGCAGTTCAACCTCTTCAGGCGGAAGTATGTTTTCACTTCTAATGCTAGGAACAAAAGCATGAGCAAAGAGAAGAAGGGGTTTTGTTTTTTGAAGGAGGGGGTGGGGGGGTTGAATAACACACAGTCTATAACAGGTCTGTATTACCTAAGACCTGGCACTCCATGGTGTAGGCCCTAGGCAAGAACCCTTTTTTGATTCCCAGACAACTTATCCTCATTTGTTCCCTGCTGCAGTTTATCTATTTCCTAGTGATATTTTCTATTGCCTTCTAGTTTTTTTGTGTTTGCAAGTTGGGATCTTTCTCTTTGCAGGCCAGTCTGATAAACTCAGTGTGGGTAGGGGGGGGTCCAGATGTAAGACATTAAAAGCAATGAATGGCACATACATTGTCTCTTAAGTACTGGCAGATGGATGGTTCTCTGACTCTGTTTTGTCTATGTACAGCCAGCATCTTCATGAATTAACTCCATTTGTCTTGAACCAAACCACCTTACAACAATCAGAAATACTTGTAGAGCCTACAGTATTTGTAACTCATCACAGCAACTCCCCATCTGTCAGAACACTGCTGCAGAGAAATCAGAAACAGAGAAGGACCAGAGTTCTTTTATGCTGTGTGTTTATGCCCCAGAACATACAAGTTTTATAGGGGTAATGTTAGTTTTCTGAAATTGGAATCGGGTACATCAGGGGTGTCAAATTCACCCCAGGTACCATGCCAGATACAGACTGCAGGGGCTTCTCCCAGGCTGGATCCACAGATCCAATTTGGGTAGCAGCGTGGGGCCATTTTTGGGTGGCAGTGCAGATCCAGGGGCATGTGGAACACAGTAGCAGCATGGGTCTGGGGGTGTGTGGCAGCATGGGACTGTGTTGAGCTAGCAGCCTGGATCCAGGGGGTTGCTGTCAATGGCCGTTTCCATTGGGCTCCAGGGACTCCAAATTCTGTGGCATGCCCCTTCTTCCCAACTTCCAGTAGCCTGTTGGATTACTGGTAGACCACAGGTCAAATTGCAGAGCATATGGTTAGATTGTTGCATAATCTTCCAAGAGATGTGGGTATAATGTTGGTAGCAATAATTAGACTGGGCAAAGGACTAGATAGAATTTAAGATGATAATTCCGTGCCATGAAATGGGTGGACTTAAAGACCTGTGTTAACTCATCCACTATTGATAACCTTCTAACTCAAGGAATTTGAGGGAGGCCTTCAATAAAGTATTGGTTATATATCCTTGGGATACTATTCCACTTCTAAAATTTGATTTTTTTTTTTTTTAAAAAACCTCCTTAGTAAGTTCTATTAAAACATTGCACTGCCCTGTGTAACTTTTCATCTTTCAACAAAGATTTTCATCATAATAAAAGGTACCAAAGATTTAATTATGTAGAGCAGTCCCCAAGAATGTCTGACATCACCAAAAATTATTTTTAATTGTTCTGCTCTGTGTGAAGAACTGAGGTTTAATCAATTCAAGCTATTTGTAAACAGAAACAATGCATGTCTGCTAACACCTTACAAGCCATGTCTCATCCTAATAGTGTGATAAGAATAACAGCTGACCCTCTTCTGTATTAATACTAGCTATTGCCTTTGTGATACAGACAGACACTAACTTGTGAGAAATTTCACCTCATATCACAGATAAGAACTGCAGCCCTTATAGGGGATACTGTTTTAAAATGATTTCAGCACAAGTCTGTAATTCAGAACAATTCTACACCAGTGTGTAATAGCTGTTTGTTCAAATCCTCTAAAATCCCTCAAAATCCTGCAGACCCTCAACACGCACACACATACACTCTTCTGCCCCAAAGGCAATAAAATTTTGCATGTTACTTGGTAACACTAATGTGTTTAAATTATATAAAGGGTGTTTGCATGTTGCTACTTTGATATCACATTTCTTTAGTCCATGATGTCCTCAGTGGTGGGGGTTTGGTAAATTCCCATCTGCTCTAAAAGTGTGCCCATATGTGGTTTCTAAAGTTTTACTCTTTCACCCCTTCAGATGAACATGTACATGAGGTCTGTTTGCTTCTTGGTGGAATTCAGGGTGTTGATATTGATCTTTTGTGATTCAGATACTACGTACCTGCAAACCTTTATCTTTTTTCTCTTTCACTGTAACAGTGAGATGCACTGGCACACAATAGAAGAGCATCTCCAGATTTAAACTTCTGGTGATTCACGACTGTTCTCAGTGGATAGCCCTCAACACGATCATTTGATTCTCATTTGATTAAACAGTCTGAATGCAAATGTGAAATAATAGCACATGAGTATTTTCAGTCTTTGGTCTGAGTGAAAGGGTGAAAGAACTATTAGTGTTAAATTTTTTCCTGGTTTGTGGGATGAAGTGCATCTTCACCACGTTTCAAAGTGGTTAACTGATTTGGCTCAGTTTAAAAAAAAATCCATAAAACTATTCATAAACCCAGAGTCACTTATAAAAAAGAGATTTTATACATGAATCAATAAAATAAACTAGCAAAGATTCCAGCAAGCCACATCCTTACCATGGAGGTGGGGCATGCAGGCTGCGAGGCTTGGCACTTGATACAGTTTAGTCTCACAGGTCACGATGGAGCATGTTGGGGGCTGTGGTTGACGCTGCGTATACAAACGCAAAGAAGTATGAGTAGGATTCAGTAGGCTATTCTAAATGCACAGCGCATAGAGATTTGAAGGAAATACTTTATAAAAATTGCTCCCTAAAAACAAAAGTGTGTTCACAACAGAATATGGGAAAGCCTAAAGAAATAAACTAATCAGAGGTCGTACGGTAAAAAAGAAGCTGTTAATTGGAGAGGCAGTATGGTTTCTCATCATCATTTAGAGATTTCATGGCACTATTTAGCTTTTTGTGGGTAAAGAGGGAATTTACCTACACAGGCTGTTTTTACTTGCCACACCCAATCGGTTTACAGTGGCTGCAGATAAGATTGTGTATTATCTCTGGGGAGTGTGGTTTCACAAAACAAAGGACTCGCTCTAGAATGCTCTACTGGAATAGGTCTGTTTATCAGGCTATACTGTCTGCTCAGACAGGATTCCACTTAAATCCAGACCCAACACATGTTGGTAAAGATATGATAGCATCTAGTATGTGAACCACACAATAACACCTTCTGCCATGCTACATGTGATTGTGGGATCCAGCCTCAGATCCTATCCTGCCTTATCCTATCCTGTAGCTGCAGGACTCTTAGCCCTGCTAATGTGTGAGGCAGAGGCACTCAGCCCCAGGACCCGTGGGGCTTTTCTTCCTGACAGCTGTGGGGTGCTGCTGCGGCTGAGAATCCCCTCAAGTGTGGGACTCACAGCTCTGGCAGCACTTGGTGCACCCCTGAGGCTGGGAGCCCCATCAGCTGACAGGGTTCCCAGCCACTGGGGGAGACCCTACTATACAAACAAATTAAAAGGAGAGAGACCAGCTATAAAATTATCACTCATTTTTCAGCTTTACCTTTATAGCTGGTTGGACCTTTTTATGGCATGATTGTTAATTTGCATGTGTAGCCAGTCTAAATTAATTGTGCAAGTAATTGGTTAATTGCATAATGCATGTAATATGTAGAAGGGACCTCAGTTTTATGTTCAGCTGAACAGGATGGCAGATGTTACATTTGGGATTAGCCACTGTAGCCCAGAGCTGCAGTATCTGCATCCCTCCGTAGATTGTATATGTTGTAGGTCTTTTCCAGACCCACACAGTACTTAGGAATTCTGAGTTGTGCTTTCTGTGAATGATTATAGGATTTCATATTGGGGTTGCTTCTTTTTTCCTGTTTTCCATTTTATGCAGTAGAAAAAACAGTTTCTAATACCTTTATGTCAATTATAACATGCTAATTAGACCAGGTCATGGTCACTGAAAATTTTTTTGGTGTCTTGTCTCCAGGTAAGGAACACCTTACTAGACAGAATAATGGACTCATTCTGAGCTAATCATGTTCACAACTATACAAACTTTTTTGACAGCACTTTAACCAGTAGAGGTCCTTTCCTAGAACCACTCACAACAGGAGGTGTGGATGTGAAAGACAAGAAGGAAAGCACCCTTGCAGGCATGCTACAGGCATGGGGGATTGAGAGGATACTGCCATTTCAGGCACAGAATGTTATCTTTAATTGCTGTATGATATTTCGGTTGTTAGGGAAACCTAAAATAGATGCAGTACAGAATTTAAAACTGAACATAGTTGTTTTATTGGCCTGTGATGGGGACAACAACCATAGCATCTGCATAAGCCCAAATGTCAGTCCTTACCTTTTGGTCCTGCGTTCTTGGAAGGTCTGTTAGATGTGGTTGTAGTTGCTCTCATCTCAGATGTATTTTGGAGATTACAGCATGGTTTCAGCAGGTGTTCTAAGCATTGAAACTGATGTTAAGCAAAATAGAGAGGCAAACAGCAAAGAAAATAGTTCTTGAGATCTTTCCTACAGGTCTCTACATGTTCAGGTAAAGATGCTATAGGATCACATGTGCATGGCAGGAAGCGTGATTGTGGGACTGTGCATTAGATCCCATTGCACCTTATTGCTGTGGCAGGGGGAGCCCAATTATGGGCTAGCAGTATTAGCAAGAAGCAGTCTCCCATGACTGGGAGGTCCCCCTGCTGAGGAGACTCCCATCCACAGGGATCACATGCAGCCAGGGCTGAGGGGCCTAGCTGGGACAGAGTCCTGTCAACTGAAAACCTCTTAGCCCTGACTCTTTGTGTGGTGCACCTGGGCCCACCAGCCACAGGGTGCTGCTGCGATCTCTCAGCCCTGGGGTGTTTGGAGCACCCTGCAGCTGGGAGATCACAGCACCTGCCATCTCCCAGCCTCGAGGGTGCGTTGTGGTCCCCAGCAGCTGGGAGATGGTAGCAGCTGCATTCTCCCAGCTGCCGACTGCCTACACATGCAAATTAAAGTTAGCTAGAAACCAGCTATAAAATTATTACATATTTTTAAGCAATAATTTTATATCTGGTTGGACCTCTTTTAATATGCCATAGTTAATTTGCAGGTATAGCCAGTCTAAATGTATTGTGAAATTAACAAGGTACTTGCACAATAGATATAATATGTAGAAGGGGCCACAGTTATCTCGATGCAGATACACTTTTTGAAGATTAGGAAAACAGTATTATTTTAGAAGGATCAGAAAAGTGATTATTTGGGAAGGATGGCTCAGCCTTTTCAGTTTCCCCTTCTAGGCTACTGTGGATGAAATTCACTTCAGAGCAGTGCTGTAGGCATCCATCAGTCAGCTTCTGGCCCTGTAGTATCTCAGGGGTATGCAGTCACTACCACACAGCTTCTTGCTCCAGCTCTCCATGTTCCTTGTGGAGAAACAGGCCAAGATCACAGAGCTTCATGCCAGAAAAGGCATCAGCAGGGTATCAGCCTAAGTACTAAAAAACATAATTTAGACCAAAATTTCTGTAAGTAAGTATGTACTGTATAATATAGAAACATTTATAGTTATAGTTTTATATCTTGCAAAAGAAGAAGCTTGAAGTAGAAATAGGTTAACTAGATTGCCTGGTAGTGGAAGAGGATCTTAACATAGAGGATATTGTTGCAGCATGATGAAACGGCAGAAATCAAAGAGATGATTGTGTAAACTAAACAGAAAAGGCAGATCAGGCTGTGGAGGTGGGGGAAGGGGTAGCATTACTCTCACCATTGAATCGATTGTGTTTGTGGTTGTGTTAAGGGGACCAAACAGTAGGCTCTGTGGGTGTGTCTAGATGAGCTTGCACATCCATTTCCCCAAGGACAAATAGCAATAGCACATAGTTGTGCTGCTGCTGCTTGCCCCCAGGAAACATCCACGCATGTGTGCTCTGGCGTGTGGCAAGTTACCCCAGGTACAGTAGGGGGGGTTGGGGCCAGTACCTGGGCTGGCCCCAGCAGGCTTACTTGGGGTCCTGGGGGCCTCCCAGGGGTCCAGTGGTAGCAATCTGGCATCAGGGAGCCTGGCCAGCAGCCAGACCATGGATCTGGCTGCACAGGCTCCGGTTTTGTGCAGCACACACTGCCACCATGTGTACCACACTGCTTTTTTGTAGTGTGGGTTTATCACGGTGTCAGACCCATTCTGCCACGCTGCAAGTTATCAGTGCTGGAAATACCTGCATGTCTGGACATGCCCTGTATGACTAAAAATCTTATGTTCTAGGGATACAAATATATTAATAGAGTTACGTATATAACCAGCCTCCAGATTAGGAAAAGGGTGCTGAATACATGATGTGGAGAGTAATCAGGGAGGCAACTGCATCTAGTCAGTAGTTAAAATCAGCAACTTCAAACATCTGCTTTTAAACTGGTCAGTTTTCGCACCAAGACAAGGTTAAGACAAGGAACTTCAGCACCTACAATTAAACAGTTCTAGAGCACAGCGAAGGAGAAGAATAGTCTTTGCTTAGTCTTAAGAAACATGGAGGTATTTGTTCAAAAGTAACTCTTGCTGAATTAATTGCTCATTGTACCTCTTATGTTAAATAAGTTTAACACACTTGGAGGAAGGTTCCTACCCTTAGAAAAACACCTTTTCTCATGTAAGTCAGCTGGTGGCAAATCTTGAATTTCTCTTTATAAAGAAAAGGCACTAAGGGCTGACTTTGCAAATCCCAGATAATACCAGATAAATTAATTGAAATGACAAAACATAGAATTACTAAACACCTGAATTGGTGTGGTATGATTGGAAGGCACTGGTTCTGTAAAAGAATATCATGCTCGCATCTACTAGAATACATTGAGCATGTCAACAAAATAATGGATAAAGGACATTCAACTGAGATAATTTATTTGGCCTTTAAAAAACCCTTTGGCAAAGTCACTCACTAAGAGGCTGTCAAGAAAATTAAGTAGTTGTAAAGAGAGGAGTGAAGTACTATCAACGATTAGGAAGTTACCAAGAGACAGTAAAACAAAGGGTAGGAATAAATTATAAATTTTAAGCATGACAAAAGGTTAACAGAAGTGTGCTCCAAACTAGGACAGGGGTTGTTTTTATATATTTAGTCGTGATGTATAGAACATTCTGCTGGAAAAACAAAATGAGGGCAGGGGGTATATGACAGGATGCACTGCATATTAGTATAT